>NC_134531.1:138843406-139443406 GCF_050624435.1 Tenrec ecaudatus | reverse complement strand
CCATGTGCTGTAGTTGGAAACAAAGCAAGTTCTGTGGCTGCAGGAAAGGGAAGGGAAAGGGTCTCCGACTCCTCTGTGAGGGATCAGGGTCAGGCTCTGAAAAGGAAATCCAGTAAAAAGTATGTTTATTCTCAATGTCTAAAAAGTTGATTCTATGATGACGTATTAACAGTACAAAAATATTTTGAACACTACAATGGTCCTCTTTTTTTCTTTCTCAAGACTTCTTACAGTGCTACAGTAGAAGATGTGATCTTTGGACTCTTGAGAAGCCAATGGCTAAAGTGGGAACTGAAAGCTTTTCTTGAAGGGTGTGTGTTGGGGAACATGGACAGCCCTTTTTCTTTGAATTCAGGCTATGTACAGTGAAGAGGTTGAAAAAAACAATAAAATTAAATAAAAAATTGTAAAAGGCTTGTTTTTCAAGGCTCAGGGTCAAAGCTTGGCTCAGAAATGGGTTAAAGTAGGTAGTGGTGTAAACCCACTGCCTACCACTAGAGGTCCTCTGGGCTCCTCGCTTTGCTTGTCTCGGTCCTCCGTTTGGCCCTGCCCTTCCTGCAGCTCTCCCCCGGGACAGAAACTGCGGTATGATGCTAGAAGACAGGCACTGGTGGATGTGGGGTCTGGGATTTGCTTGCTCTCACAACTACCTGAGGGCTGGAAATGGATCTGTGCAAAGGTGCTCTGGGTTGGAAAGAATGCCCACCAGCCATGGCCACAACATCTCTGGACTGCTGGCTGCAGCTTCCTCTAGGCAGGTATGCTGCTCAGGAAGCAGTTCTAAGCCATTTGGCCTAGAGCCAGATCCCACCCCAATCCTGGGCACTGTCTGCTTATCCCTGGGGTCCAGCCTTTTGCTGGCCTGCCCCTCCTGAGAACACACAGGCTCTGTCTGGTCCAGTTTCTGAGCAGCAGCTGGTTTTCTGAAACGGCTTCTGCAGTCCCTTAAGAGAGTAGCGTTGTCATCTTGAGCTTTGTGGTTCTTTTCTGGCCATGCTTATGTTTGACCAACTGGCTTATTCTTGGTGTGGGGGCAGGGAGGGTAGCTGGGCTCAGTCTAGCCCATCTCTCAGCAGTAAAGAAAGGGGACAGCAGGGCACAGTGAAAAGCAGGCTGCCACAGGCACATGGATGCCCTCCATGAGATGACACATCAACATGGCTCTGAGGCACTGGCCCCAGAGTTAGGCAGAAGTTGGGCAGCCTCTGAACTCCTCAGGGCCTGAGCCTCTGGCTGGTTTCCACTTGCTTTGGGCCTCTTTCGCCACCTCTCAGGAGGTGGGTTCCTGGAGGTGGCTGAGTGTCCTGGGCCTGCTAGGTTGCCTGTCGCTGTACCTGTGTAGTCGGCAGGGTGCTGGGGGTGGTCTGTGGGGGCCCAAGGGGCTGGGAGGCTGAGAACAGCAGAGAGACCTTGTGAAGGAGGTGTGGGCGCCACAGGGCTAGCGAGCAGTTCTGTGGGGAAATGGGGCAGCAGGAGGGATGAGGGCGAGTCCTGGGGGGCTGGGGACCCTGGGCAGCCTAGAGCACTGTCAGCGGGAAGAACGGGGTTGGGGCAGCGGCCTTCTCCGGGTAAGTACCGAGTGCACTTCTTTTTCCTCCTAGGAATAGTGAAGAGAGTTATCTGTAAACAGAGGGTGGAGTCAGAATCATACACCACAACTGACAACCGATGTTTCTGCACAGGGCTAGCCTGCCTCCTCACCCCTCCCACCAACTCCGTGCACCCTCAGGCCGGAAGTAGCTCTATAGCTGAGCTGTGCCTGGCCTCTGGCACCTAGCAGGGCCCCCAGATGGCCCCCAAGGAGCTTCTGTGACCTGGAAACCCACCCACACCCTACCTTTTGCACTTTTTGGTTCCCATGGTCAGATAGATTTAGGGCAGAGGGGCAGATAGGGCTGTAGCTTCTTGGGCTGGGCAGTCTCAGGGTTGGTTGGGGCCAGAAGATGCAAAGGCAGCACGGAGCCAGGCTCTTCCCTGGGGCTCTGGCCACTGCATGCCTCCGAGTGGTGTGGTCCCACCTTGGGCCTCTGGGCTTGTGGTAAGACTAGGCCCCCGAGGACAGGCTACCTGCCATCCCAGAGAGCACACACTGAATTCCTCTGCCCTTCAGCAGGGAGCATGGGGGTGTCGGTCAAGTGTTCCTTAGGGCCTAGAATACCCTCAGCCCCAGGCCTGGCTTGAAATTAAACGAGGCCATTTTGACCACTTCGTGGGTGTATTTTCTTTTCAAGCGTATGTGCATTTGGGGACAAAGGCTCAGCATCACTGATCCCAGAACGGCCCTCTGGCTAATGCAGACCTGAGCTGCTGCTGCCCTCCCTGGTTTCACCAGCCTACTTGTAGGCAGATACTTGTGTGCTGCCAGTTTTTTGCTGCTCTGGTCATCTTGTTTTCCTCCGATACAGAGATCAGAGCTCAGGATTGTACAGGACAGGCTCCCAGTTTGAGGGAGTGCGCTATGATGAGCTTAGGTCCAGGAGCAGGGGTGTGCAGAACACCTGGCTGGTGGGGAGAGATCCATAGACAGGCCCTACTGGGCCTGGGTGGTGGCGGGGTGGAGGGCACCAGAGCCAGCTACTTCAGTCAGCCTTTGCTTGTCTCCATTTCCATTCCTCCTTTACCTGGGCCCTTCTACTCCCAGCTGTGTACACTCCTGTTGTGAGGGGCCTAGATCCCCAGGCTGCTGGGTGTGCTATGGGGCTGGAGAGCCAGAGAGGGCTGCAGGCCCATCAGAACCTGTGCAGAGTCAGGAAGCAGCTTGAAGCAAGAGAAGGGTGGTGGGGCAAACCCACCTGCAGGGACCACACCAATCCGTCTGCTGGTTGAGGCCAAAGCGAGCGCGGCATTTCTTAGGCGAGCCAGGGTCTGCTCAGGCATGCCAGAGGGGCAGAGGAGAGCAGAGGGCGAGCAGGCAGGCAGCAGGGCAGAGCAGGGCCCAGAAAAGAGGCAACGTCAGTGTTCAGCAGTCATACACACCCCACAGCCCCACAATCAGAGCAGGCAAGTGTCAGGAAAGCTATCTCCAGGTGGCAGGAGAGGCAGTGGCAAGGGGGAAGAGGGTAGTAGGAAGCAGGGCCAGCAGAGCTGGTGACATCGTGGAGGATTCTTGAGTTCCTCCAACACCCAAAGGAAGGAGGCCTCCAAGGGGGTATGGGGTTCTGGGGACCTCTATACAAAGATGGAACACTGCCAAGGAGAATGTGGGGGCTAGAAACACCTGAGCCTTGGCTCAGCTTCCAAGATGCCTGCTGCCCATGTCAGCACAGGGAAGCAAACAGCTCCTCACGGACTTCTCTAGCTTCTCTGGGATAAGCCCACTGGAACAAGGGCTGGCAGGAGGGGCACACCCCAGCATGAGCTAGCTTCTGCAGGTCTAACCTGTGAGTCAGCAGAGATTCAGCTCCCTTATGGATCCTCATCCAGCCCACTACCCCTCCCTCTGGGTCAGAGCAAAGCTGGGCTTGGGAACCAGCTGCTGAGGGAGGCCTCACCTGTGTTGGATTCTTGATGCTTTTCCCTTGAGCGCCTCTTCTTCTTTCCCTGCAGGGAACAAGGTGGGAAGACTCGGATTGGGGAGGCTGTTGCTGTGACCCTAGCGAGGGGGCTAGAGCAGCAGCAGTCTGCTTCTGAGACTTCTGCTGCTGCTTACTTTGAGCCCATGTAATTCTTGGCAAGCTACCATGAGGTGCTTTGAGGGGCTCCCTCCTGTCCCTGCTCTGTTTTGAATGGAGGGGATGGAAATGCCTCCCATTCTGGCCATCCTTGTGGTCCTGTGTGGAAGTGTGTGCTGGGATGGGGAAGCAAGGTGCGTGGCAGTTCTACCTGGCTTGGCCTCTTCTGAACTATTCAGGAGTTAGGTTGTTATCTCACCCCTATGCTAGTGGCTGCAGTGTAATGAAATTTCCATAGTATGTTAGTTGGGAACATCCCAGGGTAATGTTGATTCTACTAATCACTGAATTGTAAAACACAGTGTAGACACAGAGCCGGGACAACAGAAACTATCTGACTTCAGAGGCAGGTGGGTCTACTAGGCCAGGAACCCCAGGGATTGCTGGCTTCTAGAAGCTGAAATAGATGGACCTCCCCCTACAGCCACAACCTGAGTTTTGCCCTAACACCAAGTGGCAAACTCATTCCCAGGGTGTAGCCAGCTGGGGTTGTGCCGAGCTACGCCTTGTATTCTCCCCCAGCTCAGGGCATCCCAGGGTGCAGGTCTGGGCTGCCTAGGTTCTGACCCCATCCTGACCTCCCATCCATCAGCAACTGTCCCTTTGTAAGCAGGCTAACTCATTCTAGAGATGCTAATTAACATGTGTCCTGAACAGGCACAAAAATATGGACCAAAGACCCCAGGGGAGACCTTGGACCCCCCCCCACACCACCACCCTGCCGCTCTTCTGAGATTGTAACATGGCATGGCACCCTAACTAAAGGTGCTCCCCCCCACCCCCCGCCATGTCTCTGGCCACTCACGTAGTTGTCCCGAGCCGACCAGCCTGGGTAGAGCTGCATGTGCAGCTGCCTCTCTTTGCGGGCTAGCTCGTAATACTTGGCTTGCTCTTCCCGAGACAGCGCGTGCCACTGCAGCAGGGTAGGGAGACAGTACAGTGGCAGTCAGTTGGTTGTGCCAGGGTGAAGGTGATTGGGGCCATCCCCTGCCCATGGCCTCACCCTGCGTCCTAGGATCTGGTTGATGGCTGCGCTTTCCTTGAGGGTGCACTCAGCAATGACCTTGGCTCGCATCTCCTTCATGTACAGCATGAAGGCGTTGAGTGGCTTCTTGATGGTTGGCTTCTTGGCCTCCTTCTCCATTTTGGCCTCTGCCTGGGTCTTCCTGAGGAGGGCACACCACATCAAGCCTGCACTGCCCACCTCATGCCACCCCCTCTAGTGTCTGAGATACTGGAACCAATTCCCAAAGAGGTGAGCAAAGAGCTCAGTGACCGGTGTGCGTGCTGGAGTCTAAGGGACATTCATGAGTAAGACTTAACCCCTGCCCCCTTGGCTTAGCCTACATCCCTGTTCATACACCACCTGTCTATCTCCTCTTGCTTTTAAGGATCAAAACAGAGTGGTCAGAGCTCAGGGACCCTTGATGGAGGTGGGGGAGGGGCGGCATCTACTGGGATCCCTGGAGCTCTGAGGCAGCTTTAGGCCCAGTGGGAGGACCTGGGCATGGACAGACCCTGGAGCCCACCTGGAGGAGTAGCTGGGATTCTGGTCTGTTACATTCCTACACCCAACCACCCATTATGGGCTATTTCACTCACAGGCCTCGGTCATAGGGCTGCAGCTCCTGCTTCCCTGAGGCGGGCACGATGGCCGGGTGGGGGATGGCTGCGGGGTGGCCAGGTACGCCCGAGCCTAGCATCAGGGATGGGTGGGTGAACCTGGAGGAGGAGGAGGAGAGTTGACCTGAGGAGTGCCAGGACCAGCCTGTGCACACACCTGGAGGCCCCTGTATGGGACACAGGTGAATGTGCATCCACCCACCCGCGCTGACCTGCACACAAGTATACGGAGATACATACACAGACTGGCTCCCAGCATAGTACACAGACACATTGCAGAAATCCACACAGATGCCATCCGGGTGCTTACTACCATCATCTTCCCCAGCTTCTTAAGTTCCCTTTCTTACCTGCCACCCATCCCTGTGGCTGCCGGGGCCCCGTCACTCTCCTGCTTGCCCCACCCTAGCCTGCCTCTCATGACAGCCAGAATGACCTTTTGAAGACACCTGAAGCTCGTGGCTGGTTCCTACTCCTCGGGCGCAGGAGCAGCCTGCACATCTGCCCCCTGACATCTCCCATCCCATCTTAGTCCCTTGTTCAACCACTGCTCTTCCCTCTGCCCTCTCCCAGGGGAGGCCACCTTTTTTATGAAGCGCTCTGATCCATCTGGTCACCCCATCACCAGATGACAACACTTGACCGCCCTGTCCCTGGTGCTCTGCTGGGCAGACTGGCGTGGACTCGGGCCTCCCAGGCTCTTGCTGGCTTTGCGCTCAGGCACAGGGCGATAGGGGGCCTGTAGGATGACGCACGGACGGGTGGACGGACAACTAGCACAGGGCAAGCAGTGGTCTGGGCACAGCCTCATGTGGGCATTGAAGCCTGGGCAACAGGAAGCAGGCGCCTGGCTGCAGGGCAGGGGACTCACCTGGGGTAGGGGGCGCCAGGGGCTGCAGTGGGGGCGGGGAAGTGCTGTCTATATCCGCAGGAAGGGGACAGGGGGTAGAGAGGAGGGCTGGGCCTGTGATTGGGAGAGACAGCAGTTAGCAGTCTAGCTGCTGGCCAGACAGGAGGGGGGAAGGCTGCCCCAAAGTGAGGCCCCTTGGCCTTGGCTTGGACCACTCCAGGGCTGGAGCTGGGTCCATCCGAGGCAGTGTGTGCTGCAAGCATCTGTCACTAGGGGGCAATGTGGGCTGCATCTGGTCCCTTCTGTGGCCCATGCTGAGAGGACCCAGCCAAGCAGGCCCCAGGCCACCCTTCCAGTGCTCTAGCTCCCAGCAGCGGCAGTGCCAGAGGGTATCAGCCCCAACTGCACACTGCCTGGACACTCCCAGCTTCACCTAGTCTAGACCCTCCCAGAAGCCCTGAGGCCCCAGCTGCATGAGGCACCCTTTTGGGCTTCTTCGGTGCAAGGCTCACAGTGCCTTATTGAGTGCCCGGCTTCTGGCCCAGGTAGTCAGGGTCCTCTCAGTGCTTTCCTGGGTACACAGAACACTGCCTGGTAGGGCTCAGGGCAGAGCTGGCCATCCTCTCCCACTTCTCTCCTGGCAGCATTATGCCGTGCCACCATCCCCCTTGACCCCCAGTCTAAAGTCCCCTTTCCAGTTCTCTCTCTCTCTCTCTGTCTGTGTCAGACATCAGAGTATTGGGCCTGGGAACACTTTCAAGAGGCTGGGGCAGGATCCTGGCCTGGCCTAGTCAGCTGAGCTCTGGGTTGCCCCATGGTTCTCTGATCCTGGGATGGGGAGCTTAAGGGGGGGGGGGAGTCCTGACTTGTATTGTGGAACAATACCTGTGGAAGGGGAGCATGGAAACAGGAGTGAGCTGGCACGAAGATTGCCACAACCTAGAGGGCCTGGGCCACACTATAGCCAGTGAGCAAAAGGCCAAGGAGTTGCCAGGCTCTACTTTAGCGGGGACAGGCCCTGTGCACCCTGGTTGGCTTTTCTGGCCCAGCCTCAACAGACTCTGTAGGTCTGTCCCTCCAGCAGCTCAATCCAGGGCCTGACGAGCAGATGGGGGTAAGACCTGTATCCCTTGTACTAGCCAGCTCGGCAGCAGCGGCCTCCTGGTGGCCCTTCATGCTGTCCTTTCCCACTCAGACCCAACACCTTGCCCAGGGCCCTGTGGCTTCCAGGACAGCCCAGCATCTCCTCCATAGAGACAGGACCCAAGGGGCCACTGTGCAATAGTGCTGCAGGCTGGAGGCAGGAAGGGGGAAATGGAAGGTCACGTGTAGATCAGAGCAGCGTGCCACCCCCTTTCCATGGGTCCATACTCACCAGCTCACAGTGTGAGGGAGCTGTCCCATGCTGCCTGAGGTCAGAGAGTAGAAGCCAGAGAGGTCCGGGGTCTGCAAGGGCCTGTGGACTGCAATGGAGAGGGGCCACTTTAGCCTGTGCGCCCTCCGTGGGCCAAGAAGATCTCATCCCCCTTAACTAGAGGCCCTCGTCGGCTGGCAGGGCAGGGCTGTCCCTGTGTTCCCTATGGGCCCAGTGTGATGAAGCCCCTTGGACAGGCAGGGGAGGGGAGCCATGGGCAGAGGCTTGGATGACTTGCCTACAGGCGGACACTTGGCTGACTGGTGGGCAGTGCTGAGGTCATCAGAGAGGGGGTCCACTGCAGTCTACAATTCGGGCTTCCCTTGGGATGGAGGGATGTCTGGCCCATTTCAGCGCGAGGCAGGCCCCTGCCACCACCCCCATGTGTTGATCAAGCACGTCTCCCAGAGGCCAGTGAATTTCAGAATGACTCCACCTGAGGCTGAAGTGAGTCAGCCAGCACAGCCACTACTTTCCATTTTCTGACTGCGGGCGGAGGGGGGAGGGGTGACGGGGGTGGGGAGGCCCAGGGTTGAGAGTGTCAGCAGTGGAAGTGCCTGCTCCCCTGCTTCAAGTCCCTGTCCCAGCCCTCGGTTTCCCCAGTCCATCTTTCCCACCTCCTTATCTTTGGGCTTCAGAGCCCCAGCTGCTCCAGCTGTACAATGGGCCCAGAGAGGCAACTGGTCTCAAAGTGCGGGGTGAGGCCTCACCTGCCGCCACCCCCAGCCCAGGCCCATACCCTACCTTGCTTCTGGCTGATGTCGGCAGGCGCAGGGCTGGGGTGTGGACTGCTGAAATGTTCGTAGAGAGGGGAAAGTTGGGGGACGCCGTGAGGGGGCTGACTGGCCTTGTTGTGCTGAAAAGGAGGATGGTGGGTGAGCATGGAAGAGAAGAGAGGCCCCAAATTTGGACTTTAGGGGTACAGCAAAGCAGATCCACCATTAGCTGTAAGTGGACTGTCAGAACAAAGGGGTGGGGGCCTCTTGAGCCGCTCGGTGACGCCCACAGTCCCTCCTGCTGGACCTTTCTGTTTCCGTGGCTCACGGGCTGCATCCCTGTCTAGAGCCACCCCTACTCCCCAACCCCACGAGATTCCCACTGCTCACAGCCTCCACCAAGACCTGTGTTCTCTCCCTCCGCCCACTCCAAGCCGGGCACGGGGGTGTCCCCCAAACCTGGCTCTGTCCTGCCTTGGCCCTCACAGATTGCTGACACAGGAAGGGTCCCTTCCTTCCACCTCTAGGGGAGGTGGGACTAGGTGGGGTCTAGCTCTTGCTCTGGGCCAACCAGCATGGCGCCCCCACTTCCTGTTTCCCCAGCACCGCAGGACTCTTACTTTTCACACCAGGTGCTGAGCTCTGTCCTGAGATGACTCAGTGAGCAAGCTGGGAAGGAGGCTCCTACGGAGCAGCGGTGCCAGCCCTGCAGCCCTTGGGCCTGCAATGGTTGTCTTACACAGCAGCCTGGCTGCCCACCCGTGGGGTGCTGCTGCCTGGGAGCACCGATGAATGACCTCTGCCCCGGGCACAGAGGAGTGGATTGACTACAAGTTGTCCAGACTGCTCAGTGTGTCTGTGTGGGCTTCCATTTCCTTTCCTGGGTAACAGGGTTGCTGACCCTTCACCCCTGGTGTTGGGGTGAGGAAGCCTGGGGCAGGTGCCTTGGCTATGAGGGCCCGGCCGAGGAACCTGGGGGTGAGCTGGGGCATAGACACTCCCACAGGGCACAGGCTCCCAAACTTCCCCACAGCCCTGGTCCCCACATTCCTGCCTTCCAGGGAGCCTGGGGCCAGGCCTCAGGCCTTGGGCTGCACACCTTCCCCTTAGATCTTGGGAAGGTGTGGTCTGCGGTTCACCCACTAGTCCACTAGGAGGAGCCGACCCCGGGCGACGGAGCAGGCCGAGTCTGTCCACCCGCTGCTCTGAATGTCTTGTTTCCACAGGGTTGGGAGGGCTCCTTCTGGGCTGCCGTGGGACTGGCACCACTGCCCCTTTCTGAGCCCTCACCTGCTGGCCCGGGGCAAGGCAGGGAAGCATTCTCACTGGCTGTCCACTGGGAGACTGTCCTCACCTAGGCCTGACTGACTCGACAGAACATGCTGTGTGGTTTAAGAGAAGTTACTCGTGTCTCTGGGCAGCCCTGAGCTGCTGTAAAATAGGTTGTGAGGATCAGAAACAACTAGGAGCTCAAGGGCTCACGTGCCAGATAGTGAGGGAGGCACGTCCCAAGTCCCTCCACAGGTCAGGAGGGGGCCCTGAGAAATGCCACTGAGGGACGCTCCCCTAGGCACCCCGGCTCTGACGATGGAAGGGGGTTGCCATCCCTGCCCTGTGCTGTGATTTTGTTCTCCTGCTTTCAGCGGGGTCCCAGGCTGCTGCACGACCAGGCTGCCTGGGTGGGCTCTGTCCTTCACCCCCACTCTGATGCCAGGCACGACCGTATGGAAAGGAAGGACCATGGGATTGTTCCGAGAATGCTCTGAAGACCTCTCTCACCTGTAAGACACTAAGGCGGGTGGGTGAAAGGAAGTGGCAGGCAAGGAAGAAAGTTGTGGCCAGGGCAGCTCGGGCTGGACGTGCACACGTGCACCCGCAGGTGCCCTGTCCCCTCTACAGGCCAGGTGAGGCGTCGCACATTTTGCAAGCCCCAGGGGACAAGCAGGTGTCCCTCGCTTCTCCACTTGGACCTCCCCTGGCTCCTGCCTCGTCTTGCTGGTCTGGCTCTCTCTTGGTCAGCTGGTGGCCTTCCCCACTGCTGAGTTCAGCGGTCATTTCTCAACTTGCGACTGTCTTTGCTTAGCTCCCAGAACCCCCTTGGTTCTGGCACCCTATCCTCTTCTTGCACTGAGCTGGCCCTCCGCCCCCACCCTGGCTCCTAGGGTGCTCTCCTCGGGGTCCCTGGCTGGTAACACCTTCATTTGCCATAGGAGCTTCAACGTGAGAGTCCCACAGAGGGACCCAGGGAGAGCGTTCACCCCACCTGCTGGGCCCCGCTCCCAGGGAGAAGGCTGTAATGGTCCCTGGGGCCCAGGCTGCCTGCCTTCAGCTGCTACCAGGTCTGGCCAAGCCTCATGGTGTCCAGGAAGCTTCCCCACCATCACAGACTCTTGAGCCCTGCCCCTTAAAACTGTAGCCTAAAACAGGAGTTTTGCCATCTGGGGCCAGGAAAGGCCAAAGAAGACACGAGACTGGCCCTGGACTCGACAGTGAGACGGCCACTGGCAGCAAAACTAAGGGAATTATCAACTTATTGTGGACAGTCTACGCGCCTGCCTCGGAGAAGGCCCTGCCATCCGGCTCCTGGCTCCCTGGCTCGGGAGACTGCAGGCCTGGCAGGCGGAGTGGGCAAGCCTTCGAAGCAGGGCTAGGGTCCCGGGACAGTCAGTCCTGTAGTCTTGACTCAGCGCAGAGTTGGAGGGTCTCCATGGCCAGTCTCAGTAAACCACTCCTCCCTGGGGAGGGCCTGCATTGCTCCCTGAGGCCTGCCTGGCTGCAGCACAACACAGACTGGGCCCAGGAAACTGAGGGGTGGCCAGCCCACAGCTCCTGGCCTGGCACGTATGCACATGATGGGAGCCAGGGGTGGGGGGTGGGAGGGAGTGGTGCTAGCAATGATGCAGTGGGCTCATCCTGCCCACCAGCCTCCCTGGGAACCGGGGGGAAAAGCCTCATTAAGCAGGCGTCTCCAGCCAAACCACAGAAGTGCGGGTGGGCAGGGGCGGGGCAAAAGTCCACCAACAGCTGGAGGCCCTGTGGCGGCCAGGCTTCAGGGCAGGGCACCGAGGGGCTGGCCAGCCCTTCCCACATCCAATGCGGGCGGTCTCTCGGCCTGATGGTGGTAGCCAGGGGGAACCGTCTGGCTCGCAGCCCAGTGTGTCCCACACCCCCTCAGCCTTCAGAACGTCCCGCTCCAGGGCCTCAGCACAAGGCTGTCCCAGGGCCAGGCTGCCCAGACAACAGGATGGGGTCGCCTGGGGCCTGGCATATCTATGGGTGACTGCACCACCCCTCCCCACTCCTCTGGTGACCCTCCCCCAGGGAAGGAGGCAGGCCTGGTCTAATGGTCCCACCAGCCCCAGACATCTCTGGCACAACCTCATCTCTATCTTTGAGGCCAGAGTGCCAAGCACAAGATGGGCACCCAGAAAGTGTTCCACAGCAGATGAGCCTGCAGTAGAGCTGTGGCCTCTGCCTGTGGCTTCCACTGACCGCCGCTGCGAGGCCCTGCTATTCCAGGATGCACCAGAAGTCGGGGGGGCCTTCTCGGTGGCCCCCCCCCCCGTGACTTTGTCCAGCACCAGGCTGGCTGCCCTGTTACGGGGCTGGCTCCCCATTGAGGAAGGCCTTCCTGCTCCAAGATGTGGCCACACGGGCTCAAGAGCTGCTGTCCCAAAGGTGGTCCTGGCCCTGCCTGGGAAGCCCTGGGGTAGAGTCGGGGACTCCTGAGGAAGGAAGGGCTGGTCTGCTCTGAAGTGGAGCTTGGGCTTAGCTGGGTGGCCCCCACTTCCTGCAGGTTCAGGTGAAAAATAAACACAGTCGGCGTTTTCCTGCAGCCGCTGCGGTCGCCGGCAGCGGCGTGTGCTCTGCGCACCCTGGCCACCAGCAGCAGAGAAACTCCCTCGCCTCTGACGGTTGACTCTGAAAACCCCCAATTGCCTAGACCCACAACACTTTCCCAGAGAAGAAAGTTGCCATTTCCTCTGGCTTCGAGAACCCAGAGGGGGGTGAGGTGGGGTGAGGCCCAGGGAGCTGCAGCCCTCCCAAGAACGCCTCTCCCAGGGGGCTGTGCCAGGAGACGGGGGGGGGGGGGGGGGGCACACACAGGCACAGCCACCAGGATGCTCAGCGGGGTGATCAGGATGTACTGACTGTGCTCCTACTGTGTGCTGGGCCCTGACAGTGGCATCTGCTACTCACAGAGCTGAGCGCCTCACAGAGCTTAGCCCAAGCCTTTTAACAAGCCTGCTCCTATCCCCACTGGATAGAAGAGGAGACTGAGGCATAGGAAAGTGACCCGGCTGGTGAGTAGCAGAGCCAGGATTCACCTGCCACACTGCCAAGGCCTCACTGTGGGCCAAACAAGGGGAGAGGACCCCAATCCCAAAACCACCTTCTCCAAGGTTTCCAGAATGCACTTCCCTGGGGGTGGAGGCTTGACCATACTCTGCCTGCTTCCCTGTCATCCGGGGCCAGGGGCCAGCGGTTGAGGGAGATGGTTGGGCAGGCCAGTATAGCTCTGGTCTACCTTTGCCCTGCTCACCCCCCAACAGCTCACAAGGCCTTGTGGCTAGCCCCAGATACCCAGCTCTGCCTCCGTGCCCTTATCCCTCGGTGCTCTCCCTGCCCCCAAGACTTCCAGCACTCCTGCTGTCTTTTCCCAGGCGGGCTCCTCCTCGTCCTGGTCACAGCCTTGGAAAGGCCTGCCTTTGCCGTAGTATGGCAGGCGGGGTACCGCCAGGTGCAGAGGTCAGCCCGGGAGTCCCCGAGACTGCGTGCTGCTCTCAGCTCAGCAGACCTGCTCTAGACTTGTTTCATCTAGGCCTCTCTGGACCTTGGCGTGCCCCCACCCACTCATCTGCCACTCAGCTAGGACTTGGAGTTCCTTGGGCGCCTGATGGCTGCTCCAGAGCTGGGGAGAACCCTCAGGAGCAAGCCTAGGGGAGAAAAGGCAGTGGCGGGTCCCCCGAAGCACTTCAGAGGCAAAGCTGACGGGTGGGCAGGTGGGCTGGGTAAAAGGGCACTCTTTACATGCTGAGCGCGCCGAGGTTAGGGTGACAGCCCTTTTCCAGGAAGGAAGGAAGGAAGGCACTCTCCTCCCCACTGTACCCGTGGGGAAGGGCGGATCCATGAGGCTGGGAGCCCACGTAGCCGCAGTCACTCAGCCCTCAGCACAGGAAGGGGACCTTGGTCTGGGCCCTGGGGTTCCAAGCGAGGAGGCCAAACATACCCTTCTCTCGCCCCATCTCAGTCCAGCCCAGACAGCCAGGTGGTGGGCTCAACCAGGAGCGCCCCGCCCCCCAACTTTGCTTGGCAGACCTTCATGCATCTCCCAGGCTTTCCGATCTGACAGAGTCCCCCACATGGCAACCCTAGCCCCTGCCAGGAGAAAACCAGGAGAAAATGTGGCCTTCCTCTGGAGAGATATAGGCTCACATGGGCCCCACATCCTGGGGCAGACATTCAGTACTGACTGAACTTCAGCTCATCACACGTGGCCCTGGGCCACCTCCTATGCACAGGCCCACAGTGCTCCTGCTCAGAAAGCCCCCGCTAGTTCTCATTTCTCTGCACTGCCAGGAGCTGGGCTTGTCAGCCCTTCCCCCACCTCCCACCCTGGTTCTAGATTCCACCCTCACCCTGATTCATACCTCCAGGCCCTCTACCAGCCCCAGGCCCACAAGCAGTCAGTCCACAGCTGGGCCCTGGCCGAACCACTGTCAAAGGCCGGTGTGCTTCAGTGCTGGGGTGGTGAGAGGAAGCTTCCTAGCAGGGAAGCAGGCCCCCCAGATCTTCCCATCGGTGGGTCCTAGGACCCCACTTCAGGAAGAGGGCCAGGCTGGAGGAGCCCTAGCCCCCGCTCCGGGCCCAGGACACAGTGCTCTCTGGGGGATGGCCCACAGCCTCCTAAACGCCCACAGCGTGCTAACCAGACGCCCACCACAGGGCATGGAGCGTGGCTATGGGGCCAGTGGAGCTGCACAGGCTAGAGGATGGCAAGGCCACACCCATGGGCCAGGAGGGTCTGGGCTGCTGCCATGGTTGTAGCCAGGTGCCTGTCAGTCCACCAGCCACCTGGTCTCAACCTCAGCTAAGGGGGCCCCGCCACAGCGGTGGCAAGGCCCGGGGTGCCTACGCAAAGCCTTGGCAGACCACAGGCCTGCCCTCGGCCCGCCCCTCAAGCACTGTGGCTGCGGCGGTTTCTCTGCATTTGTTTCCCTGCGCTCTCCTTCCCCGTTTGAGGTGAACGCCCCTCAGGACAGGATGTTTTCAGAGGAAAATACGAGCTTCCGGGAGCTGCTGCAGTTGAGCTGCCCACCGGTGCTACCGACCCCGGTTCAGGGATGTGCAGCAGGCCTGGCTGGGCAGCCCAGGAGGAAAACACCGGGGCGGGGGCCTCGGCAGCCTGCAGGAATCCCACAACGCTAACCAAGCCATCTGGTTCATTGCAGGTGAGCCAACGAAGCAGAGAGGTTAGGTGCCTCACCCGAAGTGTGACAGCCAGCAGCACTCTTGGTTTGGACCCAGCCCTTTGGGGTCCCAGGGAAGCCCAGGAACAAGCAGTACCAGGGACCACCCCAGCCTGCCGAGCCAGGCCATCACCATTTTTACTGGCCTTTCTTCCCGGAATAAGCAGACCCGCAGCTTGGGTCTGACCTCAGCCCGGCCAACGTGAAGCATGCTGTCCTGGAAGTGGGAGCCGTCGGTGGCAGGAGGAGCTCGCAGAGCGCTCCCTCCCACAGGATCTAGCCACAAGACGGGTGTGAGGGCTCTGAGGCACGCTGCTGCCCGGAGGCCAGAGCAGGGGGGATGCAGGGAGATGGGGCTGTGAGACGGCTGGGAAAGGGAGGGCAACGGGGTCTCGGACTGCACTCTTGCTGGGTTTAGTCCAGCCAGCCTCTGGGAAGCAAAGGCGAAGCAGAGGACAGCCCAGGGGGACAGGTCTGACCCTCCCGACGACTGCTTGGGCGTCTCACTGGATCAGGGCTGATGTATGATCCGAGACAAGGGGCGGAGAGGGGCCGCTGGAGCTCTGGCACGTGAGTGCACCCACCTTTCATCAGTGCCAGGAGGAGGCAGGGCTGCCGACGGACATAAAGGCCTCTGGGGGCCCAGCCCCCACCCCCAGATGTGGCGAGAGGGGTTCACACAAAACCTCACCCCTGGTTCTAACAGTATAAAAATACGAGGGGGTATCAGAAGCCTGCTGGAGAGTTTCCATCATGTTTTCATTCCATGTTCCCACAAACATTTTGAAGCCCCCTTACACAGGGGTGTGTTGGGTTGCAAATTGCAAGGTCAGCAGTTCGAAGCTACCAGCTGCTCTGTGGAAGAAAGATGAGGCTTTCTACTCCCGCAAATAGTCTCACAAAATCATGGGGGTAGTTCTACTCTGTCCTATAGGGTCTGTGGTAGTTACATAATCTGGTGTCAATTTGGGACTTGAGAGGATTAAGAGTGACGGAGTGGAGTCTAGTCTGTCAATCAGATTGTAGCCAATGAGGCCTCTGTGTGGGCATGGCCTTCTGAGAATTCTGGGAAATCCAGTATTTCCTCCTTGGAGGCAGGAGAAGACTCTCTCTGTTCATTCCCTAGGAGACATTGCAGCTGACAATACACATGGACTATGCTAGTGCCCTGAGCTGGAGAAGCCACATGGACCTACCCTGGTGCAACCAGACCTCTGAAGCCGGAGAAGCCACGTAGACACCCCTGCCAGCACTGAGATGCTTACAATGTCACTGCATCCAAAGACCTTCTACCCACCGGCCTGTGATCATCCTGCATTCGGTGTTACTGCATGTGTTTTGTGAGTCTGAAGAGGACTTTAGATTGGCATCGGACATATGGGGTAATACCGGCTTGGACTGGACTGGGTTGGGATGCTGTCTTCATGTACAATTACCCTTTATATAAAACGCTCTCAAACACATGTGAATTTCCATGGATGTGTTTCTCTAGTCTGCCCAGACTCACACAAGGTTGGCATCAACTCCATGGCAGTGGTTGGCTATTTGAGAGGATGCGCAAGAGCCCGGAGGGGTGAGGAAAGAGGAAAGACAATGAGAGCCAGGTGTTGGGGCGTGCAAGTATTATTGCTGTTTTCTAAAGGGAATACTTGTCCATGTGGCCTGAAAGGTAGGACAGCATGGTGGTGGTAAGGGCAAAGAGCAGAGAACCAGAGGGCCTGGGTTCAAATCCTGACTCTGGCACGTACTCTAGGCAAGTTAAGTATTCTCTTGAAGCCTCTGTCCGGTTCCCCAACTGTCAAGTGTATATGCCTCCCGGGGTTGCTGGGAGGTTAGATGAGCTCATGTTTACGTTGGTTAATATTTTAAAAATTAGTTAAGAGCAACATAAACAGGGTCACATGATCTTTCCTCAGCTGGTAACCCGAAGGGAAAAATCCCCTTCTCTTTTCATCCTTTTAAACAAGCTTTTTGAAGCCCCCTTGGCTGCCAATGTTCACTGCGGCTCTATTCACAATAGCCAGGTGACAATCACCCACATACCCACAACAGACGACCGGAGAAACAGGGCCCCCCTAGCAGCAGTGCAGAGGACACGGCATGGTGTTACGCTCCCGTGGGGGCGATGCCTAAGAAAGCCTATGGGCAGTCCTACTCTTCCACACATGGTGTTCAAAGTCACACACCAAACAACCAAACACGATCAGCCACGAGAACAAAAGAAAAGTAAGTACAGCAAAAGCAGAAAACTAAACCCCAAAGCAAGCACCCAGAACATCCAGAGGCAGTAGAGGAACTGAGCAGAGTGGCAGGGCCCAAGGTCAACACCAACACAGCAGCTGGTCGTGAGAAATCCCAAGGGGGAAAACATGGAAACAGTTCCGGTTACAATAGCACCTACAGGAAGATGCCTAGAAATAAACTTAACTAGGGACAGGGCAGACTTAAAACGATGAAGCTTTGCTGCAAGAGATTAAAGGACACTTAAGGAAATGGAGAGATGTTCCATGTTCATGGATTGGAAGACTTAATATGGTTAAGATACCAGTACTACCCAAAGCAATGTGTATAGTCCACATCATCTCCCTCAAAATTCCAGCAGCCTTCCTTACTGAAATAGGAAAGCCAACCCTTAACTTTATACAGAAAGATAAGAGGCCCCCACTTGGTAAATCAAGGTGGAAAAAGAAGAAAGTGGGAGGACCCACACTTTCTGATTTTAAAACATATACACACGGTACTGGCAGAGCAACAGGCACACAGACCAACGGAGTGGAACTAAGAGTCCAGAAAAGCCCCCCCCCCACACACATTCAAAACGGATGAAAGACTTAAGATTGTGTCCGCTAAGATCATAAAAATTCTTAGACGAACAAGCAGGGGTGATGGTGTCCAGTTTAGCTGTCAGTGCCAGGTCAGCTAATAGCGAAAGACAAAGTCATTACGTGGGCGTCATCAAAATGGGTAACTTCTGTTCATCAGAAGGCTTTATGAAAAGCGTGACGAAGCAAGCTACTGAGAGTATCTCCAGAGAGCCTATGTCCGACAGGAATCCAATCACCAAAAAACCGTCAACAGCTTACAACAAAAGGGCAAACCACCCAAACACAAGATGAGCAAAGATCTTCACCACAGAAGGCCTTTGGATGGCTACCAAACACATGAGCAGGGGCTCCCTGCCAGGCCATTTGCCGTCAACTCGTTGCTTGTGAGTCAGTTCTGACTCATAGTGACCCCTATAGGACCAGATGGAATGGCCCTTCTTGGTTTCTGAGACTGTATCTCTTTCCGGGAGTAGAAAGCCTCATCGTTCTCCCAAAGAGCGGCTGGTGGTTTTGAACTGCTGACCTTGTGGTTTGCAGTGCAGTGCATAACCCCTAAGCCACCGTGGATGTGCAAATCAAAACCACAACAAGAGGTCATTTCACTCCCACCAGGAAGGCTAAGGTGAAAAACATAAAAAACAATGCAAGTGGGTGAGGGAATTGGGACATTGGGGGTCCTTATCCTGGCTGGTGGGAAGGCAAAATGGTAGCTCCACTGTGGGGCAAGTGTGGCAGTCCCTCAGAAACACTAAGACTAGAGCTACCACGTGACCAGCAGTTCCACTCCCACGAAGACTTGAAGGCAGAGACTCCAGAGCCTACTCTAAGGGGACTTCAGAAAGTTCAGGGAAAAATCCCATTTTCATCTTTTTAAACAAGCTTTTTGAAGCCCCCTTGGCTGCCAATGTTCACTACGGCTCTATTCACAATAGCCAGGTGACAATCAATCACCCACATACCCACAACAGACGACCGGAGAAACACACAAGGGCACGTGCATGTGACGGAAGGGGGCCTTGGCACATGCTACAATATGGCGGAACTCGAGGCGTCATGCTGAGTAAAGTCAATAACAAAGGGGCGAATACTGTATGACCCCAGTTATATAGAAAGACAAGAAGGGAAAATGTACGGACACTAAAGTTTATTGGTGGCTATCCAGGGCAAGAGGGATGGAAGATAAGAGGGTCTGATGATGATGGAACACTCGCATTAATCAGGCTGCGCTGCTGGTCCCTGTAACGACTGTTAATAAGTTGCAGACCTGTAGAAAGTGGGGTGAACAACCATACAGAAAGTAGCTGCCGGGCTGGTTACTACAAACACCTCATGGCTGTTTCTTTGCTTCCGAGGTTCAGGGTCATGGTTTCAGGGCCAGCCAGTTCATTTGTTGAATAACGTCCTTAGCGCTAGCTTCTAGTTCATGGTGGCGTGCCTGGGGTCTGAAAAGTTCGCAGTCAACTCTCCGAGTACAAGAGGACTTCAATGGAATGAAAAGATAACGGGCTCTTTGGAGCCCCTCATCCAATTGGTCTCTGCTTACCCGAGCAACAGAGAAAGTCGAGGCAAGAGTAGGAGGGTCTGAGGTGTGGCTAATTGCCTCCTTTCCACGAGACCAGAACTGGATGGTAGCCCGCTAGCATTCCTGAACATTTTTATCAAAGATTCCATAGAATACTGATCAAAAGTGGGAAAGGGTTCAAGTTTCAAAGACTCTAGACGTCCTGAAGCTGAGGCCAGTGGCGATCTCCCAAAACTACTGTCCTGAGAAGACCTTAAACCAAACATCTCCTAGTCATCTTTAAGTTGAGTAACTGAGTTATTGAAAGATTATAACGTTCATACGCTCTTTTAATAACTATCTGTGGCTGATCAAATTGACAACAGCCACTTGAACGATAAAATCGGAGCTTCACGGAACAGTAAGTTTATGCTAAGGAGCCCTGGTGGTGTAGTGGGCTATGTGTTGAACTACTAACTGCAAGGTCAGTAGTTCGAAACCACCAGCAGCTCTGAAGGAGAACGCGAAGCTTTCTCCTTATCCAGAGCGATAGTCTGGGAAACTCACGGGGGCAGGTCCACTCTGTCCTGTAGGGTCACTGAGAGGCAGAATCCACTGATGGCAGTGAGTTTGGGGTTTGGGTTTGATGGTTGTGTAAACGAGGGGGGAACGACTTAGAAATCAACAATTTATCTGTCACTATATTGCAGCAATCGTTAAGAACAATAAATTAAAAAACAAACAAATCCAAAACAACAGATAAATGAAAGAGCAAAAATAAAAAACTCCCCGCAGTTTTAAAAGCTAGCGAGCGAGCACTTTGCTCCCACACAGCTAAGTAGACTGACTCCAGGCCGCCCAGATATCAGTTGAACGTGCCCCACAGGGCTTTCAAGGAGTGGTTTGCCGGGCCTTTCTTCCAAGGCACCTGTAGTAGACACAGAACACCTACCCTGTGGTTAGCGGCCAGGTGTGTTAACCATTTGTTAACCATCTGCAGCACCAGGGGAACTCCTAAGCTCATCCCTGCAAAACCAAATTCACTGCTACTGAGTTGATTCCAACTCACGGCAACCCTGTGGGCCAGGGCGGAGCTGCTGCAGCGGGTTTCCGAGACTATAACTCTTAGACGGTACAAAGCAAGCCTCACAGGCTGGTGGCTCCCAACTGCTGGCCTTGCGAAGTGCAGCCCAGTGTTCTCCTGAAAAGTGTACGTGACGCCAGGCCCAGGGCCAGGAGCCCGCGGTTTCCCCTTGGACCATTCATTGTCCTAATGGTGCAGACTGAGCTCCTGGCTGGCCCGCAGAGGCCAGGGCAGTGGGCAGTGACGGGAGACAGAGCGTGGCAGCAGTAAAGATGCTGTCCTCCAAGTGGCCCTGGGAGACTGGTAGGCAGCTGTTGCTCCCAAGCAGCTTTCCCATGGGTGGGGGAGGAGCAGCCGCCCACACCCAGCCTCCTCCATCCAGCCATTCCCAGTGACTTGGGCCAAACACACTTTCTAGGCCAGGCCAGCGCCATCCAGGGCAGTGGCCTGGCCCAGAAAGGTCAGAGGTAGCTCTGAGCAAGCCAGGGCATGGTGATAGGTAGGAGGGGGCAGCTAGACAGCCACCCTCCGCCCTGTAAAATGCTACTTTATTCACGTTTCCAGGCGGCATTCCTTCTGGAAACCCTGGGCTCCTGTCTCAAAGCCAAGAAACTCAGCCCTGTTAGCATGGTCACCTTGGAGGGGTCAGCGAGAGGCCAAGTCTTTCCTTGGGGCCACAGGGCTCCACGGTCCAGGTCATGATCCCTGCCAGGTGTTGAACTAACAGCCTCCCCCCTACCGTACGTATGTCCCCGAATTTCAGGGGAAATAGGGAGGAGCACCGAGGAGAAGCAAAGGCTCTGGGGGAAATGTACCCAAGGTCACGTCTTTACCCCACTGAGCCTGGGTTCCTTTGTCTGTAAACTGGGAGCAACGAGAAGGCCTACTTTCTCAGCTCTCCAGGTAAAAACCCTGGGCGCAAGGCCTGGCGCCAGGGAAGGGCTTAACGTACATCACTGCCACTGTTACTTACTATGTCCACGGTCCTGACCGCTTCTGTGGGCCAGAGCTGTGAGGGCCCTGCGGAGCCAGCCGTACAAGGGCAGCTGTGGTGGCCCCAGGCTGGCAGGTCCACCACATCACTTTCTGATACAACCGCCTTCCTTGACACCCCCTCGAGACACCGCCATCAACGTCTCGTGGCCTTGGCTTTCCCACACCCTGTGGACAGACTCCCCCAACACACACACCCAACAGGGTCATCCACCACAGCTGGGCGGCTCCTAGGGCACCACGCTGCTTCAAAGTCCGCCAGCAAGTTCTGGGGGGGCTGCCCTCAGCGCTGCCGTCCGGCTCCCCTGGCCCAGGCTGCACCAGCAAGCTCTCCAAGGGCCGCTTCTCAGTGTGCCCGAGGGCCCACCCAGCCCTCCGCCTGCCTGGCCACCGAGGCCGGCCACAGAGCCATCTGATTTGAATGAAACTTCAAACTTAATGACTTTCATGCTGGTTATTTAAAACGCGATGTAATTTTCTTAAACACCCTATTATTTCCTTTGATAGCTACAAAGCCTCCCCCAATCCCATAAGCATGTTTATTTTTAGGGAAAAGGGTGGTTTGCAGTTGGTCAGAGACCATGGGAGAGGGAACCCACAGGCAACAAGGCAGAGGCCATGCTGGAGCCACACTCAGCTCTCCCTGCCTGCTGGGGATACTGGGGGGCTGGGCAGCCCTGTCCTTCTCAAACCCGAGCCAGTGGCCCTGGGGGGTAGGTCCTCCTCTGGCTGGCCCCTGGCCCCTTCCCAAGGTCTGTCTTCATCTACAAGATGATGGCCTTGGGGTCTCCAATGAGCTTCCACGATGGGCCAGGTATGGATGGGGCTGGGGAAAGGGGCCCGGCCAGCTGCCCCTTCCTGGAGCCTGTGCAAGGGCTGCCCTAGGTCAGGCCTCAGGGCCAAGCCCCAGACAGCTGATTTCATGAGATCTGCTCCAGGAGCCTGAGGCAGTGGCTGCCCACGCCGGGAGGGTGGGCAAGTACAGCCCTGTGGGCCAGGATCCCTGGCACGGGAGCTGGCCTGGGGGGGTGGGTGTGCATGCCGAGGTCAGCTGAGCCCCACCAATGTGGGGTGTCCTCCGGGAGTGGCTATTTTTAGGTCCCAGGCTTTCATGTGGCCGAGTGATGTGGCGTTTACAAAGCATCGGTAATGCGGGTAATGCGTTTCAGATGGCTGGGCCCGCTGCCACGCGGGCCGGGTCAGACTTAGTCAGGACCGCCTGGCCTAGTCACCCATCACCTGTGCCCGCCCTCTGCCACCCCTCCTTGCCAGGGGGTGGAGGCTGGCTCTCAAGCAATCCTTGCAATGAGCTACGGGTCCGGCCATCTGCCTTCTCAGTCCTCTCTGGCCTACAAGGTCAGGGGTCACCACCCCTCCTCTAAGGAAGGAGAAACAGGCCCCAAGGGGCCTGCACATTCAATACAAATCACACAGTAGGGTCAGGAGGTGGTCCCCCCATGCCTAACTTCCTTCCCCACCACAGCCCACGACCCTCAGGAGCAGAGGGGACAGCATGTGATCACTGGCCAGGACCAACCCGGACCTGGTGCGGTGGGTAGGGCCGTGAGTGTCCAGACCCCCGGCCCGCTGCTCCCTGTGGACGGTCTCTGCAGCACAGGTGGCTTTGGGAAGTGACTCGGATTCCGCCCTGGAGATGGCTGGTCAGCTTAGTGGGTGGGGAGAGGGGTGGGGGGTGGACAGGGAATTAGGGGACGGGTCTTTGGCAGAGTGTCTGCTTCCTCTGATCACTGAGGGGGGGTGTCTGGCTGTGGGGTCAGGCTGTGGCCAGGTGGAAGGCTGGTATCACCAGCCAGCCTCACTCTGTCCTCCAGAGCAGTGGATGGGCACGGTCCAGGCAGGCAGGCCCCCCCATGGGAGGGACAGGCATGGGGCCTGCAGCCTTCCCACAGTGAGGGCCAGATGCCCACCCTTCAGCTGTCCAGATCAGGGCTCTCGACTAGCAAGGGCACAGATGCCCACTGCCAGGGGATGGCACTAAGAGGAGTCCCCACACTCCATCAGGGCCAGAGGGGGCCACCAGCCCCTGAGTGCACCTGGGATGCCAGGGGAGACTGCCAGCTGTGGTGGACCCAGGCCACACCCTATAAAGGGAGAGCAGTGGTCAGCTTCCCAGGTCCAAGCCCGAGGAGCCTGGGCTGGCGCTGTGTGATGAGGCAATGCCTGAGTCCCAGGGGCCTCCGCTCGGCCAGCTTACCCAAGGTCCAGAACTAGACCTTTGGGCTCTGTGCTCCTCAGACAATGGGGCCAGAACCCAAGACTGCGTGATCCCAGAGAGAGGGTGAGAATCGAGTAAAACAATGGGGCAAATGGAAACATCTCACCTTTGAGGCACTCTGAAGTACCCCCACCTCGATCCTGCCCCCTCCCTTGGCCCTGCTGGTACTCCACCCCCGCAGTTCCCCTGTGCCCCCTGCCCAGCTGCCACCTCTGCCTGGCTCAGCCCTCCCTGCCCAACTCAAACCATCTGTCCTGGGCACCGCCCTACCCTTCCAGGATGCCAGCACACACTGCATGTGCCCACCGGCCACTCCCAGGCTTGGAACCAGCGCTACTTCATTGAAGTCGCATGCCAGGCCCTCGGTGCTGCCCCCAGCACACACAGCCTTCCCCACTGGCAGGGTCCCAGGCCGAGTCTCCCACCCAGAGTGCCTTCCCACTGCTCTGCGGGGGCGGGGGAGGGGAGCGCCCAACCCCCTCCTCTCGGGAAGCCCCTGACTGACTCCCTCACCTGCACCCCTGACCTGACTCAGACTGGGCCTCAGGTCCAGTGCTCTCTCGGCTTATACCCGATGGCCCAAACCACTTTCTCTCGGCCGGACAGCTGAAGCCTGGAGCCAAGGCCACCCACACAGGATACGGAAGAGCTCAAACAAACGCATGGCCTGGGAGACCACGCCGCCTCAGAGCATGGCCAGGGCCCGGTCCAGCCTCAGTGCCAGGGGTGCCCCCCTCCTGAGCACAGCCTTTGTCACCAAGGGCACGCATACCCCCACGAACAGCTTCCACTCAAGAAGCACATGAGCATCGCAGGGTCTGTTCCAGGCATCCCATCACCCAGTCTCCTTCCGCTCCTCAGGAACACATATCCCCATAGGTATCCTCACTCTCCTCATTTGTCAGACAAGGAAACTAAAGCCTAGAGAGGTTGAGTCACCTACCCAGGGTCACACAGCCCAGGAGTGGCAGATAGAGCCCTCGAGGATGGGTCTTCCGGACTCAGTGCACTCCCTGTCCACTCCTGTAAGAGGCTTTGGACAAGTCCTTCCCCTGACCTGGCCTTCCTGCCCCACCTGTGGGCATCTTACTCAGAGATCTCTGCGCTGTGCCGTTGGGGGCAGGGGCACCCCTGCGACCTGAGAGAACACCTGTTTCCTCCAACGGAGCCTTGTTTGTGCACAGAGGCAGGAAGCCACCGGTCACAAGGTAGGAGGGAGTGTTACTGTATGGCTTCGAGGCTGCGGCTGGCTGAGGAGGGAGGCCGAGGCAGCCACCACCTCCCCCGCTGCCCAGGACACCCTGCTCACTGGCCCTGGCCCCGCCTGGCTAGCATGCAACTTTAAACCAGGACCCACAGAGCCCTACTTCCAGCGTGGGATGGGGTGGTGGTGGTCTTAGACCCAAGAGAGGATAGGCTGCTGGGGGCCTGGGGCGGGGCCACCTTCACCTAGGGCGCTCTCCTTCAATACTATCTATTCACAGCAGCGTCTCAGAGCAGCTGAGGGACAGGGCAGAGCTGCTGTGGACACTGCTCTCTGGGGAAACGGGCCCAAGGAGACTCCATGCAGACACCCGTCCAGGGCTCACAGTGGGACCCCAGGCCTTGGGAATGTTCCTTCCACCCACTGGGCTAGTACCTGTGGAAGAACAGGCTCACCACCAAAGCCAAACACGCTGCCATCAAGTCGATTCTGACTCATAGCAAGCCTACAGGGCAGGGCAGAAATGCCTCTGTGGGTTTCTGAGGCTGGACCTCTTCACGGTGCGTAGAGAACCTCATCTTTCTCTCATAAGGAACCTGGTGGTTTCAAACTGCTGATCTTGGGAGTAACAGCCCAAGTGGGTGTAGCCCACTACACAACAAGGGGCAAGGACCAGGCAGGTGGCCCTAACGGTGCAACCACCCCAGCCTGCTGCAGGGGCAGGCAGGAAGCCTGGCTCTCTGCAGAGGAGGGGAGGGGGTGCTGCAGGCTGGGCTTCCCTCCCAGGGCGCTCTAGGTTCTGAAAGGCCTCAGGAGGTGGGCGCTGCCCTCAGAGCAGAGCAGACACAGTGGGGTGGAGGTATTCAGAACCATACAGTTTCCCGAGTCGGGAGAAGCACAAACTGAGCAGTCCAGTCCCTTCGGACTCACAGCCACCTGTGCAGGGTTCTGAGGACGCTGCCCATCTCCACAGAGGCCACCTCCTCTCCTCTGCGGAGTCTGAGCCAGTGGGTCTGAATCACCGCCCTTGCGGTGAGCAGCCTAACGCCTAAGGAAATGCACATCAAAATAACTTCAAAGTCCCATGCCCCACCTCACAATAAAGCATTGTCATCAACAACAAAGACCCAACTCCTAGCCAGCAGAGCTCCAGTCTGCAAGGGCTGGCGTGGCTCAGACCCTGCTCAGAACCCGCAGGGAGCCAGAGAAAGCTGCCTCTCATGCACTGGGTCCTCCCCGGGAGGGCTGCGCTTTGGGAAGAGGAACTGGAGGCAAACTAGAAGCCTGGTGGGGGGTGTTACAAGTCACAGGAGCTGGCCTGGAGGCCTGCCAACATGCACCCCACAATTCACTGTCCTGCAGCATCCTCCAACTTTGCCCTGCAGAGCCTGCTGGAATGCAGATCCCAGGGGAAGCATGGGGCAGGGCAGGAGGGTCCTCACTGGGTGGCCCTGGGGGAGAACATCTGAGAATGGCTCGAGGCTAGTGTCCTGGAAGGGCTTTCTCCTTTGTTCTTCTAGAGCAGTGTAAGTTGCTAAGCTTTGCAGTGGGAGAGGCAAGTCTCCTGCAGCTGGACCTCTTTGCATGATTTGGGGAAGGGAGGAAGGTTCTTCGTGGCTGTGGCTCCCACCTTGGCCTCAGGGCAAGACAGGAGCTGGAGGAAAGGCCCGCCCAGGGCTGCCCTCCAGTTGCTCAGCTCCAGATCCCTTGGGCCCAAAGTAGTTACCTGGAGCCGACCCTGGCCCCAAACAAGCCAGGGTACCCTGTGCCCAGCCACACACTGGGGCCTCCCCAGGCCTTTCACTCACTGCCGCTCCCACTCGACCCCTCCCCACACTTCTACGTTGGGAAGGGGGCTTCCGTTCTGCAGATGAGGAAACTGAGGTCCATCGATATGAGGGTGAATGGGCTGTGTCTGAGTGTAGAACTCATCATAAATTGGTGCCCAAGCCTTGGCCTTCAGAACCACCGTGCACAGGAGCAGGAAGCCCAGGCCTTGAGGGAGGTGGGGGGAGGGTCTGGCTTGGATGGTCACCAGAGGCCTCCTGAGGGGTGACATCTGAATTCAGCGCAGAATGATGGAGGAGGAGGAGGAGGAGTCGGGGCTGGAACTCCCAGTCACGGGAGCCAGGGCAGAGGTCTTGGGGTGGGAAGAACTCAACTGTCATGAGGGGCAGGACCCCGAGGCAGCGGCTGAGGGGAGAGGGGAAGAATAGTCGCAGGGCCAGGGCACCTGGGGATTTACAGATGGGTGAGCAATTTGACCTTATTCCAAACGCAACGAATGGGGACCCCTTGTAGGGGGTGAGCGGCAGGAGCTGTGTTCTGATGTCTGTTTATGAGAAACCTTTGGCCCTTGTGGAGTCTCGTGTGGGTGGGAGTGGGGGCAGAGTGAGGGACCCTCCAGGACTGTTCCCGTCACCTGGGTGAGAGACAGTGAGGGCGACACTGAAGTGAGGTGGGAGACTTAGGGGCACCATCTGCAGGGGAGCTCATGGGTCACAAAACTCTTCGGCCTCCAGGATCCTGCTCTATTCACCTGCCTCCCTCCTCTAGTTGGGCACTCCCAGAAAATAGCCCTGCTTCTGGTCCACCTGGGTGCCCAGAATCTGCTACCCAACCTGGTGGTTCCCTTGCCAGGCCTGGTGCCCTGCTGTCTCTAACCGCCCCAGCAGGGCCGGGTGCACTGCTCCCTCTGTGGGGTGTGTGAAGAGCTGGGTGGTGCTCGATACTCATGCACCTCTGCAAAGCTCCCCTGCCTGAGAGGCTGGCCAGCCACCAGCAGCACTTCCTTCCTCTGCCCAAGCCTCACTCATACCCTCACCTCCTGCTCCCCTGGAGCACATTTGCATTGCCCTCACCTGGAGCCTGGGCCTCAGAGTCCAGAGCATGACCTTGATGGCCACGAGCCCAAGCCTGAGTCCACTGCCTCAGTGTGGCTCCTCTGCCCTTGAGCTCATGCTGAGGCCTGGCTCGTGAGGTGCCCAGCCCCCAGGATGGCTGTGGAGATCAGGGGCAGTGACGACAGTTCCAAGTCCCTGCAATAGCCCAAAGCTCAGCATTTTCTCCGTCATTCAAACACAATTCACATGCGATGATATTCCCCATCGGAAATTGTGCCTGTCGCAGCTTTTTAGCAGATCCCCTAGGCTGTGTGACCGCCACCACAGTCTAATTCTAGAACACTCTCACACCTCGAAAGGAGACCCTGGAACAGCCACTGCCCATCTCCCCAGCCCCTGGCAATCACTCACCTACTTTCTGCCTCTGGCTATGCCTAGTGGGGACATTCCATCAGAATGGCTCAGAGCCCAGCACCCTTCCAGGCCACAGGAGGGGTCTCAGAGCCGCTGCCTCATCTCAACATGAAGATGTTCTCCAGAATGACAGGCGTGGACACCCCAGAGCCGAAGTTGCTCTAAGGACTGATGCCTTACTCATCCCAGAAGCGCTCCACAACCCCAGACCAGGACCCGCTCACTACTGCCACCTCAACCAACCACAGAGCAGAGAATGCAGACAAAGGCAACAACAAGGTATGGAGACTGGCCTGGGCCAGCCACTCTCTGCAAGCCTATGTTAGATGCCTGACAAATAGCATCCCTGAAGGAAACATGGACTTCTTTTCCCTCCCCAGAACCGTACTTCAAAAAAGCAAGTGCCCAAAATGAGCAACCTTTTTGGAAAGAAATCTCTCCGCCCGGTGGCAGCTGGTGGCAAGATGGTCCTGGAGCACACTGAGCTCTTGATAGCGTCTGTGTCTGTTCTGTGGGACCCAGGGGGGCAGCCGCATGGGCAGGAGGTGCCTGCCAGGGGTGTGCCCCTCCCATCTCAGAAGGACAAATGATGAACCTTGAAATCCTCAGCAGGAGCACTGGCTCCTTGGACCCCTTCAGAGAGGGCCAAGGGACGGGCAAAGGGCCCGGTTCTAAGGCCATGGGTAAGGGCTGGGCGAGGTGCCTGGCCTCGCCACAGGCTGAGGAAAGCACGGCTGCAGAAGCCTCCAGAGGCAGTTTGTGGGGCGCTGGACCCCCACAGGGGTCCCAAGAACCTCACAAAGAGGATCGTTTCTGGTTCCAGACACATGAACCTCAAATCAGATAATAAATGTGCTCCCCAAATATGGTGTCAATCAATATTGTTTTCTCAAAGCCACACAACCCTCTGAGTAGCGCAAGCGACTGCCTTCCGATGCCATTCCTTTAACCATCCAAGATGTTGCAAAGAATACCTCCCACACCGCCAGCATCCACAGTCCTCACCCAGGAACCCTCACGGAGCAACTGAGGCCCGGGGCCCAAAATCCATACCAGAGGCCCCCTCCTCCTGCATTCCCTGAGGGCAGGCCGGGGGAGGGCTTGCCGCTATCGGTATCGGAGGGCCTGACACATGTACTACAGCCTGAGAAAGACTCCAACCAACGTTGGGGGCTGAAAATCAATGTCCCAGGCAGAGGCAGGAGGGGATGTGTCATCCCCGCCCCCTTGATTCTGCCTGCTGGAGTCCACTACCCACCTACTCTTTGACTGGAGAGTGCTAACGGACACCAAATGGTCCATCACCCACACCCTTACAACAGAATGAGCCCCTCCTCATCACCCCACCACTGTTTGCCCACCCACACCATTCAAGGAACCCGTGTACGCTGCCTTTTGCTGCAGGGCTGCGGAGTCAGGAGTGGCTGAAGAGGAGTCTGGCCCACTGGAATGTACCTGGGCACAGGTCTTTAGTCTGTTCATGGTGACCACAGTGACCAGTTGTTGGGACAGTAAAGGGCTATGTCAACCTTACCCCACATCTTGTGGGGTGTGGTGCAAAAAACCAATTTGCTAAGCGCACCCTCTTGCCAGGTGGAGGATCTTTGGGGAGAGCCACTATATCAGGAGCCAGGGTGGGGGACAAGCTCCGCTCACACAGTCTTGGGAGGAAATGAAGCAGCTCATATCCCGAGCCAACCCTGGAGCAGAAAGTCAGATCCAGACCACTGAGACCACCACACTTTTTGACAGATGAGGAAATAGGAGTCTAACGAGCAAGGGGTTCATTCAAGAACCGGCCGTCTGCCAACCTGGGCTTCTGTTGAGTTCTCTCTCTTTCTCACTGTTTCTGAGCAAGAAACAGTGCTCAGAGGCAACTCTCCCGGTCCCTGCTCAGAAGCATCCTGGCACAGCCGCCCTCTCCTCCATCACTCGCCATTTCAGTCACTGGCCTGCATTGGTCTCACATCTGAGCCCAGACCATAGACCCTCAGAGCCCCACGGCTGGCATTCATGATGTCTAGCTGCCTCTAGTCTTGCTCCCAATGAACAGTCTGGGTTTTGTTTTTGTTTTAAGCCAGTGCCAGTGGTTCTCAACCTTCCTAATGCCGCGACCCTTTAATATAGTACCCCCCAACCATAAAATTATTCCCGTTGCTACTTCATAACTGTCATTTTGCGACTTTTTTCCCCGACTGTTATGAAGTGGGCAACCCCTGTGAAAGGGTCATTCGACCCCCCCAAGGGGCCGCGACCCACAGGTTGAGAACCGCTGTTTTAAACTCTGCTCCTCACACTCTAGGTCATCTGAATCCACAGACAGAAAGGGATGGTTCGGAATCTTTTCAAAACTCTGGCTACTTAACATATTCAAGATTAGCAAATTCATGAATTGTGTCCCCCCTCCCCCATCACTGATTTTAGGCATTTGGCTGCTACCCTCCCTGCTACTTCCATGACCAAGCTGCTCTGCACCCAGCACGTGCAGAGTCCTTCTCTGGCAGGGGCGACTCAGCCCATAAAGACAAACAGCGGAGGAGCGGGCATTTGTTTCGGGCACTACCCAAGCGATCTCAACCAGACCAGCCGTCCCACCATTCCCTCCCCAGCACCACGCTCAGGGCCTGGTAGAAGAGTCACCCATAGCTCTACATTCTGCTGCCCCATGAAGCCCAACGTCCTCAGGAGGGTGGGGCTCGGTAGGTGCAGAATCCCACCCAGAATCTTCCAGCTCCAGGAGAGGACCTGCACCTAACTGTGAGCAAGCTGGGACAACAAAAGGCAACAGAGAGGGGGGCTGGCACTGTGGGGGACGTGTGTGTGTGGGGGGGGGGGTGCATCCTAGCAAAGCTCTCCTTTTGGCCCCCAGCCCTCCGCGAGGGTCCTGGGAGCAGATTGGTTAGCGCAGAGGGTCTGGGTGGTGGTGGGCAAAACTCACTTTCTCGCCTACACCTCACATACCTGGTTACGAGGTGGCAGGCACAGGGCAGGCACTGGCTGTCGGGGCCACTTACCAGCGGGGGCTGCGGCTGCGGGGGCTGCCCTGCTCCGGAGGCAGGCGGGTAGTGCATGAGCAGATTGAAGGCCGAGTAGACAGTCTCTTTGTACATGCCGCTAGCGCACTCAGGGGCCTTCAGGCCTGGAAAAACCACAGCTGGGTCAGGCGCGCCACCCCGGCGCAGGGGCCGGCGGCTATCTGTTCTTGGGAGGAAAAACTCAAACTTGCCAAGGGGTGCCCCCTCCCTTGGAGTTGGTGACTTGAGACGGAATGGGCCGAGGGTGCCCAGAGTGCCAAGTTTTTAGAAGAGGACACTGAGTCCAGGCCTCCCTGGGGTGGCCTCTACTTGACCCTCTCCCACCCACCCACCCGGCCCCACGGCCATAGAACCTTGGCCAAAGCGATCTCCTCCAGACAGGGGATTAGTCAGTCAGTCACCTGGGCAGGCGGGGCGGCCGAGATGGCGGGGGTCTGTTTAACTCCTATAAAGGTCAGGGCACCGGAAGTGACTCGAGCTTGCCGTGCTGGGGAAACCCGCCCCCCACACCTTCGCTTTTACCGCCTCCCGGAGCTGCGAGGGGGCGGCGGGGGGCAAGACGCTCCAGCTTCCTCCAGCCCTGGGCGCCCCCCGCTTTACCGAGGTCCGGGCGGGAGGAGGGGGCGCTCGGTCCCCGCGCCCACACTCACCATCCTCCAGAGACTCTGCAAGTTTGTCCGGGAAAAGTCTCTGCGAAGTGTGTTCCCGCCCCAGCGCCTGGAGAGAGAGCCGGAGGGGCCGTGAGTGGGGAGGGAGGATGGGGGCGCCCGTGGGTAGGGACCCCGCGGCGGGGACGGCGAGGGCGGGTTGTCGCCGGCCCGGGCGCTCACCTCCGCCCGGACCTCGGCCTCCGCGCCGGCCCCCGGGACCCCCGCGCCGCCGGCCGCGCCCTCGGACTCGTTGACGAGCGACGACTTGAGCTCGGCCAGGTCGCGCTCGGGGCCCGCGGCGCTGTCGCGGCTCTTGTCCTGCTCCTCGCCCTCGTCCTGGAAGGCCAGCAGCTCGTCGGGCGCGCCGAGGTCGTCGCCGCCGCCCGCGCTGCCCCCGCCCGAGTCCAGCTGCGGCATGGTGCGCTCCGCCCGCCCGGGCGCGGGGCGCGGGGAGTGCGCGGCGCGGAGCCGGCTCGGGAGGCGGCGAGACTGGAGTGCCGACCTCCGAGCCCGAATCCCGGCGGCTGGACCGGGGCTGGCTCGCTGGGGCGGGCGGCGGGCTGCGGGCTGCGGGCTGCGGGCGCGGGCGCGGGCGCGGGGCTCAGCGGCTCCCAGAGCTGGCGGGTGGAACATCAAAGGCGCCGCCGGCCGAGCGCCGGGGGCGGGGCGGGGACTCCGGGGGCGGGTCCTGGTCTGTGGGTGGGGTCAAGTTGCCCCGCCCCTCCCCGAGAGGCCGAGACTTGCCCATTGGGCATAGTCTTAAAGGGCTCGCTTTTTTCCGCAGCGCAACATCCACGAGGCTTGGGAAGAGACTGCAACGTGTTACCCTAAAGCACTCTAAAGGAGAGCCCTGACCCTGCGCCCTCGTCTCCAACAAGTGACCCCTCCCTGCGCCCAGGTTTCTCCCCAGCTGCTGGGAGTCGCTAGGATGTGGTGTGAAGCTGCGTTTGGGCCCTGGAGCCAGAACCTCGCCTGTGTGCAGCTGGGCACTTCGCACGGCGGGAGAGGGTTTCAAGGACTGTGCTCAGTGCCCCAGCCTGGCAGGGTTAGACTCCTTAGAAGACCCGTTCTGTGAGCTACCCTGGAGCCTCAGTCCCTCCGGGATGGCCTGAGCACAGCGGGAACGCACGCATATCCTCCTCCCATGTTATAGGAGTGCACACACATCACGCATCCGGCTGGGCCTCCCGCCTCCGGGCCGGTCCTCCACTCAGTCCCACACTTAAAGAGTCGCCAGGCCACAGATCTAGGGCCGCGGGATTCCCACGAGAGGGTCGTCCTATACAGCAGCTCAAATGGAAAACTGCACTCCCCCGTGCCTGCCGGCCCTTGGGGCGGCCTAGATGGACGTCTCAAACCAGCGGGCGGGATCGTGGGACCCAGGCCCGCGGTCCAGAGCATCTTCGGGAGCGCTTCCACACGCCCTCGCCCCATGCGACGAAGACAGTAAACCTTTCCCCAGAGCAATGGAGTGGAGACTAGGGAGGGGCTGGTGGCTGGCGAATTAGTGGCCAATCCCAATCAGGACCCCAGAGGACCCCTGGCTGCGGCGCAACGCCTGGCCGGAAGAGGGCCGTGCTGCCCCTCCGGGTCTAGGCTCAGCCCCACCCGGGTTGGCTCCGGATGAAAGGGCCCTGCCTGACCGAGCAACTCAATTCACATTCTATCTGAGCCCGCCCAGCGGGGTGCCTGGGCAGCCTACCTCCAGGCTGCAGTGACCACTTTCCCTTTCCTCCTGAGATCAAGGAGGGTGGACACTAACTGGCCTTGGCGATGTAGTGGGGAGGACAGAGCTTCCTTCTCCCAGGTGTAAGCTGGCTGCCCTCTCTCACTCCATCCTCTGGGATCTCCCAACAAGTAAAAGTCAGGCTTGGGCCAAGAGCTATGCTTGGAAGCTAGACTACCCTTCCTTCCCCACCCCACTGCCCTGCCACCTCACTGTAGGTTCTGTGCCCCCCCCCCTCTGCAGCTCCCAAAGGCAAGCAGGGAGCAGACAAGAGCAGCAGGAGGGCCCCCAGGTGTCTGCAGCATCCTCCTCCATTAACCCCTGAGGCTGTGCAGCCCAGTTTGGAGACAGACTGACTGGCTCTGGAAAACTGGAAGAGGGGGCCTGCTCCCCCTCATTCAGAATCCCAGGCTGCTCCTTGTACTTTGAGGGTGCTTTAGCTCAGGGGCACCTCCTCCAGAACAGATGTCCTCCAGGCCCACGGGGGTCCCAGTGGACACATCAGTGGGGACCAACATTTTCCCACCCTTCCTCAGAGGAAGGAACAAACTCTGAGCCTCAGTGAGGCTTATTGGTTCCACGATGAGGTTAGACTCATTCATCTCAAAATAGTAGCCTTTACTCAAAGATTTAAGGCCTCCCAGCTGCATTGGTGAGAACGCAGCTTCTTTTACTGAAATGATGGTGAGGATGGTTGTTATTTCCACCCCACACACCCCAACCCCCGAAAATATCCTTCTTTGGCACAAGGAAAATCTTTGCTACTTTGTTCATCCTCCTGCCCCCAAGTTTCTTTGGATATTTTATGGGGTTTGAAATCCTAAAGTCTGGGAACCACTGTTTCCTGAGGTCAAGGTTCCAACCCCTTGCCCTGCTTCATGGAAGGGGAGGGGCCGGGTGAGAAGGGAGCTTAAGGGTTTGAGGAGATAAAGGGAGGGAGGTGGGGATTGAGTCTAGGCAGCCACAGCCCTATGGAAAGCAGGCTAAAAGCCTGCCGGGGATACCAAGACCACAGGTAGGAAGCAGAAGAGGGGGCCCTGCCCTTTAGGGGTCCTTGGCTGGTGCTGACCTCGTGTAATCAGAGTGAGTGGGTGCTGTGTGGGCTGGAATGGCCAGGCTGTGCGACTTGGAGACACAGAGAAGGACCAAGGAGGTGGAGCTTGCCCTCCGACGTGACTACCCCGGATTCCATCATGCCCATCAATGTCCACACAGTCACTTCATCATGCCCAATGGTGACCACATGCCCAAGCATCACATGACCTCGTTGAAGCCTGACACCAACCCTATGACATAGGCAAGATGATCTTCATTTTACAGACGATGAAGCCAGAGCTCAGAGAGGCGGAGTTCAGGTGCGCAGAGCTGCCCAGGGTGGAAGTAAGAGCATCAGGATTCTAAACGTGGGCAGTCTGACTGAAGCCCCAACTCCTGACTGCCGGGCTCTAGGGTTCCTTTCCAAAAAAGCAAACCAAACTCCCTCCCATCGAGTCGAGGCTGAGGTGACTCATAGCGACCTTGTAGGACAGGCTAGAACTGCTCCTTCACAGGACAGTTTCCAGGATTGTCTAAAACTCTCTTTCTCCTGCAGAGTGGTGCGTTGTTTCGAACTGCAGACCTTGTGGACTACAACCCACCATGTAGCCATGATGCTACAAGGACTCCTCCAGCGTGCCTTCCATTAGGACTCCTTTATCTGCTGCCTGTTTTGGGCAGAAAACGCTGATGACGAAGCTGTCCCTTCCTTTCTTGGTGGCCCATGTTACATGGAGGGGTCTGTGGGACTGGACGGAGTAGCCCAAGGCTTCTGAGGGGTGAGAGGGCTCCGAGTCGCTGTTGTGCCAGACAGACCTCAGTGTGCACTCTCTCCAAGGAGCCCGGCCGTGGAGTGGTTACGCATTGGGCTCCTAATGACATGGCAGGCAGTGGGAAATACCAGTCCCTCCTCGCGAGAAAGATGAGGTTTCTACCATGGCTAGGAGTGCCAGTCTCAGAAACTCACCGGGGCAGTTCTGCCCTGACCTATAGGGTTGCTATGAGACTGGATGGCAGCCCGGTCTCGTGGGCTCACCCTACGCTGCCTACTCTGAACAAGGATCAGATTTCACACTGGGACCACGGGCTCCCAAACCCACTGCCACTCAGTCATTTTCATCTCAAGAGTAGAGCTGCCCAAGAGGCTTCTCTAATCTCAACCGAAGCCAAGCACCATCGTTTTCTTCTGTGGAACAACGGGTGGGTTCAAACTGCCTGCCTTTCAGCTCTCAGTTGAGGGCTTAACCACTACACCAGCAGGGCTCCTTACGGACACAGGAGGCCCTCGGGTGCCCTGGAGCTCCTCGGTGGGGTGATGAGTCGGACCTGCTGTGAGCAACATCTGAAGGTGAGCATTGGCTTCAAGACCAGGCTATAGGGCAGCCCCGGAGGCTTCATCTCCATGCAAATGAACCAGGTGCAGGTGAGTGAGTCTCAGCTGCTGAACACAGACGGAAGGTAGGGCCTTTGAGGGCTGGGGGCTCTGAGGTACGGGGCTGACTTTGGAGGTAGGCAGACCTGAATTCCCTCCCATTCTAAGCTGTGAGAGTCCAGGTAAGTCACTGACCCTTTCTGGATCTCAGGTTGAAATGGGTATCAAACCCAAACCTGCCTGGCACTGGTGGATGGAGGTTGAAACGAGTCATTGTATCCTAGCTAAGAGCCCAGCACAAGGCCTGGCACATCCCAAGCGCTCTAATAATGGGGGCTCTTGAGCTCGATATTTTTCGGAAGTTGTTAGGCTAATTGGCTCTTCATGTAACGTCATGTAAGTCATCTGAATGTTCTCCTAGCCTAAGCCCGCTTAATCACAGCTAAAGCTGAAAATATACGTTTCCTTTCCTTCTCTTTCAAGTTCCTTTAACATGAAAGGCCTGGGTGAACTCCCTGACCTTTTCTAACAGGGAGACCCTTGAAATGTGGCATTTCCAGAAAGTGGCTCAAAGGAGCCCCCGATGGATTTAGTAAATTACAGCGGGGAGAGGTTCCAAGTAGAGTCTCTTCCTGCCGTCCTCCTGCCTGCCTGGCATCCTGTTGGGGCTTGCTGAGACCCGCCTGGAGGCCGGGTGCCGGAGCACGGCCACTTCCCAGGGAGCCCTCTCTCCTAGGGGTTAAGCCCGGTCACCAGGCCCAGACGCCAAATGAGCTCTGTGCTAGGAGCCGGGCATCCTACGTCATCTCACTGTGTGTATGTGCCCTTGTCAGTCTGCATGTGTGTGTGTGTACATGTGTGGGTACGGGGATTGCCTGCCGAGTGGCAAAGACACACAATTGCTATGGTAGTCCAGGTCCAGGACAGCTGCCTTTAAAATCCAGCAAGGAAGTCAGGGAAGCATTTATCTCCTCTTCCTCCTTTATGAGCTTTCAATAGGGTCTTCCCTGCAGACTTTATGCAACAACCAAGAATAACTCTTAAAATAAAACTTAATCATGGAGGAAGAGGTTCGTTATTCCTGATGAAACTTTGAGGTCTTTGGCCAGCTTGGCTTGAAGGGTGGCAGTGGGGAAATTACCAGGAGAGCTGTCCCACAGGTTAAAAGGCCTTTATTATCACAAGTTCCCACGGGCTAATTTCCCACATGGTGCCAGCCATTGTTCCTGATGAATGCGCCTGGGGTTCACGCAGCAGGAGGGGAAAAAACACCCCAGGTTCTTAAAGAAAGGGGTCTGGAGTCAGAGACATTGAGGCGTCAGCAGCAAAGACAAGTCTGGAGTGGCTGCCGGGCACCAGACCCTTGCCACCAGCCACAGGGGACACCCTGAGCCTGGGCCCGGCCCAGTACTAGCATGCTGGGGGGATGAAGGGAATCCTCTGCCTTCTCTGAGTCCCAGAGTCACCATCTAAAAACTACAGCGTCCAGGGACGCAGTCAGGACCCCAGGCAAAGAGGCCAGAGGTGCAGGCCACAAATGCATTGGAAGTGGGGACATAAATCCCAGCATTCATTGCGGCATTGCCTATAGCTTCGTAGAGAGATGAATCTATGGTAGGTCCTCTCTGGGCTGTTCTACAGATAATTTAGAGTAGGAGCTAGCAAAGTTCCAGCAGGCATCTCTTTTTCAGACAGGACCCTAAGGACTTTGACAGGCGTCATTCCTGTTGTATTAGGGGCCTGGCACTGAACTGCGAAAGAAGGTGGGTGGGTGGGTAGATGGCTGGCTGGAAGGTGGGTGAGTGGGTGGATAGATGAATAGATGGTCGACTTAACCATCATCCATAGCAGTAAGCACTTAGCATCCACTGAGGAGGTGGCAGGCCTAACTACTTGCGGTGAAGGAGCTAGCTATCTTGTGGAGACATCAGGCCAGGAAGAGATTCCAGGAACTAGGAGTTCAGAAACATAGCTGTTGTGTAGACAGCAGTCAGGGAAGGCTTCCTGAAGGAAGCATGCCAGCCCGAAAGGCATGAGATTTAGGGAGGATGGCCCTTTTTCAGGGAGGCAGGAGCTCCCATGCTGGGTCGTGGTGGACTTTGGCCCCATAAGCTCCAGGAGCCCAGATGAGTTAGGGTTCTTGATGGCGGGCTTGGCCATTCATTGCATTGAGCCTTTCCCTCAATGGCACATCTTCATGTTCCTGGTCCTGCAGTGACCTTGCTACCCCATCATTGTCTGGAACAAGCCCTGGCTCTCCCCATGTGACATTTCTCTAGAACGGACTACCTCCCTGTGTACAACCCACAATCTTACAATGGACCTCAAACCTCTCTGGGCTCCGTGCCCCACAGAGAATGCTCCCTCCTCTTGCGTCCAACTTCCCCTGCCCCCCTGCCCAGGCCAGCTGCAGTGGCAGGGCAAAGAGCTTCGGGATATGGTAAGTACATAGGACTGGAAGGGCACCTGGATCAGGACTCATAGTCACTGCCAGCCTCAGTGCACACAGCCACTAGCCACTAAGGCTCTGAGAACCCCGCCTAGCAGCCTTCAACTCGGCATCTCCCAAAGGGATCTGACCATATGACTAGTTTTCCATCATGCATGATTTACTTTCTCTCTCTCTCTCTCTCCTCCCCCTCCTGCCTCCCTCTCTTTCTTAAAGCTTCCTCTGAAGCTCCTTTGAGGAATACTGCTGCCTCTGGCTTCAGGGGGAGTGATAGAGCTCTTATGCAAACATGCTGGGATGCTGGGAAAGCACTTGCCAGTTTGTCTTAGGCACATTAGCCATAGCTCAGCAGACGTGGCCCCCAAACTGCCCACCACAGCTATCCAGGGCTCACCCCAGGGTTCTTTTCTTTTCCTTCCAGTCATTTTATTGGGGGCTCATACAACTCTTATCACAACCCCCATGGGTTCTTAGTTGTGGGGGGAATGGCAAACCCTTCATCTGGGCCCCTGCTAACACAGAGCAAGCCTCCTGGAGCCATTACTCCGCGCCGGCTGCTCCTCCGGCTGCCTCGGCCTGGTCCAGGCGCTTTGTGCATTGAGAACTCTGCAGGGTCAGGGAGGGCTTTCGCTTCTGCAAGGCTTCTCAGGTCTCCTCGCATCCAGGAGGCGTCCTCGACTAGCGGGCCCATGCATGGGGGCCTTTCTCCCTTCTGGACTCCCATTGCCCTGGGAATTCGACTGAGCCTGTGCCGTGGGGATCTCTGTTCCTGTGGGCAAGTCTCCTGTCCAGCTGCCTCTGTCCCCTGGTGGTCAGAACAGAGCTGCAACCCACCCTCCCCACCCACTGCCTGCGGGTGAGTCCTGGCCTCTCTACTCACGCATGCCATGCCGGTGGGACCTTGGGCAAGTCAGCCCCCACTCGGAGCTGGCTGGCGGGCCGCCTTCCTGAGCTGTTAAGTGGAGCCGCCGCCGTAATCATACCTGTTTGAAAGAGCTGGGGCCATGGAATGAGTTCATGCTTGTCAAGTATTTAGCGCCGTGTCTAGTGCAGAGCAGGTACTTGCTAAGTGGTGGTTATTGTCCATTATTATTACTGTTCCCAGCCAGCAGGGCTGAGCTCGGGTTCAGGCTCAGGCCCGCAGGGGTGCTTTGCAGAAGCCATTTGAGCAAGCGGCTGTCCTTGCCCTGCTGCTGTCCTGCTGGTCTTGTGTGGAGACAGGGGGTGGGGGGAGAAGGCAGCAGGAGCCCTGTCTTCGGAGACCAGGCCCAGGGAGGCAGCCGGGCGTTCAGCCTGAGTGGAGACTCCTGCCAAGAGATGGCCATCTCCAGATGTCTGCAGGCCGGATGGGGGAGCCGGCTCTGCCCTGTGGGGCCTGAGGGCGCAGACGGGACTAATGGGAGGAAATTACACGGAGAGATTTCATCTCGGCTTGAGGAAGCGCTGTCTTGCAGTCAGAGCTGGCCAACCATGGCCCGCCCAGGCTGCCAGCAGAGGCAGTGAGCTCCCTGTCACCAGAGGTGTGTGAGCAGAGGCTGGGGCGCCCTAGCCAGGCAAGGCAAGCTGCTGCGGGGGGTTCTGGCGTGTGCTCCTGGGAGGCTGGGGGCAGCCCTTTCTACTTCCTGGGCTATTCTGCTCCCCACTCGGTTCAGCTCGCCCCCTGCCCGGGTCTGACCAACAGCAGTCTCGGAGGTGAGTGGGGACAGTGGTGTGGGGCAGGCTGGCTCCAACTCGGGGCCGGAGTGGGAAGCTTGTAACAACAATGCCCACTTTTGAGGGGGTAGGTGGGACAACTTAGTCCAGCACTGAAAGCCTGTAACCTGGAGGCCAATCTGTGTCCAGTCACCCCCAGCCCCACCCCCTGCCCCAGGCCTACTGGGGTTAGGGAGGACAGAGATTGGGGGGTAGGGAGAACTTGTTCTTAAATCAACTTCCCTCTCGCTTGCTTCAACTTCGACAACCACAGGGTGGGGGTGGGGGGCTGGGAGGAGAAAGATGGGGAACAGGAGAGAAGAGAACTTGGGTTTCAGTTGGGGCTATGACACTGGGCAACTGGGTGACTTTGCCCCAATGACTTGCCCTCTCTGTGCTTTGATTTTCTCATCCGTGAAATGGGGTGATGACATGCATCCCCGGTGGGTTCCCGTGACGGCGAGAAGAGGTGCTGTTTGTCCAGTGCCTGGCGAGGTCTGTGGTCCTCTGTGGGTCCCCTTCGTTGCTGGCCAGTGTCAGCTGGGAGTGGGCTCCTGCGTCTGCCTGCGAAGGGCTGCCCCAGGGTTTTCGGGGCTGCACCTTTCAGAAATGGGTCACTCGTTCTCCCCATACCGCCCCCCCCCCGTGGTAAGTTGCGTTGTGGTGAGCAGTCCAGCAATGAACCATTGCCCCCCCTCAGAGAGACGGGTCTCTTGTAAGTGCTGTCTAAGGGACCCTGGTGTGTTCACAGGGCTTTGTGGCAGAAAGATGTGGCTGCCAGTTTCCATGAGGACTGCAGCCTTAGGAGCCTGGGGTGGGGGCATTTCTGATGAGTTGCATCACACTCACGGCAGTGAGTGAGGGGTGGGGAGGGAGGGGAGCTGGTATAGTGGGGTCCTAACTATAAGGTCTGAGGGCTGAGCCCATGCTCGCTGTGGGAAAGATTGACAGTCTCAGAAACTCCAAGGGGCAGCTTGCCTCCGCCCTGCAGGGGCGCTGTGAGTCGCAATGGACCTGTAGCAGCGGGTTTGGTTTTTGGTTTGAGTCAGGAAAGGAGGCCCAATATCAGCAGTTCCAACCCACTAGCCTCCTCAGGAGAAAGAGGAGGTGGTGGACTCCCGGGGAAGTTTTAAGTTCAGTTCAGCTCTGCCCTGCAGGGTCCCCATGTGTCAGACTACCAGTGGCAGCGGGTGTGTTGTGGGTCCGGATTGACTCCCCAGCCAGGCGTTTTTGTTTTAAGTGCTCTGTAGGTGTTTGTTGAAAAGATAAAAATGTCTTGAGCTACTCCCCAATGCTCGTGCTGGGCAAGGCACTATAGACTGATCGCCTAGCTTCGTCTCCACAACAGGCACCAGGTAGGAATGACTCATGTCTGTGTGAAGCCCAGAAGGTCGAGTTCCTTGCCCAAGGTCACAGAGCTAAGGTTTAACCTCAGGCCGCTGGGCTTCTGGGGATGGAGCTTGTGGCCACTTGACTGGTGATCCAGTAAAGTGCCCACCGGAGCAGGACATCAACAGGTCACCTGTGAAGGGCTTAGAGAAGGGCAGCCCCACTGGGCCTGGCGGCAGCTGCTCACCAACAGAGAACCCACCCACTGGTTAATTTGTGGCAACATTGCTGTGTGACTCCGATGACACATTGCACCCCGCTTCCTCCAGCTGGTGATCTCCTTCAGGGCATCCTGCTGGGAGCCAGGGTCCTGGGCTGGGGAGATGGGAGGCCTGGGGGTGACACTGCCCAGGGAGCTGGCCACCAGCCAACCTGAGGGCTCCCTACCCATCTGTCTGGCTGTGAGTGGTCTGGAGAGTGGGCCAGGGTGCCCTGTCCTCTCCCGTTTTCTATACTGTCCCAGCCAGACTCCTCTGCCCTCTACCCTGCCTTGTCCCTTGGGCTGAGCCTTGGCCTGGCACAAAGTGAACGTCCAGCAAAGGGCCCAGGGACAGCCCAGGACTTTGCTGTTGACAATCCCCTTCCGCCTACAGTCTCGTCCGATCCTCCCTGCCACTCAGGACTGTGTCACTCCAACCTGCCCCTGGGCTTTTGTTCTGTGGCCCACACAGATGTCTCCCCAACCTGCCCACGGGCTTTCATTCTGTGGCCAACACAGATGTGTTACTGGCTGCCAGGGCACAGAATATGGCTGGTGTGTGTGTGTGTGTGTGTGTGTGTGTGTGTGTGTGTGAGAGAGAGAGAGAAAGAGAGAGAGAGAGAGAGAGAGAGAGAGAGAGAGAGAGAGAGAGAGAGAGAGAGAGAGAGAGAGAGAGGAGGGGTGGTGGTGGCGGGGGGAGACTGGTGATGCCCAGGACCATGTATTCACACAGCGAGTTCTTCCCTGGTCCCTCCTAGCTTCCAGGACTAGAAAATGCCATGCCCTCAGGAGTTCTCCAGAAGGACTGGGCTGGGGAGGTCCAAGTCACTGGCACAGAGGTGGGGGCACCTGAGGACTGTCTTATTTGGGGGAGCAGCATTCTGTACCTGGAGACAGAGTACCAATGAGTTGTTTGGGATAGAAGTCTTCCCCTTTCAACCTGGGCATCCAGCCTGTGCAGGGGGTGGCAGGGCCAGACCTGGGGTGCCAGGACCGGAAAGGCAGAGGTAGAAGTGCTTCTGTTCCCATTGGGCCTCCGATGGGGCTCTGATGGCCCGTGAATGTGACATGGCTCTCCTTGTCAGCATTGTGCCCTATTATTAGCGGTGGTGTCCATGGTTTCTCCTCCTGGTCAGGTGGTGTCTCCCCTCCCCTCTTTCTCTTTCCCCTTTCCCCACCCACCCATGGCTTGAGAAGAAACTGAAGGGGGGCGGGGCATGGGGTCGAGGGTACTGGTTTAGGAGTAATTTCCCCACATGTCTGGTTTCCTCATCCCTGTCCCCAGAGGGATGAGGGGGACCCAGGATGGACCCAGCTCTGAGGGGGAGGGCACCCCTTTAAAGGGTCTCCTTTTTCTCATTTGGCATCTCTGTTGCTGTTGCCAGGTGCCGTCAGGTCGGCGTGGCTCTAAGTGACCGGATCACGGCAGAGTGACATGCTGCTGGCCCTTCACCAGCCTCTCCATTGCTGACAGCGTTCAGCCCCTGTGTGGACCCACAGTGTGGAGAGCTTCCTCTTGTGGGTTGACCTTTGTCTTTTACCAAGCATGATGTCCTTCTGCAGAAGCCGGTCCCTCCTGACAACATGTCCCACGTCCCTGAGCTGAAGTCTCACCTTTCTCACTCCTAAGGGGTAATCTGGTGCACTTCCTCTCAAAGAACAAAGCAAAACAAAAGTAGTTTTATTGGCCAACTGAACGTCTTCCAAGAAGATGCACCTGCTCTTTCTGCAGCCTGTGGCCCTCCCAGTATTCTCCCCAACATCCCAATGCAAAAGCATCCACTTCCCCTCATCTTCTGGAGCCACTGGCCACCGCGTGCGTGCCTAGCAGGACAGCTGATTGGGAAGGCAGGCCGGGTCTCTGCCCCTTGCACACTCTGAGGAGGCGTTGGCCAGCGGGCTTGCTCGATGCCTGTGTCCTTGGCTTCTTGATTGCCGCCTGCGTGGGCAAGTCTTATGGATCCCAGGACCATGAGACCCTTGCCCACATTAGTCTTCTGTCCGAGTGTCACGACATCACTTTTGGGTCCAGTCACGAGGGATTTTGGTTCCTCTGTGTTGAGGTGGCATCCGTGCCAAAGGCTGCTGTCTTTCATCTCCTTCTGTAAGGGCTTCAGATCCTTTTTTTAAAAAATCGTTTTATTAGGGGCTCATACAACTCTTATCACAATCCATACATACATCAGCTGTGTAAAGCACATTTGCACATTCATTGCCCTCATTATTCTCAAAACATTTGCTCTCCACCCAAGCCCCTGGCATCGGGTCCTCATTTTCCCCCCTCCCTCCCCGCTCCCTCATGAACCCTTGATAATTTATAAATTATTATTTTGTCATATCTGGACCTGTCTGACATCTCCCTTCACTCACTTTTTTGTTGTCCATCCCCCAGGGCGGAGGTCACATGTAGATCCTTGTAATCGGTCCCCCCTCTCCACCCCACCCTCCCTCTATCCTCCCAGTATCACCACTCACATCACTGGTCCTAAAGGGATCATCCGCCCTGGATTCCCTGTATTTCCAGTTCCTATCTGTACCATGTACATCCTCTGCTCTAGCCAGACTTGCAAGGTAGAATTGAGATCATGATAGTGGCGGGGGAGGGTGGGGGGGGGCGGGGGAGGAAGCATTTAGGAACTAGAGGAAAGCTGTATTTTTCATCCTTGCTACATCGCACCCTGACTGGTTCGTCCCCTTCCCATGACCCCTCTGTAAGGAGATATCCAGCGGCCTACAAATGGGCTTTGGGTCTCCACTCCGCACTCCCCCTTCATTCACTATGGTAAGATTTTTTTGTTCTGATGATGCCTTATACCTGATCCCTTCGACACCTCTTGATCATCACACAGGCTGGTGTGCTTCTTCCATGTGGGCTTTGTTGCTTCTGAGCTAGATGGCTGCTTGTTTACCTTTAAGCTTTTAAGACCCCAGACGCTATATCTTTTGATAGCCGGGTACCATCAGCTTTCTTCGCCACATTTGCTTATTCACCCGCTTTGTCTTCAGCGGTTGTGTTGGGAAGGTGAGCATCATACAATGCCAACTTACTAGAAGAAAGTATTCTTGCATTGAGGGAGTACTTGAGTGGAGGCCCAATGTCCTTCTGCTAACTTAATACTAAACCTATAAATATATGCACATAGATCTATTTGCCCATCCTCATATATAAATATATTTACGTATGTACATGTCTTTATCTAGACCCCTATAAATGCCCTTTGCCTCCCAGCTCTTTCCTCTATTTCCCTTGACTTTTCTCCTGTCCCACTATCATGCTCAGTCCCCACCAGGGTTTCAGCAATTCCTCTTGGTTACATTACCCTTGACCATGCCCTACCAGGCCTCCCACACCTTTCTCACCACTGATTTGGATCACTTGTTCCCTTGTCCCTGGGTTTGTTAACACCACTACCTTTCCCCCCACCTCCCGCTTCAAATCCTTATTATGCCATCTGCATATCACAGACCAATGGGTCACCCTCTGGTCCTGATACCATGTTCTTTCTATAGCTCAGCTTCTTGGATTCTTTGCGCAGCATACAGAAAAACTAACTATGGTGTCAGGGTACAAGCCTGATGCACACTGTTGACAGGGTACAAGCCTGATACACGCCTTTCCTGATTTTAATCCATGCAGCATCCCCTTGGGCTGAGGTGTGCTGGAATCCCTATTCTTCCCAGAGTTCGTGAAAAGTCACACAGGTGAATGCCTTTGAAGACCCAGCCGGACACAGGTGCACATCTTTCTGGTAGTCTCTGCTTTCAGCCAAGTTCCATCTAACATCCTGTCCCTCTTTACAGATCTTCTGAACCTGGCTCACATTTTTGGCAGTTTCCTATCAATGAGACCGTTTAAAAATTATCGTTTGGATAATAATATCTCCATGTGATGTTACTGATCTCCACAATGGCGATGGATTCACTTTTACTTGGAGCAGGTCGTGTCTGAGGGGCTTCATCAAGCTGAAGAAATCTAGGAGAGGGAAATCCAGAGGCAACAATGAGAGGAATAGCTTCTTAGGGTGTGGCTGGGGAGGTGGGCGCGGTGGCAGCTAGTCATAATAAGCACAAGAATGAAGACAATGTGCTAAGATGGATTGTAGTGATGGTTACACAAGCTTTAATATAGTGAAACTATTGAATTGTATAGTACACTCATTATCTCTCAAGAAAACTGTTAGAAATAAAAGAGTGTATGGAAAATGGAAGGAAAAGGTCACGGAGCTTTCCACGACCTCTCTGAAACGCCCTTGCGCATGATCTCTTCCAGTGGTTAGCCAGGTAGCTTTCATCCCAACTTCATGGTGGAGATGGGAGGGCCCTTCCGGCACTGCAGCTCTTCATTGAAACATCTCACTTGATGTTCTGTCAGCTCCGGAAACCTGGCTCCTCCCCAGTGCCCCAGTGCAGTTTGGATGCTTCTGTCAATACCATTGGTTCTTGACCGCAGGCACCTCTCGCCAGCCCTGCAGAGAAAGGTCCCTTGGTGTAGTAACCAGCCCATTCTCCTCCTCTCCAGCTTGGTTTCCTGTCTTGGGCTGCCCTGTGTGCTGGAAGAAACTTCTCACACAGCTTAGCCCTCTGGTCCCAAGCAAGCCAGCCCGTTTCTTGGAGCAGATAGTGAGGTGGGGAAATGGGCCCAAGGCAGGAGATCAGGCTCCTCTGCTCCCCCGATTCATTGAGGGACTGGTTCTATGGCCCAAATCCACAACCGCTCTAGGCCGGGTGGGTTTCTCGGGGGTTGCAGATTGGGACCACAGAGATGGAGGTGGACTCCGGGCCTGGCTCTAGGCTAGGGTTGGGATGCCCTTCATTCTGGCCTCTGGGACCTGTGCTTGGCATTCAGTTTCTGGGAAGGCAGGAATGGAGTGGCTGAGGAACCACCGGGCCCTAAGAGAGGAACATGAATTTCCTCCTCTGCTTCGGAGTCTGACAATTTACTCTCTGCTCAGGTCAGTCGCCAGGATCCCAAACTGGGAGGGACAGAAGTTCCAAAGCTTTTAACCCCAGCCCCTCCCTCTATGAAATCATCAGGGGATCTGGCTGACCCCTGCATTACCATTGCCCGTGTAGCCGGGCTGCCAAACAGTGGGGTCATGTGTTTGAAGAGGACTCGCACCTATGGTCATGGGACTTGTCCACGGGACAAGTGTACCTACACCCCGGCCAGTGACATGCTGTCTTGGTTTTCCCTTTGCACCTGTCACAAAGATCCCAGCAGTGCCCCAGGCTGGCCCAGCCCTCTTGCAGAGGAGGGTTGGGGCTGGGCCTGTCTGGTGAGTGCTGGGACCAGCGCACCTGAGAATGGTTGAGTCAGTGGGAGATTGACAGGCCTCATAGTGCAGGGGGAACAGCCAGGGCCCCAGTGGTCTCTGAGGGAGGGGACTAAGGCAGAACACTGGAGCGTGAGTGGGAGGGACGAATAGGGAGGCAGGGCATTGGGTCTTACAGAGCAGAGGCAGGGGCAATAAAATCCAAAGGATCCGTTTCCTGAATCAAACGTGAGTTACTTTCATGATTTAAAAAATGAATCATTTAATGTTATCTTAAAATGTGGTTGGAAAAAGATTTAGGGTGGTGGCTTGACCATTCATATTGGATTCCCTCACTCCTTTCCCTGTCCACTGGGTGACCAGATGGCCCCTTTCCCCTCCCAGTGATTTTGATACAAAGATTAGGGCTGGTTGCTGGTGCCCCCTGGTGGCTGATTCTGGAGAGGCTGTATTTCCAAAGGGCAGGGCTGATGAGGGAGAAGAGGGATACTTGGGCCCTGTAGCTTCCCTGCTCCTTCCGCAGACATTTACTCACCCTGCACACACGCAGGGGGACAGGTACTTGTTTTCTTTGGCCAGACTCGCCTCCCTCAGGCACCGTCTCACCTGGGCTCTGCAGGAGGTCTGGTAACCACATGTGCTGGTTCAGTCAAGAACTGAAGTCAGAAGGGAGTCTTTCAGAACGGAATTGCTAACACCTGGCCTTAAGAAGTGATGGACTGCTTCCAGAGCCTAGGTGGCCCAGCTGTTCCCAAAACATCACATCTGGTTCCTGCCTTCAGTGTTGATGGTGGGGCTGTGACACCCAGCTGGCGAGCCCCCACAGGGAGGGACCCGGAGGACTGGCTCTGCTCTTCAGCTGAGTGGAATAATAGTCACAAGATTAGCTTACAGTCACCGAATTTCCTGCCCTGTGCTGCAGAGGCGAAGCCCAATACGGGCCCAGTAAGAGGCAGCAGCCCAATAAGGCAGCATGTGTGATCAATTTCAGACAAAGGTAGACAGATTGTCTAAGGAAGCCACACATCATCACAATTTAACAGTGATCAACATCTTGACACATTTGTTTCGCCTATCTCTTCTTTCTTTATTTCAATACTGTTTTTTTTAGATTTTTAAAAATCATTTTATTGGGGGCTTGTACAATTCTTTTTTTTAATTAAATATTTTTATTGGGGCTCATACAACTCTTATCACAATCCATACATACATCAATTGAGCAAAGCACCCTTATACATTTGTTGCCCTTGTCATTCTTTTTTTTTCTTTTTTTACATTTTATTAGGGACTCACACAACTCTTATCACAATCCATACATATACGTACATCAATTGTATAAAGCATACCTGCACATTCCCGGCCCCAATCATTCTCAAAGCATTCGCTCTCCACTTAAGCCCTTTGCATCAGGTCCTCTTTTTTTTTCAATACTGTTTCAACACTTGCTTTTACGAATAGTATTGCACAATTAAACTTGTATGAAAACCAATGGCCCCAGTCATAGAAAGGAGATAGAGACCCCTTCTTTCTTTCCCAACTAAATATTTTAAAGCCTATCCCAGTAATCATGCCATTTGTATGATTACATTTCAGTATGATTTCTAAAAATGTGGAGGTTTCTTACATATGCACAAAGTCATCATCACATTCTAAAATGAATAATAATTCTGTGGTCTCACCCCATACCTGGCTCTAGGGCAGGTATTTATCATCCCCTCTTTACAGATGAGGAACCTGAGCCTCAGAGACCCAAGCCTCACAGTTCACAAGCAATGGGGGTGCTATTTGCATACATGGAGTCTGACTTAGGAGATCTTCCTCTAAATCCTTCTCTCTGGGCCTCAGTTTCCCTCTCTTAAAGGGGGGTGATCAAGATTGCTTTGAACATTACAGGAGAATGCGTGTGGAAGTCCTGCATGAGTGGGCTTCAGTATTCTCGCTTTTAACAATAACAATGAAAAGAAACAAACATTAGAAAATAAATTTGCATAATCCACCACATAAACAAAATAAATGAGAATAGAAGGGAAATTACTTAAAATAATTAAGGGCGTAGACACAAAACCAGTACCAACGTTACCTTCAATGGAAAGAGACTGACTCACCGCTGAGAATGGGAATCATCAGGATGCCTTCTCTCCACTTTTAATTCGATATTATACTGGAAATCCTAGTCACAGCAATCAGGCAAGGAATTATAATAAAGATATATAAATTGGTAGGGAAGAAATAAAATTATTACTGTGTCCTATCCCCCAGATATTCTACAAGAAAGCTACCGGAACTAATAAAAGGATTCAGCAAAGTGGCAGGGTATAAGAGCAACATACAATAATCAGTGAAATTCCTTTGCACTAGGAGAACTCTAAAAAGTAAATCAGGAAAGCAATGCCATTTACAATAGCCATCCAAAAGATGAAATACTTTTGTAAATCTAACAGGAGGTGTAAAAGATGTGAACAAAGAAAACTACAAAACACTACTGCAAGATACCAACCGAGAGAGAGAGAGAGAGAGAGAGAGAGAGAGAGAGAGAGAGATCTACACAAATGAAGAATAGAATATATTCCTGAATAGGAAGACTTAACATTATGAAAATGTTAATGCTGCCCCAAGTGAACTATAGATATAATGCAATCTAGATTCAGATTCTGCCAACGTTCTTAATAAGATGGGGGGGGGGAATTATCAACTTTATGTGGAAAGGAAAGAGACCCTAAATAAACAAAGAATTACTGAAGAACAAAATAAGAAACCTCACACTTCCTGCCTCAGAATCTAACATACAATCCCAGTAGTCAAAACAGCCTGACCCTGGTACAAGGGCAGACACAGGCCAATGAAACAGAATTGAGAACCCAGGAACAAATTCACTTACCTGTGGACAGCTAATTTTCAACAAAATGCTTAAACCTTTACAATGATGTTGGCACGATTGCATATCCATTTGCAGCCAAAAGAAACAGACTCCATTCCTTATGCCATATAAAAACAAACTAATTCAAGACAGATCAAAGGCCTAGATTATGAATCCTAATACAACAATCATCAAGGAAAAATAGGGACAACTTAGGAACCCCAACTTATTTCATAGTCTACCAAACATAACTAGGAATTCCCAAACTAGATAACACAGGTTTCCTAAATTTTGAACATGTATTACATATCAAAAGGCTTCTCCAAAAATGTAAACAGACTGGGGAAAAAAACCCCAAAACTGGCAGTGACATATTTGACGAGGGACTAATCTGTCAGATATATAGAAAATTTGAGGGGGGAAATGAGCAGCAGATATTAAGGGCTCAAGTGGAAGGCAAATGTTTTGAAAATGATAATGGCAACAAATGTACATATGTTCTTGACACAATGGATATATGTATGGATTGTGATAAGAATTGTACAAGCCCCCAATAAAATGACTTAAAAATAAATAAAACAAATTTTGTATCAAAAAGAAAGAAAGAAAGAACATCTGAACACTGAACAACAAAAGACATTCCAGTTATAAAACAGGCAGAGAACGATGAGTAGCGGCTTCTCGATAAGAATTCATTTAGAATAAACGGGGTCTCAAGCTGTCTGCCGGGTCTCTGCCCCACCTCCCCTCAGCCCATGCTGTGTGTGGAGCTGGCTGGTAAGATCATGGCCATCGATGAGGATAAATTATGAGAATACAGCTCCAAGGGATGGAAAACAATATGAAACCTCTCCTTGTCCACAGAGGTCAAGAGCCCAGCGGAATACACCCATCAAGGGTGACGTAAGGAGGTGTGCAAGCAAAGGCTGAAGTGGGCAATTGGTGTGTGTTCTTACCACACATGGAAGTCACCACGCCCATTCACAAGCATATTTTATACAATTAAAGCAAATACTAGCTCAAAAAAAGAGAAAAGAATTCATTTAGGGGACCAAGAAGCACGCAAAGAGATGCTCTCCATCATTGGCCCCAGTTGTTAGGCACCATCACGTTGGCTCCACCCCTAACAACACGACACCATCCTCACAGGGTATGTTTGCACCTATTGTTGCAGCTATTGTGTCAGTCTAGTTCATCAAGGGTCTTCTTCTTCACTGTTGCCGCTCGACTTTACCAAGCATTACCCACCAGAGAGGCGCAAAGCAACACAATGATGAGATATGATCACACGCCAGCAATAAGAGTAATTAATCCTCTCCTCCCCCAGGTGATGGTAAGGGTGTCTCGCAGACTGCTGGTGGGATGGTAAAATGGTGCAACCTCTGTGGAGAACAGTCCGCTGCTTCCTTGCAAAGGTGAGAATGGAAAGGCAGTGTGACACAGCGACCTCACTACTGGGCACGTGTCCCCAAAGAAATCAGACCTGTGACCCCCGAGGGACGCGCTCCACGGTCACCACAGCACGGCTGGTAAGAGCACCTCTGTGTCCATTGACGACTGAGGACAGACACAGGAAACACAGCGGAGGAGCATGTGCATTGTGGACTATTGAGCAGTGTGAAAGAGTAAAGATGAATCCACGAAACATCTCATAACCCAGATGACCCTGAAGGGCGTTTGGTGCAGGAGATAAGTCCATCACAAAGGGACAGGTATTGCAGGGGACCACCGCTGTGAAAAGTCCATTTGGGACCAGATTTTAACACTAGCAAAGCGGGACACCATTGATAAAACTCATCCTGGCGAGATAGCCACATGGCAGCCAAAGCTGTATACCCTAGCTTGTCGTGCATCCTTTCCAAAAGTTGGGACTTTTTGAAAACGCTGCAGGACGCGAGAAAAATTGTTCAAAATCGGGACTGTCCCACCAAAAGTGGGATGTCTGGTCACCTTATTTTATGCACAAAAAGAAACCTGGGTAGCCGAGAACCGGGAGTGAAAGGTTGTAAAGTCGATCGTACCTGCCTTCTTCATGTGGTGGAATACTCAACTGGACGCTCTGTGAGCTACATGCCAATAAGACAGCTGTGTTGTTTGGAACATTCTTCGATGGCCACCACGCATGGCGGGTGCGAAGGCAATGGCACTCACTGACCACAGAGAAAGGGAGGCCGGAGCGCATGACCCGGCAGAGGAAGACACGGGGAGGTACACACGTAGGAAGAGCAACGGCGGTCAGTGTCGCACACAATCCTGCAATGACAGTGATAACGCACCAGCATTTGCGAGTGTACGTGAGGAGGTATGTTAGCTGCACTGCTGCGGGGTGGTGTGTGTGCTACCATATAGTCAGGTTTGTAGTGGCGTATATACAGGGGCAACATTATACAAACTTCTTACATACAACCAATGACCTTGAGGGACTGACGGCTTAGACCCCAGTCTCAGAGACCTCTAGGTCAACTGGTCTAACGCAGCCTCTGAGGACACCTTGAATCTTTGACATCTTAGTTTGGCGGGTAGCAACTGTTTTCTTAAAAACATACGGATAGCCAGCTAACTAAGGCTCAACTGTTGGCCTCTCCACACCATGTGCAACCAAGAGTGAAGAATATCAAGGACTCAAGAAAAATATCAAGGACTCAAGAAAACAAGGACTCAAGAATATCAAGGACTCAAGATGGGCCAAGCACCACATGAGCCCCGTGCCGCTTCAGCTGGAGACTGGAGCTCAATGGTGCCTGGCAACCACCTGTTCTGATGGGGACCCCACGAGATGGTCCTGGGAAGAGCAGGGGGGAAATGTAAGTCAAAATTCAAAATCATCAACTAAGACCAGGCTTATGAACCTGGTAGAGACAGGTGGGGCCCCAGAGACTGTGGCCCATAGATGTGGTCCCGTTAAGCTGGGACACTAGCCCTCTCTTTGCAGCCAAAGAGCCCCAGAAAGTGAACAGAAACACACTTGTGGGACATGTCCCTCGGGACAGGTAGGAGGAGACCATAAGGACACGCTTTGCCCCCAAAACAAGGTCCGAAGGGCAGAAGGGACAGGGAAGAGGGGTGAGTAAAATGGGGCAGCTAGAGCAGAAGTGTGGGAGTGTGCTACGTCAGCCCTGAAACAGTGTGAGCACGTTGTGGTCTAGGAAGAGGCTCTGCTGTGGAAACTGTCACCCATGTCACAGTGCAGTGTGGACGAGAGACGGGTGAGTGCGTGATCCACATGTGGTACCCACATGTGGAGTCTTCCTGGGCTGCACGGAGAAATGAAACCCCGGCTCAGGCCACCACGAGGAAGGAAGCTTGGGAGCATTGTGCCCGGGGAAACACAGTCGCCAAAGGATCAGTACTGGCTGATCCCCCTTATGTCAAATATCTGAAGCAAACAAACAATCCCCAGTGCCATCGCTTAGCGACGGCTCACAGCACAGGGTAGGACCGCCCCCGTGGCTTTCCGAGTCTCGAACTCTTTACAGGAGTAGGAAGCCTCCTCTTTCCCCAGCACAGCAGTGTCAAATTGCCACAGCCCAACACAGAGCCCCATAGGGTGGCTGCCCGGGGCGGGGCTGAGGGAAGACGTAGGGATACTGCACGAGGGGCGACGAGACCCTACTGTGGAATCACAGAATGGTGATGAAGGCACACTGTGGAAAAAGCATTTCATGTTACATTAAAATGGACTCGAACGGCCAGTGTTTTACATAAACGCATATATCAGCAGAAATAAAGACATCGTTAAAAGATGGGTCCTGGATGCTTCCTCCCCCCAACTACCATGATCCGAATTCTACCTTGCAGGGCTGGATAGGGCAGAGGTTGTACACTGGTGCATGTGGGGGCTGGAGGCACAGGGAATCCGGGGTGGATGATGCCTTCAGGATCAGGGGTGAGAGGGGCAATGCTGGGAGAATGGAGGGTGAGTGGGTTGGAGGGGGGGAATTGATTACAGGGGTCCACGTGTGACCTCCTCACTGGGAGAGGGACGGCAGGGAAGGGAGGGAAGGGAGACTCCAGATAGGGCAAGATGTGACAAAATAACGATGTATAGATTACCAGGGGCACATTGGGAGGGGGAGCAGGGAGGGAGGCGGGAAAAAAAAAGAGGACCTGATGCAAGGGGCTTAAGTGGAGAGCAAATGCTTTGAGAATGATTGGGGCGGGGAATGTATGGATGTGCTTTATACAATTGATGTATGTATATGTATGGGTTGTGATGGGAGTTGTATGAGCCCCTAATAAAATGTTAAAAAAAAGATAATGAAATAAAGCAGCCAGAAAACTAGAGATGAATGGCAAAAGAATGTGACTGTTCAAAAGACGAAGGTTTGCCAGAATCCCCACTCCTTTAAACTTTACCCCAATCCTGCAATTTTGCTTTATTTTCCCATTAGAGCTTCATTTTGTAGGTGAGGAAACTAGGGACGCCCAGGGGAAGAGAAGTATTTCATCCAAGGTCAGGCCACAGGAGCTCAAGGTCAGGAGCAGGGTTTGGAGCCAGGCTGGCTCCTTGGGGGTGGCAGAGGGTCCTGGGGTGTGGCATGGGCTGATAGTGTCCTTTACAAAGGGCTTCAGGGCACACCTGGGCCACAGGGCTAGGATGCAGCTTGTAAGTGGCAGACATCAGCTCTGGCAGTGTGAAGCAGAGCCAGAAATTATTGGAGGCACATGAGTTGGCTCACAGAATGAGTTAGAAGCCAGGTGCCAGGCTGGGGAAAGCTGGGCATCCCATCTGGGTCCAACCGTGGGGTGAATCGCGTCTGCCCAGCGTTCTGGCCAAGACCCAGTGTCCATGGCCCGGCCTGGGTAGAATGACCTCTGCCCATCCTGACGGGCACACTCTTGGTTCTAGAGTGCTAGGGCTTTGAAAAGGTGTGAAACAGGGAGCTGGAGGGGACTCCCCCAGAGGAGGCTTCCTCTGGTTTTCACACTGTAAATTTGCTTCTGGTCGTCCATGTGAGTCACATGTGAAAGTATCTTGTTTTGCTCTGCCTGTGTCTGTTGCTGCCTCTGCCACCCCCAGGCAGGAGGCCACAGGCTGCGACCCAGGTGACAGGGGAGCCACATCTAGGCAGAGCCCCCTCGATGGCTGCGGGGTGCAGAAGCTGTGGGAGTGAAGCATTAGGCACTGTCACCTCCAGGCCCTGTGTGTGTGTGTGTGTGTGTGTGTGTATTCCCCTCCTTGGTATCACATGCAAATAGGATGCAAATGAAATGCCAGCCAAAAATGCCCTGCAAGCCCAGCGGTTGGGGAGCGCTGGCTCCGGCTGGCCGATGCTTTCTCTTTCCTGAAAATGCCCAACTGAGGGGGCTTCCAGGGTGAGTCTTGCCTGCCACCTCCCCTCCTCCTGGATGCCTCCCTTGAACTCTGCTGGGCCTGTGTTCCTGCCCACATTCTAACACCAGGGAGAAGCCCCATCGCCCCCCCCCCCAGCCGATCCGGATCCCATGGCTCCATGTGTGCAGTCCATATAGTTTCCAATCGCACACATGTTGGAAGCAGATTGGCAGGCCTTTCTTCAATGCTCCTCTGGCTGAATTTGAACCTCCAACCTTTCCATTCGCAGTCAAAGGCTTAGCAATTTGCACTTCCTACCGGCGCTCCCACACCCCCAGGGACTGCTAGCATTCGCCCAGGGGCCTCAAAAGTTCTTGCAAGAAGTGTGTGGGGCCCAGCCTGTGTGATCATTAGGTGTTGATGATATCAGGTAGCAGGCATCAAAGAACAAAAAAATCATATCATTGTGAATGAGGGGGAGTGCAGAGTGGGAACCCAAAGTTCATCTGTAGGCAACTGGACATCCCCTTACAGAAGGCTTTTAGGGAGGAGACGAGCCAGAGGATGTACACTGGCACAGATAGTAACTGGAAACACAGGGAATCCAGGACAGATGATCCCTTCAGGACCAATAATGAGAATAGTGATACCAGGAGGGTAAGGGGAAGACGGAGTAGAAAGGGGAAACCCATCACAAGGATCTATATATAACCCCCACCCTGGGGGACAGACAACAGAAAAGTGGGAGAAGGGAGACGTTGGACAGTGTAAGACATGACAAAATAATAACAATTTATAAATTATCAAGGGTTCTTGAGGGAGAGGGGCAGGGAGGGAGGGAGGAAAATGAGCTGATACCATGGGTTCAAGTCAAAAGCAAATGTTTTGAGAATGATGATGGCAACAAATGTACAACGTGCTTGACACAATGGATGTAGGTATGGATTGTGATAAGAGTTGTGTGAGCCCCCAATAAACTGATTAAACCAAAGATTTTAAAAGGAAAAAAGTGGGTGGGGCACGCAGTCAAAAAGAATAAGCAGAAAGCATGAGTCTTTCTCTGGCGTTTCCCACCCCACCCCCTTAGTGTTGACAGCCAGGCACACTTGACCCCACCTGCAAGCAGCCTGGGGCGACGGGGCAACCCTTCCCACTAGTCTTTCAACCCTGGGCCCAGGCTATGGCCTCTGGTGAGGGGAAGAAACCCCTCCCCCTCAAAAAAAACATACAAATAAATCCACTGCTCTCAAGTCAATGGTGACTCACAGTGACCCTGCCTGTAGGACAGGGTAGAACTGCCCCTGTGTACCTGTTTAGGGGAGGAGAAAACCCCGTCTTTCTCCATGAAGCAGGTGGTGGTTTCAAACTGCTGACCTTGAAGTTTGCAGCCCAATGCGTTACTATGAAGCCACCAAAGAAGGTGATCCAGGAAGGCTGTGCCAAGGGAGGAGGTGTGGCAGGGGCCGCCTGGCAGCTGGCAGAGCCCTAGAGACTCCCAGACTGCTGCCAGGCCCCACCAGGCTGCTCAGATGAAGAGCGTGGACCAGTGAAAAAAGGGGAGAGGAGGGAAGTGTAATATACCCCCTCACCCCCACCCCCTCCACCCCCTCACCTCCCAGCTCCAGCTTTGCCTCCTGGAAGAATGAGAGGGCTTTCTGGGAAGTTAAAGCTGAGGGACCGCCAGCCAGCCCCGGGACATGTGGTGTCCTCTTGGGGTGAGCCCAGGGGCCTGAGGCTTCCAGGCCACTGACCGGAAAGCACCCCAAAGACTTTTTACCATCCAACGATCCCTTCGAGAAGGGTTGGGCTGGGGTTGTCCCAGGTGAAGTTCTTGGTGATCTCATTTCTGGAGTCCTCCTTCCCACTCCGGATCCTCAGTGAACTGCTGTAGAGATGGGCTAGCCCTCAGGTCGCCTCCCTTTCATATGGGTCTTCATGTGGTGGGGACCCCCAGCCATAAAATTATTTTCGTTGCTACTTCATCACTGTCATTTTGCTACTGTTATGAATTGAGCAACCTCTGTGAAAGGGTCGTTTGACCCCAAAGGGGTCGCGACCCACAGGTTGAGAACCACTGGCTTAGTGACATAGGGGAGGCGGGGACCCAAAACCAAACAAAAAATCCCAGAAAGGGCTCATAAGCATGATTGGTTATTTTGTGTTCCTGAAAATTTTCCATTCTGAGCCCTAAACGTGTAATTAAAGAGATTATTTAGCTTGAACTTGTTCTTTTACGCAACTTAATTTCAAAAAAAACAAGTTGTGCTGTTAAATAATAATGACTGTATTTGGTTAACCAATCCAACCCGGGTCTCCTTCCAGAAGAGTTGGGATGGCCTGGTCAGGACATGTGTGCCCTTGGGGGCTTCCCGGATCGCAGTGGAGAGGCTCAGAGGGCTGACGACTGATCCCTTGGGCAGGGCTGTGCTTTGGGAAGAGGAGGATGAGATGCTGGTGGCAAGATGCAGCAGCTCCCAGGAGACGCTCTGTTTCCTGAGAGGGGACGCATGGCGAGTGCCTCTGGGAGACCTCTGTCTATCTGCTGGGCAACACATGGAAGCCCATCCAGGTCTGGGTGGGAGTGGGTAGGGGTCCAGTGACCACAGCTTGGCTGGGTCTCAGGGCTCCCCACTCCTGTCTTCCTGTTAGTTCGGATGCTTTCTTTAACCTGTTAACCTTTGGGGTCGGAGGGTTCATGTGAAGCAGAGTGTTTAGCGACATCCCTGGCTTTTACCCACAGGTGCCAGTTGTGAGAACCCAAAAGATCTCCAGCTATTGCCAAATGGACTCTTGTGGGCTGGGGGTCTGCCCGGGCTGGAACGCACTGGACTCAAAAGCACGTTGTTGTTAGGTACTGCCGCGCCGGTTCTGACGCACGCATGCCGACCCCATGCACAACAGCCTGAAACACGGACTCAAAAGCACGTTGTTGTTAGGAACTGCCGCGCCGGTTCTGACGCATGCCGACCCCATGCACAACAGCCTGAAACAGTGCCCGCTCCTATGCCACCCTCACCATCGTCTCGTCTGAGCCAGACGCTGCAGCCACTGTCACATCTTGTGGAGGAGCCTCCTTTTGCCCTGTTCCACTGCTTTACTAAGCACAGTGTCTCTCTCCGGGGACTCCCCCACTCCCAACATGTCCACAGTAGGTGGGCAACGCTCTCATGCAGAGTGCGTGGGCTAGCGGATGATGACAGATGCAGTCCGGCTAATAGCCAGCGCCTTATCAGTGGCTCGCCTTTGGATCCATGTTAAAGTTCTTCTAGGTGTTAATATTTCCCTTTTTTCCAGTAGAGGGTTTTCCCTATTTTATGTTGTTACGGTCGTTAGTTCTTTTTTTGGCCTCCTTGTGCTTTGTTTCTGTATGTTTTTCGGTATATGAAATCCAGGACAGATGAATCTATAGACAGTAACTGGTTCATGGTTACTTGGGGTTGTGGCTGGGGGGGTTGGGGGAGATGGGGAGCTAATAGCAATGAGCACAAGAAAGAAGAAACAGTTCTAAACGTGATCGTGGCAGTGATTGTACAACTCTTCCTGAGATGACTGAACAGTGGATTATGTGTCCATAGAACTGTTTTGGGAAAAAATATGTGGTTAATTGTAGAAAATATTGCTAAGCACAGAAAACAAAACACAAAAGAATCAGCAGTTCTCCTATGGAGAGCTCACCCGTTGCATGTTTTGATTGCGTGTGCGGTACAATGATATACAACAAACCGTTGGCAATGTCAACATCTTTTTCATACACAACCCACTGGCACGGATTGCATTCAGCCTGGTATACGGCCACCACTACTCTCCTTGAACAAGTGACCCCACTGCCAGTTACAGGAACTCTGTGCCCCATGGGCGACGATCATGCCCTCCCCCCCGCCCCCACCCCCACCCAACTACAAACTCTAATAAGTGTTGGTGTCTGTCCATCTGTCTAGTTCACCTAAGTGGGATCAAACAACATTTGCTCCTTATAGCTGAGTTATCTCATAGACATCATGTTTTCAAGGTCCCCCATGTGCCAGAACTCCAGTTTTCTCTGGGCATGTCACAGTTGGGACCTCCAGTCATCTGTTGATGGCCATTTCGCCTGTTTCTACCATTGGACTCTCATGACCATTGCAGCCGTGAGCATTGGAGTGCAGGTTTCTGCTCCTGCTCCTGCTTTTGAGTCAAGCAGCCCTGGTGGCATAGTGGTCGTGCATTAGGCTGCTAACCACAAGGTCAGCAGTTTGAAACCACAAGCTGCTCCTCCGAGAGGGATGAGGCTTTCTACTCTGGTAGAGTTACAGTCTCAGAAACCCACAGGGGCAGTTCTTTGGGTCTCTAGGCGATTCTAGGAGCTCTTGTGGCATAGTGGGTTCTGTGTTGGGCCTCTAAGAGCAAGATCAGCAGTTTGAAACCACCAGCCGCTTGGCCAGTGGAAAGATGGCCATGTCTGCTTCTGTGGAGAGGGCAGTTCTGCCCTACTCTCTAGAGTCTCCGTGACTCAGAATCAAGTCGATGGCAGGGAGTTTGGTTTGGTTTGGACCCTGTTTATACTCTCCTCCTCCCCCCACATTTCCTTTTCTAGCTGAAATTGAGGCCACATAGTAGCACCTTAAGCTTGAAGGGGCTCAGGAGGTCATCAGTTTGACCGTTCACCCAGAGGTCAACTGACTTACAATCACCCAGGTGCAAGCAGTTCTGACAAGTCCCCCAGGGTCCTGTGAGCTGGCCCAGAGCCCGGCCTGGATCCACATTGGCTGTGCGTTCTGGGTGGTTAGGAGCACCAGGCCTGACCTCCTGGCTTGCAGGTGATGGATACACAGTGCACCAAGCAACCGGCAGCTCTCAGGGACCAGGCTGGTCGGGTGCGCTGGGGAGCCGCTGAGCCAGGATTGTGGAACCTGAGGATCTGGTGGAAGCAGAGGCTCTTTCCCAAGAGAAATGCCCACATGCTGCCCAATCCTACATCCAATTCCATGGACTCTCTCTTAGAAACGTGTGGGTACTGGCTTTCCCTGGGGCCCTGCGATGACCTAGAAACCCCAACCCCGCACCTCCCCCAATCTTGCGGGCATACTTCTCAAGCCCTGGGCAGGCTCTGACCTCAGCGTTTTACCACCGCCCAGGGAAGGAACACACATAACAGGGGTCTTTCCACAAAGCAGCAACATCAGTCCTGGACAACAGCTGGACCGACAGATGGCTGAATGGCTGCATGGATGGGATGTCTGTTCGGCTGAGACCCTGACCTGAGCTTCCTCAGTGATCAGTTGGTCACAGCTTGCCTTTGCCGAGCCTTTACTAAGGGTCCAGGCTGCACATCTTTCCTGCTCTGCTTCATCCGGTCCTAGCGTGAGGCAGGGACCATGATCGCAAGTGAGATGGCATCTCACTGAGATGGAAACAGGCTGCAACTTGCCCAAGGTCATGCAGCCTTGTGAGTGGCAAAGGGTGCCCTCTGCCAGCACCTGGCCTCTGGTTTTCCCTCCTTCTCCTGAAAGTGGGTCCCACTTAAGAGAGTTTGAGGTTTTTCTTAACCTCCCCAACTGTGTTATAAAGCCAGTTAATCGTTTGTCACGCACCGGGAGAAAGCTGGCATCGCAATGTCTGAGCCCTTCTCTGACCATGGGCGAGGGTGGCTCTTCTCCCAGGCGTGGAGGCCATCCCCGCTTGCTGATCTGGGACCTCTCTGTCCTTTGCCCATCTTTCCCTTTAGGTTGTTAGACATCTTCAGGGTCAGCCCTGTACCCACGAATCACGTGGTCTTTCAGAGGAACAACCCAAGAAACCCCACCCTTGGGCCCTCTGCTCAGGGCCTCTGGATCCAAATGGCCAAACCTGAGACCCTCTTCTCAGGAGGTGCCGTTCCACTTACCTGCTCCAGGGTGGCAGCATGAGGCTTGCCTACACCATGTCAGGAGGCACCATGCATGTGGCCAGAAATGCAAATGTGCCTGCTGGAGCTAGGCGGTCCTGTCAGGGGACAGCTGTGGGCATCACTGCCTTCTCCTCTAGAACCGCTCCCGCTTTCTTGCTGTTGGGCATGTTCTGCAGTTCTCTGCAGGGGTGAGTTACCCGATAAGCAAGATCCCCAAAAGATCGCTGCTAAGGAGTTGATGCGGACTCCTGGCGACCCTGGCAGACAGGGTCGAACCGCCCCTGCGACTTTCTAGGACTATCACTCTTTACAGGAGTCGGAAGCCCATCTTTCTCCCACGGAGCAGCTGGTGGTTTCAAACAGCCAACCTCAAGGTTAGCAGCTAAATGCGTACTCACCACACGCCATCTCAGCAAAATAAGCATGGGTTTATTATGCTTGTTTAATCTGGGGTGAGCATGCTCACACGCTTGCACCACGCCGAGGACTCTGCTTGTAGTACGGCTGGCACCCGCCTCTCTCCCAAGCCCCCAGGGACTTGCGACAGAGCCCAAGTCTCTGTTCAGATGGGCAGCTTTTGGCAGGGGCAGAGCACCCAGGCAGCGAGGTGCCCACACGTCTACTTGCTAGCCCACAATTCCGGTGCCTCACTAGCTTTTCCTGGCTCACTGGGACCCCTGGGTGTGAGTGGATGACATATCAGATAGAGAAGCTGGCCCCCAAATAGATTTCAGGAAGTCCCAGTGCAGTGGCGCTGGTTTGAGCCAATCTGGGAAGTCCCGCCCACTGTCCCGTCCTGCTGAGTCTCTGGGCTGCCTGTTAGCATGTTGGGAGGCTCTGGAGTGTTTGCTCAGAAGAAACCTATTTAGTCTCATTGAACCTCAAAATGTCCCAATGTGTTCGTGCACTGCACCCTTTGGTCCTGGCGCACCCCCTGGGGTTTGTGGAGGCCCCTCTGGCCAATGCTGGGAAAGGCGGCTAGGGGCCTGGTGGAACCGAAGCTCCCAAAGGAGGCCGCTCTTGGTGCCTGCAGCCGCCACGCAGGAAACCCCACAGGGCTCCGCTAAGAGTGAAGGCATGTCCTTGGTTTCTCAGGCCTACCTGGTGCGGGTGAGGACCCAACAGGGGCAGGTCTCACTCCCGGGACCCACCAGGCTGCTTTGAGAGGCCCTTATGAGGTGCTCTGGCCTGGAGGAGGCAGCGGGGGGACCCAGGGCAGCCCCTCTGCTTTGAGGGTGTGCATTAATCTTAGCACAACAGCAGCAGCTAAGTCTGTTGCCACGGAATCGATTCAGACAGAGGAGACCCAAACAGATCGCGTATCCAAGGCAGTAATCTCACACAGAGGGGCTGGTGAGTTCAAACCACTGAGCCCAGGGAGGAGACCGGGAAGGTTCCCGCTGCCCACTTTGGGGCTCTTGACACCTGAAGTCCTGTCTGTCCCAGGACACCTCCCACCTGGACAATTACAGGGCTGGAAGGCTTGGGCTAAGATAGGACTCTTAGGTCTGTCTCCCTAAGGACAGCCTGCTCTACCAGCAGTCCCAGCTGCAGCCTGGCCCACTTTCTTGTGGGCACGCTACACACATCTGCAGGGGGCACCGTTCACATGGGGCACAGTGCAGCAATACTGCCCCCCCCCCAATACACATACACTCTATCTCCTTACATACCCTAGCACTCCCAAGCCATAGAAATCCAGGCTGAAAAGACAGGCAGTGATTTTACCCACCCTCGGCAGCTAATGAAGGAGCCCTGGTGGTGTAGTGGGTTATGCACTGGGTTGGTAGCCACAAGGTTAGTAGTTCGAGCCTTCTAGCTACTTCAAGGGAGAAAGCTGAGGTTTTCTGCTCCTATAAAGATTTACAGCCTTGGAAACCCACAGGGGCGGTTCCCCTCTGCCCTCTAAGTTGCTTCTCCCTGGGAATCTGGAAGGGGGCTCTATCTCCAAGTTCCAGACCCTTTCCAGCTCTATCAAGCCAGGTGTAACTGCACTCATTTGACTCACAAGCACCTGTAGGCGCTGGCCAAGGACAGGGAAGCGGCTGCTCCCAGCTGCAGCAACTCAGGGCAGGTTTATGACTCAATCCCTTTCTCCCTCTAGAAAGATGAATGTGCACGAGTGTAAAGTGGCCTTTGATGCAGGGGTCTCTGGCAATGCCCCTGGAGACTGGCAGCCGGGAAGTCCCAGCAGTCCCACTGGTCCCTGAGCAGAGGCAAGGGTCACAATGAAGGGAGAGGGCTTGAAGTCCAACAATGATGAATGCGGCCCAGGGTAGGGGGCCTGCCACCATCTGTGTGGGCGTGAGCGGGGTCGCACGGGGCTCTGGCCTGTGGTCCAAGGCCCAGTGTCGGAGTACACCCAGGGGAACACCCACAATCTTCTAGCAGAGGAAACAGATCTGGAAAGGGCAAGACATTACCCCACGACTGAGCAGCACACGAGGGCGAAGTCCAAACTCTCACTTTGACTTCTGAGGTCTGGCTGGGGCCCTGGAGCCCCCACTCCACCGCACCCCACACAGTTCCCGCTCTGAGCCAGGGAGAAGCTCAAGACAGTGACTCAGAGCTAGCTCCCTTGGCAGTTATGCTGATAAATTTTTGTTGTTCTGAAGTGAGATGTTCGGCTTTTATTAAAGTCTTTAGCAAATTACAGTGATTTTGATTTTCAGACATGTTTGAATTACTCAGTCTGGAATTCGCAAGCAGGGGTTGAGACCCAGAGAGATTGTGGGCCCGGAGAGAAGTTATGGGCCTGGGATTAGCGGTCAGATGGATCTGAGTTCAAACCCTCCCTCTGCCGCATATCCCAGCTGTGCAAGTTAAAGGCTCTGAGCTCAGTCTCTTGTTTGGCTATAGTGACTGGCTCCAGGACTTGGTGCCAGGGTGGCCTGGGGGACGAAAAGAGGTCATGCGTGGGGTGCCCTGGGCCCACAGGCAGTCTGAGTGAATGAATGGGCACTGGGACTTTGCCTGGGTGCCCGTTGGAGCAGGAAAGCCCGGGGCTCATGGGGGATGTGTAGAGCCAGCCTGCCGGCTCAGGCTGCTCCATCAGGACCAGGCCGCCTGGGTTGAAGTCTGGCTCTGGCTCTGTTTCCCTCTAGGAAAAATGCAGCGCCCGACATGGAATCCTGGTGGCGTAGTGGTTATGTGTTGGGCTGCTAGCCCCAAGGTCAACAGTTTCAAACTATCAGCTGCTGCGAGGAAGAAAGACAGGGATTTCTACTCCTGTAAAGAGTTACAGTCAGAGGACCACCTGGTCACCATCCCTGGTCTTTCAGCTCGTTATCTGTTTCCCGCAGAGCTGGTGGGGAGCTTCCACCCTGTCTGGTGTGGACTTGAGCTTTTCTTGTTAGGGTGACCTGGCCTTTGCTGGGATGTGCTGTTCCCTTTGGCAGACAATCCCTTCCGTCTTGGCACCCACCTTCCAGCTCAAAGGCCGTGTGAAGAACTCCCCTGAGTTCACCCGGGCAGAAGCATCCACACGTATTTACTGGGCTCATGCTGTCTGCGTGCTCCTTGGAGGCAGTGCCCCCGTTTCTCCCTTCACAGCCCTGCAGCCGCACACAGCACTTCCAGTGTTCGGCCTCCTCTCGAGACAGGGCCCAGACCCCAAACTCCTGACCCCACCGCTCTCAGGTTGATTCCAACTTATCACAACCCTACCTAGGGTTTGTGAGACTGTCAACCTTCATGGGAGCAGACAGCCTCATCTTCCTCCTGAGGAGCGGCCCAGGGGTTTGAACTGCCAACCCTTTGGTTAGCAGCCCAACGTTTAACCAGCAGCACCATTGAACTCAGACTTCCTGTGACCCTACGTGCTGACCGTCCAGGCTGTGACCGCCAGGAAGCAGATCCAGGCCAGCCTTCTGAAGCACCTCCGGATGGGTCCCACATTTTGTCTGGCTGTTTGCCGCTTCCCCAGGGCCTCCCATCTGGACAGTCACCCAAACCCACTGCTATTCATTCGGCTGCAACTCACAGTGGCCCTGTAGCACAGAGTAGGGATGCTCTGTAGAGTCTCCGAGACCACAAATCTTTATAGACAGCCTGCTCTTTTTTCCTTTGGATCAGACCATCCACTCTGTGGGTAGCAGCTCAGTGCGTATGCGCCAGCGCCGGGAGGACTCCTTCAAGACAATATCTTTCTAGGTCTTAGGGCCTCTGAGCCAAAGCAGGCTCTGTGTCCTGGGCTTTCACCACAGGACACAGGGCAGTTGTTGGGCTCCCCATCCAGGGGTGCACTGTGGACGCATCTGAGCATGTGCAAAAGGACCCCAAGGTACCACCCTCGATGGGGCCTGACACCCCTGAGAGGTAGCCCCCGAAGGAAGATGAGGGCTGTACATTTTGATTGTGAGTGAGTCTCCTCCTTAGGCTGTGTGGAGATCAAAGTCTGAAGGAAGTGGAAGGTCGCCGCTTTCTGACAAAAACACCGTATTTTTAGAAGCACGTGGTGGTTTAGGATGTTTGCCCCAATGTGGGTGGCTGGGTGGCTGGGTGGCTGGGTGGAGGTCTGGGGCTGTGATCTGCAGTGGAGAGCTGGTGGGAGCAGGTCTCCTGGCAGCAGAAGGCCCAAGGGTGGAGGTGGTGAGGGTGGGGTGAGAGGACAGTCCCTGCAGAGCCCCTGGGGCCATAGCAGCCTGCCCAGGACCGGGCCTTCCTCCCAGGCCACTGGCCCAGCCCTTTCTTTTGAGAGAGGAAAATAGAGACCCAGAGTGGAACACCGGCCTGGCCAGCCTACACCCCCCACACCCCCTGCCCCACCCTGCTGCATCTGGGGAGCCCAGGCTTGCACATATGAAACTGGTGGAGGACAATGAGCACATTCTGTAATCAGGGCTAATTGATGCCATGCTGACAGGAGGAATGCCAGGCGTTTGGGGGTAGGACACCAGTGGGAGAACCAACTGCCCAGGAGGGCGCGGTGCAGAATGAGACAGCTCCAGGGGCTGAGGAGGGTGTGACTTGGGCAGAGGAGCGGAGCAGGAGCTGAGAGGTGGGCTACAGCTTGACCGGAACATGGGACAAGGGGAGGTTAGCATGGTGGGGACCCAGGGCTGCATAAGACCAGGGGTGACCCTTCTGTGCCCAAACGCTTTGGCGCCTACTCATTAGCTTCTCCTGAGCCTCGGTTTCCAAGGTGACTGGGTGAGGGTACTGCTACTCCCCACGCCCAGAGGGAGCAGAGGGAGCGCGGCCTTGGGTGGCGGTGGTGGGGGGGCAGCCTCTACCTTATAATCAAAGCAGCCCTTCCTTAATGTTTATGCCAAATTCCCAAACAGCCAGGCTGGGATGATGAGCTATAATTTATATCATTTTTCATAGGGGTTATAGGCTCAGACTCCTTCAAATGGGAACCACATTGGAGAAGGGGTAAGCCAACAGGGCAGGATGTGCAGAAATCTGGTCCCAGGAAGCTACCTACTTCTCTGGGACTTGGGGTGGGCTTGGCTTGGCTCTCACAGAGGACAAAGTGGTCTCCAGCCTAACCTTGATGGACATCTGCAAGGAGGGGGAGGGTTGTCAACTGCTCATGGTAATACCCACGGCTCCCCGTGTCCCCCCCCCATGCAAAGCTTGCCAGGCCTTTGGGGGCACCCCATTCTTGTCTTCACTTGTGCCCACAGATTCATCTGGAGAAAACCAAGACTGGGAAAGTCCCTCAGTGTGGGGGTCCCGGCGCCCAGACTGGTGCAGGGGAGAGAGGACTGCGGACCTCCTGAGTGACTCCTGCCTCCAAACCCAGCAGCAGAGTTCCCCGGTAGACCAGGAGGCTGCGGCAATGCCACCCAGTGAGCTATAAGGTATGCATGGTGTGGACCAGCCCTACAGACCCCATGCAGAGCAGAAGGGGCCAGACACAAAAGCACAAAGACGGCTGATGTCTTCTCACAATGGTCACCAGCCTGTGGTCCTAAGGGCAGCGAATGTGAAGAAAAGTATAAGTGACCCCTTTAGACGTTGGGCCAGTGTAGCTCAGTGAGGAGAATCCTTAGGTGGCACAAACTTTCGTGTGCTTGCTCGATGACAGGCCGGAGAGGTTCAAGTTCACTCACAGGCACCCAGGAGCAAATGGCCTTGCGTTCTACTTCTGGAAAAGCAGCTGCTAACTGCCCTAGGGACCCAGTTCTCCTTTGCACCCATGGGGCCAGAACCATGGCCACTGGCTTCATCAGGAAGAAGGGGCAAGCCTGGGGTTACGGCGAGGAGTTTCCTGGAAGCACCCCATGGTCTAGTTCTTTATCCTGGGAGTTGGCTGCATCTCAGTTACTTGTACACTGAGCGATCCATTGAAGTCCTCTGGGTTATTTTTTCAAAGTAAAAAAGGTTAAGAAACAAACTCAGGCCACGCACATGCTGCCCTCGCAGCCTGCCCTGTGCCCACCTCACTTGCGCCCATTGCCCGCTCTGCATCCACATTTCCAGCACCGCCCAGTTGCTCCTCTGAGGCACTCAGGCCAGTCCTGGTGAGGGACTCTGCTGGGGCTTCCTGACCCCAGAGAACCCAGGGACTCAGGAGGCGGTGGGGGCCACCCTCGGTAACCACTAGCCTACCTGGCCTTAGCAGCACCCCAGGACCTGTGTTCGGGTCCCTTTGGCCAGTGAGCTTCTCCGTCAGCCCAGCAGCAGTCAGGGCTGGGCCTCTCGCTCCATGGGTTCAGAACCTGAGCACAGTGTCTGTCTGAGGGCCATCTTGTAGACGCTTCCCTGCTGAGAAAGGCTATCTCTTTAGAACAGGAGTCCGCAAATTGTTTAAACAGGGGGTCCGTTCACTGTCCCTCAGACCCATTGGAGGATTGGACTATAGTTTAAAAAAAAAAAAACTATGAACAAATTCCTATGCACACTACACATATCTCATTTTGAAGTGAAAAAAAAACCAAACAGGGCAAAAACACCTGGCGGGCCTGATAAATGTCCTCGGTGGGCCGCATGTGGCCCTCGGGCCATAGTTTGAGGACGCCTGCTTTAGAACATGCTTGTTTGGGGAGGGGGCGGTGGGGGAGAAAGAAAAGGAAAGAGAGCTCCTGACATTCAGAGTTCCCTTTGCCCCTTTGTTTTCTTCACGGAGAACTAGCGACACAAAGGCATGGCTGCCTTCGTCCCCAGAGCTGCAGGGATTCCTTCTGCTGCTGACGTTGAAGAAACCCTATGAGAAAGTGAAGATTGGGTGGGGTGGGGTGGGGGGGGGAGCGGAGGGGTCCGAGGTGGGAGGGGAGACGGGGCTCCAACGCCCTCTTGCTTTCTCTGGGGGCAGCTGAGCCTCTCTGGGGTGCTGGGGCCACCTGGTTCTCCCAGGTGAGAAACTTTCCATTGTCGCCTTATCTTGTGGCTATCTCCTGGCTGCCGCTGTGCAGCAACCGCAGGTGCTGGCAGATCTGAGGCCCGATCTGTTCCGCTCTCTTTGTGCCAGGCAGAGCAGGGGCCCCCACGAACCCCAGCATGAAACGGGGCCCACAACCACAAGGCCCCGTGTGCGCCCTCCAAAACCGTAGGTAAAGACAATTACTGGCAATTTCCACAGCACGGTTTGTGTGTTGTTCAAAGGCTGGGGCGAGGGGGGGGGGAGGAAGCCCAGAATACAGCATTCCCACCACTCCACCGGCCGCCCCCATGCATGCGCCACAAAAGCCGTGGTTGCTTTGTCCCAGCGGATCCTTTCAACAGTCAGACCTTTGGGGTTTGATGTTGAAACTGCCTTTTCTTTTTAATCTGAGTAAGTTCTTTGATGGCTCAGATAAGACTGTGAGATCAGAGACCTGCCTTCAGAAACCACTCACTGTACCTCGTTGGTCTGGTCGCTACCATTAGGGTACACGTCACAAGGGAGGGGGCATGGGGGGGCGCCCAAGGTGATGAGAAGCGGGACACAAATGTGCTGAGTCTGGGAGTCTGCCCCCCCCCCTCGGGGCTGCCTGTCCTGGAGACGGAGCAGAAAACCAAACCAAACCCTACAGCAGAGGGAGTGGAGTGACAGCAGGGGACAAGGAGGACCACGGGTCAAGAAGTAGCCCTCTGTCCCTTGAGCAGAGGATGAGCGTCCACCCTTGGCCCCTGGGGTCCCTTTGCCCTGCTCTGCAAAGATTCCCCAATGCTGAGAAGAAGGGCCCAGGTCCCCGGAGCTTAGGAAGGACCAAGCACTCTCAGGGGAGGTGGCTGAGGGTCCCGGTCCATCAGGCCAGCGCTTCTCCCCTGGCTGAGTTTGTGTTCAGTCTATCAGCATCTACAACCTACCAAGTGCTGACCCCACCAGGAGCATTACATCACCATGGGGTTAGGCCCCAGTGTTTCTTGGGGTGAAGTTGCTGTCTTTCAAAGCACTTCTGAGACCGTCTCTTCCCCGTGCTACCCCAGGAAGGCTAACATCAAGATGCCGCTGGCCTGAGCCCCAGCAGGCAGTGCTGTCGGGGTGGCTGTCAGTGACCTCCTGCGCCACTCTTAGAGATCCCTGGGACCAGCGGAACAGCCCTGTGGGAGGCCGCCCTTACTGGAGAGGGTCGCAGGTCTTCTCCGCCCAGAGCCCTGGGTTTGCGACCTTTGTGCCTCCGGCACTCCTTCCCCTAGGTGGACCCCACCCATCATATGGCCAGGACAATGCCTGACCTTCTTGCAGAAAGAACCCTGGGGTGGAGAGACAGCCTCTTGGTGGAGGTCCCAGAAGAGACCGGGCATTTTAAAAGGCCTCCAGACTCGGGCCTCAAGGCGGTGGCCTTCCAGGTCTCTTAGGAGAGACTGTGCTGGCTTTAGGCTTCCTTCAGTTCTGCCTTGTGGGCTCCAGAGCTTGCTTGAGCTGAAAGACTGAGAGGCTTGAGTCCTGGCTCACAAGCCTACAGGTGTCCTGTGTGGTGAGAGCTCTCTGGGGTCCCTGCCAGACGTAAGTGCCTGTGAATCTGTGACTCGAGGAATTCCCCTGGATTTGCATAAGCGCAGCATCTTCAGGTCTCGAAGTAACTTCAGATACCTTTCAATAGCTCATTTGATCTCCACCACAGCCCTGCGGGGTAGGCAGGGTGTTCTGTTTCCATACCCCTGTGTAGGCAGTGAGCCACCGAAGCCCAGAGGGGGCATAGCTGGCCAGGAACCACTCTGGACCACTCTCTTGGGAGGAGCCCCTTCCATCGGACTCAGGGGCTTGGCTCTCCATGGGATCGAGGCTGGCGTCAGGCCTCCTGACTGCAGGGTCCGTGGTGCAGCACAGAACACTGGACACCATTGGAGGAGATGCTCGGGGCCTTTCAGAAGCAGAGGCCCCGGAGCCATGGTTCCAGCACACTCTCTCCCTCAGTCCTTCCCTTCTAGCCCAACCCCACCCCAACCCGGCCAATCTAATTCCTAGCCAGCCTTTCGGGCCAGCTCCAATGTCTCATGCTCCACAAACACGATCCTATTTTCTGTACTCAGAAATCTGTTTCCTCATCTATAAGACAGGGATAGAAATAGTCTGGAAAGTAAACTTCATTTATCCACATTTTCATAGATGAAGAAAGTGAATCACACAAGGCAAAGCCACTTGCCTATAATCACACAGCTAGTACAGGCCGGGGGCAGGGTTTGAACCCGCGACTCTCTGATCAACAAAGCCCAGAATCTCATGCACCAGAGCACATGGACTCATTCACAGCATTCACAAAGCACTGGCTCATCAGTAAGATCAGTGGCTCCTTCTCCCCCTTAGGGCATGCCCAGCCTGTGCTGCGTATGTGTTTGCTGGCTCTCCCCAGTATCCCCCTGGGGACTCCAAGTGATTCCTGTCAGGGACTGCATCCTGTCCAGCTCCTCCGCTCCTTACACAGACCTGACATATAGTTGGTCCATGGTCTGTCCTTGTGAGTTAGACTCAGAGTGAAGATACTTACAAGACAAAGGTTTGCCAAGGCCAGTTGGTGCCTGGAGACCCAGGGGCTGCTTGCCCCAGAGGGTTGAGCTCTTAAATAGCCTGGGACCCTTTGGCCTAGCACTGAGACCACAGAAGTGTGGTGCCCAATTTGTTCCTCTTCACACCGACCACAGACTTGTCCTGGCTTCTTCCATTATGCAGAATAATGTGATGTTTAGAAGCGCAGGGTCAGGGCTGGGCACTCTGTCATCCATCCATCCATCTATCCAAAGTGCCCCATATTTTATGAGGAAGGAGGAACGCTCTGTGCCAGTTAAACCGTGACAAGATATCGCTCTCCAGATGGCATCTGGACTTCAGAGATGTTAAGGTTTGTACAGATATTTCATAAGAGAAAATACATGATTGGCTAAGTCCACGGAATGTCGACATCATTAGTCATCCGAAAAATGTAAATGCAAAGCACAGTGAGACACCACCATTAGAAATCAATGACCAAAATGGACATCAGAAGAGACTCGGACACCTCCCTTTGAACACGGAGTAGCTAAACCGAAGAAATAAAAGAGTAAAGCGGATTTCAAAAGGCAGTTCGAGAAGACAAAGTGTTTTAGTGAGATGTGTAAAGACTGGAGTTGGAAAACCAAAGGAGAAGAACATATTCAGTACTTCTGAAGCTAAAAGAACTGAAGAAGCACTTTAAGCCTTGAGCTTATTGCAGGCCTCCTCAAACTACGGCCCACGGGCCACATGCGGCCCACCGAGGACATTTATCTGGCCCGCCAGGTGTTTTTGCCCCCTTTTTTTAACTTCAAAATGAGATATGTGCAGTGTGCATAGAAATTTGTTCATAATTTTTTTTAAAACAACTATAGTCCGGCCCTCCAACAGGTCTGAGGGACAGTGAACTGGCCTCCTGTTTAAAAAGTTTGAGGACCCCTGGCTTATTGAATGGTCCAAGAAGCATTAGAAGATGGAGGGAATCCAGAGGTATTCACTGTACTGCAAAGAAGCAGTCAATACTCCCCCATCTCCGGGAGTCACGTACACACAACCAAGAAAGGAAGAGAGTGAGGGAGGAGCCCTAGCTGCACTGAAGGCCTCGGTGGGAAACAAGGCTGAGGGAATTCATAAAATACCAATGGAGACCTTTTAACAAACGGAAACAACACAGGAAGCACGCATTCATCCACGTGGAGAAGCTTGGAAGACAGCGACCTGCCCAACCAACTGGAAGGGAGGCCTGTCTGTGTCCGTTCTAAAGACAAGTGATCCGACAGAATGGGGAAGTTGTCACCCGATAGCATTAATACTGCGTGCAAGTTACATCTGCTGAACGTCATTCAAATGTAGTTGCAGCCGTCCATCAAGAGGACATGGATGGCGAGTCCAGCCTAGTTCAGAAGGGGGTGTAGCGTGAAGTCACTGCGATATCAGCTGGGGCTTGGCTCCAAGCAGAGACTGCTAGAGAGAGCAGTTTGCCTTCCGATTATGGTTTGGGAGCGAATATGGACAAGACCACGGACTGTGAGCAGAAATGAGCCTGTCTGCCTGGGAAGCGGGCCAGCCGGAATGTCCTTGGAAGCCAGAATGGCTTGTCTCGCCTACTTTGGTCATATTCTCGGGAGAGAGCAGTCTCTAGACCCAGCATGTCGACGAAGAAGAGGAAGACCCTCAGGGCGATGGATTGGCACCATGGCTGTGCCATTGGGCCTCTTTGCGGCAGGAGTGTGAGGCTGGCACAGGGTCAGGCACAGGTTCCTTCAGTTGTGCATTCCGCACCAGCAGCACAGAGAGCGAGCTGCTGGGGACTTCTGTCTGGGCCACCCTGTGACTGACTTTCCCTCCTGAATGCAGGGTGGGCTCCTTTTACACAGCTCTGCACCGACCTCCTCCCCGGTCCCCGGTCCCCGGTCCCTGGTCCGCAACACACGAGCAATTCAGAGCCACACTTCTCAGCAAGGGGGAGAAGCCCCCACCGCAGGCCGCCTTCGGCAGGCCAAGATTCGGCATTACAGCTTCCAGCACCTGCCCAAATTCAAACAGGAAGCCTGGTTTTTCCTCTCAGGTCAACAGCAGCCTTTTTCTTTTCTTTTCTTTTCTTTCTTTCTTTCTTTCTTTCTTTCTGTGCTGGCCCTTGGGGTGCCCTTGCCCAGTGAGTTTCTTGGGGTGAAAGTCTGGGATGTTGGTGGTCCTTGGGGCCTCACCAGCAGTACTGTGATCAGAGCCTTCTACCTGGGAAGGCCTGGCTCACCCATGACTCTGTAAACACCGAGGGCTGGGGCTGGGGGCTGGGGGTGGGGGACACACAGTCAGCAATCTGTACATGTTTATTCATGTTGCACACATTTCCCACAGTGAGTGCTGCAGCTTCTCCCGGGTTCCTAGCGCAGCCAACACAACCTCCACCTCCTCCCTCGGACCAGACACCCTGGAGGCACATCACCAGTCCTGCTGCCTTCATGCCCACCCCGGTGGATAGAAAGCCCCTCCGTGCTTCTTCCTCGGTGGTTCTGTCCTCTCCACGTGCCAGCTAGGGCAGACCCCATTTCCCTTCCCTTTGATATTGGTACTGCCCCTCACGGCCTCGCCCGGCCCCATTCCGCCACTGGACACTTGGGGATCAGAGCCGAGGACGCTTGCGGGCCCTTGACAGACGCAGACCTCGCTTTGCTCACCACCTCGGCACAGCTCCCTGAAGACTCCCCGGGGGCCTGCACGGCTCAGCGTGGGCTCCCATCTCTTGGGACTCCATGCACAACCGAAGGGCACACTGGCTGGGCCTGCGCCATCCTCACAATGGTTCCACGCTGCAGCCTCTTGCAAGGGCCTTCCTCCCTTGTACTGCCCTTCTACTTCATCAAGCACCATGTCCTCCAGGGACAGGGGGGCCTGCCAGCAGGTCCCAAGATGAAGTCTCACCATCCTTGCTTCTAAGGAGCATCCTGGCTCCTCAGAGCGGGGATGGGTGTCTTTGTTCTTTGGGCGGTCCAGGGTACTTTTCAAATACTCTCGGCCAGCACCGTAATTCAAATGCGGCGATTCTTCTCCGATCTCCCTTATTCAGTGTCCAACTTTCACGTGCATCTGAGGCAGGTAAAAATACCCCGGCTTGGGCCAGGCGCATCTTACTCCCCGAATCCTCAAAGCCACAGCCTTGCTTCCCAGCACGTAAAGAGGTCGTGCACAGTGGATTTACCTAATACAAGGTGTCCTTCCATCTCTGGACTGCTGCTTCCATGAGCATTGACTGGATCCACGCTAGATGCGAGCCTTGAGCACGCTCCTCTCTTCTCCGCTCATCAGGATGGTCCCTATTACTAGCACTTGGGGTTCCCGTGAATCGAGCCAAGGCATCCCTGGCCTCCTGACCTTTGTGTGATGCCTGAACCAGCCCCCACTCCTGCCGTCTTTTTCCCTCTCCTCTCCCCGCCTCCACCCCTCCTTCACTTCCCCACTACCCAGAGAGGCCACTGCCCTCCTCTGAAGTGTTTGGAGCTGGCTTTTGCATGCACCCTTCCCCCCCCCCACCCCAACCCTGTGTGTCTTCCCAACTCCCAGCCACTGAGAGCAGAGTCATTTCTTCCCAACTCCCAGCCACTGAGAGCAGAGTCATTTGGCTGGTCTACATGCCTGCCTGGCCAAGGATGGCCCACCCTTTTTGACCTTTTATGACCTCAGGGGACCAGATGTACCCAGCATGTGACAGCTGTTGTCCACCTTCCTCTGGTCCCCCAGGCCCTGGCATGAGGGCCGATCCTGCCCTGCTAGTGACTAGACTTTAGGATCCGGTCCTCTGTCCAGGGGGAGATGTGGACATCAGTTGCGTTTCTTTCCTTCTCTGGCTTTAGCTGGGCCTCGACCTTGCGGTCACAGCAAGGTCACTCCAACACCCACGTTTCCTTTGCGCTGAGCTCTGAAGGAAGCATGTGTGGGCTCCTGAAGAAATAGGTGCCTCTGGGCTGGGCACCCAGATGCTGGGTGGGCCAAGGGTGAGCCTAGCTCGTTCTGTGCCTGTGAGGGTGAAAGGGGTGAGCCGAGCCGAGTGAGGGCCGTCAGCCTGGCAGCAGGGTGCAGCGTGGAAGGACAGAGCCAGGCCCGGGTGATCCTCTCCTGGGAGCTTAGCCTCATGCGGGCACAGGCGGTGTCTGGCACGCAGTAGGTGCTCCATGCGAGTTTATTACATGGATTTTAGAGTTTCTCTCTCTTTTTTTTTTTTTTTCGGACCAGGCGAAGCTAAAATTCTTTCCTTTACCAGGCAAGCAAGACAGAGAGTAAGGAGGCTGCAGGGCAGAAGTTTAATTTCTTTGAAGTACTTGTTTACAGGGAGATGCTGCTTGGTGACAGCTGTGATCCGATCACTCGATTTCCCCCCCCACCCCCACCGGACTCCTGTTTGGATTAAGAAGAGGCAAAACCGTATCTGTTGTTGATTAGTTTAAACACTTGAGTCAGCTCCTAGAGAACCAGGAGTCTCTCCTCTCCTGCCTCGTCAGCCTGCTGTGGCCCAGGGCCCAGAGCTTGGCGTTGGGTGACCCCTTGCAAGGTCTCTACCTCACAGCCTATGTGCACGGAAGGAAGGTCGCATCTTAAGACCATGGTGTAAGAACCCTCAGCGAAGGGTGAGCCTGCCATGGGTCTTTCTAGAACCTGAGCCCACATCCAGCATCATCCAGGTGGGAAGAAGAGGAGCTAGACACTGCCCAGACACACACACACAGGTGGTTGCAAGATACGTGCACGTAAAGAGGGCAGGCAGCCAGGCGAGAGGCACCATTAAGCAAGGTTACAAGTGAACTAAAAGGAGGGCGTGGACCTGGGCCCACATCTGGAGATCATTGCCACGGCTGGGCTGCTGTCTGGGTGTCCATGGGGGAAGCCTGGGCTGATAGATGTCCTCACAGTGTATGAACGCTCTCAATGACTCCCCTGTGGCCTGACATTTCTTCCATGGGGGTGGGGGGAGGGAAGCATCGTGCATCTCCAGTTTTCTACGTTCAGCTTTAAATGCCCTTAGAAAGGGGAGCCAAGGGACCTCCCACTGCTGAATGCTTGGGCTGCGTTGGCTTACACACAGGGCAAGGTTGCTGCAAAAACCTGCTAGGGTGGCTTGCTGTATCCTGGTCCACAGCCCCTCGGGCTACTGGGCCTAGCAAATGCCCCTCCCCACCCCCACCTCCCCCCAAAACCTTAGACCCAACTCACAAGTCAAAGCACTTCTTCCTGCTTCTTGGGGTGAACAGGGACCAGGCTCTGGTATGTGACTTCCACCAGAGCTCTGGGTCAGCTCCAGGTTGTAGGCCACCTCTATCCCAACACAGTCCTGAGTTTAGCTTCCTCGTTCAAATGAGATCTCACCTGAAAGCCGTCTTTGTCTTGAGATTGACTTTGCAGCGTACACCTAATACAGATTTGGGGAAACTGGAAACAAACCCCTCATAGTTAAAGCTGGAGTTGCACGTGGCAGCCCCCTCCCTAGGCATGGTTGGGCCGATGGATCTCCTTCCCACCCTTACCCAGTCATTAGCATTTATTCACCTGTAGGCTCAAAGACTGTTTACCTTGCAGTGTGAGAGTTGTTCAAGATACCAATCTGAGGTACTGCTTAGCAACACCCAATTTTCACTTCTCGGTAGCTCTTGGGGGAACTTTGCCCATCAATGTCTGTGACCTTACTTCGTTCTTTTAAAATGACTGCCCAGTGGTGCCCAGTGTGCCTGACGGGGTACTGAGCCAGCCCGTGTGGTTTCCGGATGCTCACCCACACGAGTAATGCCGCGGCAAGCACCCTAGTTGTGATTCTCAGCCCGGCTCCACTGCACGGTGGCTCTCTGGGCTGGTGTCAAAACAAACGACTTTGGGGGTAACGTCTGACCTTTGGCTTCACAAGCGGGAAGGAAAACTCAGCTCCCCCTTGGCATCGCTAATGCCCACCTGTCTCCCTGAGGTTGAGGTCACACTTGCTCCACCCTCTGGTCTTCTTACCAAAGTCTGACACTCCCCCTTACCCCCCCTCCCCCGCATTTGCTACTTTTCAGCTGGATTTTAAAATTCCTTGCAATGGCCCCACAGAACTCACAGAAGTTACTTAGGATGATGGGGGTTTATTAAGGAGGTGAACAGGTTATAAAAGCTCAGGGCACCGTTATTCAGACGGGACAGTATGTACTCAGCCATGCCCAGAGGTATGCTTCTCCATGTTGGTCTCGGCCCTGCTTGTGTGTTGTTAGCAAGCTCTTTGGGGCACACCACTCCACCATAAACCTCAGCCAGGAAGCACTCCGCTCCTGCCCCATGCGTCAGCAAACCTAGCTCTCCCACTTAAATACCTAGATGCCTCCCTCCACAAGCCAGCCTTTGGCCACAGTCTAGACGGCACTCGGCGTTCCTGTTGTGTGGACTGAGGAGTCCACTGCTCGGGTTCTGCTGCTGCTGCTCCACCACTCCTCTAGAGTCACACCTGTCTCCGAATCAAGGAGGTTCAGTGTGCAAGGATCTCAGGAGCCAAAGGACATGCCCCACGCCTGGCTCTTTTCTTTTGCTACTAGTGAACCCACCCTCTGTCCCTTCCTGTTTCAGAGATGACTCATTTTCTACCCAGCAGGCCATCACAGTGAACCCTGTTACCAATCAATCACAACTGAATCCTGTTACCAATCAATCACAACTGAATCTTAGCCGTGTCTTTCCCGCCTTCTTACCCAGACGCCGCGGGAGAAGTGAGTCGGTGGCGGTAAGAAAGGCTGTGGCTGGAAGAGCACCGTGAAAGCACCCACTGTGGTGCCGAGGACGACGGGATCCTCCTCCGAGCAAGTCTCAAGTGGGAACAGCAGGTCCTTGCCCCAACAGCAGCAGTGCTAAACTTGATTGTGCATGAGAACCACCTGGATCTACTTTGTTGCTAAGTTCTGCTAAAATTTTAGAGCGTTCAGAAAAAGAATTTCTTGGCAAAAAAATCAAGGGAAAACACAAAACTCGACATGTTCCCTCTTGAACCTGGGAAACGCAGCAGTCATAATATAATAGATGCTATATGATACGCTAATGAACAACTCATTAATATTCCACCTCTCACTTTCAAAAAAGGGGAGCCCTATTGGTGTAGCGGATTGTGTTTGGGGCTGTTAACCACAAGGTTGGCAGTTCAAGCCTACCAACTTTTCTTGGGAGAATAAGGAGGTGTTTGGATCCCATAAGGATTTAGATAGAGTCTTGGAAACCCAAAGGAGCAGTTCTACTTTGTTCTATAGAATCACCAGGAGTCAAAATCAACTTGGCAGCAGTGTCTTTTGGGGTATAATATACGAAGGAAAACAGCATGAGGAATGGAGGAAGACTTAATAGTAGCGTGCGGTATGCAGATGACACACGCTGCTTGCTGGGAGTGAAGAGGCCTTGAAGCACTTGCTGATGCAGAGCCAAGGCTAAAGTTTTCACTATGGATTACGTGTCAACATAAAGACAACAAAGAAATCCTCGTAACTGGACCAATAAGCAGCATCAGGATAAACAGACGAAAGATTGAAGTTGTCAAGGTGGTAGTTACATAATCTGTTGTGAACTTGAGAATATTAAGTGTGTAGGGGTGGAGCCTAGCCTGCCAATCAGGTCACAACAGATGACCTCATCTGGAGGCACGAGGAGATAAATAACTCACATCCACTCCCTGTGAGACATTCCTGCTGACAAGACACATGGAGCTACGTTAGAGCACTGGAGCTGGAGGAGCCACGTGGAGACCCCTCCCAGTACTGAGATGTTTCCACTGCCACTGGATCCACAAGACTTTCCACCCACTGGCCTGTGAGCTTCCTGCATTCAGCTTTATTGCATGACTCTGTGAGTCTAAAGAGGAATTTATAGACTAATATCGGACATATGGGCTAATATCAGACTTATGGACTTGATCTGAACTGGGTTGGGATGTTTTATTTAAAGCTCTTTCTTTTCTTTAAATCATTTTATTGAGGGCTCATACAGCTCTTATCCCAATCCCTACATCCATCCATTGTGTCAAGAACATTTGTACATTTGTTGCCATCATCATTCTCAAAACATTTTCTTTGTAGAGTCCTTGGTATCAGCTCCTCATTTTTTTTTCCCATAAAGCTCTTCCTTACATACATTTTAGTGTCTCTGTATTTGTTTCTCTAGTCAACCCAGACTAACACACAAGGCTTTCATTTTGCTTGGATCCACTATTAATGCTCATGGCGGCAACAGTCAAGAAACTAAATAACAGACCAGATTGGGCAAAAGTGTTCAAAAGCAAAATGTCATTTTGATAACTAGGACGTGCCTGACCCAAGCCACAGTGTTTTGAATTGCCTTGTCTGCATGTGAACACTGGACAATGCATACAGAAGACCAGACCAGAGCAGAGTCGATGCCTTTGAGTCCTGGTGCTCCTGAAGGATAGCAAATCGTGTACCCTTGACTGCCTGAGTAACAAGTAACTCTCTCTAGGACAGCGGTTCTCCACCTTCCTCATGCAGAGACCCTTTCATACAGTTCCTCATCTTGTGGTGACCCCCCCATCCATAACATTATTTCGTTGCTACTTCATAACTGCAATTTTGCTACTGTTATTGTTATGAATTGTAATGTAAATATCTGCTATGTAAGATGTATTTTCATTGTTACAAATTGAACATATTTATAGCATAGTGATTCATCACAAAAACAATATATAATTCTATATTGTGAAATATTTACTTCTAATTGCAAATAAATATCAATTTGTCTTGAAGCATGGTGTAGCATGGGTAACAGTCTTCATACCGGGTACTCGTCTGTGGGCATATCTGCATGTGGGTGGACCCATCTGGAAACAGAGGAGGCATGTCTCGGTTCCTAAGACCATTGGAAATATGTGTGTTCCGATGGTCTTAGGTGACCCCTGTGAAAGGGTGGTTCAGTCCCCAAAGGGGTCACGACCCACAGGTTGAGAACCGTTGCTCTTGGAAGAAAAATTTTCTTGGAAGAATGCTCCCTATAAGCACAGATGTTGGCTTTGTTTCTGTACTTTGTCCCTGGAGAAGGACATCACGCATGGTAAAGAATATGGCAATGAGATGGGTGGTTGCGGCAATGGGCTCGACCATGGCAATGGATGGGAGGATGGTGCAGGACTGGGCAGGGTTTGGTTCTGTGGTTCACAGTGTTGCTATGAGCCCCAACCCACTCAATGGCGCCTGAGGACAACCGCAATTATAGTATGGAGCCCCTGCCTGGAGAGTGTTTAAGGTACAGATTCCTGAGCCAGAGCCTTGGAATTTCTGATTCAGTGGGTCTAGGGTGGGAGCCGAGAATTCACATTTCAAACAGTTCTCCAGCTGATTTGACTGATCCAGAGTTCCCACCTGGGGTATTGGCTGCTCAAACCCCACCTACTTGAAGAGTCACCCCACCCTCTCAACAGGAGATTTTCAAGGAAAATCAGCCAGGGGACCTCTCTCCCTACTGAGTGAGGGGTGCTCTAGCTGTCAAATCTCCTAGTTCATAGCCCTGCAGGGTGTTGGTCGACTTGCAAGACGGAAGGGTCAGATGTTCTGGCTGGGCCTGAAAGCCCATGGTCTCTTGACTCTAGACACAACTTTGTCTCTCCTGGGCAGCCCCCCGCCCCCCGCCTGCACCTCCTTTGGAGCCTAATGAGGGCTCTGAGGCTGGCGGGGAGCTGTTTACACAGTATGATTGGGAAGTGTTCTGGGGTTTTCATAAAAGAAACAACTGGAGACCACATCCCCAGAGAGGGTCTCCTAAAAGTCTTGAGGTTTCAGGACCCCGAGGATGCCTTTGTTCCCAGCTGGACTGCAGGAGGTCACACTGGGGTTGGGTGGGGTGGGGGAAGGACCCGGGGCTTGAGCTCTTGGAACTGAAAAATACCCAGAAGAACTTGCTCCCTTCCGGGACCTTCTTGGTAGCCTTAGGAGGAACGCTTCTGCATCTGAGGTTGGCCACATTCCCGTTGGGGCTGATTCCTGCCTTCTCCTTTAAAGCTGAGCGAGTTGCATGCTGGGAATCAGACCCCAGTGGGCACTGGTCAGTGCCTCTGTTCAGAGCTGAATCTTGGCACCCCATATGTAGTTTGTCTCCCGGCAGGCAGTCTATGAAAGCCGGTGATGTTGACCCTCAGGTATGTCCCAACACAACACCTACCACATCAAAAGAACACTCCCTGCATCAAGTCCATCTGACTCACGGTGACCCTTTAAGGCAGGATGGCACTGCCCTTTGCGACTCTCAGACTATAAATCTTTATGGTGCAGAAATCCTCTTCTCTCTCCTGGGTCCAAGGCCCACAGTCATTGAGTGGATGCCAACTCATAGGGACCCTATAGGACAAGGCAGAACTGCCCCTGTGAGTTTCCAAGATTATAACTCTTTTTTAAAATCATTTTATTGGGGGCTTGTACAATTCTTATCACAATCCATACATACATCCGTTGTGTCAAGAACATATGTACATTTGTTGCCATCATCATTCTCAAAGCATTTGCCTTCTACTTGAGCCCTTGATATCTGCTGCTCATTTCCCCCCCTCCCTCCCCACTCCCCCCTACGTCATGAACTCTTCATCATTCATATATTATTATTATTCTGTCATATATTACACTGTCTGACATCTCCCCCTACCCTCTTCTCTGCTGTCCTTCCCCCAGGGAGGAGTCTATACGTAGATTCCTGTAATCAGTTCCCCCTTTCTACCCTACATTCTCTCCACCCTCCAGGCATCGCCTCTCTCACCACTGGTCCTGGAGGAGTCATCTGTTCTGGATTCCCTGTGTTTCCAGTTGCTATCTGTACCAATGTACATCTTCTGGTCTAGCCAGATTTGCAAGGTAGAATTGGTTTCATGATAGTAGGGTGGGGGAGTTGTATGTTTCATCGTTGCTTCCCTGCACCCTGCCTGGTTCATCTCCTCCCCACAACCCCTCAGCAAGGGGTGTCCGGTTGGGCTACCATTGAGCTTTGAGTCTCCACTCTGTACTCACCCACATTTTCACTGATATAATTTTTTGTTCCTTGATGCTTGACACTTGATCCCTTCGACAGCTCGTGGTCACACAGGCTGTTGTGTTTCTTCCATGTGGGCTTTGTTGCTTCTGAGCTAGATGGCAAGATTGTAACTCTTTTTTAAAAAAAATCATTTTATTGGGGGCTCGTACAACTCTTATCACTCCATACATCCATCCACTGTGTCAAGCACATTTGTACATTTGTTGCCCTCATCACTCTCAAGACATTTGCTTTCTACTTTTAAATATATATATTTTATTAGGGGCTCATACAACTCTTATCACAATCCATACATACATCAATTGTGTAAAGCACATCTGTACATTCTTTGCCCTCATCATTTGCAAAGCATTTGCTCTCTACTTAAGCCCTTTGCATCAGGTCCTCTTTTTTTCACCCTCTCCCTCCCGATTGTAACTCTTTATGGGGGTAGAAAGCCCATTTTTTCCCTGAGGGGTGCCTGGTGGTTTCAAACTGCTGACCTTGTGGTTAGAGCCCAACGTTTAACCACTATGCCACCAGGGATTTCTTCTCCTGGGCAGCAGCTGGTGTATTTGAACTGCTGGCCTGTGGTTAGCACCCCAACACTGACTCACTACGCCTCCAGGGTGCCTTACCTAGTAGTTGGTGCCTGACTTGAAATAAGCGGAGAAGAGCCTTGGGCTTTTGTAAGGTTTCAAGCTTCCTCCCCAGGGAGCGGGAGATGCCCCGCTTGAGCCAGCTATTTGAGGCTCTCTCTGAATTGCTGCAGCTTTGGGGGTGATGGGTCGCCTGCTTCCAGGAACCATCTCAGAAGTGAAAAGGGACTGGGGGGAGGTGGGGGGAACTCCGCCCCTATCCTGGAGTTACCCTGGGGCAGGCCCAACCGAAGAAGGGGTTGCAGTAGGGGGTGGGGAGGGACTGACACCCCCCCCACTTTCTCCACGGCAGGCAGGGATAGAGGGAACTTTGAGCCTTCTGTGGGGGCTCAGGGCCGAGGCCAAGCAGCGTCCTTCCGGGGATCCCACCACCCCACCGCTCAACGCCCATTCATTCGCAAATGTAGCGATAAGACGGGAACCGGAGACGGGGTGGGGCCAAGAACTCTCACTCTTGAAAACTCAAAACTTAACTTCTCATTTCTTTCAGAACACTCGCCCCTAACCCAAAACGGGAAAGCCGAGGCGCAGGGGAATTTTGCGCAATGGAAAAGCGCGAAGTGTTATTTTGGGTCTGCGTGGATCCATGCCCATTTCGCTTCTCGCTTCGGGGACTGAGAGGGCCGGGCTTCTCGGGGTGTGTGGGGGTGCGTTTGGCAGCAGTGCACAGGCTCGGCGCTGCGGGGTGGCGGGCTGGGCCCGGGGCCACCCTCTGTGCGCTTCGTGACCCGCCCTCCCCTCTGCCCGCCCTGCGTGGCCCTGCTGCGTCTGCACCTTGGCATGCGCTTGACCCCTTGGTGCCCGCTGGGCATGCTTTGTAGATTCATCCCCGGGCCGCTGCGGGAGAATCCGCCCGCAGCTTCCCTGGTGGAGGTGGTCAGGGTCTGTAAGACCTCTTGCTGTCACAGAGCCCCCCAGTTTCCTCTGGGGGAGGCGGGCGGGCTAGCGGGCCCAGGCCCCTAGGAGGCTGGGAGGCTATGGGCTTGCGGGAGTTTACAAGGACTCATCCAGTAGGCAACATATTTGTAGAGGCAGATCTTGAAGGACTGCGGTTAGGTTCCGAACCGCGGCAGCCGGCAGATCACGCGAAGACTTTGGTTTCGCAGTGCGTGTCCACGTTATGTGTGCTTTATACTGTAGTCCGCGCTATCGCATTCGGAGCGCGTTTGCAATATTGTTAGAATTACCAAATTGTGACACGGAGACGCCGCGGGAGCGCACGCTGTTGGGACAACGGCGCCCATAGACTTGCTGGAGGCCGGCCTGCCAATGGTGATTTTAAAAACAACAAACAAAACCCGGAATGCCTGCTGCAAAGCGCGATGAAACAAGGTGTGATTGTTCGCAGGACGGAAAATGGGCGCTGTAGCAACTCTGAAAACAACCAGAGACGTGTGCGAAGCCCAGGGTCGTCCAGTGTGTCTGGAGCTGAGAACTGGCGGAAATGGGGGAGCAGTGGCGTTTGTAATAGGGGCCGGGTGGCCCTAACTGCAAGGCCCGCCCCTCCTCAGGAGGAAGCTGAGGCTATCTGCTCCCGTGAAGATTGACAGCCGGAGAAACCCCACCTCCAGAGTCCCTAGATGTAAGGTCACTCTGAGTCAGAATTGACCAAAGCAGTAGATTTGGTTTGGGCTTTGGTTTTTTTTTAGAGATTGTTCACAAAACTTCAGGCCTTCCATGGGCCAGGTACCCTGGGGAAAGCCATAGCTGCAAGTCATTCACAATGCTGTTATGGAAGAATATTTATTCTATAAATGAAAATGCTCTGGATGCATTAGATGCACTGTATAGGATCATCCTATTTTTGCAATAGTTTTATATATGTGGATATTGTATAAAAGACCTATAGTAGTGCTTCCCATCCATATCTGAGATGCTGAAATCAAAAAACCCAAACCAGTCTCACGGACCCCGAGTTGATTCCAACTCAGCAACCTTACAGGACAGAGCAGAACTGTCCCTGCGGGTTTCCGCAACTGTAACTATGGAAGTAGAAAGCCTCCTCTTTCTCTCGAGGAATGGCTGGTGGTTTCGAGCTGCTGACCTTGAAGTGAATGGTCCAGTGAATGGATTCTGTGATGGAAATTAAGGCATCAGGATTGAGGAAGACCCGGTGAACAGTTGCAATATGCAGAAGATGGCACAATCTTACTTAGACATAGAAAAGACTCCAGGACACAGGGCATTTCATCATCAATAGTGGTTCCCTCTGAATGCTGAGATCATGAATGACTGACTGCCCTGGTGGCAACCGCCCATTTCAAAGGTGAGCAAGCTAAGACCTTGACAGATCTTTTCTTCGTCCAGGGGACCTGATAGCTGGTAATATAAACGAGACTACACTGTACCGGCCCAGGTTCCCCCAGCGCATGTGTGAGTCATGGAGTGGAGAATGAGGGGTTTTGTACTGAGCAGAGAACTCTCTGAGCAGGCTGCCTTGATCTCTGCCCACTGGTAGCCCGGTGTCCAGGGAAGTGGCCAGGGCTCTGGCACGTTGCATCCTCCCACCTACTGTGGGTATAAAAATGACCCCATCCCAATCCACCCCAAACCTCCAGAGGTCACAAAATGACGAGAAACATTAGGGAGCAGGAGCGCGACCCAGCAAAGGCCCCAGTCCAGTCTCCCAGGAATCCTCTGTTTTTTGACCCTCTCTTCTCCCGAGTGCTGCTTGGGAGGTCTGGGGTGAGGGAGAGAGCTTCTTACAGCACTTGAACTTGTCAGAATTCAGCTTTCTTCTTGACCGCCGGTGAGAAGCTGGGTCAGGTCTCATAGCTGCTTTAGGGAGAGCCCCCTCCCCTCAATTCTGCCTCTACCCTTCTCCTTCCCCCATCCATTTCCAGCTAGCCCCTCAGTTGGGTAAGAACAGTCCTGAATTATTAGGGGTGGTGGGGCGGGGGGGAGTGCTGAAGAGAGCTCTGATTCTCCTGGGATGTTTTCAGAGGACTTGAGCTACTGGCCAAAACATTCCGTCTTTCACCAGAAGGTTCTGAGAACACTTTAAAAAGTCCCTTTTCTCTAGTGAGATTTGGCAATCCTTTGAAGTTCGTGTTTCTAGCAGGGCTGTTTACTGCCCTCAGTCATTCAGTGCTTCAGATTGCTCCAACAACCATCACACCGCTTCCTTTGAAAGGACAGTAACACCTGGGGGTGCCTCTATGGAGCCCTGTTTTTCTGGAGCCTACAGAGGATACTGCTAGTAAAATGAACTTTATGAACGTGCGCGCACACATGCATGCACACACACATCTCCTAGAGAACGTTTCCTGTGCTAAATCCATTTAGATGGCTGCACCAACTCAGCAGAGAGATTTCTAAAAGATTGAAACTATACAAGAAAGCGAGATCAAAAGAGGGAGCAGGCCCACGGGCACCTCTAATACTCATTTCAGAAGGAGAGCATGGGAAAGGAGCCGCCTACAACGAGAGGGTGGCTAGTCAGCTTTCAGATCACATGCGGATGAGAACCCTCAGGTTGCAGAGCCGCGGTGATTTTGGGGCAGAGAACATCTAAATGAGTCTACACCTAGCCACAGCGTAGCGAAACCTCATGACACCACAGGCAGTAAGAAAATCCTAAAAGAAACCACACAAAAAAGAACATTATCTACAAAGAAATCATTATTAGATTAAATAACTTTCTCATCAAGAGCAAAAGAGACCAGTCTAATATCTTCAAAGAGGTCAGAGAAACGTCTGCCACCCTCAAAGTCTATGCTCCCCATCAAAACCAAGAAACAACAAACAGAAAGAAGCCATCTCCCTCGAGCCTGCTCCCACCCACAGCAGGCCAATTGGGCAGTGGAGAGCTGGGCCTGTGAGTTTCAGAGTCCATGACTCCTTACCGGAGAGGCTGGTGGTCTTGAACAGCTGACATTTCCATTAGCAGTCCAATGTGCAGCAAGCTATGCCAAGAGGGCCCAGGCTTAGTACCTGACGTCTTCAGTCATTCAAGGACTGGGCCTATTTCTCCGTGTGTATGTACCTGTGCTGCAAATCTGTTTCCACACATGGTAGAGCCTCCAGAGGGCAAAGTGATGGAAGGTTCTTTGACCTAACTGTGGGTCTGGGAGATCAGGGCCATGGTCTTGGGGGACATGACGCTCAGCTGGCATGACATGGTCCGCAGGGACAAGGTTCTACATCCTGCTTTGGTGAGTAGTGATGGGTCTCTCCCTGTGTGGGAAAGAGACGAGTGAAGCAAATGGAAATTGTGTGGTAGTTAGCGTGGAGCCCTGACCAAGCACACATGGTCCCGAGCCCAGCAGCAGGGGACGGTGACACTGCCTGTCACCGAGCCATTAGGTTGTTTGGATTTTCATGTTAGCAGACGCACCCCAGGCACAAGTGTTGAATGGGAAATTTGCTCTGTGAACTTTCGCCCAAACCACAACAATAAAAAAACAAAAACAGGCACAGATCTTTTTATAGGGGATTTTTACTAGACTATTTAGGGAGTGGATAAGTCTATTAAAAAAAGATAAAAAGCTCAAATTAATATATCCTTCAAAAAGTTCATGGGAAAATTCCATTATCTTGTAATTCCATTTTTTCCATGGACTTTCTGAAGTCCCTTCATGTGTGTGTGTGTGTGTGTGTGTGTGTGTGTGTGTGTGTATTTTAAAGCAGGGATACAAGAATAATGTAAAATAGAACACACCCTCCTCCAGGGGGATGAACAACAGAAACGTGGGTGAAGGGAGACAGCGGACAGTGTAAAATTTGAAAATAAAAATAATTTCTACATTATCAAGGGTTCACGAGGGTGGGAGGGTGGGGAAGGGAGAGGAACTAAAGAGGAGTTGATAGCAAGAGCTCAAGTAGAAAGAAAATGTTTTGGAAATGATGATGGCAGCAAATGTACAAATGTGCTTGACACAATGGCTGCATGGAATGTTGTAAGAGCTGTAAGAGCCCCAATAAAATGACGTATTAAAATTTAAAAAATAAAATTAGAAAGACCGAAGACATTTGCCTCACTAACAGAGTAAAGGAGCTATGTTGTCCGGTAAGTGGTGGGCTGCCAAGGTCAGCGCTTCCAACCCACCAGCCGCTCATGCGAGCCAGACTGCAGGATCGGCTCATCACCGTTGTCACTGTTGTTTTATTTCCATTCGATATTCGAAAAAAACGGCACTCGCCGCCAACCTGTCACACACACAGCGTCATCGGTAGGCATCTCTCTCACGTGCCGCTCACCTGTGAGTTCAGCATGCAAGCTGGCTTTGCAGCCTCCCGCCAGACCTTGGAGGTGTTCTCGGAGCACACTGCGAAGAAGGAAGAAGGAGGAGGCTCGGGAGGAAAGTGGGTGGTCAGGCGGCCAAGCGCAGGATGATCGTGATGGAAGCAAACAAGAAAGGTAACGGGGCAAGTGCCCCAGTCCCCATTTCCCAGAGGATCGACAGTAGCTTCCTGCCTCCTCGGCCTACAGTAGCTCCTCCAGCCCAGCTTTGGCTCCCCTCGGCACCGGGACCCTGGATCACTCTCCCTTCCTTCTCTTAACGGAAGCCCGAATCCTCTGTCACCCACCGCCAGTCAGGGCAGCGCCTCATTCTGCGTTGGGAGTCTGGAAGAGGACGCTCCCTCCCTTACTTTGTCCAGATGCTGAGAGCTGGACAAGCAAAAGCAGAGGTGTGGCCCAAGGCTGCTCTGAAGAAAGACAGGAGCCTCGTGCCTCCGGCCCCTGTGGACAGTGATGGGAGAGTGACAACTTGGACCGGGCCCTGTGCCCAGTTTCCAGGACTCCTTTAGCCAGGCCGTGGATGCAGCCTGTGTGCCGTGCTGTGTGTTGCCTGGAGGCTGGAGGCTCTGCCGCCGGCCTTTCAAATGCCAGCAGGGTCACTCAGGGTGGACGGGTTTCAGCAGAGCCTCCAGACTGAGGCAGCCTGGGAAGAGATATGGTCTGCTTCTGAAAATGAGCCAAGGAAAGCCCTGCCGATCAAAAGGGAACAGAAGCCTGCCCGGCGGGACGCAGGCATACCCATGATGATCAAGCTGGTCCGAGCCGGGCAACACTGTGCTTTAAGGACATGCGAGAGATGCCCATGAGTCAGCGATGACTCTGTGGCAACAGTCAATCGTGGGAAATGGCCCCGAGCAATGGCCGCCAAGGTGAAGGGTCCTTGTCTCTTTGGACCTGCCCTTGGCTTCTTTGTGTCTGGTATCCAGCCTTTTCCAGGTGGTTGCTTGAGGCCGACGATGGAGCCGTGGGGTGACCATGACTGCCCCTGCAGGAGACAGGAGGTTGCCTGGACCTCTGCCCAAGCCTGACCCCTGGCCCTGCTTGCATCTCTCTCCTCCCCTTCCGCCACGCCATCAGTGACAAAAGCAAATAAACAAGACCCTGGGCTGGCTGGACTTGGGCTGCATTTATGTGAATCTGCTCTTGAATGAGGGGTTTTATATGGGGCAGGGCTGGGAGTGGGGGTAAGGGGTGCAGGGTGTGACTGGCCTCATTATGCTACTTCAAAAGAATGACTCAATTCTCTGAAAACCTGGAGGCCCTTACTGCCAGGGCCAGCCTGTTAAAATGGCCGGAAGGAGGTCAGGGCTCAGGATGGGCTGCCCGCTTGTTGGGGGAGCTTTTGAGAGGGCGTGCCCGCCCTCCTTCTGCCTGGCACTGTCAGCCTGACTGCTCCGGGGCCTGGGTGCAGGGCATGTCCTAGAGATCAGAGCTCCAGTACCTCCCGCATGCGGGTGACGCCCTGGCCTCAGATCTCCCATAGGTTCAGCTGGGAGACGGTGGCTTGGAAACTCCACTAGGGCCCCCATACCAGCCAGTTCGGGAAGACTTGGCCAGCATGCTGGAGTTCCCGTTCCTCTGGGCTCACAGCCCAGAGACTAGGCCCTGGCCCTGGAGCCCTGTGTGGGCTGGCCTTGGGTGGCTGTGAGAGCCAGTCTGCTGCTCCCAGCCCGCCTTTCTTCTCCCATCGCCCCGAGACGAGAGCTCTCTGCCAATGCTGCTGCCTCACAGGCTGGCAGAGCCAGCTCGGACAGGAGACCTGTAATTTGTGACTCATGGCATGTGTCTCCCGACCATGGGCTGGCAAGCCGAACCCCAGGTAGTGCTGAGTCATTCGGCTCCACTGTTCTCTTGTGGGCACTGGGCAGAGAGCGGGGACAGTGGGGTGGAAGCCTGGTGGGTCCCCCAGAGAGAGTGGGGGAAAGAGACACAGGAGAACGTGCCCCTTTGTCAGTCTACGGGGTGATTCAAAACCATGGGCTACCTTCTCTTCCACCACATTTCTCTCCCTTCCGGGACTGTTTCCCCATCACTGTCGTGGGCCCACCTCCCCCAAACTGCTCACGAAGGCTTGCGTGACAGTTCAGTGTGGTCTCACAGGCCATTCCTTAAAGAGCACACACTCACTCTTGACCCCCCCTTAGCTCAGCAGGTGTTTAGTTTATGGAGGACATGAGGGGCTAATTTCAGCCACAGAGTTGGATGATGTCCTGAGAGCCCTAGATCTGGCGGTTGCTCCAATCTCAAGAGATCCAGTAGGTCTGGATCCTGTAAGAATGTGAAATTCTGTTTCATATTCCTCCCCCCCTTCTGATCACTGCTTGACTAAATTGCTCCCTAATGGTAGCTGGGTACCATCTGGTTCTCCTGGTCTCAGGCCTAAGGAGGCTTGTAGTCTAGGTTTCTGGAGAGAGGCTTTGTAAGAGACCTTTGGAGCCAGGGCCACGTGACTGTGACAGGCACCCAGCCCCCGTGGCTCCAGGAGGCCCTGCTGCTCAGGCTGCTCAGTCCTGGGAAGAACCTGGCCTTCCTGTGCTCTGTTCCCCGTGACGCGCTGTCTGGGACATGGGTGGTCCCTGCGAAATGTTGTGGAGAAATGCAATTCAGAGAGAAGGAAATCTGCCCACAGACTTCTCACAGTTGGTGTCCATGGCGGTGGAGTCCTTGGGGAAAGGAGAGTGGTGATGGACCGCCACAGGGAGCCTACCACGGCAGGCTCCGACTCCACAACCTCAGTCCGGGTGTCGTAAGACCGGGCCGTGTCTTGTTCTGCTGCCCACTGGGTTGCTGGGGGTCCGGAGGCCTGCTGGCACCAACAGCCACCACAGTGGTTGCCCAACAGGAAGAGAGTAACTGAATGTGCAAGTCCTCTGTGACACACACACACAGACACACACACACAGACACACAGCCTGCGTCAGCCCGACTTCCACGCCTATAAAGGACTTCCCCTGCCCACCCAACAATCCTCCTTCCGCAGGGACCTCCTTGCCTCTGCCCTGTGCTCCCAGAGCCCCTGCACAACTCCCTCTTCACAGGGCTCATCCCCTACGCCCCAGGCCCATGGTGTAGCACACTTTCCTCATCCTCGGGACCCCTGAGCTCACAGAGGGGCTTCAGGAAGCCTAGGTGAGAGACAAACGTGTTTATATCACTTGCCCCTCCCCAACCCCGCATAGGCGCTAGGCTGGATTGAATTCCTTCCCTGTGGCCAAATGCCCTCCGCCTGCCTCCAGTGCGGGTGCCGGCCGTTTCCTGGGGGAAGCGGCTCCTGGGCTAGCCAGGGGCGTTGGCTATGGCATTTGTTTCCCAGGGAGATTCGAGGGCTGGGGCCAGTTCCCTGGAGGCCCTGGGCGGCGCCAACGGTTCACGTTTGACCGCTTACTCCAAGATGGGTGGTTTGGGTCCAAGCAGAGGCTCTTGAGAAGACAGGTCTGGTGGCCCGTAAGGTCCACAGCCCTGAAACCCAGTGGAGTGCCGTTCTCTGCAGCCCACGGGATCTTCATCGCTGGGCGCGGATGCGGCAGCCACAAGCCCGGCTTTGGGAGCCAGTTCTCAGCGGACCGAGGCAGGCCCAGCCTCAGTGGAGTCTCCGAGCCTGCGGAGCCCCAACCTGCTGTGCGCTGTACCCGCCTGCCAAGACCACATCCAATGCCAGCAGGCCAGCCCCCCCTTCTTCCCCAGCATATTGGCAGAGGAAATTAAGCATTAAAAACAAACTAATTAGTACTTCAGGGTAGTGCCATTCAGAAAATTACCGCATTCAGGGGGTGTCTCGTTTAGAACCGACTTAATTAAAAGACACTAGGTAAATTCCTGTAACAGAGGAGCACAGCACTTTCCAGAAACACCGTAATTGCAACCTTTTACTGCACATATCAAATGGTCGTTAACTCCTTAATATCATAATGCCACAGGAATGCCATTGTCGGCAGCAAACTGCAGGCCTTGCTACAAAGGGGGTCATTGTTCCCCCCTAGCTGTTCCCTGACCTTGACCCACAGGAAGTCACAGCCCGAGCCTTCCCTGGGGCCGGTGTTGAAAGCGCGTGCACGCCAGCGCAGGGAGGGGCCCACCTGAAAAGTATAAAGAATGGGAAGCAGGCGGACTTCGGACTGGCCGACTTGCAGTTTAGAAGGGAAAAGGCCATCGTTTCCAGGAGTGGTTTCAGTACTGGTTGAATCCGTGCCACAGTGGGTGGGCTGTGGCCTGGGGGTATCTTCTTACCGACCTGTGGGCCTTTTCTCTGACTCACCCAAGCTGCCCAGCAGAGCAGAGGGAGGCTGGTCGCACCCTGCTGGTGTAAGGAGCCAGGAGGACAGGAGGGAGGTCTCCCAGCTGGCTCTGCTCCGTGGTCCCACGTGTGCTCTCAGCCCCCCTGGCGCTCCCTCCAGAGCTGACTTCTGGCAGGTTCCTCTGCCCCACACACACACCTTTCCCCCCCACCCCCCAGCACTTGGGAGCAGTGGGTGTTGGTCCACAGCAAGCTGATCACCCTGGCCAGAGCTTGTGAGCAGAATGGGAGGTTCGCCATTCCCAGGACAAATTAGAAGCCTTTTTGCTGGTTTCCTGGGCAGCTGGACAAAGGGACATGGACACTCCACATCTCAGTTCCCTGACTTACAGAAGAGGCAGTGGATGCTGTGGGAGTTTTGCAGTCTTACTGGTTGGGCTACAGTCCCGATTTGGCTGTGTATTGTGAGATTAGGGAGCTCCTGGGCTGCTGACTGTAAGATTGGTAGTTCGAAAACACCAGCTGCTGCTCGGGAGAAAGGCGAGGCTTTCTACTCCAGTACAGAGTTACAGTCTGGACAACCCACTGGGCTGGCTCCAGCCTGTGCTGGAAGGTCACCATAAGTTGAATTGACTCAATGGCAGGGAGTTTGGTTTGGTTACTGTATTAGTCAGGGTCCTCCAGGGAAACATAGCCAATGGTGTGTGTGTGTGTAAAGAGAGGGAGACCTAAAACCCATCTGCAGAGTAGCTAGTCAGATTACGCCTCTGGCAGATGCCCTCTGGCCACAGGCAAAGGTCTCAAACAGCTCTACTCTCAGACAGAGATCACTGTAACCTTGACTATGCTGGATCAAACTGGACACTTGGTCAGTTGACCTCCCTCTTGACTCAGCCTGAATTTATTCTAGGTGCAAGTATTTCTTGCTTGTCCCATGACAAAAATTTCTTCCCTGGCTTTTAAAATACTGATGGTGGCCTTTTCTTTCTTACTCATTATTTGTATTTTTAGCTTTATATTATTATTATTTCATCCTTAGCACTTTATTTTTTTTAATTGTTTCTGTTGGATTTCCCATTTTGTGGCTCATAGAAGGAGTAGATGCATAGAGATAATTACTGATGCAAGGTTTCATAGGGGATGTGGGGTGCGAAGTGGGAGGTAGGGGGTGAGGGAATTTGGGGGACAAACAATGCATGTAGGAGTGGGGAGAAAGCACTAGATCTGATTGTGATTATACATCTCATTTTAAAAGCGATTTAACCATGAAAAAAAAGAAAATGTTCTAAAATTGACTGTGGTAATGGTTGTACAATTCTTCTTGATATGATAGAATTATGGAATTGTATGATAGGTGTATTATGTGCCAGTGAAAGTGTGGGGAGCGGGGAGAAAGAGGGGGAGAGGGGGAGGTGAGAGGGTGTTTAAGGAATTCTGAATCAGGAGATGGCAGAAGCTGAAAAGTCCAAACTCCATAGGCTTAATCTGACTAGACACTCTGCAGATGGGTTTTGGGTCTCTCTCTCTTTCTAGACACACACACACACACACACACACACACACACACACACACACAGGCCTTCCCATATCCAACTGTTTGGATAGGGCCTACCCATAACCCCCAGGTTCCTCTCCATAGCTGTTGTTGTTGGGGTTGATCCTGTCACCTGGTGAACCCCCCCCCCCCGCCATACACACCTCCCATGCACAGAATAGACCTTTCAGGAGCAAGTCAGCAAGTCTACCATTGGAGTCACCACTGGTTGGTTTGAACTGGCAATCTGTCCTCTGGCAGCAGCACACCTGAGTTGGTCTCACCCAGGAACTCTGTCCAATCTCCTTCATGATAGTCAGTGTGAATCACAACAGAAATCTCCGCAGCAATGGTTAGACGAGTGTTGGACCCAGCGGCCAAGTTCACGCATGAAATTGGCCACCCCATTCACTTGGCTTTGCCCAGCAAAGTCGGGGGGAGCAGCCGGGGGCCCTCATTGCTTGGTTGTCGAGGGTAGATGAGTGAGCAAGTGAAGTGCCGCGTGAGAGCTGCCTCCACACGCCCTCATGTCCCGGTGTCGGTGCTGGACAGGATTGGTGATGAGCAGCAGGCTTGTACCGAGCATCGACTGGTGCCGATGATGAATGCCATCCACCCTGACCTACAGGAGGGAGGGAGCAACACGGGACACACTGGACAGAAGCATGGATAACAAACATCTCCCTTTGATTTCCGGGAACCCCCGTGGGGCTGTGGCTGGAGCACTGGGCTGCTAGCGCAAAGGCCAGCAGTTCAAACCCATCTTGCTTTGTGGAAGAAAGATGAGGCTGTGTGCACCCGTACTGACTGTCCAGTGTCAGCAATCCTATGTAAAAGGGTCACTATGAGACGGAAGGCCTCATTGGCAGTGGGTTTGGTTTGGGTTGCTTGGATTTTTAAGGTTTTTCTTATTCACGGAACCAAGTAGTAGTCACCACCAAGAATCTGCCAGAAACGTATCTGTATGTTTGTAGGCATGTAAAATTGTCACGTGAATTTTACATTACATTAAAATTGTAGCAATGTAAACTCATCTTATCTTACTAGTACAGAGGAGTGGTCAAGCCATTGCCTCCTAAGAAGTGTCAAGGGTGCAGGTGGGCAGAGGGGCAAATTCTTAGCTGGCAGGCCGCTGCTGTCACTGGAGCTCAGTAGAAGGACAAGGGACCAAGCTATCCAAGAGTAGCCAAGGGTTGGTGTGTTGTATACAGTACCTTTCTTCCCTTATAGGCCACATTGTATCTAGCTTCGTCCAGTCGTTTGTCTTTTCTGGAGTCAAAATAGCCTGTTGCCAGCAACAAGGGCTCTGGATTGCTCGTCTTTGTTTCAGCCAGAGTCAGGGATCGGGCTGCTTCTGCAAGTTCCTCTAAGAAACTCTAACTTTATTCTGCAAGTGTGAGACTTCCCAACTGCTTCGAAGATCCAGTGAAAATCAAACAAGTTGCACCCCCAAACTCTGACAAAGGCAGGCTTGGTAATAATACTCATAGGAAATAAACTCCAAACTAAGTGACAAAAGCAGGCGTTGCAATGATCACAAGACTCGATGACCGATTCCTACATTTCTCCAGGGGCTCCCAGGCTGCCGTCCCCTGCAGCACCAGACTTACCTGTGGATAAGTCCCCTGCAGCTTATCTATGGAGGATGCTCTGTGCTGTCTTAACGGCCTTGACTACTGCCTGCCCCAGTTAGAACATCGCGACTGACGCAGCTTAGAAGGAATGTGGGATCCCCAACAAATCAATCTGGCATTGTGCTATATACCGTGTACTTGGGTGAACAGCGGGCCACCTCTTTCACCCCCTCTATCAGCTGCATGATATGCACCTAGAATAACTGTTCAGAATCCACATGTCAGTAAGTTTTTCTTCATTTTAACAAACAGTGGCGTTGACCCGGCTGGTGAGCCACGGTGGGGTCTACTCTTCACGGTTCTGACAAAGAATCAAGTCCATATAGAGGAAAGACAATGGAAAGGGTTCCGGCCATGAGCCACAGTGCAAATTATTCTGAAGTATTCTTTCTGTTTGAAAAGGGGTGGGTCTCAGAGAGGAGCACAGGTGGATGCGCTCACCGACCAAACCCTGCCGCCCCCTGCCATCAAGGGAGTCCAGCAGCCCAATTCAGGGGTTGCAAAGACTCCACTCTGGCAGGAGCTGACAGCCTCGTCTTCCTCCTGAGAGCATCAGTGGTTTCGAACCCCCACGCTTGCAGTTGGCAGCTCATAGTTTAACCCGCAGTGCCACCAGGGCACCTTATAGGGTGGATACTACCGAGCTATCTGAAGGCTTTCAGAATAGACTCAGCATCAGAGCTGAAAAGGCACAGGGATCAGTCAGCCAGGGACATCATCCTCAAAACGACCCTGGCACGCACTGCTACCCAGTCCGCTTCCACACACTGCAACGCTGCCAGGCAGGGCAGAACCGCCCGGGGGGGTTCGGAGACTGGAAATCTTCACAGGCGCAGAAGCCTCAGCTTTCCCCTGTGTGTGTGGAGGCTGGTGGATTTGCACGGCTGACCTTGTGGTTAGCAGCCCAATGTGTGACCACGACACCATTCCTCACAGACAGGGTCACTTGAATCTTCATTCCCTGAGCCAGGGCAGAATTGGAGACAGTCTCCTGAGCCAGGGCTCCTTCCATGCTCACTGTAACTCAGCCCCCACCCCATCCGTCCGCCCAACTGGTGGCACAGGCTGGATTTTAGCCCTGCAGCCTCCTTCCTCCCGGGGCGCTACCCAGATAGCAGTCTGTGACACAATGCTCTGCCCAGCCTTCCCAGGGGGACACACAGAGACCACACTGCTGCAGGCCTTCCCAGACCCTCCTAGACATGTTGGGGGCTCCTTTGTTGGGGGTGGGAGTGGGGGATCGCTCTGTGTGCTGCATATGTGTGGTGTCTGTGTTCCACCTCACTCACAGCCCCCAACCCCATTTGCCCACTTTCCCAAAAGCCAGTATTCCCTGGCAACACCCTCTTCCCAGTTTGGCACCTCTTTAATTTTCCATATTGGGAATTTTTGCATCCTTTGAGGTTTTCAAAAGTCTCCTTAAGCCAGTTCTCATGAGGCTAGTTCTGCCCTAAACTCCAAGTCAACCTGACCTTTAAGAAGCTTCCAACCAGGGATGGAGGCCCTCAGGGAAACTCCTTCATGTGTAGAAGAAGGGCGGGAATTTCTGCCACCCTCAGCATCCCCACTCCCTGGTGTCTCTTTCATCTCCTTGCCCCCTGCCCAGAGGTGGGAGCAGGGTTCCTGAGGGGGCTTGGAAGTGTAAATGGAGCCTTTTTGCAGGCAGCCCCCAAGGGAGGAAGGGTCGCAGAGTGACGTGGGATCACTTGCTTTCAAAGTGTGTAGCCACTAGAAAACAGAGCAGGCTCCTCTGGAAGGGGAAGAGAAGGGCAGGCCCCCCAGGAAAAGGTGGTGGGCACTCAGCTGCATTTCCATATGGAAACCCAAACAAAACCACTTGGAATGGGCATTTTAAAGGGGCCTCAAAAGCTGTGAAAATGCTACTGCCCTTATTGAATTTCTGAAGAGTCCTTCTGAGAGAGCAGACTCGAAAGATTCATAAAACTGTTCAATGGAGTTTTTGACAATAGTTGGGGATGGTGGGGAACAAAACAGAGACTAGCCTGAATGGGGGGTGCTGGAGGGATGGCTAAGTTTACTTAAGAACGGCCTATGAAGTCCAGTTCACAGCTGCTTCTGAAAATGTTCACCGAGAGGGGGCGATGCACAGCCCTTAGGAGGACAGGCTTGTCGCCGCCAGGGCTGTGGGGAAGCCTGCTGCTACCTGTGTGACACATCTGTAAATGGGACAGCCGTACCTACCTCATCAGGTCGTGTCAACACTTGAGATAATATGCACGAAATACTTGGCGCAGGATAAGCCCCAGTTGTTGAAAATCCTGATAATTAGTACTTCTGTGTAACAGAAAACACCACCACCATCTGTAGTCTATGTCTGCTTGTTCATTAATTCAATTAATTAATACTTATTGAGACCCTACCTGTGATGAGGACGCTTCTAAACAGCGAAGCCACAGCCTCAAACAAGTTCATGAAAAACAGAGGCCTGCTAGCAGATAAACCCAGAAGATGCTGGAAAACGCTGGAAGGAAGTGGGCTGGGCCAGGATGCTGCTGTTGTCTTGGAATAGGAGTCCTGGCGTGGCACACACGGCGAAGCACATGGCTTTGCCTCAAGAGGCTGGGGGCTTGAGTACCCCAGGGTGTGTCAGAGGGAAGGCCGAGTGATCGACATCTGAAAATGAGCGGCTGTTGATAGCCCCGTGCTGAGATTTCCCTGCACACACGCCAGGGCGCGTGAGTCAGAAACACCACCTGCTGCTGATGCTGAAGGTGTTCTTTATCTGTGAGAGTGAGACCATGCGGTAGCCTCTCCTTATTGCCTGGCTCTCCTTGTCTGTGAGCATGTATTTCTTTCAGACATTGCCATGAGGCTTTGACATCCTTAAAACTCAGAGGAAAACGATGGGAAGTGTAGATCAGCCTTTCGTGATCCGATGTTGACTAGCCCTTGGTGATCCGATGTTGACTAGCCCTTGGTGATCCGATGGGTGCTGAGAAAGGCTGCACACTGAGCCTTCAAGGCATTACCACACAAGTCCCATCACATCACTGCCCAGCCATTCCAATAACCCCATGCGGGACCACAGTGGGTCATAAACTGCCTTGCTACGTATATGTAGCCACCTCATAGAAAGAGCCTGCAAATGCACCATAAGGAGAAACCCAAAAGGAATGCCTCTGGTGGATGGATGAAGCACCAAAGTACCCCCTCTGTGCCTCCGTTTCCCCACCTCCCAGTTCTGATGCTGAGTCTGCTCTGTGGTCCATAAGATCCTGCAATCCATCTAAGGTGCCACTACTGGTCTTTCCCTGTCCAGAGGAAAGGTGGGTGATGGAAACCGAAGATGCACAGAAGCCCTGAGTCCATCAACTAATGGACTGTTTGGACACCAGTCTCCATATCCTGAGATCAGAGGAACTAGATGGTGCCCAGCCACCGCTGCCAACTGCTCCAAAAGGGCAGTCCTGGTTAGAGTTGGAGAAAAACACAATCATAAGAGAGAGCAGGCGTTCTGGTCACCTAGAGATTGGTGGCACCCCTTCTGGTCTGAAATGGCTCGATTTTCAGCTAAGCCTTAGACATGTCTCTAAGGGGAATGACAGCACTGGTAAAGTACACATGTGTGTTAGGATGATCAACCCTCTGAGAATCAAAGGGTCATGCTTACTCAGGGGCCAAGTTCAGAGGGGCTGCAGAGAGGGAGGAAGGGAAGCTGGAAACAGAGAGGGAGTGGGCTGAGCGGGGATACACTGTAGGGACTGCCATCAGTGAGCTGAAACACACTGAGAGTATGAAAACTGATGAGCTGCTCTGGAAACCTTGACCCAATTCATAATAAAAAGTGAGAAAAAAAAATCTCTGCAGTGTCCAGTGGGTGCCCCACATCTGAGGGCTGTGGTGTGTGGCCCTGTGAGCTGACAGCATCCGACTCAGCAAGATGGCAGTGGGGCGGAAACCCTGGGAGGGGGCTCAGGAGGCCCTGCAGGCCCTGCTGCCCTGGGGTACTTTCCAAAGAGTTAGAGCTGGGAGCTTCCAACCTAACCACAGCCTTTGTTCCCCTGTGGAGAGGCTGTGAGCAGGTCCCACCAGTGCTGGGGGTGGCAGGCAGAACAATGGCCCATGGAGGCCACCCAGGTTCAAATGCTTGGGCCTGTCAATATGAACACATGTGGGGCTAATTGAAGGGTGGAGGGATAAATGGCTCCTTCTCCTTTCTAGTTCCCAGGTCTCTGACTTTGATGGTCGGACCAGGGTGCAGCTGCCTTAGCAGTTTCCTGCTTCAGCTGGCAAGGCTGATTTCCTGCAAGACATTCCTGAGGAGAAGCCACATGGACCTACCCCGATGGAGTCTTGGGTGCTGGAGCAGCCGTGGAGACCCCTGCCAGCGCTGAGATGCTTACACATGCACTGATTCATCCTTCCTCCATGCAGTCGGCGTCATAGTGTGTTCTGTGAGATGGAGGAGGACTTTGTGGATTGGTGTCGGACATATGGGTTAATGTTGGACTTGTGGGCTTGGGCAGCACTGGGTTGGGATGTTTTCTTGATGTGCACTTAACCTTTATATAAAACTCTCTCTTATACATATGAGTGTCTGTGGATTTATTTCTCTAAAGTACCCAGACTGACACGGTATGCATACCTCTCTGTATAGATGTGAGATACGAATGTGCATTGACCTAATTGTGTGCACTTAACTGTCTACCTGTGTGCATGGACCTCTCCGTGCGTGCTTGTATGCGTGTGCACCCATCTCACTGTGTCCATGCCTACCTCTGCGTGAGCCTGTGGGTGTCCCTACCTGCTTGTTTGTGATACAACTATGCCTCAGGGTTGTAGAAACTGGACTCTCGGAAGAAGAATGAGACAGCTGGATTGGCGGAAGCCTATTAACCACCTGCAACGGGCAGACGACACAGCCTTGCTGGCTGAAAGTGAGGAGGACTTGAAGCACTTGCTGAGGAAGAGCAGGGATCAGAGCCTTCGGTGTGGGTGACTACACAACTCTATGTCAAGAAGACCCAAATCCTCACAGCTGGACCAACGGGACCAATCAGCAAGGTCACGACAAAGGGAAACGGGTCCACCATCTCTGCTCCTGGAGACAGCCGTCACAAGAGCAAACGACACACTGCTCTGGGTCAAGCTGCTGTGGCGAGACCTCGTCAGCGAGTTAGCAAGCACACACAGCACTCTGAGGACAAACCTACACCTGGGGCGTTTGGGTAAATCCGTGTTCTTGGGGCTTGCTTGTGGGACCTTCGGCTGGGGGAGCCCAGGGAGGAAGAATGGAGCAGACCCCCACCATTGAAGGGGGCTGGGGTACCAGCCGTTGGTGGCCGTTGGCAAGGCTGTCGTACACCTGCACTCGGTGGGAGCGCGTGCTGGGGGTGGGGGGAAGGGAGGGGCCGGGCCCTGCACAGATGCCAGCATCTTCCCGCTGCTGCGGGGGGGACACATCTGTGTGTTTCAGCCGGAACAACCTGCGCTGGACAGCAGCAGTGCTGCCCTTGAGCACTGGTCATCGGAACAAGGAGCTACAGATAGAATTTGGTTAGGAGACAGGGCTAGCAAACAGGGTGCTGAGCCGGGAAGACCTCTGGCAGGTGTGAGTCCTCTCCCCTCCCTACCCCCACCTGCCTGGCTCAACCTCTCTGGGCCGCAGCCTCACCATCTCAGAAGGCATCCACCTGCCTCAGCTGGATGAGGGTTAAAGGAGAGAATGGGAGTCAAGAGGTCTCTTCGTTTTCAAAGAACCACAAAATGATATCTTAAAGTAGATGGAGCAGCTCAGCCCAAAGCTTATCCCAACCTTCCTGGCCAGAACAGGCTTGGAGGAGGCCAGAGTCTCCCCAGCTTGTCCCACGGGCCAGAGCCTACTGGGGTGGGGGGCTGATTCCTGAGGGAGGGAGTGGCCAGGGGTGACCTGGCAATAGCCCTGTCTGACTCTGTGACCCAGAATAAGCGGCTTTGCTTCTCTGAACCCCACCTGCCTTATTGGCACAGAATTGAACAGCCATGAGGCGCAAATGAAACTGAGTCTGACCCTGTTAGGAGAAGAGGCCTCACCATCAGCACATGCATCATGCCCTCAGCTCACGGTTCTGTCCCAGCCCCCCACCCCCCAACCAGGTGCTTGTGGAGGTTGTTGGCAGGATCCAGTGGTACCAGGTGGGCCCTCAGTGAGAGCTCAGGGAAGAGCCCAGATAGGGCCCCTGCCCTGGGGGCCTGGAGGGACAACCCCCATGTCCAGAGCACCCCGTGTCTGCCCTGTGTGTTCCCTCCGGCGGAGGCAGCAGGCAAGCCCTACAGGGCCTGGTCCTTTGCCGTCATTGCATCCCGGTGCTGAGCGGGCCTCAAGGCCTCCCGGGCCCTGGCACCCAGCACAGGCCTGGGGATAAAGAGATGCCAAGATGACTGGCTGGCCTGCCGGCAGGTGGCTGGGTGGGAAGCTCCCACGCCCATTGGAATGGCTGGGGTTTTTGAGACTTCGCCTCTCTGAGGAGGGGGTCTGGCCCCAATGACCCAGAAAATGTGCCCCTCCAAGGGCTTGGTCCCCACCAGGCACAGAGCTGCCCAGGGTGAGCGTGGGGTGGCCAGGGCCTCCAGTCCACAGGCGCTTTCCACCCGGAGGCCCAGGGCTGGGTCAATGGGTGGCCTCATTTCCTGGCTGACCACGCCCTCCCCTGACTCATTCTGAGAGGAGGTATGGCTGCCGGAGGGTTTCTGGCCTCCAAATTCACCTTTGCTTTGGTTTCTGCTTGGGCAGCGTGGTGGAGCAGTTTGTTTTTAAGTACAAACCCACAGAGCTGCTTTCCCCTTTCTCTGATCCCCCAAACAAACAAAGGATGTCGGTCTGCATTTCGGTTTGTTTTGAAGCTAGCTGCAGAGGAGAGGGAGGGAAGTGGGTCACTCCCGCAGCACTGAGGGTGGCCAGGCTGGGGCAGGGGGTGGGAGGGCAGCTAGGGAGGGCTGAGTGGTGGCTGGGAACAGCTCATGACCTCTGGGTTCTGGCCAGCCAGCCTCTCTGTCCCCCTGGATGCCCTCTGATCCTCCAGGGCCAGGGGAAGACAGGAGGCCCAGGTTCTAAGACTCCTTGCTGTGTGACAATGGGCCAGGCCTGCCCTCTCAGGGCTTCAGGTTCCTCCTGCTGAAATGCAGCATTGGGCTTAGTCCCACCTGCCTCTCCTGCGCTGACTCAGAGGATATATTACAGAATCATCCTCAGAGCGCTGACCCCCAGGTGGACTCCCGAAGTGTGTTGTGGGCTCAGCACCCAGTCTGGGGGCATGGCCGTTAGACCTGGCCTCACACCACCCAGCACACAAATGCACAGGCTTGCACCCAGCCAGCCTGCGATCCTTCCCATACAGTGTGCAGCCAGCGGAGGCAGAAAAGATGAGTTCAAGGAATTTGCAGCCACAGGCAGGGCCCTCATTTTGGACTTGTCCCGAAAATAGAAGTCACTGGAGCAAGGCAAACCCCAGCCCAAGAGACTGCAAGGGACCAGAGAGGTTCAGAGGGAGGCTCTGGGCCATTGGAGCCCCCAAGCCCCCAGGGAATGGCTGGAGGGGTAATCTCCATGAGCACGCTTGTTCTAGAACGAGTAGACTGGATCCCAGAGGTGGCTTGTTTCTTTACTGAAGCCCATCCGCCTGGGCAGGTGGGGAGGGGCACACAACCCCTTTGGAACCAATCTCAAAGGACTCAGAGTGGACACTGTGCAGCTGGGGGCTGAATCCACAGAGTGACCCTTCTTGGGTGGGTGGGTGACGTGCTACCTTCCTAAAGCGGCAAGACCCTCCACGGCTCCAACCAAGCACAGTCGAATCGTGGACAGGTCTCTGGTCGTTTGAGTCCTCTGGCATCCAGCCTACGGCTTTCCTAGAGTGGAGAATCTGCCTGTGGCCAGCAGCTGGTTGCCTGCAGCCCAACTCAGTAGATCTGGAAGTCAAGCCCCAAATCCACGGACCTTCTTCGGTCGGCTTCTGGCGCCACCTGGTGGCCACCTCTCTAGTAGCAACCAGGGTGTGTCTAAATAAGGCATATCCATAGAATCGAATCGTTTTCAGTTAATTAACAAAGGGAATGAAATACTGATACATGCCACGACATAGATGCCCCTTGAAGACATTAGCCAAGTAAAAGAAGTCAGATAAAAAGGCCACCTATGACAGGATTCCACTCATATCAAAGGCCAAGACGGGACAATCCACCAGGAGTTTCTTAGGGTTGGGCAGAAGGTAAAGGGGGTGATAGCCAGATATGCAGGGCTCCTTTTTGAGCGGATGATTGACATATCCATGGACACACTAAGTCAACTAAATGATAAAATTTACACAGTGTGTGTGTGCGTGTGTGCACTCCCACGAGCATATGCAAGGCAGGCATCTCACACCAATCCTTCAGCTCCTGGGGTGGGAGCCCCCTCAGAAGTGTCCGGAGCTCTCCAGATGACACCACTGTAAAACCGGGTTCCCACTGTGGCACCCATTGGTGGCTCCCCGGTAGGTTGAATCTGGGGTCCTTTGCAACCAGGGAGAGTGGGTAACGTGGGGGGGAGAAAATCTGAACACGCTTCACCTCCTTATGCCTTCACATCACTTATCAGTTACCTTTTTTTGGTCTTTTTTTTCGGCTTTTGAACGCCTACAGACATCGATACACATGCACCCACACAGGGCTTTAGTTCTTTACAATACGGGAGCATGCCTTATCGATTCAAAACAGCCGGGTCTCGTGGCTACCATGACAGAAAGAGACAACTCCGAACTTCAGGAGCATGTGCATTTTGCCCCGGTGACCAAGTGGGTTACACATTGAGCTGTGAACTGTAAGGTTGGCAGTTCAAAACCACCAGCCTCTCCTCGGGAGAAAGATGAGGCATTCTACTCCTGTACAGCTGTGCAGTCTCAGAATCCCACAGGGGCAGTTGTACCCTATCCTATAGGGTCACTCTGAGTTGTAACGGTCATGACGGCAGCGAGTTTGGTTTATATATGTTTGCAGAGTCAAATGGAAGTTGGATGTGCAGGGAGAGAGTGTACAGCTGACACAGTTCACAGTCACGGGGGCCACCACCTGGCTGTGGCGCTACGGGGCCACCACACATCACTGCCTCTATTCATGCCAACTTCACCACATGGACTTTTCTCTCACTTTTTCAAAGTCCAGAGTCTCAGGAAAAGTGTCTAATGGGTCTCGCTCAGGCCACTTGCCCTGAGAACAGAGCGGCTTCCTCGTAGACCTATCTTCTGGCTGTGTTGATTTTCTTCCAAATGGAAGAAGGGCTGTGGGGATGGTGGCTACACCAAAGGACAAAGCCCCACGACATTTCACTGTCCTTGCTTTCCTTGGTGGTTCTGCGATGCACCCTTCCCATTGACGAGGGCCTCCCTGGCTGCACACTGAACGCACCACACAGGGTTGGGGTTGCTCTGAACCCCGTCATAGGTTAAGGTGACACATTATGGCCACCCAAGTGGAGAATGTTTCAGAGATGCAGCTGGGCCTTTACATCCCTGTCTGTGGATGTTTCTTTGGGAGTCTCCAAGTCTTCCAGGGTGTTCAGTGGTTCCGTGTCTTCATTTCAATGGCAATGTTTGAAAAACAAGCAAACTATTCATTGGTGTGCTCTTTCCTGATTCTGGCAATGTGGCTTTTGAGTCCACGGCCCTACTGATGCCAGGCGAAAGGACTTTGATTGTGGTGGGTTGTTAAAACTAGCAAAAGTGAAAGGGCATAATTGACAGAGGGTTTATTTGAACTAGATGAGGGCTCAGAGAACATTCTAGCGCCCTTTGTAAAATGATCGTTTGGTAGCAGTTTGAACCAAGAAGAGGCGTGGGAGCAGCCAGTCACCACGCCGCAGGCTGTAGTTACTCTGGACTCTGGCACTTGCCCCGCCGCCTCACACATATTCCCATCGTGATTGGACAATGGGGTGAGCCTTTGGGTTTGGACACCAACACAGTCTTTGCTCCGGACTTGGAGTTGTCGGGCAGAACCTCTGAGGAGGTGGTTCTCCGTTACGAACAGCTCCCGAGCAGAAGCTAGCTGACCAGCAGGCTAATGGAGCAAGGGGTCTGTGGCTTCTTCCAGCAGGTGCTGTCTGACGTGGTGGCCATTAGCCGGGTGTGTGCTCTTTAGTGTTCTATGGTTATTTCATGGGAGCCCTGATGGCGTAGGGGTTACTCGTTGGGTGACTAACTGCAAGGTCAGCGGTTCGAAACCACCAGCTGCTCTGCCGCAGGAAGGCAGGGCTTTCTCCTCCTGGAGAGAGTTCCAGTCTCGGAAACTGTCAGTCACAGAAAGTCCGGTTGGGAGGTGCTGCGGGAGGGAGTAAGTCTAGATGCACAGGTCACAAATGCTGACTCACAGGCCCCATAGCCCAGGAGTGTGGCGGAACACATGTTCCAGAGTTTATCACTTATAGCTTGCTGCCAAATAAATTACTGCAAAAGACAGTGGCTTCTAGCAACAATCCACCTTTGTTATTGCAGGGACTTGGGCCGGTCAGTGGCTGCCGGGTGAGTCAGCTGAGGGGTTCAGGCTGGCAGTCTCTCACGCGCACGTTGGCCAGGGCTGCCTCCATCTGAAGGCGTGGCTGGGGCTGTAGGATCTGCTTCCACATGCACGTGGCAGACGGGTTAAGGCCCCCATTAGAGTGATCACCAGCACTGAAGGGCCCAGCACTTAGAGGATGTGAGACTTTGGCTGTGAGAACGGCAACGCTCCTGGGCAGACAGAGAGGTTGGTCAATCAGTCTACTGTGGAAGGACTCAACCCCACCCCCCAACATGGGCCTTTCACAAGACTGCCTGAGTGCACGGAGGATGGAGCAGCCGGCTTCTCCCTGGGCAAGTGATGGATCCAGGAGAAGCCCCAGTGACTGTGGTGGCCTGGCCTCAGAAGGCCCACAGCATTGCTTCTGCTGCATGCTGCGGCTCATTTGTTTTTCATCCGAGGTGAGCCCCTCAATCCACCCCAGGTGCAAGATCTCAGAGGAAGCCAGCCTTCAACAAGCGAAGGCCAGTAGGCGCAGTTGTAAGTGATACTATGGGAAGATGATAGCAAAGTCGGAGAGGATAGGAAAGATAGGAGAGAGCGTGGAATACGAGAGTCAGACACATTTTATGGCAGCATGCTCACCTCAGCCCCTCCCGATGGTCCACGTGGAACTGGGAGGAGAGAGAGCGAAACTTTACTATCTTGAGACATTTATAGGTAGCCTATGACATGCATATTCAGTAGTTACAGGCATCACGAAGTGGGTGGGATCTACACTAAGGCCCCTGAACTCACAGGTGAGGAAACCTAATACCTGTACTGGGGGGAGGTAGGAGTGGGGCTGGTGACATGGCGGGAAGAGATAGTAAAAGGATATATGCTTCTATAGGGAGATAGAATCAACCAGGTGCTCACTTTAAGGCAGCATAGGTGTTAGGGGAGAATCTGTGGGAATGATATTTAAAGCAGGATCATGTACTTGGACTTTACCTCTAACTTACCCAAGTGGAGGCTTTCCTACCATGGAACACCCTTTGGAATAAGTCAGGGAATATAGTCCTTGTCCTGTTTCCCTCGGTGTTTGTTTTCCACAGGGAGAGGGAAACTAGGCGCTGCCTCTCAAAGGGCAGGCTGCCAGAGGTGTCTGCGGACTCCTCGCAAATCCTCCCCCAGGGCTCAGCCCTGAGATGCTCGTGGTGCTGCACTGGCTTCCTGGTCTCAGAGGCCCCTTCCCCCGGGGGGATGGTGTCCTGCCCCTGTCTCAGTAGACAGCAAGAGTGACTCAGTCAGGGCAAAGGAAATGGCCAACTGAACATAATCCTGGAAGCGTTCGTCCATTGCAAGCGTAATAAAAAAGCAACGAGCGGCTAATCATCCAGAAGATGGGGCTTCTGGCCAACACGGAAGCATCGGACTGTGTTACAAATGTCATCCCAAACCATCGCGCAGTGTGGGAGGCCACCCTTAGGAAGCGAAATAACTGCCCACAGGATGGACGCAATGCTCCTCCTCACAAGGTGAAATGCAAGGACGGGGTCTGAAAAGAACTTTATATCCAGCAAGATCACAGTTGTCGTTAAGGCGGATGGCTGGGGAGAGGGCTGTGGGTAACTTGAGGACCTGCTTTAGTGGTATGTTGGGGTTTCAGCAAGAGTGGATAATTCCTTCCTCAGGCCTTTACGCTCTGAGCACCTTCTCAGAACCTCTCTAAGCTTCTTGGTGGAAGGTGGTATCTTCGTTCCTAGTCTGCCCCCACAACAGCACTGGTCACATTTGCAAAGATTTTGCTTCGCCCTGTCGTCTCTGAGCTCCGTGCTCTCGTCCCCCGCTGTGGGCTGGGCCCACCATTTGTCTGTCCATTTGTCCTCCCGGGATCGCTTGAGCATTGCTGGCAGCCAGGCTGCTATGCCGTTATCTTTCCAACACCAGCAGGGCCACCCAGGGTGGCCAGGCTGCTTCAGCGGAGCCTCCACACTGAGACAGCCTCTTTAGGACCTGGCCAATCTACGTTGGACATTTTTTAGCCCGTGAAAACCCGATGGATAGCGGTGGGACATTAGTCAACAAGTGCCGGGGAGAAGCCCCTCGGGGTGGAGGGCAGGAGAGGGCTGGCTCAAAGTAGAGGCGGCCGTAGCGATGTGGATGGGGCACAGCTTGAGCGCTCCTCTACTGAGGCGCCGTGACTCACCAGGAGAAGAACCAGCTGCAAGTAAGCCGTCAAACATTGGAACTGGGGCGCCCAGAACACTGGACAGCATCTGCCGCACTGCGAATTACTTAGTATGGCCGCTCCAGTCACAGCCTTGTGATGAGCCGTGGTGTCACAGCGGTTCCTTGGGGCTTCTAATCACAAAGTCAACAGTTCAAAACCACGAGCCAATCCACGGGAAGATGAGCTTTCTCCTCCCCCAAAGCGCTACGATCTTGGAAACCTGCAGGGGCAGTTTCACCTTCTCGGATAGGGTTCCTGTGAGTCAGAATGAAATGAACGGCAGTGAATTCCAGGTTGTCTTGAGCCATCAGGTTTGCGGATGCCCTCACAATGACCATTTTGGAAGAAGCATGACCAGAGGGCTCCTTAGAGGCAAGGATGGCGAGACCTCATGTTGGACATGCTGTCAGGAGAGACACAGGGAAGGACATGGTGCTGGTGCAGCAGAGGAGCCGTGTACGAGAGGCAGGCCCTCTGGGAGACGGGCTGACACCGCGGCTGCAACAGTGGGCTCAGGCATGGGACCCACTGTGAGGTGGTGCTTCTTTCTGGTTCTGCTGTGGCTAGGGTCACCAGGGGTCAGAACCGACTTGTGGCACCCAGTCACAACCCACCACAAGGGCTGGGGGGCGCTATGCAAACAGGTCTGTGGAACCCTGAGAGAAAAGTAGGACCTTGCGTCCGCGCCACCTGAATTTAGGGACCACACAAGCATAGATTTGACCCACTGAAAACTAATGACTGACGGTCAGCAGAGTTGTGGGTGTTTGTACGAGCCCCCAATAAAATTATTTTTTTTTAAAAAGAAGCGTCATGGGTGACATTAAAGACATCAGAGATGAAAAGATCCAAAGGTCATGAAAAAAACCAACACCAACACACACACGAAAGAAAAGCTCCAACTAGAGTTAGACTCTCCTTTGAAACCAGCGCTTGAATGCAGACTAGTTACAGCCAACGGAAGAAATGATGAACAAGAAATTTCAAAGGGCAGATGGAGCTGATAAGCCTGTACAACCGGCGCGAGTGAGCAAGACAAAGTGAAGAATCTGTTTGTCCTTGCTCGGCTGGGGAGACAAAAAAGGTCAAGCTTCAAGTTGCAATATTGAAAGAAAGTGTTTTTTTTTAAAATCTTTTTATTGGCGCTCATAAGGCTCTTATCACAATCCGTACATACATCAACTGAGCAAAGCACCCTTATACATTCGTTGCACTCGTCATTCTCATAATTCACCTTCCACTTGGGTTCCTGGAATCAGCTCGGTTTCCCTTTTTTCCCCTGGTCCCCCTCCCTCCCCGATCCCACCCCTGGTCCCTTGATAGTTTATAAATAATTATTATATCTTATCTTACACTCCCCGGCATCTCCCCTCACCCGCCTCCCCATTGCCCATCTCCCAGAGAGGAGGTTACACATAGATCTCCGAGATCGGTTCTCGAAAGAAAGTTTTTGAAGGATTTTTTTTTTTTGCTCTGAAATATTTAAATATTTTTAAAAGACAGCAACAATTTATGCAGGAAACCCCCGTTTCCTGGCCCCACCTCCGGCTCTGGGCTCCTGGTCAGGGGCACCGCCCCACGCCTGCCAAGGCCAGGCCTGGGCTGGCTGACCGCAGCCAGAGGCCACCAGTGAGCCGGCTGCGCGGCCCCCTTCCCTCCCTCGGGGGCAGCGCTTCAGCCACACGACCCCGCTGGCTGCCTTCTACCGCCTGCCGCTCCGCCCTTCCCCAACCCCACACCATGCTAAGTTTGGGTTGTTTTTAAATAATATATGATCTTGTAACTAACTGTTCCAGAGAAACAGGGCCCTGCGGTGTGAGGGCGACAGGGTGTGTGCTTTGAGTAGAAAAGGGGACACGATCTCCCGTGAATGCTGTAGAAATAGCCCGGCCTTGTGGGTGCTGACGGTGGTGGCAGGCCCGCTGTCCTGAGTCCTCGTGGCTTTGAAGGACCCCCGCCCCCCGTTCCAGGTCACAGACCGCCCTATCTGGTCATGCTTCTTCAGGGACCCCTCACCTCCCTGCGGTTCGGCCTGTGACCCCCGAGGGGCAGCACCTGTTCCTAGTGGGCGGTAGGACCGGGGCCGCCCACCAGGGCCGCCCGATCAGAGCCAGGTCTACCGAGGTGGGCAGTGGAGCAGATGCGGCAGACACGTGGTGCTTTTGTAGCGGGGTCCCTAGCCTGGCCGAGCTGATGGGAGGACCTCGCGGTTGGGGGCCCTGCAGGTGCGTCCCCAGCTCCTGCGGGTCCAGGAGGGGAGCGCCTCCAGCAGGACGGGCAGGGAAGGTGAACCTGAGCAGATGTGCCTGGAGCTGGGCTGGGAGGTGGGCAGCCACAGACTGGCATCTTTACCAGACTCAACTTCTTGTTGTAGCCATGTCAGGACACCATGTAGGATGAGAGCTGCTTCACCTTCTTGGGGGGGAGTGTAGATAGTAGCGGGGGAAGAGGTGGGGGTGGGTGGACAGTACCTGGACCAACAGCTAGAATCTCACGTTGTAGAACATGTGGCCAAAGCTACTGAAGGCCACTGAGCTGTAGGCAGATGGGGCAGCTGAACTGTGCCTCCAGGCTGCTGTCCCTGCCCGCTGCCATCCGTGAGCAGAGGCGACTGCTGTGGAAGGTCACCATGGGGGCAGGGGATGGGGGGGACTAGGCCCACCACTGCAAGCCAGTTCCCACTGCCTGTGTCCCAGCCTGGCCCACCCAGCTCCTACCTGGCCTCATCCCCAGGATAGTACCGCACTTGCAACATCGGAGGGCTCTGTGGGGAAACACTGAACGAGCCAGGAATGATCCAAGCACATGGAAGGACTCCACAGACTCGCTGTGCCAAAAGAATCGACATCTAATCCTTTCCGAAGGCAGCATATGATCAAGAACTGATGGGACTGAGGAACTCCAAGCTGCACTGAAAGGACTGGTGAAAAGGGGGGCCCAAGGAAGGAGGAGATTAGTAACGGAAATACTTCAACATCTGGCTGGAGTGCTCACTTATGTCGCTGAGGCATCGAGAAAAGTACCTACCGGGCCGGCTGCCCGGAAGAGCCCCTGTTCTCGCCCTTTCTAAAGAAAGCAATCCAACAGAATTCTATGAATAATATCACATATGGGAAACCTGCTGCTTCAGCGCATGCTTCAGCACACGGACAGGGGCTGCTGGAAATGCCTGCCGGACTCAGGAGAGGATGGGGAGAGGGTTAAAGATGGACCTTGGTGAAAGCAGAGCACATCAGAATGGTATCTACTTGTGTCTCCTCAACAATTAAAGGGTGTTCTCCTGGGTAGGCCGTCAATGGTGAATCTCACTCGAAGGCTAGGCATTCCAGAACGTTTAATGGCGCCCAGAAGGAGTTTGTACAGAGACCAAGAGGCAGCGGTTCAAACAGAACAAGTAGCTAATGTGTGACTTAAAATAAAGAATGGTGTGCATGAAGACTTCATTCTTTTACCAAATGCATTCCCTCTGAGTGCTGAGCAAATGATCCAAGATATGGGACTAAATGAAGAAGGAAGTAGCATCAGGATGGGGGGAGGGAGACACATTCCAAAATCAAGCAAAAAACAAAAACAGTGTGAGCAAATCAATTCCAACTCATAGTGACCAGAATAGGAGAAAATAAAGCATTGGGTTTCTGAGACTGCACATATTTACAGGAGTAGAAAGCCTCGTCTTTCTCCTGCGGGTTGGCTGGTGGTTTCAAACAGCTGATCTTGTGGCCCAACATGTAACGCACAATGCCACCAGGGATCTTGGAAGACTTATCAGCCACCTGCAATATACAGATGACAACCTTGCTTTCAGAAAGTGAAGAAGACTGAAACGCTAACGGAGATCAAAGACCAAAGTATTCTATATGGATTATGCCTCAACATAAAGAAAATAAACAATCTTACAACGAGAACCAACAACAACATCATGAAAAGTGGAGAAAAGATCGAAATGAGTGGTCAAAGGTTCATTCTTCTTGGATCCATAATCAACGCCCGGGAAGCAGCAATTGAGAAGTCAAATGCACGTTAGGAAAACCTGCCGCAAATGATCTCTTTAAAGTGTTAAAACACTTAGGTGCCCTTTGAAGACCGAGGCAGGCGTACCTGACCGAGCAAAGGCATTCAAACAGCCTCGGATACATGTGAGAGCTGGGTAACTCTGAAGGAAGACCGCACCACTTGGAATGATGATGTTGGTGGAGAAAGGAAAGAGATGGCTGCCTGCCAGAAGAACAAACAGATCAGTCTTCACAGAAGCAGAGCCAGAATGTTCCTTCGAAGTAAGGATGGTGAGACTGGGGCGCTCGTGCTTTGGGCATGCCATTAAGAAGGAGCAGTCCCTGGGAAGATGCCATGTTTGGGAAAGTAGAAGGTCAGCAAAAAAAGAGGGAGATCCTCAACAAGGCGGATTGACACAGGGACTGCCGCAGAGGGTTCAAGTGCAGCCGTGATGTGTGGGAAGGCGGCGCAGGCCCAGGAGGTGTTTCCTTCCGTTGGACGCTGGTTACCATGTGTTGGAACCCACTTGACAGCTCCTAACAACAACACCGCCACCATCCTATGGGAGGCAGTCCTGAGCAGCTTTAGAAGTGCCCCCTGACCTCTATCCACTAGACGTCAAGAGCCAGTTGTGACCATGAAAAATATTTCCAGATATTGTCAAATGCTTCCCTTACCCCTCAGAGAACAAAATCACTCCTGGTTGAGACCATCGGATTAAAGCTATGGAACACACACACACACACACACACACACGGAGTTAGAAAACAAGACTCTTCTCTACCCAGCTCCAGGGAGCTTGACATGTTGGCATGGAAACTAGCTTCTCTTCAGATTTTCAGCTGGGAAGCTTTTCCTAACCAGCCTCAGTTTCCTCTCCTGTAAATGAGAAAGACTGGGGTCTATTTCACAGACAAGAAAAATCTCCCTTGAGATTTTATGTTTGTGTGAAGCCCTTGCAAGGTGAGCCCAGCTCACCTTGGCTGGAATGGCCCCTGGGTGACAGACAGAGGGTTTGCTGCCACCTGTTGGTCATTTTGGGGAGTGCACCATGGCCCTGACAGTCCAGGACTTGTGAGGAGCAACTTCTGGCGGGGTAGGACGCAGTCCGGCTGCCTCAGAGGGGCCTCTGTCCGAGTCTGATGCAGGAATGCCCTCAGTCAAGGCCAGCCAGAGCGTGCTCTGGGGGACAGGGCATGTTCCTGTAGTATTTGTCAAATGTTTAATGGAGTTCTTGTTTGAAGTGAAACCAAGTTGACTTCATTTCTTCCCCTCCCTCCAAACACTGTTACCTGTCACCATCCTCCCCTGCGGGCTTTTGGTGACAAATATACACACAAACATTCAGCCGGTTCACTTTTTTCTTAGCTTGCGGTAAGTAGGTACAAACCTTTGCCATTTCAACGTTTTCCACACGGTGTTGACTGTCCGTTCCACGGTGCACCCACTAATCACCGTTCGTGGAATCACTTGTTTTAGTCCCAGGGCACCTGGGACCAAGAGCTGCCGCACCTGGGCTTCTTTCTGTGATGTTCTGTCGGCTCCGAGCCTTTTGCCAAATCTTCTGCCCAGGACAGTTTGGGGTCCTTGTGGAAAGTGCTCCCTCGAAATGCACCAACACGCAACAAGGCTCTTGAGGGGAGAGGACCAGCCCCACCTGCATGCGTCATAAGCTCTCAGGTGGTTCTCACATTGAGTGTGGAGCTCCTTGGGCTGGTGTTTCATCACTTTGTGTCTCGGAAGACCCAGGTGGTGGTTGTTAGGCACCATTGAGTCGGTTCTGACCCATGGAGACGGGATGCACCGTGGAAGGAAAGGCCGCCCGGTCCTGCGCCCCACTTCCCCAGACAAGTGTCCCTGCGCTTGAGCTCCTTGTTGCAGCCACTGTGTCAACCCAGCTCGTTGAGGGCCTTCCTCTTTCCCCTGCTCCTCCACTTTACCAAGCATGATGTCCTTTCTCCAGGGTCTGGTCTCTTCTGACAGCATGTTCAAAGTACAAGGGGGGGCCACCCCCCCAAAAAAGCACCTGAATTGTGCTGGGCAGAGTGGAACTTTCACAGTATGCATTTGTCCCTTGTACTAGCAGAGCATCGAGCAACTCGCTCTGAGTTAGTGCACACAGTGGTGTTGCCTTGGAAGGTTCTCTGGTTTCAGTGAATTTTTTTGTGAAAGCAGTTTCTCTTGAACTTTGCTTTTTGTGATGGCTGATTTAAGAGAACAGAGTGTGGCTAAACTGTTGTGATGTTGAACACAGCTTACAAGGACAGTGCTATGGGAAAAACCTCAAGTGTATGAGTAGTTTTCTGATTTCAAAAAGGTGAAATGTCAATTGATGACTGTGATAGTTAAGGTTAATTGTGATAACCTGGCCAATAAACACATATGGGGTTAATTGAAGGGCAGAGAGATAAATGGCTTGGTGAGCTTCACCTTTCTGGTTCTCTGTTCTTTTGTTCTCAATTGGTCAGACCAGGGTGTGGCTGCCTTAGCTAGTTCTCTGCCTCCGCTGGCAAGGCTCACTTCCTGCGAAACAACTCTGAGGAGAAGCCACATGGACCTACCCTGATACAGCCCTGGGTGCTGGAGCAGCCAGGTGGAGACCCCTGCCAGTGCTGACATACTTACAGGCTCACTGATTCAGTTTTCCTCTTGCATTCAGTGTCATTGTATGTGTTTTGTGAGATTGAGGAGGACTTTGTAGATATATGGGCTAATGTTGGACTTATGGGCTTGGGCAGCACTGGGTGGGAATGCTTTCTTAATGTACAATTACCCTTTATATAAAACTCTCTTATATACATGAGCTTCTATGGATTTGTTTCTCTAGTTTACCCAGACTAACACAATGACAAACCTTGTTCTGAACTTCCGTCAACTTCCCGAACAGGAGAAAATGTCAACTCATAGTGCATTTGGAATTCATTCCACCAGGTCAGATTGTTAATCAAGCTTTTTGTTTAGAGATTCTGAATAGATAGCATAACAGCATGAAACAAAAAAGGCCTGATTGGTGGCAGACAAGGAGACTGGTTTTGCCACCATCACAATGCACCTGCTTACATAGCCATCTCAGTGTGAGTTTTTGGCAGAAAAAGCATGCCTCTCTTGCCCCCTACACCTGACTCACCTGACCTCATTCCATGTGACTTCTTTTTGTTTCCGAGAATGAATAGGGACATGAAAGGACAGCAATTTGATAACATAGAAGGGGTGGGGGGAAAATGAGGGAGGTGCTGTCAGCCGTCCAAACAGATGAGTTTGAAAAATGTTTCCAAGCCTGGTCTGCCCATGTACAGAGGGGGGAACCATGAAGGGAGGGCAACAGAGCAGTAAGGGGAGCAAGTAACCAAGTCCCTGAGGAATCCTGAACATAGACTTTTGACTCAGGGGCAGGGGCTGGCACCTCATCAGACCCAACTGGAAAGCACTCATAAGAGTCAGTAGACAGGCTACCGACCGAGTTCCGGCCCACGTCGCGGACCGCCAAGTTGTGCGCTGAGAGCGTCGGAGCCAAGCCGGGCTGGTCAGGATGATCACGGACGTGCAGCTTGCCGTCTTCGCCAACCTGCTGGGCGTGTCGCTCTTCTTGCTTGTCGTTCTCTATCACTACGTGGCCATCAACAATCCCAAGAAGCAGGACTGAGAGTGGCGCTTTCTCAGCCCCAGGGTTCCAGGACCTAGTCTGAGGCGAGATGGAGGGTGTGAGGGCCCGCCCTCACCCTTCCCTTCATCCCTTCTGCCCCTCACAACATATACAGCAACTATGCCTGGAGCTTTCCAAACAACTTTTATTTCCTCAAAGTCTTCCTTAACCCTTTGGAACAAGAAGCTGCCACTGAATAGGGCCCACTATAGGGGCTGCTGGCTTTTGTACCCCCCAATATAAAAATATAGCTATATATTTTTGTGGTCCCCCCCCAAAAAAAGAGTCAGTAGACAGACCTGGAACTAGCTATCGTTTTAATTTTTGTTCTTTTCTTCCACCCTATAACTATATAAGATAGGCAGGACAAATAATCCCGAGGAGACAATAATGGGGTGGTGGTCCTGGGGGACATGGGAGAGGAGGAGATGAGGAGGGGGAGCAGGGAGTCAACAATCTCAGAGATCAGTGGGCAACAAGAGATCTAAAACTGACGGTGAGGAGGCCTGGTAAGGTTTGATCAAGTGTAATGTATCCAAGAGGAATTACTGAGAGTCGAGTGGAGGGTGAGCATGCTAGTGGGACAGGTGGAAGGTAAAAGGAAAAAGGGGAAAGAAGTAGGAACCAAAAACTACTTAGATAGATATAACTATAGGTTATGCATAAATGTAAATATATTAATTTATAATGAAAGGGATAGAGGCCAATGTCCATAGAATTATATGTTAAGTATTAATATAGCAGATGGACTTGGGGCCTCTACTCAAGGCCTCCTTAAATACAAGAACACTTTGTTCTAATAACCTGGCACTTTTTGATACTCATCTTCTGGACATGATCACTGAAGGTAAAATGGGTGCATAAGTAAATGTGGTGAAGAGAGCTGATGGTGCCCGGATATCAAAAGATATAGCATCTGGGGTCTTAAAGGTTTGAAGTTAAACAAGCAGCCAACTATTAGGGAAACAACAAAGGCCACATGGGAGAAGCACACCAGCCTGTGTGATCATGAGGTGTAGACAGGATCAGGTATCAAAAGTTCCAAAACAAACAATTATATTGATGTGAAAGAGGAGGTTTGGAGTGGAGACCAAAAACCCATCTGTAGAATATTGGACATCCCCCCATGGAAGGATTACAAGGAGAAGACGATTCAACCAGGGCGCTTTATAGCGGTGATGAAACACACATCATTCCTCTAGCTCCTGAATGCTTCCTTCCTCCTCAGCCCCCGACTAATATGACTCAGTTCTACCTGACAAATCTGGCTAGACCGGAGTACACACATTGTTACAGATGAGAGCTTTCAAAACATGGAATTCAATACAGATTACCCCCCTGCCCCACCTCCAAAGAACAGTAGTGGGAGTACTGATATCATGAGGGTAGGGGTGGAGTGGGGGCGGGGGACTGGTAAGGGGGAAAAAGGGGGAGCCCATCACAAGGTTGTTTATATAACTCCCCCGGGGGGGGGCGAATAACAGAAATGTGGGTCAAGGGGGTACAACAGATAGTGTAAGGCACAAAACAACAATAATATATAATTGATCAAGGATTCACAAGGGTGGGAGGGTGATGGAGGGAGAGGAAAAGAGAGGAGCTAATTCCAAGGGCCCCAGTAGAAAGAAAATACTTTGGAAATGTTGATGGCAACATATGTGCAAGTGTGCTTAATACAATTGAATGATGGATTGTCATAAGATTTGTAAGAGCCCTTCCAATAAAATGATTAATAAAAAAGAAAGAAAAATGTTTCCAAGAATGAAATCACAGATTTGACAAACATATTAAGTGTAATGGAGAGTACTTTGAAGGTGATAAGGTTGTTTTGTAAAAAAATAATAAAATTCCATTGTTCGGGGGATACCCCCTTGTATGTAAGACGAAGTCTCCCCATCCTCGCCTCTAAGGAGCACTGTGACTGTACTTCTTCTAAGACAGCTGTCTTCTTTATTTATTTATTTATTTATTTGTTTACATTTTATTAGGGGCTCATACAACTCTTATCACAATCCATACATATACATATACATACATCAGTTGTATAAAGCACATCTGTACATTCTTTGCCCTAATCATTTTGACAGCTGTCTTCTTTACCAGCATTACAGTTCAAGTCAAGACCTGGTAGCGTTATTGATCTTCCCAGAAGGCTTTGCACCACCAGCCTGTTCCCATTTCCATAATGAGGTGTGTTTAGTTATCTTTCAGAACAGCGATCCTCAATCTGTGGGTCGTGACCCCTTTGGGGGGGTGTCAAATGACCCTTTCACAGGGGTCGGCTGATTCATAACAGTAGCAAAATCACAGTTATGAAATGGCAACGAAAGTAATTTTATGGCTGGGGGGTGGGTCACCACAACATGAGGAACTGTATTAAAGGGTCGAGGAGTTAGGAAGGTTGAAACTACTGTTTTAGAAGCTAAAAGGGTCATGCTCAGGGCCATGGAATGGTCATAGGGGCCAGTCCTTGGGCCTGGGCAGAATCACTAGGTAGGGAGGAACCTAAACCGAGTGATCTCATTTTCAGAGGCTGCCCTACTGTGGAATTAAGAAGTTCCTGTGTGGGACTTATGGACTGGGGGTGGGTACGGGTGGGGCTGGAACAGGGGAGACTTTGGAAGAGTTAGGAGCCCTGGTAGCATGGCGGGTCAAGCACTGGACTGCAGCGAACCGAGAGGTCAGCAGTTCGAACCTGTTTTAGGGAACAAGTGAGACCCCAATCCCAGATCCAATGTCAGGAGAACATCTGATAAGTCCTAAGAGACACAAAGATGCTGACTTACCATCTGGTGAGAGAGGCCATTGGCTCGGCCCGAGGATTCGTAGTCAGGACCCTGAGGCACAGAGCACAGTGCACCCTTGCATCTCCTGACCGGTGGCAGATCAACACATCACGCTTACAGGTGGGATGGCAGGTACAGGACCAGGCTTGAACTCAGACGATGCTAGAGAGAAGAGTGTTCAAGAAGGGCCTGGGGCCATGAGGTCACAGCTCTTGACTATTCAACCCCCTGGTTCTGCCCATCAAGGACACACCCGGGCAAGCCCCTGAGAGACTGCCCTCCCTGGGCTGGCCGGACAGGGCCGGAGAGAATCCATGGACCCACGCACCCTGCCTGAGGGCAAGATGAGCTCCCTTGGAGTTAAGGGTCAGACAGGCTCCATGGAGGCTTCATGTCCATCTCCGTGGGGACTCTGCCCATGGGTGCTAGGCTTGCCATTGTCACCACAGCCTCCTGCAGGTGGGGGTGCTCCGCTCTAACACAAGCTCACCAGCTGCATGTTGGGAGAAAGCGGGGTGATCCGCTGCTGTGGGGATTTCCAGTCTCAGACACTCTGGGGAGCGGGGCTGCTCCGTCCTGGAGGGTCTCTGTGAGTCAAAATGGACATGAAGAGAGTGGGAGGTGGTGGGTGGCTAGCAGAGCTAAAAGTGGGGGGGGCCCCCCCGCAAGCATTTCCCTAGGGCTCAGGAGGAGTCAGAGTTGTGGTGGAGGGGGCAAAGGGCCTGATCTTCTTTTGTAAGAGTTCTGGAAGAAATTGTTTTGTAACCCCAGGGCAGCAGGCTGCTAAGTTTAGATTTGAACCTGAACCTTGTGAGCTTACAGAGGCATTCGAAGCTGTGCTACCTTGGATCTGCTGGCTCTGGCAGGATGGGATGTGCTTGTGGCTGGCCCGCCTCTGCCTGGCAGCTGCAGAGACGGTGGCTGCTCCAGGGAGTGGGCCTGCCACGCACGTCCTGTGACAGAGCATTTCCTGAGGAAACCCTGGTGGGCAGAACCCCTCTTTTCCAGCAGGAAAGGCCAGAGTAGGTCCTGGGCAGGGATGAGAGGCTGGCGTGGGGCCTGTCAGAGTAAACCCGCCTCTGACAACTGAGGGGACTATAGCACAATTGTACGGCTATAACAGTAGTAAAGTCATGGAAGAGTGGAGAGAGAGGAGAGAGGATAAAATAAAGAAGTCAGACACATTTCACAGCAGCATGCTCACCTCAGCCCGTCTTGGTGATCCACGTGAAGGTGGGAGGAGAGAGAGACCGAAAATATATTTCTTTTCTTTTCTTTTGAGAGTATATTCCTAACCAAGGCTTACGTACACTTAGAGGGCGTGCAAGGCCCCTGATTACAGACAGTCACCTACATCATAGGAAGGGGTTGTACCACAGCATACAAGGAATGGGAGGGGGATGATGTAGGGGTGTACTCGCAATAGGAAGGGGAGGGACTAGGGGTACTGTGTTAGTCTGGGTACGTTAGAGAAACAAATCCACAGAAACTCTTGTATAAGAGAGAGTTTTATATAAACGTTAAGTGCACATCAAGAAAACATCACAACCCAGTGCTGCCCAAGCCCACAAGTCCAATATTAGTCCATATGTCCGACATCAATCTACAAAGTCCTCCTCCATCTCACAAAACACATGCAATGATGCTGACTGCAGGAGGAAATCAAATCAGTGAACGTGTAAGCATCTCAGCGCTGGCAGGGGTCTCCAGACGGGTGCTCCAGCACCCAGGGCTGCATCAGGGTAGGTCCATGCAGTTTCTCCTCAGGGATGTCTTACAGGAAGTGAACCTTGCCAGCTGAAGCAAGGAACTGTCTAAGGCAGCTGCACCCTGGTCTGACCATCACAAAGCCAGAGACCTGGGAACTAGAAAGGCGAGGCTCACTGAACCATTTAATGCTCCGCCCTTCAATTAACCCCACATGTGTTTATTAGCCAGGTTGGCACAATAAACTAACTCAGGTACACATGTGACAAGATGAACAAGTCCCAGATTCAAGATGGCAGCTTAACCTTGATCCTCTGTGAGTTGGCTTGATCTTGTCTCTGGACTCTCCTTCAGGGAAACAATCCACTATCCTATCAGCAGGCAGTAGACCCCACCTATGGTGAGACAGACAATAGCATCTGATTGTTCTAGATGGCTGATGCCCTCAGGGAGATAACCTGTAAGCAGCTGACCTCCCAAGCTAGTCATTTACCATGAGTTGCAAGCAGTGTCCTAGGTTTGGCATATATTTTGGGGGACAACCTGGGAAAACCTTTCTGTATCCCACAGGGGCCAGTGGTCAGGGCATACGGGGCTCAGACTTGGCCCACCTGTCCACCTGTCACTGCCTACATAAGCAGGAAAAGCCTTCCCATTAGTCAGGACAGAGGGCCAGGCCTTGGCAACGGGGCGGTGAGGCGCCCCCTGCTGCCCACCTGCTGAAGGAGCCCCTGGAGACAGCGACCTCAGCCAGGCAGGAACAACCAGAAGCTGGTCCTCCTCATTCAGAGTGTGTGGACGGCTGGCCATGGGGCAGCACAGTGCCAGGGGGGCTCAGTCCACAAGGCCGGCTCCCTTCTGATTTTGTTAGGTAGCTGGCATAGGGACTGGGGCATCCATTGCGCATGCTCAGAGGTTCAAGCTTCTGGGCAGGAAGGGGAGGTATACCTAGGTGGATGTTACACCTGGATTGGCCCATCTAAGCTAGGTGAATTTGATTCAGCCAATGGGGTCGACCAGCATTGTCGATGACACCTCCAAATGGGTCCCCCGAAAAGGCCAGAGGTTTTGTTCTGGGCTCTCTTTCCCAGCGGCTGCTACACAATGAACACAGCCCAGCCGAGGTCTGGAGGGGCCAGGCCGCAGTCCCACAGCTGTGTCATGGACTCAGTCTGACTTGTTCCACTTCCTGTAGAACCTGAAACTGCTTCTGTTCTCTGTAAACCCACTGGGATCACAAACCAGGCGTCGGTATCAACTCTTTCTCGTGCGAAGCCAAGGACTGAGGTTTATCTCTCCCATGAGAGAGCTAACAATTTCTTTTGAGTGTTTCTTCTTCTTAGTGATTTGTTTTGTTCATGTTTGTTGTTGTTGAAAAGATACGTAGCAAAACATACACGGAAGGGACCATTTCTGCACACGTATTTCCGAGACACGGACTCCGTCCTTCCAGTCGGATCACCTTTCTCCCCATCCTTCTCCGAGTTGTTCCTCTACTCTCAACACATGCCCCCTGCCCGAACATTCCTATCCCACCTTCCCGGTGGATTTTGCCATCGGACTCCACAGATGACTCAGTGCGGCACAGGGCACATCGTCTTTACTGATGAAGCAACTGATTGCTTGCTTTGAAGAAGACTTGGGAGCTATTTTGGGCCGAAGGTGTTAAACATGGTTTCAGGGCAATAGTATCAGGGGTTCCCTCACCCACACGGCTCTATGAAGTCTGAGCTGTTGCTCTGCCTTCCCCCCTTTTCATCAGGATTCTTTCATAGAATCTTCTATCAAAACGTTCAGGAGTCATAACTGGATCCGCTCCCTCTTCCAACACCAGCTGGAAAGTTTGGGGTTTGTCTACGAGATGGTTGTCTTCATAGCGTTGCCTCGGGAAACAGCCCAATCCACTGTGATTAGTCAACTCTGACTCACAGTAATGCTGTAAGGAAAAACAAGTGTGGGATACAAAAGGCTTTTCCCTAGGTTGTCTCCCCCAAATATATGTCAGTCCTAGGACTCTGCTTGCAAAGAGGTAAATGATTGGAAGCAAGCTGGTTAGAAGTTATCTCCCCCAAGGCATCAGCCATCCAGAGCAATCAGACTATTGACTGAGCCCATAGGTGGGGCTCACGCCCTGCTGATAAGGATAGTGGATTGCTTACCTAAAGGAGAGCTGGTAGAAGTCAAGCCAGTTCAAGGACAACTAAGGTGAGACTGCCATCTTGAGTCTAGGATCTGCCCATCTTTTCACATGTGTACCCCTAATCCCTCCTCTTCCTATTACGTGTACACCCCTAGACTTTCCCCCTCCCATTGCTTATATCACCTATGGTACAACCCCTTCCTGTGATGTATGTGGTTACCTGTAAACAGGGGGCCTTGCAGGCCCCTAAGTATATATAATCCTTGGTTAGAAATATATTCTCTCTCTTCCTCTTGTCTTCCACCTCCACATGGACCACCAATAGGGGCTGATGTGAGCATGCTACTATGAAATGTGTCTGACTCCTTTATTTTATCTTCTCTCCTATTCTCTGTGACTTTACTATTGTCTTTATGTATTCTAGCCATCAGTTGCGCCTGCACGATTGCCAGAGGCTGGTTACTCTGGCAGATGACTACTGTCCTGTAGGGTTTCTGTGGTATTTACGTTGTTAGGTAGCTTAGCCTAGGGAATTGGGAAGTCCTATTACGCATGCTCAGGAGAGCCAGCAAAAGACAAAAGCTGGATTTTCCTGCCGGGTGGGCTTGGATGGGCGTTACACCTGGAGCAGCCCACCTGGGCCGGGTGATTGCAATTCAGCCAATGGGATCGACCTGGGGTCGTTCACCACACCTCCCCCAGACAGGGACCGGAAGGGAGAGGGCCTCTTGGGCGCCTGGTCTCTTGGTCTTGTCTTGCTTGGGCGGTCTGGTGGTCTTCGTGGGAGGGGAGAGATCCTTGTGTGACCCGGAGCAGTCTCTGCCAGGCCGCATGGTCAAAGGAATCCTATGGGTGCCGCGTAAAACCTGATGCTTCTTTGAGCTTTCATTAAATTCACTTGGATCACGAGCCCGGCTTCGGCGTGAAATCTTTCTCGTGTGGAGCTAAGGACCGAGGCTGAGATTTAGGCCGGAGAGAGAAACCTAACAACGTCATCTAGTGTCAACGTGAGACTATTAAAAGAGAAGGGGTGACAGTTAGCCTGTCAATCAGGTTGCAGCTTGATGACCTCATTTGGAGGTGCTACAGAGATAAATAGCTCGATGGAGATGGGACACATACTCTCCCTGGGGGACATTCCTGTTGACAAGCCGCATGGAACTATGCTGATAAAGCCAGAGCCCTGGAGCTGGAGGAGCCACGTGGAGACTCATTATATGTGTTGTGTGAGTCTGAATTTATAGACTGGTATTGGACATATGAGCTAATATCAGACTTGTGGACTTGATGTGGACTGGACTGGGATGTTTTCTTAATATACAATTACACCTTTATATAAAGCTGTTTCTTATAGACATATGCATGTCTATGAATTTGTTTCTCTAGCCAACCCAGACTAATACAGTTTCCAAGAGCAATCTTGAGTTCATAGCCAGACACTTTAACTTCTTCCCCACCAGGCCTCCTTAGAGGAAGAGAGCCAGTGATATATACCAAGGTAAGTGAAGAAGTACTGCGACTCGAGTTCTGGAGACATGGATGGATTTATTCTAAGCAAAACGTGTTGATACATGCCTCTGTGGTTGTACACATGTTCTCTCAGGAATAGACTTGTCTTAGTCTCATTGCAAACCACTCACTGCCATCGAGTCGATGTTGACTCATAGCCATTGTACAGGACAGGGTAGAACTGCCCTGTGAATTCCTGAGACTGCACCTCTACACAGGAGCAGAAAGCCCTGGCTTTCTCCCTCAGAGCCACTGGTGATTTCAAACTGCTGACCCAGCTGCAGCCCAACGGGTGACCATGATGCCACCAGGGTTCCAGTAGTCTCATTAGGGCATGCAAAAAAAAATTTCCAATCAGAACAGTGGGTTCCCAATTAGTTCAATGGACCACACACATCCGTCTACACAATCCCGAGAACAGAAAACTTAGACTGTGCCTTGCTACCACTAGTGCCTGACATGGCTCGCGTGATGAGATCCTGGATAGAGCAGGAGAGAAACAAACGCATAAAAAAATCCCAGGCTTATTCATTGGCAGTAGACTGGCAGAGCCCCCAAACCATGGCCCTTGGTCACCCTTTAGGTCGGGAAATGAATTCATCTCCGTGATTGGCTTCCAGTCGAACAACACACAGGTCTACAGGGAAGAACAGCACCAGGGAGGCATGCAAAGCTCAGGGTAATCCATTGTCGGGATCCAAAGGGCAGCGTGTGTTTATCCAAGGGCGAAGTTCAGATGCGGTTGGCCAGAGGGAAGAAGGAAACGGGGGCACACAGGGAGGAAGTGGGAAAAGTGATGTTGCCTTCTGGGATGTCGAAGAGACAAGACAAGATCTGTACGAGGTGTTGAACAGAAAACGGCTCTGACCTGCAAACTGTCACCAATTCACAATAAAAAGTAAAAACAACAACAGGAAGTCGCCCCGCTCCCCCAAAACACACACACACACACACACACACATCTGGTGGATCACTTAAACTCAATTCAAGGCAGAGAGGTGGCTCAGAAAGGTTTTCGGACCCCACAGGTGTCCTCTTGACAGAATTCTGCAGGACACATAATGATCATGGGGCTTATTTGGAAGATGTTTTCTGTTTTGTTTTTTTAAATCATTTCATTGAGGGCTCTTACAGCTCTTATAACATTCCATTCACCAATTGTATCAAGCATCTGATGGCAACATAGGTTGCCATCATCATTTTCTAAACATTGATTTTCTGTTTGAGCCCTTGGTATCAGCCCCTCTTTTCCCCTCCCTCAGATGTTTAAAATGATTGAAGACTGCATTTATGAGCAAAAAGGCCCAGAAAGCTGTGCCAAGGATTTTTACCCCTCCCACCTTGACCATGCCCCTGCCCCATTCTCCAAGGGTAGCAAGGGCTGTCCGGGGAGAAGATCCATGGGAAACTTGACCCCATCGCTCCTGCAGTCTTGATAGACAGTCCCTTCAGACTCTTTTTGAACCCACAAAGGAGCGCAGTCTGAGCCCCGCAAGGATGCCCAAACTGCAGCTTTGATGTGACCCCAAGAGTGCAGAGTTTTCTTGGCGGGGTCAGAGGGTTGGAAGGAAGCACCACCGTCAGACGTGGAGAGACCTGGATGGAGGCTCCGTCTGGAAATAAAGGCTGTTTCACACTTCGGTATTTTTGTTCAGTACAGGTCTCTCTGGTGCTGTCGTGGTAATCGTTTTACTGTCCGTGTCAGGCTGGGTGGCCCAGAGAAGCAAACCCAGGGCCGTATTCATGACTAGAAAGAGAGAAATTTGAATGGAGCAAAATGGTTAACACAATTGCAGATGTGGTTGAGTCCAGTTGGATCCAAGTTCAGAGTGCATTAGATGTCAAGCTGTAGGACTTTCCTGACTCAGGTGAACACTGGGAAATGAACCGGGGGACAGGAGGGCAAAGTGGGGAGATTGTGGCTGGCCTATGCAGAGACAAACTGGCAGCTCTCTCAGGAGCGGCAGGAAACGGTGTCGGCCACCGGCTCAGGTCCCGAGAACTACATTCAGGCTGCAATCTGAAGCTGCCTTGTTGCAGGGGGAGGCAGGCAGTGTTTATCCCACTGAAGTCCAAACTACTGAGAATTCTGGCCCAGCCACATTGACACAGAACTGAACGATCACACTTATCTTTGTGTGTGTGTGTGTACGCGCACACACATGTGCACGTGCATCTAACAAGATGAGCATTTCCCAAAATAACCAGGCACCATAGCTTTGCTGAGCTGACTCATAGTATTAAGCACGACAAACCCCCCTCACTTCTGAGGCCAGTTACAACATAGGTCCCCCTTCTAGAATTCACTGGAAGGATAGACGTCACTGACAGCTAGCACACTCATGTTTATGGTGTGTTAGAAGGAGTGAAAATTACAATCAGCAATCAGGCAGAATCCAGTTGTCCTCACCTCCTGGAATCATGGACAGCAGTCTCTCCTCCCAGACTCAGAGAGAGGCACTCCACATAGAGGTCTGCCAGCAGGCAAGCTCGAGGCAGACCAAGACTTGGTGTCTAGACTTTTGACTGGGGCTCTGTGACACAGGGCATGGGGGCAGCATCTGACCTCCTCCAATGCCACAAAGCTGTACTTGGATTAAGGCCTGAGTTTGTAATGCAAAGGAGGGCAGTGGCGTGTTCTTCTCCCATAAAGAATTACAGACGGAGAGTGACGAGGGTAACGAATGTACAAATATGCTTTATACAATGGATTGATATATGGGTTGTGCTAAGAGTTGTATGAGCTCCCATTAAAATGATCAATCAATCAATCATAAACTGTAATTATCTCAGTGCAAAAAAAAAAAAAGAATTACAGACTGGGAAATCCCCATGTGCTACAGGGTTGAAAGGAGCTGGCATTGACTCAATGGGAGTGAGTTTTTTCCCTTTTTTTCACCCTGGACAACAACAGGGAAGACTTGCATGCCAAATCACAACTGATTTTGTAAATTAGAAGCCCCTGCTTCTTTTCATGATCGTTTGATTTTAATATGTTTACCCTATTATTAAACCATTGAAAAGCAGAGAACAAAAATTGGGTGGCTGGGGGGAGTCCCTCACAATTTGGCTATTCTAACAAGTCGTGTATTGTCTTGTCTTTGAGAAGTTGTGTGTGAGTGCCCATGGCTGTTGGTTCACTTCAACACAACGCTCTCACTTGGCAGTCAGTTGTGGGGTTCAGGCCTCTCCCCGCAGGTGCTCATCAGACCTGGCCCTGCTTAGCTTCTGAGACATCGGACTCAATAGGCTGAAACCAAGGTGTCTCCAGGACTGGTTTCTTCTGAGGCTCAGAGGGCAGAAACTGCTCCTGGTCTTACCCAGCTTTTCTAGGTCTACTGAGGCACCCCAGTGACGTAGTGATTATGTGTTGGGCTTCTAACTGCAAGGTCAGCAGTTCAAAACCACCAGCCATTCAGTTGAAGAAAGGCAGAGCTTTCTACTCCCATACAGAGTCACAGTGTTGGAAAGTTACAAGGGCAGTTCTTTCTTTCCTGTCAGGTCACTGTGAGTCAGCATCAACTCGATGGCTTTGGGTTTGGCTTTGCTTTCTCTCGGCCACCTGTGTGACGTGACTCATGATCCCTTTCTCCGTTTTCAAAGCCAACATTATAGCGTCTTTGAGACACTCCCCAACCTACTTGGTTAAATTGCAACCACTTGCCCGAGGGACTTGCCCTTAGATCAGAGCTGTGTGGCGTAAAGCCTTGGAGTCCTTCATTTGCTGACAGGGCATGACTCAAAATGAGAAGAAACAGCTGCAGAAATCTACTCATATCAGAACTTGGAATGCACAAAGTAGGAATCTAGGAAAACTGGAACTCATCACAAATGAAATGGAATGCTTAGAAGTTGATGTCCTAGGAGTCAGGGAGCTAAAATGGACTGATATTGGCCGTTTAGAATCGGAAAATGATATGTTTTACTCTGCTGGGAACGACACAATCAAGAGGAATGGCATGGCATTCATCATCAAAAAGGACACGACCTAAAGATCTATCTTGAAGTACGACAGGGTTGTATCGATCCAACTTCAAGGAAATCCAGTCAATAGAACAATGATTCTAATTTATGCACCAACCATTCAAGCTAGTGATGAAGAAATTGAGAAATTCTACCAAAATCTTTAGTCAGAAATCGATCAAACATGCAATCAAGATGCTTTCACAATTATTGGTGAGCGGAATGCAAAGAGGAAGGAGCAGTACTGAAAATATGGTCTTGGTGATCGAAACAAAGCTGGCGAGCTCATGATAGAATTTTGCAAGATTATGATCAAAATCTGTTAGCATAAACCAGCCCCTAACAATGTCACGGGTCCGTGGTTGCAATTGTACGGTTAGAATAGATAAGGTACAGGTCCACAAAACAACAGTAGCTTTTCAACACCTTACGGAGGTCTTCCGCAACATAGTTACTTCATGCAATACGTGTTTGATTTGGGGGCTGCTGTTTCCATGGGCACGGATTGTGAATCCAAGTAAAATGAGATTCTCGACAACTTCAATATTTTCTCCATTTGTGCTGCTTCTTGGTCTCGTTGTGTGGATTCCCCGTCTTTGTGTGCAGGTATAATCCACATGCAAGGCTGCTGTCTTGGATCTTTATGATAAATATTTCAAGTCCCCTTTTCAGCAAGCAACGTTGTGTCACCTGCACCCGGAAGACTCACTGTTAATGTGTCTTCGCCCAGTGCTGACACTGCTTTCTTCTTCATTCTTTCATTTCTTGGATGATTTATTGAGTACACAGACTGAGTAAATATGGTGAGAAGATACAACTCTGACGTGCCTCTTGCCCGAGTTTCAAGCACATGGGATCCCTTTGCTCGGTTCCAGCAATTTCCTCTTGGTCGGTGGACAGGTTCCGCATGAGCACAGTGAGTGCTGCTCCGCATATTATCCATAATTAGTCACGATCCACACCCATTTCATAAAACATAGGCAAACATCTTTCTGGTAGTCCCTGCTTGCAGACAAGAACCAATTGAAACCGGCACTGATATTTCTCATTTCACATCCTCTTTCTGACTCTGACTTGAGTTGCTGGCCCTTTGCTGCCTATGTACTCCTGCAACATTTATTATAAATCCATGGATGAATGTTACAATTTGGTTACATTTAAAAAACATTGCAAATGTTGTATATTTTAATATATTTTGGTTGTTATATATATTGATAACTATGAAAGTAAAGAATAAAAACAAAAAGTTTTTTCCCTGAAATTAAAAATTCAAGCACTATAGGGTTAGGTAAAGGTTTATATTTCAGATAAAAAAACAAAAAAACCCCCAAACTCTCTGTCATCCGGTCAATGCTGACTCACAGCGACCCCTGTGCATTCTGAGACTGTAACTGTTTATGGGAGTAGAAAGCCCAGCCTTTCTCCAAAGGAGCTGGTTTTGAACTGCTGACCCTGGGGATCTCAGCCCAATGTGTAAGCACTACATACCAGAGCTCTTCTCAGCAGTGGAAACCACTCATCAACCCCCCTGATAGTTCACCACTGCAGGGATAGTGAACATTTTATGTAGATTTCCAGTCAGAATCTCTGTAACTCCCAACAAAGGACCTTTCCCTTGTCCGGAGCCATGAGGCCCGGCCATTACTTGGAATTTATTAGCCTGAGCTCTGGGCATTCTTCTACCCCAGCCTAGGTGACAGAGCACTGCAGCTGTAAAGCTTGAGAAAACAAGGTGTGATAATCTTTAGATAAGCACCTGTGTCCTGCATCCCCTTGATTGGGTAAAAGATTGTCCCCCCCCCCCCACCTGATTTACATCAACACATACCTGGTTGAAGACTGTAAGCCTTACTGACTCACGGGCAGGGTGCACTCCCCTGAACTCCCTGATTGGCCTGTTGCCAAAGTAGCCTAATTTGCATGTGCAACAGATGCTTCCCCCCCTTGCTGGCCGATATAAGCTGTAACTCTTTGTTCATTAAACGAGACTTGATCAGGATACTGTCTTGTCTCCATTTTCCGTGCCTCTTGTCTCCCCAAATTCCCACTCTCTCCTCCAGGATCCACGTTGAATGTCCCGCGGGACGGGACATTCCCTGTCTGGAGCTAGGTAAGAAAGTGGGGGAGACAGTGGTAGGATTCACCTGAGTGGTTGTTAACATGATGTGTGTTATCCTGACCATCCTCCCGGGAATTCCCGGGAATAAATGAGCCTTCTGAGGAGCAGGAGGAGGAATCTTCCTATCAGCAAGAACCAAGAGTGGGGTGTGTCCTTGATCCAGAATCCAGTTGTGACACTGAGCAGTGGCAGAGAAGCAGCAGCAAGAATAGCAGAACCAGAACTCAGAGCATGAGACAGAGCACACAAAGCAAGTGACACTAAGTACTTTGGGGCAGGAGGCTGGCTTGTGGAATGATGTCCCTCTGGACCCTTACTTGGGGGACTTGCTAACCCAGGGTGGTGGAGCTGGGCACTTCAGGTTGCGGCTTATAGTGGAGTGACATGTCCTTTGCACGTTTGTTAGGAGCCTTGAAAGAATTTTGTAACACATCCTGATGAATAATAGTAGCGTGACCAATTCTCACCCGCATTGTAACCTATTAACTTCCTTCACAAGCCCCCTATTTCTGCGCATTCCCCCCGCATCGTCGTGTGTTGCCGTTGCAATGAACCATAGAACCTAGAGGCAAAGCAGAGGACACAGAAGTAGAGCGTGTTGTGTTAGACAGACACATTGGGTATCGGGAGTACGGTTTGTTACAGTGGTTCCGGACTCATTGAAGCATGGGGTTTTGTAAGAGAAGGAACTGAAAATTCATAGGAAGTAAAGTATTTGATTCGTAGTGTGGTTATTTTGGTTGCTGTTACTTGTAATGGATGTAAGGAGGGATATGTTGCAACTGAGAGAAGAAAAGCCGAGTCTGGAGTGGTCTGAGTGGGAAAACACTCTGCTGATTAGATAATAGATGATTAATAGGAGGTTAGAAGCCCAAGGTCATATATACATGGACAACATCCAGTGAGTCATCACTGCCATCTCACTGCACCAGTTTTTGGTGAAAAACAACATTCCTCTCTTGCCCCCAGGCACCTTACTCACCTGACCTAGCTCCTGCAACATTTTTTGTTTTTTTTCGAACAAAGAAGGACATGGCAATTTGGCGATGTTGAAGGGGTGAAGGAAAAAAACAAGAGACGTGCTGTCAACCATCCAAACAGATGAGTTTGAAAATGTTTCCAAGAATGGAATAGAGATTTGACAAATGTATATTAAGTGTAATGGAGAGTAGTTTGAAGGCTATAAGTTGTTTTGTACAAAAAATTTAACTCCATAGCTTTGAAAAAAATTCCATATTTTTTTGGTACCCAATACTTCTGTATACTCAGCAGAAGTATTGCTAGATCACCTGGAATTTCTATTCCCAGTCATTTGATGTAGCACCATGTCACTTTCCACAGTGGGTGCACATAATCACCTTCCCATCAGTAGCGTATGAGGGATCCAATCCCTCTACTGCATCCCCAGCATTTGTTATTTTTTGGCGTATTTTTTTTAACTTGGCTGTCATTGTCATTCTGGGATTTACATTTAGGTTGTTGACCATCTTGAGTGAGGTTTAGGTTCTGTTCTATTCTTCCACAGATGGTGTGTTATACAGGGTTCTCTAGAAAAACAAGACCAGGACACTTATGATTTTATATATAGATAGGTGGATAGATAGATACAAAATAAGCAATAAACAGCAAATTAGTCTATAGAGCAGTACAAATGGCTCGGTGCAACTCACTTCTGTGAGACAGCTAATACACTGGCAGTCCGTCAAGTACTTTTTTTTCTGTTTGCCAGTTTATTTATTTATTTATTTACATTTTATTAGGGGCTCATACACCTCTTATCACAATCCATACATATACATACATCAATTGTATAAAGCACATCCGTACATTCTTTGCCCTAATCATTTTCAAAGCATTTGCTTTCCTCTTAAGCCCTTTGCATCAGGACCTCTTTTTTTCCCCCTCCCTCCCCACTTCCCCCTCTCTCATGAGCCCTTGATAATATATAGATTGTTATTTGATCATATCTTGCCGTATCTGGAGTCTTCCTCCCCGCCCCCCCTTCTCTGCGGTCCGTCTCCCAGGGAGGAGGTCACATGTGGATCCTTGTAATCGGTTCCCCCTTTCCAACCCACTCACCCTCTACCCTCCCAATATCGCCCCTCACACCCCTGGTCCTGAAGGTATCATCCACCCTGGCCATCAAGTCTTGAGGGCCACCGGGTGCAAGTCAAGGAAGAAGACAGCTGAGTCATCTATAGAGTAATTCAGGCAATCCAGGTACAGCAGCAAACAGCAACGCAGGTCACCAACAGTCAGCCAGATGACAGGGTCTGACAGTCCCCAGCTCGAGCAATGTATACACCACTAGCATAGCGATGCAGGTCTTGAAAGAACCTCAAACTACAGTGACACATTATCCATGGGTTGGGTGTCCCACCGGTAGTGTAGCTCACAAGTTGAGGCAGAGAACCAGCTAAGGCAGCTGCACACTGGTCTGATCATCAAAGAGCAAGAGACAAGAAAGGCGAGGCTTACCAAGCCATTTATCTCTGTGCCTTTCAATTAAACTGCCTTTCAATTAATCCCACATGTGTTCAGTGGCCAGGTTGGCACAATAAACCTGCCTATCACAGATGGAAATTCAATTATGATAGCACCCGTTGTTGAAGAGACCATGTCTATCCCACTTAATATCTTTTGTCCCTTGGTCAAAGATCAGTTGTTTATAGGCAGTTGAATATATTTCTGGGTTCTCTGTTATGTTCCTTTGGTTTATGTATCTGTCACTGTGCCAGGACCGGGTTCATTTAACTACTGTGGCTGTGTAATAGGTTTAGAGGTTGAGAAGTGCTTGCGGCAGTTTTTGAACTATCTTCAGCAAGATTTTACTTGCATGTGACATCAATGACATTGTTGATAATTTCTGCATTCTGCTGGATCATCTTTCTTTGGAATGGGCACAAATATGCATCTCTTTCAGACAGCTGGCACAGATGAACATTCACTAGTTGAAACATCTCATTTGATATTCCATCAATTTGTGAAATCTATTTTGTTTTTGCCAATGCCTTTAGGGTAGCTTGGATCTCTCCCTTCAAAACCATCAATTCATAAGCCCAGTTACCTCCTGAAATAGTTGAATGTTGACCAATTCCTTTTGGTACAGTGACTGCATTCCTTTCATCGCCTTTTGATGTCATCTGCAGCATTCCACATTTTACCCGTAGAACTTATGGACATTGCAACTCCAAGTATGAATTTGTTCCTCAGCCTGACATGGGCTGAGTGTGCTCTTCCTTTTTGGCGTTCTGACTCCAGGTCTTTGCACATCTCGTTATAATACTTTACTGTCCTTTGCAATCTTTTGTTTAGTTCTTTTACTTCATCACTTCATCCATTCACGTTAGCTAGTCTGCATACAAGAACAAGTTCATCCCTTTTGGTCTTTTCTTTCTTTCCTGTCTTTTTTTATTTTAAACATTTTATTAGGGGCTCATTCAACCCTTATCACAATCCATACATACACATACATCAATTGTATAAAGCACATCTGGACATTCTTTGCCCTCATCATTTTCAAAGCATTTGCTCTCCACTTAAGCCCTTTGCATCAAGTCCTATTTTTTTCCTCTCCCTCCCTGCTCCCCCGTCCCCCTCCCTCATGAGCCCTTGATAATTTATAAATTATTATTTTGTCATATCTTGCCCTATTCGGCATCTCCCTTCACCCCCTTCTCTGTTGTCTGTAGGTTCCTTTCCTGTCTTTTTAATGACCTTTTGTTTTCTTTTGACCTCCAGCCATTAGTGTTCACTACATCAAACCTTTTCTTGCATAGTCTCTAAATTCAGGTGAACTGTATTCAATCAACTGATGGTCTTTTCTGCCGTTGGCCCTAGGATTTGTTCTGACTGAAAATATTGAGCTCTTCCACCCTCTTTTCCCACAGATATAGTCAATATGATTTCTGTGTATTCCTTCTGGTGAGGTTCTTGCGAATAGCCACTGGTCATGTTGAGAAAAAGATATTTCCAATGAAAAGGTCATTGTTGGTGTAAAATCCTAATTTCCAGCATTGTTTCTATCACCAAGGCCAGTCTTTACAATTATGATTCTTCTTCTTAGTTTCTAACTTTCACTTTTCAATCACCACTAATTATCAATAGATCATGAGTGTGTTTCATCAATATCAGACTGAGGAAATTGGTAAAAACCTTTACGTTCTTTATCTCTGGCACCAGTGATTAGTGTGTAACGTAGAATAATAATAGTCTTAACCGATCCTCCTTGTAGGGGTATGGGTACTATCCGACTACGGAACATCACGCTGTATCTTGAAATGTTGGTTTTGATACTGAATGTGATGTGGTTCCTTGTTCTCATTCCTGGCATAGAAGAGCATAGTATTGTCTGATTTAAAATGACCATTATTCCAAACAGCAGTCCATTACAGCTCACTGATGCGTAAGGCTGTCAATCTTTAATCATTCCATTTCGTTTTTGACAACTTCCAATTTCCCTAAATCCATGCTTTGTACAATGCTCTCATTATCAATAGATGCTTGCAGCTATTTCTTCTTATTTTGAGTCATGACATTTCAGAAAATGAAGGTCCCCAAAACTTTGCTCCATCTGTATCATTAAGGTCAATTCTATTTTGAAGAGCCAACCCTTGCTTAGTCATAGGTTGAGTCCCATCTAACCTGAGGCGTTCACCTTCCTAGCGATGTCATGTTCTGCTACTATTCATAATGTTGTCACTGGTCTTCTTTTGTTATTTTTAGAAGTAGATCAGCAGTTTCTTCTTCCTAGTGTGTCTTTACTTTTGCAGCTCTGCTGAAACCTGTTCAGCATAGGTGATCCTGTGGGCATTTAAAACACTGGTGGTATAGCTTCCAGCGTCACAGCAACAGAAGTCACCACGCAGTGACAAAATGACAGATGAATGGTGGCTCTGTTGACGCACCACTCCCTGTCCCTCGAGGGTCGGAGCACAATGCTATGCCTGTGCCTTGAGACCCCTGATCACCATGTCTCAGTCCTAGCTCATCCCCAGATACAAGCTAGATGAGTTCATTGGAAAATGGTTATACAGTAAGATTGCATGATCATGCAGCTTTGTGATCAAAGTAAATGATGCTGGTTACAAGCAGAATATTTTTACCCTTTAAAAATGACTTAGATGAGTTTCATCTTCACCTTCATGGGCCTCATCACCGAGGTCTGACATTTGGTCAACTCATTGTTATTCAGTCCTTCTGCGGTACAGGGACAGGTGACTTGGGAAGAAAGTGTTTCAATATTGGTTCTCAGGAAGGTAAATGATTGCTTTCCATGCTGGTAAATATTTTTCAGAGAAGCCCTACTGTTATGGGGTCGATAAGATAAAAGAAATTCCCTAGGGTAAAATATCCTTACCCTGGTAAGGAAGACCCAAACAAAATACCTCAAACTAAACCCATTGCCATGAAGTTGGTCCAAGTCAGCTGAGCAATGCAGGACAGAGTCCAACTGTCCCACAGAGTTTCCAAAAACCTCTCATTTTTTTACAGGACTGGGAGCCCTGGCAGAATGGTTACTCACTGAACTGCTATGTGCAAGGTCAGCACTTTGAACCCACCAGTTGCTCTGCAGGAGAAAGACGGGGCTTTCCAATCCCCTAAAGAGTTACCGTCTCAGAAACTCAAAGGGGCAGTTCTACCCTGTCCTATAGGGTCGCTATGAGTTGGCATTGGCTTGACAGCAGTCGTTTTGATTTAATTGCAATCTTGATGGGAACAGAGCTGATCTTCCTCCACATGGCAGTTGGTAGTTTCAACTGACCACGAACCTTTTGGTTAGCAGCTGAGCATGGAATCAAAAAAGCAATATCTCATGTGTCCTGGATGCTATGCATTATTCTGATCGATGGGTGGAGAAGCCTTGAGTTAGGACCAAGAAGAAAACTTAATCCAAACAGGACTAAGCAACAAGGGCCTTTACTGGCTCAGACCGTTGGCAACTGCGGGCGGTAACCTTAGACACGGCTGGCTCCAGGAGTGACATCTTTAGGAGGCGGTCTCTGCCGGTGTCATAGGGACTGACTTCATTCTTAGACTTTCTCTTGACAGCCCTAGGAAATCTCAGTTGGTTTCTTTGGTCCAAATGGCTGGTCCAGGGGTGGAGTCAGCTCCATCAAAGCTTGTCATCAGAGAAGAGGGGAAGAAGGGTCCGTTTCCTAAAGAAAAAATCGGTCAGCACTGAGCTAGTCCCACAATCCCTTCCACCTTCCCCACCCACCAGGAATCCAGGGCTCTCCTGAGGGACCCCGTCTCACTGGGTCAAGCTCAAGGGCAGTGGTTGTTTAATGGCCCAGAGAAAGCCAAGGGCAGGAAGAATAGGGACAGCTCAGAAAACACAGTCACCTCCTCTAGGGGCTGCCCCTTCTCTGCACAATGCCCTCTTTGACTTCTCAGCACCCAACGGGCCTGATTGGTGAGGCAAGCATGGGGTTACTTGTGCTTCCGTACCAATCTGTAGTGAACAAGGGCACCGTTTTTCACCACAGCAAAGCTTCTGCTTGTGGGTATGCCTGGCATCTGTCTCTCTCCCAATCCAAACGCCTTCCTACTGAATCAAAGCCCTTTTTAAGCTTACAAAGCCTGACGGGGCTGGACTATGCAGTAAGGGATGCATGCATGGGCTCACTTCTGCATAGTTACTAATCTGCAGTGAACTGTTTCAGATATGGCGATACCAATATGAAACTCTTCACTTCAGATTAGTTCATTAAGCCCAGGTTTCCCTTGTTTATTGGGTAATCCAGGTTGCCTTTCTAAGACCCTCGGTCTCTGGATTAAAATAAATTTTTTTGTGGGGGTTGTGAAAATAGACACATCAGAATAATCATCCACTTGTCCATTTCTGCGTGTAAAATTCAATACCATGGATTGCATTCTTCACGTTATCTCACCAGTTTTGGCATGGCTCCCCAGTTTGCCTCGCCACCACCACTCAGACTACCACCCAAACCTCTTACCTTGAGCTTTAGAGCTAACAGGAGCCCAGGTGTTATAATGGTTACATGTGCGCCTGTGATTCCCATGGTCGCCAGTTCGAAACCACCAGCAGCTCCACGGGAGACAGACCAGGCTTTCCACTCCATAAACAGTTACAATCTTGGACGCCCACAGGGCTTTAATGTGAGTCAGCGCTGACTCGATGGGAGAGAGTTTTGGGTTTAGAGTTAACTGCTGACAATTTGATCTCATAGAGATGATTCTTAGAGATGAGCTCAATGTTCCCGTGGAACATTCTAGACTATTGTTTCATTCACAGATGACTTCAGGGGACAATTGCAATTCATAGTCTGAAGATGTTCTTAGAGCAATGAGAGATTTGGAGATAGCTCTAGTTGGCCATCAGTCCCATACATCTGGATTTGAGAGAGAAAAAAAAAAGTGTTTCCTATCTCCCTCCCCACCTTGGATTAGGATCTACCTATTGATTCCTTGACCAAAACGTTCAGTGAGGGTAGCTGGGTACCACCCACTTGTCTTGGCCTCAAGGCGAAGGAAGCAGGCTGTTGTCCACGGAGGCCATTAGACTCAGGGCAGTGTGTTCTCAGATTCCTGGGTCTCTTTCTTCCTGGGTGGCTCTGGGTAAAATGGGGACCAACTGCTGTGTCATGGAGGGGTGCCAATTGGACAGTCCCATGGGGATCAGGGTTTCTGAGTTCAAAACTGTAAGAGAAGGATTGGTTGGCAGGGTTTGGCTCAGGTGCCCACTCCAGATCAGCCGTTGGGGGTGTAGCAGACTCCTCTCACCCTGGGCCTTCACTGTGGTTAGGGAAGAGCCTCATGTCAATGCGGGCGACGCTGATTCCAGCATCTGCTCCTCACTCGTGGGCGGGAAGACACCTGGCTCTGCCTTGCCTTTCCGTGGTTCCTTCCTCCCAAACTCTGCCTCTTGGCACTGGGTGGGTGACTCAGCAACTTTGCCTCCCTTTCCCTCTCTGGCGCTGTGTGAATCCTGCCTTCTCCAGGCTGCCCTTTATAGGTCTCCTCTCCCCAGCCACTCCTAGTTTCTAGCAGCTACTGCTTTGTTAGTTGTGAGAAATATTCTGTGAGGAATGTTCGGATTCTGTCGTCCAGCCCTGGGCGTGGGGGCGTTTATGGCAGAATCAAAGGAAGTGCAGTTTCTGGAACTCGTGAATGCATTAATTATCCAGTCCTGCTTCCCGGGTGGAAGCGAGGCCCAGGGACAGTCAGCAGTAAAAGGCGGGCAGTTTGGGTTACCATAAGCTAACGTCCACCACACACACACACACACACACACACACACACACGCACGCACGCACGCACGCACGCGCGCGCGCGCGCGCGCGCACACGCACACGCCTGCGCGCGGCGGTGGAGGGCCAGGCAGTGGGGGCCTCCGCTGGCGTACCCCGCTGGAGAAGTTCATGCAAAAAAGCAACTTTATTTTTCTCTCCACTCCTCGGAAAATGGCTGCTAGCAGCTTTGCCACAAAGACAAAGTACCGATCTGCAGGCCATTTTCGGCGCACGTTGGAGCTTTCACCCGGACTCGCTCGCCCTAGCCCACAGCGCAGGGTTCTGCTAGCAGCTAGCGGGATCCGGGCGCCAGAAACAATGTGTCCCCGGCACTGAGCAGTTAACAGTTGGGGCCGATACTCTGTATCCGCGCCACCTCTGGCCTGCAGCCCCCCCCCCCCCCAGTTCAACCCGGACTGTCTCAGTGGCTCGGAGCCCACGGGCTGTGACATCTCGTGGGGTTGCATGGTAACCTGGGAGCCAATTTGCCCACTCAGGCTACGCCCTGGTCCAGCACCACGCGGTTACCAACCCCGGCGGTCTCGGGTCTCCCAGCCCTGAGGCCAAGCCGGAGGCCCCGTGGCCAGAGAGTTCGGTGAGAGCGCGGGCCCCCAGGGCATCACCCACTAAGCGGAACACCCCCCTCCCCGCAGGCTGCAGGCCCCAGCAGTGACAGGCCCGCCACGCGTGTCCCCGCGCACGCACACGCCGTGCGCGCCTCGGTCCCACCCTTGCTGTCGCCCGTGCTGGGGCGCACGGAGGCACTCCGTCGCTCACGCGCACGCCGGCCGGCACCGGGGCCGCTCCGAGCGTGGGGGAGTCCAGAAGGGTCAGCGCGTCCGGGAGACCCCGCAGGGCCCCGAGCCGGCGGGCGGGCGGGCGGGCGGGCGGTGTCCGGGGCGGGCCCTGGGCGGAGCTCCCGGGGCTGGGCGCGCAGGGCGGGGGCGGGTCCCGCCGTCGCCGTCGTCGTCCGCGCTGCCCCGCCCGCCGCTCGCCCGGTTCCTCTGCGCCGCAGCCCACGCCGTCGCCACCGCCGAGCCCGCTGCTACCGCCTCCGAGGTATGCGCCGCGGGAACGGGCTGGAGCCGGCGTGCGCCCCGACAGACCAAGGGGGGGTGTCGAGCCGGGAGGGAGTGGGAGGACGGGAGGGTGAGGGCCGAGCGCGGGGCCCCGGGCCCTGGGACCGAGCGGCAGCGGCCTGCTCAGGCCTGGTGGCGGGTCAGCAGTGGCCGGAGCAGGCCGCGCGCACGGGTGCCGAGGGGGCCTGGCCTGGGAGTAGGAGGCCCGGGACCCAGAGGGGCCTGCGCCTGGGGGCGCATGTCGGCGGGGACAGGCGGGCAGAAGGGCATGGGCGGCCGCGTGGAGCCCCAGCCAGCCGCGGGTCTAGGTGACCTTCCCGGGTGGCGCCCTCTGGCTCTCCATTCTGGGAGCACGGGTCCAGCCGGAGCCTGACCGTGCTCCGGGGCCAGATCCCTGACCCTGTGCGGGCCACGCTGCCGCCGCGGAGGCGAGCCGCGCGTCACCCGCGTGGCCCAGCGCCCCGAGCTCCTGCCCACCCCGACCCGTCTAAGCCCGCCCGCTCGGCACCGCCTGCCCGTGCCAGCGGAGCCTGGCCCGCGGCACCCCAGCGGACCGCGCGGCACACAGTCGATTTAGGCCTCCAGGGCCAGGCTCAGCTTTAGGCCTGGGAGAAAGGAGGAGGCCGCAGCACGGGGTGTGACCGCCGAGTGCTTAGAAAGGAAAGGGGTTCCTGGTTCGGTCACTCATTCATTCATGTAGGGCCGTGTAAGCCGGAAACCAGACTTCAGATTTCGACCTGCAGGCCAAGTCCGCAGCCCAAGGTCACACAAGTGGGAAGAGTGACGCCTTGCCTTTCTCACCTGTGAAACAGAACAAGTCTGCGTCTTTCCTCTTGGAGATTTTGGGAAGGAGAACATGAGATGATTCATTTGTAAAGGTTGCTGGATGTTGACTGGCCTCGGGGTGGCCTCTAACGGGAAACCTATCCAATAGCGATTTCCTCCAAGTGGTGGTGTTCACTGGCTCGGTGAATGTATCACTCGAGTCTGCAACATGCTTACTTTCAGGATATAACTCACAAAAGACCCTACAAGTGTGCAGATTGATAGGCCAGGCTGGCGGCATCCCATCCCCCACAGAGGATTGGGGAGTGGACCCCTCCTAGGCCACAGCCTTCTCTTCCCTTTAGGGTGAGGCCAAGGACCTGCAGGGTCAGGCTGCTGTGCTGTGCAGCTTTACGGCCTGGACCGGCATCTGGCCTGCAGGAGCTGTTCCGGAAGGATTGGAGTGGGTTGGGGAAAGAAAGACACTGCCCAGAGTTGAATCCTCTTTGATGGGGTGTAGTCTTAACCACGAGGGGCCATCAAAAGTGGGTGGGAAAATGTCACTATCTTGTAATTTTTCCACACGGTTTTTGAAGCGCCTCTTTATTCCTTTTTTGGTTTTAATGGGATCTAGTGGCATTTTCCTTCTCTGACAGGTTTCTGCCTTACACAGGCTGGGGCTTTTGCAGGTTTCACTGCCTTCCCCAAGCGCTTTGAACATTCTGTGAATGTCCTTTGGGGAACTTGTTGAACTGGTATTTCCAGGCTTGAGGGCGACTTGGGTATGTCCAAGATCTCAGGCTGGCACCCTTGCCTCTCCCATGGTGGTGGGCTGCTGACTCCTGCCAGGGCTGTCTTGATCCCTGCACCTGCCCTCACCAGGAGAGGGAACGGCCTGGGTGGGTTACTTGGGCTTCTCTGGCAACTCTAGCGTGCGGGCTAGGAAGGGTGCCATTTATAGACAATTCGTACACGTCAGGAAGCAAGGCCTCAAGGATTTGGGGATCAGATGGTGAGGAGGTGCCTGTGGGTCTCTGCACACTGGGCAGATGTGGGCGAGCAGCTGGAAGCTGGCAGAGGTGAGCGTGCTCATCTTCATTCAGTGCAGCAGTGCCCCTATGTCCACTTTACCCTTGGTGGGAGTTCCTGGAATGATGGCAGTCCACAGCAATGCTTGCTGGTGGCCACTGGGAGGGGACACGTGTGCTAAGGGACCTCCTCAATCAGCTCTTCAGGGTCCCCAGAGGACGAGGGATCTATGTCCTTTGGTTCCCCCTCGACTCCTGTGAGTTCTTAGGCCTGGCACATTCACCCTTTGTGTACTGCCCACCCTCCCAGGGGCATAGGGAGGGGTGAGTGGGAGCCATGGCCTTTCCCCCAGAACAGGGCTGGAGAGGGACCCAGAGAGCAATGTGGGCTCCCAGCAGCTCTGACTTGAGCCGCAGGGTCTGGTCCAGGCCAAGTGGCTTTCTTGTGCTTTAGTTGTCCCCCTCCGACGCCCATTAAAGTGTGATTGTCATCACCTTGGTACTTCTCTTTTGAAACCTACCAGCACCATCCCTGGGGACGGAGGTCTAGTCAGTCCATTTCATGCATCTGGGTACTTGGGCACAGAGAACAGTGGTACACACTACCCAGTGGAGGGGGACTGATGATTCAGAGACTGATGGACTAGCTCCAGTGTTGTTGCTCCTACGCTGCACTTGACACTCCAACAGGCTGCGGGGAACGAGCTAATGGGTGTGAAAGCTCCCCCGGAAGTAGGGATTGCGGTGCAGATGTTGTTCTTCACACTGGCTGCTGTGTGTGCGTGACTGGGTCTAGGCCAGCCAGCAGTGGGCTCAGCCTTTTTGTCCCAAGGACTGTGGTGCTGGGTGACTGAGGGGCAGAGAGGGCCGTTTTTCCTGGGATGGCGGTGGTGGGGCATTCTTCCAGGACTTGCCAGGACGGTGTTCAACTAAACAAGACCTCTTATGGTCGGCAGGGACTCTGGACCCTGTGGTGCAGGGTGCCCTTTGGCAGCTGGTACAGCTGCCATCGTTATTCTCAAGAATCGCTAAAGTGAAAGCATGTCCTGGTCACGACTCCTTGGCCGGGTTCATGTGCACATACTCTGGACCAGTCAGTCACTGCTAGACGCTTCCTGCAGACACGGATCCACCCGCAGTTACCCTGAGCCGGGCACCTCTTCCATATTTGAGCCAAAGGAAAATGTGCAGGGAGGTTGTGGGTGACCCAAGGACACCCAGCTCTGGGGCAGTGGAGCCGCTGTGCTCTCAGGTAGGCATGACTCCCCGGTCTACCTGTCCACACCCTGTACATTTTAACCCCCTTGTGGTCAACGAGCACTTGGGCTGTCAGAGGTCAGGTAAGAGTCCCGAGGGTGGTTGAGACTTAGGGCCAGGTGTGCCCCGTCAGGTCAGCGCAGACCAAGCCTAGGTCCCCTGCTGTGTGGGTAGATAGGTGACTGCCCGCAGTCAGCCCATTCTCTTGAGTCTCTTGAGTGGAAGGTGGTTTTGACTGTGCCCCAGCTCTCAGGGTGTTTTAAAATAGCTGGCCTGACGGCCTATGGTGGGGGAGGAATGATGGCTAGGTGCACCAGACCCACAGACTTGCTGCCAGAGCACGGGGCCAAGGGCCATGGGCCATGGGCTGGGTCAGCGTCTTGGAACCTGGGCCAGGGACCACCCCACAGCCCCGGGTATCCCTTCCCCGCCTCCTGGGGCTGCCCTGTCCTGGCTGTGGGTGCTGGGGAGCTCATGGGAGGCTCCTGACTGCTGCTGGGATTGTGTTGGGATTGTATAGGAGCGGGGGAGCAGACTGCCTTTCAGAGATGGCATGCCTCCTGGGAATTCCTTTTCCAGAGCCTGGGTGTGGGGTTAGGAAGAGGTGGGTTCCCTCTGCTCTCATTCCTGGTTGGTTCTGCTGCAGGCTGGCCCTGTTCTAACCTGCCGGACCAACTACCACCAGATGGTGTTGGAGGGGGTTATGATGTTGGAGTGACAGAGGGAAAGGTTCCCCACATGTCTCCTTCCGAGTGGGGCATCCTGGGTTGGCAAGATGGCTGTGCTGGTGCTGATGCCAACCCGGTCCTCCCAAGAATCATATCCACCCACACGGTGAGCTAGGAGAGCTCAGCGAAGGGAACTTTGCCAGGGTGTAAGGCACCCAGCACAAAGAGCTTAGCACTGGTGTCAATACTCCGATGCCTGTGGGCGGGTGGGGGCTGTTTGGGGGATCCAGAGAGCTAGAGCAAGGGAGAGAGGGCCTGTGGCCTTGGGTGGAAGGGCATCAGGGGGTGGGGATGAGCACCCCAACCTTACTCTCCTTTGCGCCCATCTTCTGCCGGGGCCCTCTGGTAGCCAGCCCCACTTGACTTTCCCTGGCAGCAGTCGTAGTGACCAGCGGGAGGGGGTGATTGGATGGGAGTGTGTCCAGAGGGACCGGCACTAAACACCCAGTTTGATCATGATCCCTCCTCACTAGGCCCCAGTCGCTGGAAACGCCGCCCCTAGGAAGAAAGGCGCCATGATTAGTCCTGTTTTACAGAGGAGGAAATGGAGTTGCAGTCGCCCCAGGCTACATTGCCAAGAGCCTGGCCTAGCTAGAATTGCTTCTACTTGGCACCACCTGCTGCAGGTGGCTCCTGCTCTGGCCCAGACTAGCCACACCTTTGCTCCAGAGGGACCTCTCCCAGGTGTGCCAGGCCGAGCCTGGGAACTGCCCTGTGCCCTGCAGGCTTGCCGACACAGTGGCTGTGGCCTCCTGCTCAGCCGGGAGGGGACCTTCTGATGGAGCCCAGTGGGTGCCCCCCAGCTGTGTCCGGGGCTGCCCTGCCTATCCGGCAGCCAGAGGCCGAGGGGAGGAGGACCTTTCTGAGCGCTTTGCATCCTGGGGTGGGCTTGTTTACCTTCTCCGTCCTTAATTTCTAAAACGTCGTTACCAAGATAATCTACCCAGCGGAAATGTTCCATTACATTTTAGGCAAGGTTGTGATTACCTTCCTTTCTGTGTTTGTCCTCTGGTCCGCCCCTCTTCCATGTCTTCATTTGGTGGTTTTTTTTGGGGGGGAGGGGCAACGGTGGGTCATGGAGAAGTCTCACCTTCCACGTGTGAGACCTGGGCTCATTGGCCAGCGCACTGCCGACAGATGCCCACCATGTCGGCTGGACCACTGACTCCAAGTTCATGAGGACCTGCTGCTCTTGGTCTCGGCCCTGCCAGGGGTGCTCGCTGCTCCCGAGCCCCTAGTGCTTATGTCTGAAGGCCCCGAGTTCAGCTTCTCTGAGCTGTAGGTGGGGTGGGGTACTCGTCTGGGCAGTCTCACTGCCCTGGTGGCACTGCAGTGTCTCTGCAGAGGGAGCCCTGCTTCTGAGTAACTTACTTAGTTTCTCTTGTCAAATACGAAGTTTCTGCAATTCCTCCCCTCTCCCCCCATTATGAACAGTGAGAGCCTGGATGGTCAGAGCTGACACGCTCATTAAAAAGTCATTGGTGCCGACTGCCCGACAAAAAGGCGAACACTTTTCATATTCCTGATATTATACATGAGCGTGAACATGGTTTACTTCCTTTAACCGGGCACTCATATTTAATTTTAACTTGGCTGCTATGACCCGATATTGTGCCGAAGGTTTCCTTCCTCCTGTTTGAATGAGCTTGTAATGCTTTAGATAAATTATAACACGTTTGTCTTTGATACGAGATAGAAACAACAGAAAAAGACCTTTATTTCGGATGCCTGCATGTCCCGTCTCCAGGGGGCGCTTTTCAGGCAGGGTAAGTGGGTGTACGGCAGGCAGGCGGCTCTGCCAGGCTCTGAGCTTGATGGTGTGGTTCAGGGCAGGTGGGGTATCGGAGGAGCCCTGGCAGTTGGACTGCCAACGGAAAGGCCAGCCATTCAAACCCTCCGGCTGTTCTGTCTGGGGTGTTCTGCTCTGGGCTGTTGAGTCACTCGCTGTGAGCTGGACTCCTGGGTGGCAATGAGCTATGTGTTTGGTCTTGGGGTACGTGTGTACACACTCTGGGAGGAGAGCAGCTGTTACCTCCTACCTGCAGCCAATGAGTCAAGGAGGACATGTCTCCCTCTGCCCTGCACTCATGGCTCCCCCCCCCCCCCATTATGTAAGCAGCACACAGACAGACAGACCATCCTGGGCTGGGCGATATACTATCCCTGCCCTCTGAGCTTCCAATGTGGGCTGGGCTTTCATTCCTCACTGCAGCGAGGCTTGTGTAACTTGTTCAAGGTCAGCCAGGGGGTGGTTGGGTAGGTAGGCTGGCAGGCAGAGGAGGGGAACCAGGGACTCTCTTGGTGTGGCCTGTTGGTCTTTTATCAAAGTTGTCAGTGGCTTCAGACAGGTCTGTCTGTCACCTGTGGGAAGGAAGCTCCCAGGTTGGGCCCTGAAGCCATCCTCCATGCCCAGACACGTGTGGCCCCCACCCTCTCTTGTGGCTTTTCTGGTTTCTGCAGGCCTGGGGTTGGCTGCCCACAGGTGCCAGACTGCACCCTGCTTCTTCACCCTGTGCTCCCAGAGGCCCAGGTTTGAATGCCTGCGGAGTTGCTGTCACCTAGGCAGCTTTGTGCCTGAGTGGGTGCAGGGTGAGCAGCAGGGAGCAGGGACAGCCAGGGCCTCTCCCATCCATCCTTGAGAGACCACAAATAGACACCCCAGCATTGGGCACCCAGGAACTGAAGACAGTGGGATACTCCTTACTGTGATTCGATGACTGCCTAAAGTTGCATTTGAAATAGGTGCTGGCTCCTCTGTAAACTCAGCATTCTCTGTGGGCTGTTTGTGGATGGGAAGAGCTGAGCTTCCCAGAGCGAGACAGTGTTGGCCAGACCTTTCCCTGCTCCGCCAAGGAAATGCAGCCGGAGACGGGGAGACCGAATGGAGGGGGGGTCGGGGGTAGAGGTGTGTGCTGTAGGACAGGTGGAGAGCAGGGCTGCAGGCCAACGCTCACCAGCAGCAGGAGGGACACCGTGGTTGGGGGCCTTCAGCGAAGGGCTGAGTTATCCTTTGTTTGGCTCTGCCTGTCCGGTGGTTACTGCCAGGCTGGACACATGCCTGAGGGCTCCCAGACATGTGGTCACGCTCCATTGTCTGCGTTGAAGCAGACACAGTGTTGGCACTTCAGTGTATGTTTTTAGTAACTGGCAAGTTCACAACTGGCACCACACAAGTGAGGTGCTGTGGGACCTCCTTCATGGTAAGCTTGCCCGTCGAGGGAGGGAGTCTGGCCTTACCCAGAATCCTGCCTGCCCCTGCGCACACTGCCTCCCAGCTCTCTCAGGTGGGCCTGAAGCACCTCAGTGGCTGTGTGCTTGAGGCTGATGGGTGGGGGGGGGGGTTGTGGTGTGTGTGTGTGTGTGTGTGTGTGTGTGTGTGTGTGTGTGTGTGTGTGTTTTCTCTGGCTGGTGGTGGTTTGCTTGTTGGATTTGGGAGGTGGGTGGTGGGAGCAGCCAGTAGGACGGAAGCATTAAAGAGGCATGCTCTTCCATTTCCCTGAGGGGGGCACCAGTCCAGATGTGAAGAGCGAGGGGCATCTGGAGAGGTTGGTCCTGCAGTGGCTGTTTTGTGGAGTTGACTGGGGAGGCCCTGGGCCCTGAGCTTCAGGGAGGCCTTATCGGAGTCAGAGAGAAGGCCAGTGGACTGCTTCCCTGGGGCTGAAGAGAGACCTCTTTGTCCCCGGAATCCTTCCTACTGCTGGCAGGGATGGCGACAGTCCTGGGCCCTGGAGGGAAGCAGTCTTCTCGGGGTCTCCTAGGGGCTGCCTTCCCCAGCCTCCTTTGTGTCTGTCCAGCACTGTTTCCTGCTGGCTTCTCCTGGGAGCAGCCTGCTCATCTGCTGTGCTATCTGCCATTAGCTGGGGCTCTTTCCCCAGCCACTGGTTGGCAGCTCTCTGGCCCTATGGGGTCCCTGTGGGGCTGGCTCCAGGAGGGAGCAGTGGGTGGGGAGAGAGGGGGTCTGTAGACTTCACAGTGCTTTTCCTGTCTTCCCTGCACCCTGACCCTAACTGGGACACTGAACTTGAACATGTAGGCAACAGGCCGTGCTGGGCCTGGTGGCAGCCTGATCAAGTGCACAAAGTGACAACAGTAGCAAAACCAGGGCGGAGTCAACAGCTCGCCAGGCTGCGTCCTTGCTGCAACACTCGGCATGCAGTTCGAGAGAAGCTGTGCGTGTCCCAGAGGCTCTGGCCCACAACTTGATGGTTTCAGCATTGTGGGTGATCAGCTCGATCTGCTCCGGCGGACACCCTGTGAGCTTCGTGAAGCAAAGGCGCTGGCCAGCAGTTTCCATGGAGGCTCTCCTGGGCAACTTGAGCTCCCTTTCCCCAGGGTCGCCCGCTCTCCAGGAACACACTCTGCGTGTGCCCATGCACGCACGCACATGTATGTGCAACTTCAGGGTGGCTGTGTGAGATTCCATTTGGCAACGGAGAGACAGCATGCCCGTAAAACGACACGGTCCTCCAGAAGCTGGAACACATCCTGGGTGCTGGGTCCCAGTGGGACTCTTAGCCCCAGGTTCACCAACCCTGAGTTGCTATCTCTCCCTAAGATCCTTAATACATGTGTCCGCGGACTTGGTGATCTGCAGCAGCCCCAAGCAGTACTTGGTGGTTGGATTGGGAGGCAGAGTCATAGTGAAGCTCAACTACATGATTTATTGAAATTCAGTGAATTAAGATCTGTGGGCAGAGGAAGATGTGGCGTTAATATAGGGAACCTAGATGGGGCAGTGGCTTAAGCTGACTGACAGGTTGGTGGTTTGAGCCTACTGGTTGCTTTGTGGGGGAAAGAAGATAGGTCATCGGCTTATGTTGAAGATGTACAGCCTTGGAAAGCCAGTGGGGTGCTTCTACTCTGTCCTGCAGGGTTGCTATCATCAGGAAGTGCTTCAACAGCAGCGAGTTCAGTTTTGGGTTTGGAGGTTGGATTTGCTGTCCATGTGAGACGTTTCCTATTGGTTAGGAGTTTGTTCCTGCCTTTCTGTCAGGCACGTGGCACTCAAACCAGGTGCCCTTTCAGTGTTTTGTGAAAAGCTGGGTCCATTGTGGCTCATAGGAGGAACTCCTTGAGTATTTGTTGGGTAAATGAAGAAATTGGAGTCATATGGAAAGTATGTTATCAGGACAAGGTCTTATTTCTTACCCAAATGGCAGCATTTCCAAATCAAAAACACTTATAGGCCCAACACCAGGAAGGGGAGGAGCAGGAAACAAGGGCAGCAGTGGGCCAATGTTGTTACATTGAGGAGATTGCAACTCTTGTTACAAAACAACATACTTACAGATACTTGTTGAATGGGAAGCTAGTTTGCTCAGTAAACTTTCACTGTGTGTGTGTGTGTGTGTGTGTGTGTGTGAGAGAGAGAGAGAGAGAGAGAGAGAAAGAGAGAGAGAGAGAGAGAGAGAGAGAGAGAGAGAGAGAGAGGGGTGATGGGAGAGAGGGAGGGAGTAGGTGGGACCCTCTGATTTCTGTTCCATGCCTTCAGTGTTGTAGCAGCTGACATTCTGTAAGAAGATATGTTTCATTGGCAAGAGTTCTGCAATTCAGCAAAGTTGCTGGCTCATGGGAATGTGTCTTGGAAAGTTAATTCATTCAGCAAATATTTACTGCCTCTTCCCATGTTCTGGGCTCTGTGCTCAGCACTGGGCCGCCCAGGACAAGAGAGGTCTGTAGTCAGGCTGCGGAGGCTCAGCCCCCACGAGGGGTCATTCAGATTTCTTAGGCCAGGGCTTTCGCGTTGGCTGTGTACCCGCTGCTTCCTATGGCTGGAAAGCGGCTTCCCGGAACGGCACGTGCATTTATCCCCTTTTGTTGCAGCAGAGGATGGCTGTCCCTCCCACGTACATTGACCTTGGCAAACCTGCTCGGGATGTCTTCACCAAGGGCTACGGTGAGTGTGACGGGGCATTTTAGCGCACAACCTGGGTGGCCTGCTTGGGGGGCTTGTACCTGTGACGGCTGGGGCATAGAGCTCTTTGGGTCTCAGACCCAGCAGGGGCAGACAGGTGGTCACCCTCGTCTCCTCCCCCCCACCTCCCAGTGGAGCTGCCCTGGGGGTGCTTCTGCAGGGAACCATGGCTCCTAAATTTAGCCTGTCTGAAGGCACATGTCCAGGAGGCCCAGAGGCCCTGTCTCTGCCAGTTGCCGGACCCCTTCTCCCACCCCACGGGAGAGCCATGCCCCCTCTGCCTGCTGCTGTTGTGTGGCAACTGAGCTCCACACACAGACCGGCAACCCTGGGGACCGGGCGGCCTCCATCTGGCCAGCCAGCATTTTAAACAACCCTGCCACTCACCCTGTTAACACGGTCTTCCTCTTTCTTCAGGGTTTGGCCTCATAAAACTGGATTTGAAAACAAAATCCGAGAATGGACTGGTAAGTTGTCTGACAGGCCCGGGCGCAGGCAGCGATGGGAGACCCATTTTTTGGGGGGGGGGGGGCGTGGTCCTATCACCAAGTCCTCTGGCAGGCAAGTGGTCTGAGAGTCATGTCAGTAGGCTCCCCAACTTCCAGCTTCTGATGAACTTCCAAGAAAATGTGGGGCAACCTCTATTTTTGTTTTTCTGTTTCATTTATAAACGATCCGTGTTCAGTGTCACATGGTTCTTTATAACGACAGCTTTTTTGGGCACTGAATCCACGGACCATACCATCCCCTAGTTCAGTCATGACCCTAATAAGTTTTAGAACACTTTCTTCTTTAGCTTCTGCCACACAGAGCTCCAAGGAACTCTCTCCACTTACTGTCTTTAGAACGCATTTATTTTCGTAGCCCCGCATGTGTTTTTTATCCCCCTGGTGAAAACACGCAGCTGACACGCATCCTTTGAACGCTGCCCACATGCACCATGTGGTGGCCTTGGTGACGTCCCTCAAGCGGTGCCCTCATATTTTGTGGTCCTTTCCCCAGCCTAGCCCACCCCCACTAGGATGGCGAGAATAAAGGGTCACACAGCGCCTGCGGAGCTTGTGCGTCTGGTAGTTGCTGGAAGGAAGGTGTTCCGCGGTCCCGACTGTTGTGCTTTTCTTTGGTTGGGGCTGGAGCCAGGATGGGGGCTGGGGGTGCCTCTGCCCAGACAGAGGGTCAGGGGAAGGGAGAGTCCTTGAAGTAGCAGGATCCGTTCCTCCCCACCTGCCCTTCTAAGTGCCTCACTGAGTGTCTCACAGCATCAGTTCTCAGCCACACCCAGGAGCTGGCGCCTCTCCTCTCGAGGTGAGGCAAGCGCCGTCCGTTTAGGGGTGACGGCGCAGTGTGAAGCGCTGGCACACAGGCGGCGGGCTCTCTCTTCCCTTGGTAGGAATTTACCAGCTCCGGCTCAGCCAATACTGAGACCAACAAAGTCACGGGCAGTCTGGAAACCAAGTACCGGTGGACCGAATATGGGCTGACGTTCACAGAGAAGTGGAACACGGACAACACCCTTGGCACTGAGATCACCGTGGAAGACCAGGTAGCCGCCACCCGCCGGAAGGCACCGCCCGAACAGCGCCCCCCTGCTGGCCAGACTGCCCGTGATTGACGCTTCTGCTGCATGTCTTTTCTCTTCAGCTGACCCGTGGACTGAAGCTGACCTTCGATTCATCCTTCTCCCCGAACACTGGGTAAGAGTCCGTTCCGTTTCTTTTCCTGGTGGACCGTCGTGTGACTGTCCATGGTGGAAACCCTTGGTGATGCCAGGTGGCCGACCTCACCAAAGGGGTGGCCTCTGAGGTGTGGAGGAAGGGTCAGAGCTTTGAGGTGATCGCAGGACACCTCCACTGAGCACCCCCTGACTAATTCGTGGGCAGGGTGCGGTTTGCTCCGTGGATCCCTGGCCATTTGAGGGGCACTTCCATACATGCCTGGTGGAGGATTCAGAGCAGGGAGCTCTGGGGTCTTGAAACAAGACTCTATTGTCTGCTGGTGTCCTGGCCTCAGCCACGGAGACTGCGGCGTTTCTGCCTCAGCCAGGCTCTGCTTCTTGTTAACCAGGCTGTGGGAGTAAATGGCCACTGCCACCGGATAGTGATGCGCTGACTGGTCCCTGCTGCCGGCCCCGGAATTCAAGCTCCGCAGGCTCTTCCAGCACCTCCCTGCTGAGGGCAGCAGACAGCGGGCTTAACTGCTAGGCATTCCCACAGATGGACTGCTCCAGGCCATGAGGCCCCAGAGTAGGCTGGATGGTTACTTACTACACCCGCCGGGAGGTAGGATGCTCTGCTGGCCTGCCTTAGCTCCTGGACATGTTTCAAAATGGCCAGAAGGGGCTGCTGAAACGCACTCTTGTTTGTCCCCCTCCTTAGAGTGCTGGGTCTGCACAGCAGCCTAGACAAGGCGGTTGTGCACACTGATGTCGGGCGGATCAAGGGCTGGAGCTAAACGCCATTAGCTGCCACATCCCATGCTCCTTCCCTCGTGCCCCCCTTCCCAGAGTCTCTTCCAACACACATTCATCGTGGGAGGAGCGACTGAGGCCGGGCCCCGGGCTGGTCAGGGAGAGACCACAGGGACTTTGGCCCTGCAGAGTGGACTTGTCCTCCCTGGCTATAGATGTCCTGAGACTCTTAGCTGGACTCTCATCTTCGCCTAACTCCTGTTAGGAGCTCTGCCTTTGTACCCGTCGACTCCCCTCTGCCCTGCGCCTGGCCTCCGTGGGAGAAGTTATCCAGAGAGACCTGCGGGGTGGGGCTGGGGGCTCAGCAGGCATGCTGCCTTGTGCTGCCAGGACTTGGCCCGAGTGCCAAGGGGGCTGCTTCGAAAGAGACATCCCATTCCCTTTGGCAGGAATCTGCATGGGAGGGAAGGTTGTTAGAGTGTTTCAGATTTAATTTTTTATTTTGAAGTAATTTTATGCTTACAGGAAAGTTACAAAAGTCGATGTTCTTCGGACTTCTTTTTTCCGTTTCTGACTTGTGCGCGCGCACAAGGCAGTTAAAGACCCCATGGCTTGGGTCAGGTGCACCGTAGTCATCAAAGCGACATCCTTGCTCTTCAGCACTTTAAAGAGACCTTTTGCAGCAGATTTACCCCGTGCAGTGTGTCACTTGGTCTCCTGACTGCTGCTTCCATGAGCCTTGATTGTGGGTCCAAGCAAGACGGAACCCTTGACTTCCCCAAGTCCTGGGACCCACACAGCAGCATGTAGCTCACGTGGCTGAAACCACATGACTTGAAGCATCACTGTAATTGTGTATTTAATGACAGCTCTGACCTGAGCACATCAGCAGGTACAAAAATGAAATTAGGAAAGAGTATTAGCCTTGTAGATACACTGGTCTACAAGGGGGTACCTCACAGAAAAATAGTGTGCAATTTTCTGCTAGGCAAGCATCGAGCAACTTGCTTTGCGTTCACCTGGTGGCATCATCTGGGAAGGTTCTCTCTTGTCACAGTGAATTTTTTGGTAAAGGCAGTTTCTCTTGAACCTCGTTGTTTTGATGGCCGGTTTAAGAGCATAGCATGTGGCTATGAAATTTTGTGTCCTGCTCCAGAAAAATGCTGCAGAAACTGTTGTGATGTTGAACAGAACTTACAAGGACAGCACCATGGGAAAAACTCAAGTGTATGAGTGCTTTTCTCGTTTTAAAAAAAGGTGACATGTGAATTGATGACAAACCTCGTTCTGGACATCCATGAACTTCCTGAACGGATGAAAATGTTGACAAAATTCGTGCACTGTGCTTGAAGACCGACAATGGACCACTGAAGAGATGGGGAAGTTATCTGGACTGTCTTGGAGCGCGGTTCAGTGAATTTTCACAGCATATTTGGGGATGAGAAGGGTCGCTGTGAAGTTTGTACCTCGTGTTCTGACTGACCAGGGAAAAGGGCATCAATTGGAACCATGCTATTCTTTGAGAGAACAGCTCCAAAGTGACCCAGACAATTTTCCAAGGTCATTACTGGTGACAAGACATGGGGCTATTCTTAGGACCCCAAAACAAACATCAGTCAAGTCTCAGTGGAAAGTGCCATCATCACCTTGCCCCAAAACTTATCAAGTGAAATTAAAGATCAGTGTGTTGCTCATTTGTTTTTTTGATGTGAGGGGGATAAGTATTTGGCGTTTGTTCCACCAGGTCAGACTATTAATCAAGCTTTCTATTTAGAGGTTGTGAAAAGATTACAGATCAGTGTGTGACAAACCACAACAATGCACCTGTTCACACCGCCATCTCAGTGTGCCAGAATTTGGCTAAAAACAGCATGCCTCTCTTGCCAGACCACCGTGACTCACTAACCTCTCTCCTTGTGACTTCTTTTTGTTTCCATAAATGAAGAGGGACATGAATGAAAGGACAGCGATTTGAGGAAGTAGAAGAGGTGAAGAAAAAAAAAAACGAGGGAGGTGCTGTCAGCCATCCAAATAGTAGATGAGTTTGAAAAATGTTTCCAGGAATGGAATCGCAGATGTGACAAATGTATTAAGTGTGATGGAGAGTAATTTGAAGGTGATAAGGTTGTTTTGTTAAAAAAAAATTAAACATATAACTGAAACTAATTCTAATTATTTCCTAAGCTTGGCTAATGAAAAATGTTCTGATAATTATAACTACGGGTATTAAAAAAGGTACATTTTTGCTGAAAAACTGCACAAAGTTTTATAGACAGTCATTTTGCCACCCCCCGCCTCCCCCGCATCACCCCGTGTGGTTCTGCATCCCTTAGTGACACCACAGAGCACGATAGGAAACATGGGAGTAAGGCTTGATTTTTTTTTTTTAATTAACTGTTTTCAGAATAACAAGCTGGTTCTTTAGTAGAAACATGATGACTAGTGTGTATTTTTTTGTGTTTTGTGTTCTGCGTGTTATTCAGGGCTCTAAATATATACATTTCAATCCATTGCTGATATTATTCTTATTGATTCCTTAATTGTTCCATCTTGGATGCTCCCGGGCGCCTCTCTGGTTAGCTCCTAAGTCCTTTGGGGCCAGTCAGTCCCAGCAGTCTGTTGTTAGCTTTGAGCAATGTTTCCGGGCCATCTTGTCCATTTCCTGCGCCAGACCTGCAGTCAGCCATCTTCCCTAAAGCCCTACTTCCTTTTAGAAACAATGGTATCTCCAGCCCCGTGTTGGGGAGGAAGCTTCAGTCTCTGTACATGAAGCTGGGAGTGACCAGGCGTGTGTGGTCCTTGAGCAGGGTCTTGGAATAACCACTGCGTAGCCGAGGGACAGGAACAATCAGATGAAAATGGACCACATTTTGTTTAATGCTCTGTTCTCCAACATTTACTTTGGGCATACATTTGCTGATGCCATGACTCGCCTGCCCTTCCAGAGGGAGGCTGGGTTCCAGCAGCGGGCAGGGGACTCCCCGCATGGTCATTGACTCTGATCTGGGAGGAGCAGCCTGGACCAGGGGTCTTGTTGGGTCCAACAGGGCTGCCTGGTCCGGTGACTGCAGAACCCCAGGTTGTACGCAGGACCCAGCTCTCTGAAATACTATGTGTGCACCAGAATCCCCTGAGTCCAGATTGAAAAGAGAGCCAGCATGCATCTGCTTCATAATGCCATCGAGGCGCCCTGCCTGATAAATGTCTGAGATCCAGCTTCCTACTTTTAGCCGAGGACAGGATAGTTTAAATAAATATATAAAATTCTGCATTTGCTGCCTATGTTCCCGGTTTATTATGGTGGCATTCCTGCAAACTGGATCCATTTGAAAAACAGGCATGTGGCCTTGCGTACTGTGACAAAGCTCCCACATTTCGAGATCCGACTTTCCCACCTGCCCCTACTCTACTTATTGAAACTGGGAATTATGTTCATGCCATTTTAGTTTCTTGCAAAGTGCATTTCTTGGCCTGATTGTCCTGAGGCAGGGCAGGGCCAGGTTTCTAATATGACCCCCATTCTTTCAGGAAAAAGAACGCCAAAATCAAGACGGCTTACAAGCGGGAGCACGTCAACCTGGGCTGTGATGTGGATTTCGACATTGCCGGGCCTGCCATCCGTGGGGCTCTGGTGCTGGGCTACGAGGGCTGGCTGGCCGGCTACCAGATGAACTTTGAGACCGCCAAGTCCCGGGTGACCCAGAGCAACTTTGCGGTTGGCTATAAGACGGATGAATTCCAGCTTCACACCAATGTGTAAGGGCGCGCGCGCGCGTGTGTATGCACGTTAACATTTAAGTGCATGTGTTACGGGGGTGGTTTTTCACGATTTTGCCCCAAGCTCAATTCTTAACCATGAAAGCAAGATTTTGGGGAATAGATGAGTCGAATGGCCTTTGATACTTTTCTGTTTCCCATCCACCCACTTCCTGTGGAGACTTAGAATAGTCAATAGTGTCATTGGTGCCCAGAGTGACTGATGGATTACGGCAAGGACGGGGTGTCAGTCCAGAGAGCAGGCCTTTCCAGGTGCGGACGGGAACAGGGAGGGTCACCTTTTATTTTCAGTTAACAGAATGGGAGGCGGGGAAAGGTGCAGCTCTCTGATTCCCGGTCATTAATATCTGAAGGTCAGCACCGTGGACTTGATGAAATGTAGCTGCCTTGTGTTAAGTAAATTTGAAAGGATTACATTAGTTCAATATACAGCAGACTAAGACCAGCAGAGAAACAATGGCAGCTTGGAATCTGAAGGAGCCCCTTGTGTCCAAATGTGGGGATTGGTAGCGTGATGGTTGAGGATTGAGACGCTGAACCTGTGGCTCAAGTGGGCGGGTTTCACCAAGGGTGTTTCTTTGACTTCTTTCCACTAGAGGGCACTGCAGACATGGCTTTCTTTGATGGTTTTTTTCCCCAAATAGAATTTTATTTAAGTTATTGAGAGGTTTAATCTTAGCCCATGATCATCTACCCAGCTGCCTGCAAACACAAAGATGCCTGACTTACTCACCCATTTAGATGAGGCTCAGCCGAAAGCCTCTTGGCTGTAAGCAGGGATTTTTATCATTGAGAACAGCTTTGAATGTCTTGATACGAGATAACCGTAGGAAACTCTGGAGGCGGGTTGTGGTGGGGGCGATTGAGGGATTGCCAGGGCCGCTGGGAGGGGTATCCCTTTGCCAGCAAGGAGGTAGCCTTTGGAGTGCCGGAGCGATTCTGCATCCTGATTGAGGTGGGGAACACGCGAATCTGTACCTGTTAAGAGTCCATAGACGTGCCATTGAAGAAAGATCAGTGAAGGCAGGTTTATAAAAATGATAACAGACAAAAATCGCTTCAGGAAACATGCCACAAACATAGACTCACCCCTGCCATTGAGTCGATGCCGACTCAGAGCGACCTTGGGGGACAGTTTGAGGCTCTTCACGGGAGTACAAAGCCCTGGCTCTTTCCCTCAGAGTCTGGCGGTTTTGAACTGCCAAGGTTAGGGTTATCAGCCAAACTCATCGCCACCATGCCATCAGGGCTCCTTACAAGCATAGACGTGGTTTTGAATTTAGAGTTGACCAGAATGGGAAGTTCTTCCTTTGTTTGGACTTCGACATTCTCACTGGTTCTAGAGGGTGCTGTTAGCTGTCACTTCTTTGCCTATCCACCCCAAACTTGATGATGGTCACTGTTTTCAGTAAGTAGCAAGTGGACAGGAGTCAGGGGTCCCTGAATGGCAAAAACAGAAGGTGTGCTACTGACTTGAAGGTTGGAGGTTCCAGCCCCCCAGAGGCCCCTGGAGCTCTACTTTCACAAGGTCACCGATGTCGAAAGCCGTAAGGGGCACAGTTTCCTTCGCACCCGTGGGGTCACTGTGAGATGGACAGCTTGAAGGCAGTGGGTTTGGACAAGGTGTGTCTTTGGAAGTGGCATGGAGGCAGCCGGCTGCAGCAGTCTGGGCTGCCCTGGTCATGTCATGGGGCGGGGGGTGGGGGGGTGTCACACAGAGAGATCTTTGAACCACGAGCTCCCTCCCTCTGCCTGTGGCTTTGAGAGATTGCCCCTCCACCCCCCACTGGGAGGCCGCATGCCAGTGTTAAACCTGGTATACAGAGAAACTTGACTGTTCTTTTTCATCATGAAACCCAAGCAAACAGCCCCATTTGAGTGCCATCACACTGGAGTTCCTCGCAAATCCAAGGACTCGTTGTTCTGGCCACTGGCTGCTCAGCCAGCGGGCATTGGCTTCCTCAGGAGGGAGGCCCTGCGTTTCCAGAGCCCCTGCCTGGGCTCGCCTGTGCTTCCTGGAGCTACAGCCACTGCTTGGCTGGACGACAGGGTGAAGGGCAGCGGTGCGTTCCGGACTCTGTAGTCCTGTGCTGTGTTCTAAAGCCTGTGGGCTCTGTCCTGCCGTTTCCACTGGAAACCCCCAACATGATGAGGCACCACTTCCATGTGGATTTCTTTATGATAGAACTGTGTGAGAGGCTCTGGGCAGGTGTGTACCCCGAACGCTGCCAAAGGATCTACATTTTCCATCTTTTCATCACATGAGACCATGTCTGCAGCTGTAAAACAGTGCCCGAGGGCTTATGGAAAGCTTTGGCTCTCTGCTTCAGCCTCATCCCCTGGCCCGAGTGGCAGCCAGCCACTTTGGCCACGTCTGTTTCCAGGGGTTCTCTCCTTAGAGCAGGATGGTGTCTGGGTGGTGCAGAACCCCCGCAGGGCTGGAGAGAGGGGGGGGTTGGGGGGGAAGGAGGGAGGAGTATGGCTGTGCCTCTGCCGCTGAGCTCTCTGAACCTCACAGGCTCAGCCAGGCAGGAGAGAAGTCCAAGTTCTGGCCAAGAGCACTCCCACAGGCCCTGAAGAGGAAGTGGAGGATTTGGATGGCGGGAAAGAGGAAAGGTGGCTTGTCCAGCTGGAGTTTCCTTCCAGTTGGAAAAGCTAGAAGTGTTTTACGATGTAACAGAAAAAGCCTCCTTTTCAGGTCCTGCCAGGGAACACTCATGTCTGAACGTAGTAACATTACTAGTCCCCAAAGGTCGTCATTCCCAAGCCTGGCGCCCCTGTTGCCGTCTCTGAGGTGCTATTAAGTTTGCCATTTTAACCCGCCCAGTTCAGTGATATTACCCTCACCCTGTTGTACAGCCACCACCACCCTAGCTCCAAAACCCTGAACAGAAACTCGGCTGTACTACTGCCTCTGGTTGAAAGAATATTCTAGACGTGAACACCAGGCTCTTTGTGCAGTCTTTGAGTTTCTTCAGGAACCTTCTCATTTCGGCTCTCCATCCTGTCCCTCTCAGGCTCCGGTCATTTCCCACTGGTTTTGTGGACACGGACCAGCTCTCGGCCTCTGGGGCCCAGGCATGAGTGGGGGCTGTTCACAGCCACCTCTGCCCCCTGTCGGCAGTGGGCACTTCTCCCTGGACTCCGGCCTTCTCCCTGGGCAGCTTGTCCTTAAGGTTGTGTTTGGTTACAGGAATGACGGGACAGAGTTTGGCGGCTCCATTTACCAGAAGGTGAACAAGAAGTTGGAGACTGCGGTCAATCTCGCCTGGACAGCTGGGAATAGCAACACCCGCTTTGGAATAGCAGCCAAGTACCAGATCGACCCTGACGCCTGCTTCTCGGTGGGTCCCTGGGCCAGGTGGCTCACAGGGGAGGGGCCTGGCCTGGTTCTAGGGCGGGGGCCCTTCGGGGCTGTTGGAGCTCTTGCTCTGGCTTCAAGCTTATCTCACCGGGAGAAGAAACCCGGAACAGCTCGGATGCTGGCTGTGAGGATGGTGCAGGGCTGGGCATGGCGGTGCTCTGCTGTGCACAGGGCTGGTATGAATCGGCACTGACTCGGCACCTAACAACCACCATGACAAAGTGCTACTTGTCACAGTGCTTGCTGCGTGGGCCCGGCCCTCTGCTGCTGAGCTCCATCGAGGCAGGCCTCATCCTAGCAGCAACAGCCAGCTTGGGGTGGGCGACCACCCCCCTCAGATAGCTCTGCTTTCACTGAGAAATGAAGGCATAGAGAGGCGCAGTGACTTACCGAAGGCACTCAGCTGATGAGGACCGAGCCTGGATGTGATCAGGTAAGCTTGCCTCTGTCCACCGCCTTTAATCGGCGTGTGAGCACCTGAGTGGTGCCCTGGACTGGTAACTGGAAGGTAACCAGAGGCACCTCTGCAAAAGCACAGACGGACCCAGCCTTGATGACCCATGGGCAGTTCTGCCCTCTCCACGCACACAGGTAGGGGTTCGCCAACCCCCAAGGGGGTCTGTTGTTCTATAGCACAGAGACTGAGGCCTGATATTTTACATGTGCATCCCCCCGCCCTCCGCCGACCTCATATCTCATGGTCTTGCCCAACTCCTGTGGTGCATAGGAAGAGGTCAGGCCTGGTGGAGGGCAGTTGGGCACCATATCCCGCAGCCCCCGTTACACTGTTCTCGAGCCCTGGAGTTGCACAACTTCGCCCTGTGTCCGGCGAGTTCATCTCTGTCGGCATAGGGACTGTCTGGCTGTACCCTTTTTGGGGTGGAAGGAGGAAATCTCATGTTGCAGAATGGAGTGAGGGCTGTTTTGTGAAATTTGTGGACAGCCCATTTCCATTTCAAGGCTGCTGTGTTAGACAGGGTTCTCTAGAGAAACAAAACCAGGACACTTATGATTATATCTGTATATAGAGAGATAGATAGGTTTGTACAACATAAGAAATTAACAGCTAATTCGTCCACCGAGCAGTACAAATGGCTCTGTTCATTTTCCTAAGACAGCTAATACATTTGCCATTCTTCAGCTCACGAGGGCTGCTGGGTGCAAGTCCAGGAAGCAGACAGCTGAGCCTTCTGTAGGAACACAGGCAGTCCGGCCACTGGCAGCAAACAGCAGGGCGGGTCACCAACAGTCAGCAGATGACAGGGTCCGACAGTCCCCAGCTCAAGTGATGTACACACCAGCAGTGTGACGAAGCAGGTCTTGAAGGAATCTCGAATTATAAAACATGGTCCATGGGTTGGGCGTCCCATAGGCAGTGTAGCTTGCAAGTTGAGGCAGAGAACTAGCTAGCTAAGGCAGGTGCACACTGGTCCGATCATCAGAGAGCAAGAGACAAAGGCGAGGCTTGCCGAACCATTTAGCTCTTTGTCCTTCAATTTAACTGCAACCTTATTAGCCCCACATGTGTTTATTGGCCTGTTTGGCACAATAATTCTACCTATCACAGCTCCTAAACCGGGAACTGATTCAGCCCCTTAGCATTGGGCACTGAGCTCTATTGGAAAACAGCCTCTGTCTGGGGGTAGCAGCCCGAAGGAACAACCAGATCAGGCCTGCTCATCCCAGCAGGCCATTCTTCCCCCATTGTTACTTTCTTCAGGGGGAGGCGGGGCCAGGTCTCAGAATGCCATTTGGCATCACTCGGGAGTTGGGATTCTTGTGAAGCGAGGCTGCTCTGCTCCTTCCCCTTCTCATTTCCCTAGAAAGGGGCAGGAGGAAGCCCTGGCCTACCCAGAGGAAAAGAGGGCACAAGACTGGACTCCGCTGCTCTGTGGAAGAGAGCCCCCAGCATTGCTGCAGTCTAAACGACTGCCTGGCTGGTCATCGCAGTCATCGTCCCTTTGTTCTAAGAAACATTTAAATTCAGCTTCTCTTTCCCCTCTTAAAGCAACGGTTCACACCAGGAAGGCTTTTTGAGCCTCATTTCTCAAATCAATCTTAATGTGGCTTCAGCGGCTCCCATTGAACTGTAGACTCGCTCATATAGATGGGACTCTATGCAAGTAGAGTCAGACACTCAGATCTGCAGGGATCAAATGTGTGTGATGACTTCTTGTGCGTCGGAAATCCTGCTGATGAAAGACGTGAAAATTGGAAAACGGGCTGCCCTTTGGGTTTCCCCTTGGAGACTTAGTTCCCCAATCTGATATATTTCACATTGGCTGCAGAGGGGAACAGATTCAGGGTCAGAGGGCAGATGGCAGGCTGCTGAAGACTCCTGGGGTCAGCAGGCACCGTGGCAGGCCATTGGCCCAAGGTCAAAGAACCCGAGATCTGTGAGCGAGATGAAGGATCCAGAACCAGCCAAGATCAAGCCGGCTTTTCCACAGCTTGGAAACGTGCCATGTCAGGCTGTGACCTGATTAAGGGGGTTGTGCCCCACCCTAATCTTCTTGCACCTGATGGGCTACACATAGCAGATCCCATATGGAGGTGATTACATGCTGTTAGATCACATCATAGGGGATTACTGGGTCTTACTGCCAGGCCACCTCAATCCTGACCCATCCAAGTTGATGCAAAACCTTAGCTCCCAAGCTGAGTAAAGAACTCTTGCTCATCTGGGCATGCGAAGTACTGAACATTTCCACTCTCTTCTCTTTCCCCTGACCAGGCAAAGGTGAACAACTCCAGCCTGATCGGTTTAGGCTACACTCAGACCCTAAAGCCAGGTACGTGGCCACTGGTGGGCACTCCGTGCTGTCTTCAGTCTGCTGCTGTGTTGCTGTGGGGGACATTGTAAAAGAATGTGCAGCTTAAAATGAAGCTTCCTAAAAGGAGGCAGGGTCATTAGGAAACATTTAGAGGCTACAAAGAGTAGTAAATGGGGGTGGCTGGAGCGAAGGTGGGTGAGCCAAAGCTAATAGAGGTGACATTTTTTGTGTACAAAATACTCAATCTTATTTCCAGTGAGTTCTCATCATCCCCACTGTACAAAGGCTAAGCATAGGAAGGGCAGTCAGCAGGGCGTCTCCCAGGTAGCCAGGCCACGGGGCACAGTGTGTAGAGCCAGAGGAGGTAGAGCCACTTTGGGGTTGCTCTGGCCATACTGAGCCTCTGAACCCTGGAAGGGTGAGATTACATTGCTGTCAGGATCAAGCTAGTTTAGGGGGGAAACCAGAATGTTGTGTGCATGTGCATGAGATGAATGTGTGTGCACATTGTGAAGGTGAGTGTAGGGGCCCAGGGTCTGGGTCAGGGTCCTTGTGTCAAGGGCCAGTTGTAGAGGACACTTACTCAGGGTGCCAGCAGCAGAGGGATGGATTGGAGCAGGGGCGGGAAGAGGGAAGTGGAGGGTGGGGATCTTTCGAGTAGGTTGGGGGGGGTCACTCTTGTCATCCCTCATGTGTTGACTTGACTTTCCTTTTCTCCCCCTCTCCCCCCTCCCCGTCTCTGCCTCACCTGACCTCTGCCTGGATTTCCCCACGGCAGGCATCAAACTGACGCTGTCTGCTCTGCTGGATGGCAAGAACATCAACGCCGGTGGCCACAAGCTTGGTCTAGGACTGGAATTCCAAGCTTAAATGAATACTGTACAATCATCTAATTTTAAACTATTTTGCAGCATAGCTACCTTCAGAATTCTAGTGTACCTGTTACTGTTGTATGTCTGGGATGCAAGCATTGCTCAATATCATGTTAGACCTCCAGGTGACAGCTGATTCAGCTTTAACGTGTTCCCCTCTCTGAGGTACAGAAGAGACCCAGCTCCAAAAGGTCTTTCAGCTGTAGACTTTGGGGGGCGGGGTGGTGGACTTGGTGACCCCTTCTAGAGGTTCCAGGTTTCTTTTTGATCTAGAAATGGCTGCAAGTGGAAGCTGCTCATGTGTAGGCACTTTGTAACTTCACAGTGAGTCAGGAATGAAATTGTGACTTCTTGAGAATCGAACCTTGCTTTCCTAACCTGAGCGCTCACTGCTTGATGGTGTGGGCACACCCAGCCAAAAGGGGCTTTTGAAGACCCATCTTCATGACCTGTTTCCACTCTGGTCCATCACCTCTTTACACCAAAAGTCCTCTGCTGGTGTGGTAGCTGATTTGTGTGTGCGCGTGTGCCATTTTGGGGTGAAGAAGGTAGGTGTGATGAAGCCAATAACCCAGGACTTTTAACCCCTCTCAAGTTGTGGTTTTGTGTCCTTGCCCCGGAGTGTGGACTAGCTCCCAACACCAACAGCCCCCCCCAGCCGGCTGTGTCGGTAACCGGAACCACCCGGTGACAGCACCCAGAATCTCAATCGGGCTGGTGGTGTCTTCACCACTCAATTTGTTTTTTAGCCGTGTCATGGGTACATTTTAGAGTCTTCCATTTTGTGTGGAATTAGATCCTCCCCCATCAAATGCTGTAATTAACATCACTTAAAATAAAACTTGAATAAAATATTGAAACCTCATCCTCTTTCTGTTGTCCTTTTAGACACAAGTGTAAGTAAAGGAAACAGAGCCCCCTCCCTTGCCTGCTGTGTGTACGCTTGCTGTGTCTTGGATATGAGTAATGCTCCGCTGCTGCTTAACGGATTACCACAAACCAGCAGCTCAGAGCCGCACTCTTCCCTCACAGGTCCGGAGGTCAAGTCCAGGTGTGATGGGGCTGGGCTCTGTTCTGCTGCTCACCGTGCTGCCTTTGGGATGTCAACCGACTGCTTTCTCGTGTAGAGCTCGGGGTTCTCTTGCAGGTCCCACAGGGTTGAGGCAGTATGGATTTCCTTGATGTTGTGTAGGCAGGCATCAACTAGTTTAGCCTCAGAAGAGCCTGTTGTTATGCCAACTAAAGTTGTTCCCTGAGCCCGTAGTCCCAAGCCTTCTGACCCAGTAAACAGAATTTCTCAAGTTGTTTGGATAGATGTAGGAAGCCTGTCTGATGTGTTACATGAATATACATACGAGGCAGCTTCAGGGTGTCAAAAGTGTATTTGAGTTTTGCTTTTTCCGGAAGTTTTGAAACCACCTTGTAGATTCAGCACATACAAACACACACGTATCTGACGCGTACACACTTGGTGACTACGGAGCACGCTTACTTCTCTGGTACGTGGGGTTTGCCGTGAGTCAGAACCTACCCGGCTGCATCTGATGAGTCATAGGACTCATGTCCCATCATGCCACAGGTCTGTACCACCAAGGGCATCAAGCAGGGGTGCAGTCATTGGGAGGTTCTTTCAGGATTCTGCCATATACGTAGAGTTGTGATTTAATAGTTGACATTTTCATAGAATGATAAAACTATACAGTCTGCCATCCAACTCCAACAAATAGCTCCCGGCCGGCCCCACTTATGCACATTTTGAGGCATAATTTAAGGTTTTTTAGGGGGGAGGGGGGTTGGAAAATGACCACTAGAAGCAGATGGAGGAATTTGTCAACCACTGGCCTCAAGGGATGACCTGTCTCCAGGTGAGCAGCTGCAGCCATTCCCCGGGAGACTCCTTTGAACGGTGTTGCCCTTGTCCAGAGACTGGCGTGTGGTGGCTGCTGGGCACATCCAATCAGAGCCCAGGCACAGCGTAAAAGGTCCTTGGAGTGTGAGGGTGTTTGTCCCTTCCAGGATTTGTCAGGCAGTCCCTCAAATGCCTAAAGTTCAGAGGCAATCTGGCCGAGGGCCAAATGGGCTGAGTGGACACAGCAGGAAAAGCCCTGTGTAAGTCTGAACCCATCTCCAAGCAGAGCGAGGGTCGACGGGGCCTTTGGCTACGGTAGGTGTGGCATTTTCCTGCGGAGCCCCAAACCCTGGCCAGCTCAGCCTGCTCTGTGAAGAAGGAACGCGCTCTTGGGGAGGACTTTTGACTCGGGCTAACTTAGTGCATTGGCAAGAAAGGCACCATTCAGCCTCTGGGCTTGGGGAAGTGAGCAGATGAATGAGCTCTTAGTTTTCTTAATCACACAGCGTATGTGTGTTTCTGAGCTGTCACGGGGCCAGATAAATGTTATGAGGGAACCAGAGTCAGGAATAGCACATAGGCCTTCTCTGTCCAGAGAGGCAGGCGGTTTGGGAGCAGCAGCAGTCTCCTGAGACTGGAGTGGTGGGACTGTGGGTACAACAATTGCTTAGCTTTATGCCACGCTGATTTTCCTGAACATTGACCTGATGGAAGGCACGTAAATTGAAGCCTTATAGATGTTTATTAAAGAAGCAGTCACACAACGCACCTGCAGACTGAAGCGCTGTGCCAAGGGTCAAAGTAGGTTTCCTAATATCCTAAATTTGCATTTCGTATACTGTGGTTATTATAAATAACAAAATGCAAAAATGTAATCAGTTTATTGCAGGGAATCTGGAAGCTATTCACAATGGCAACCCTTTGGCCCTACCCTACTACCTCCCATTCCTGCTCCCCACTTTTCATCCTTACTGCCATTACTATTTCAAATATTGTATTCTGGCCCTTAAAAGAACTATAGTCAGAAGACTTGCTTCGTTTATTGCTAAATAACGTATTGTCATGATAAATGATTGCAGAAAAGGATTTAAAAATTATACTAATTCTACCCTCCATATAGGGCCAGTATTAACGTTAACCTTGTAACATTCCTTTGGGAGGGAAGAGGGGAGTCATTTCGGTTTGGGGACCGGGGAGTTTACCCACAGCCCAGTTCTGAAACCCCCAGGGCTGAAAACACACTCCTAGCCTTGCCCCGCCCATCTGGGCTACGTCATCACGCTGGGCGTACGTAGATGCCCCGGGCCGCGGCGCCTGACGTAGTGCCCGACGCCGTGACGTAGCGCCTAGCAACCGCGCAGGCTCCTGGTCGAGTCCGTTATGGCTGCTGCAGCCCTAGGGAGGATGAGGGCCCCCTCGCCGGCGAAACTGCTGCCCGGGCGGAGCGTCCAGGCGGCTGGGAGGCCGGCGCGGCCGTGGGCGCTGGCGCTCCTGCTGGCGTCCACCACGCTGTCCGCGGGTAATGGCGGCGGGGCCCGGCGGGCGCGGTGCCGACCGGAGACGGGCAGGGCCGGGCGGAGGGTGCTGCCGAGGGTCCCGAGCTCGGACGGCGATGTCCGGCGGGCTGTGGCCACTGCGGCCCGGACGAGGCAGAATAGGGTGTTTGACCGGTCTGGGAAGCTGGGTTCTCTAGGGGCCCGGGAGGTGGAGTCCAGGGGTGCGAGGGACCCAGGGGCGGGGAGCAGAGTGTGCGGCCGGCGGGGGCGTCTGGGGGACCCGAAGACCTGCTTGTCGCCGGGACGGTGACCGAGGTCGGGGTCCGAGGGTGGCGGAGACTGGGCTGAGGACATGGCCGGGGTTGTCGAGTGAGTCCCAATCGGGGGTCTCGGGGACCTGGAGGGACCACGGGAGGCTGGCAGATTTTCAGACGGCGGAAGGTCGGGGCAAGACTGGGGCGGGGCGGGGCGGGGAAGTCGCCGGACCGAGCGGATGGAGTATTTTGGAGAGCGAAAATGAGGGTGAAGGAGCTTTCTTGGGGCCACCTGCGCCTCGGGGGCTGGGAGTTTCTGCACCTGGAAATCCGCGCGCCTTGCGCATCTCAAGGGCCTGGAGGGGAGGCTTTCGGGACCGGGAGATTCTTGGTAAACAAGCGACTGTCCTTCCCTAGGTTTTGGGTGAAAAAAGACAACCTCATCTCTTATTATGGGCCTGTGGGGCCTCACTAAGTAGAATTTCCTTTCTTGCAAACGTTACTTTGCGAACCAAGATATCGAAAAAGGTTTTATTAACAAATGAGTCTGGGGGAGCAGGGAGGGAGGGGAAAATGAGCTGCCAGGGGCTTAAGTGGAGAGCAAATGTTTTGAGAATGATGAGGGCAATAAATGTACAGAAGTGCTTTACACAATGGATGTATGTATGGATTGTGATAAGAATTGTATGAGCCCCTAATTAAACAAAAGAAAAAAGAAATGAGGCCACCTGGAAACCCAGGATCTAGACCAGAGGATGTACACTGGTACAGATGGGAACTGGAAACACAGGGAGTCCAGGACAGATGATCCCTTCAGGACCAGCGGTGACAGTGGCCATACCAGGAAGTTGGGGTGGAAAGGGGGAACTGATTACAAGGATCTACATGTGACCTCCTCTCTGGGGGACGGACAACAGAAAAGGGGGTGAAGGGAGACGTCGGACAGGGCAAGATATCACAAAATAATAATTTATAAATTATCAAGGGTTCATGAGGGAGGGGAAAAATGAGGAGCTAATGCCAGGGGCTAAGTGGAGAGCAAATGTTTTGAGAATGATGAGGGCAATGAATGTACAAATGTGCTTTACACAACTGATGTATGAATGGATTGTGAGAAGAGTTGTATGAGCCCCTAGTAAAATGTTTAAAAAATAAAAATAAAGTATAGTTGTTACCATCAATGTGGACACTCCATACCAAAAAGAACCAGCGAAGAAACCCAGGGCCTGAGACCCGAGCCCTAATGAGAGTTTATAGTGAACATGGAAAAAGCTAGTGGCATCCGCTCCGTTTTGCCGTGCAGGCCCAGACCGACTCTTTGTCTGTGCTCTAAGTATTTTTGGTGGGTTTTCCAAGGACTGGCTGGTGATGTGGTTTGGAGCCATGGACTTGGTTCTGAGTCATAGTGGAATGAAATAGTGCCTGGCCCAGTGCCCTCCTTACGATCGCTGTGTGTTAGAGCCCTTTGTTGAAACCACCGTGTTACTCCGGATCTTGAGGGGTATCCTCTTTTTCCATGAACCCGCCCTCCTTTAACCAGCCTGGCACTGGTCTCTCCTGAGTGGCCAAAGTATGTGCGTCTAAGGTGCATTCTGGCTTGGTCTCTGGCAGTGCGTGATGCTTCAGTACCTACTGGCAGTCCCCGTACTTTGAATATTCCTCTCCAGCACCATAATTCAGATGCATCGAGTCTTGGGTCTAACTTACTGTCTGTCCAGCTTTCATGTGCCCAAAATACTAGATCATGTTCTCTTAATTTATTTAAGAAGGACTGGCCAGCCCTGGTGGTGTAGTGGATTACACTGTGGGCTGCTAACCAAAAGGTCAGCAGTTCATAAACCACCAGTTGCACCCCGGGAAAAAGATGAGACTGTCGACTCCTGTAAAGATTTACAGGCTCAGAAACCCACAGAGGCGATCCTGTCCTGGGGGGTTGCTGTGAATTGTGACACTGATTATGTTCTGCACCAGTTGAGCCATGGCAGGGAGTTTGGGTTTTTGTCTGCCCCACCCCCCCACCCCACCTAGACACATATTCCTCTATCATAGGACTGGGGGCCCAGGACTGCGGCCTGTCTTTCCAAGGTCCTTTCATCATTTGTAAAATGTAATGAAAATTTTCCTGCTTGATGCAAATATTGCTATATCTAAAGTACTTAAATTAGCACAATTGTTTTAGTCATTTAACCATCCAAGGAGAAATGGCACTTAAACATATTTCCTGCTGGAAGGCCTCAGAGGTATGGTTCTGTTTCAGGAGCAACTCCCCCCTGTTCCCCCAGGACATGGCTGACAGCCTTGTACTAATGGCTGGTGATGGGGTGTGAGGATTAAGGTGTCCCTTAGTTATTAGCATTCCACAAATACTGTTTGAATTACATGCACCCTTTTAGGGGCTTTTAATAGAAATTAGGTCTTTACATATGCTGACTTTAAGTGTTATAAATTCAGGTTATTCTCTACTAAAATAAAAGGAAAACTAACATACATGCCTTTAATGAAAGATCAGCTCTGTGGTAGTACAGGGCAGGTTTACAAAGCTTGGTGTCATAGAAATGTTTTGATAAGCACGCCCATGGCAAATAGAGTGACTTCAGAATAATCACTCTTGTAACCACAACAATAACATAAGTTAAAATCTAGAATATGCCGAGTGCCATAGGTCAAGTAAGTATAAAAGTTTCAAGGTTTCCCTATCAGATTTAGTTAAACTTGTTTCTTGTTTGGCTTCTTAAACTTTCAGTGCTTGGATGTATGTAGTGGTCTGTAAGAGTTTTAAGGTTGACTGCTTTTGCTTTGGTAGCCAAAATTAATGTAAGCACTGTTTCAGATTACTTCTGTGTGTCCTCGTCTTGCCAGGCCTTTTACAAGTGCCTGCTCCTCAGCATTTGCCATCCCATGGCTCCTCAATGATAACCTAAAGTCAACATTAAAGCGTTTATTTTAAAAAATTCTGTCCATGCTCTTTAAATTCTGGGACATGTGTAGGGAATGAAACAGTTGTCAGTTCATTGTGCTGTGTGCGTGCAGTTCTGTGATGTTAGACCGTCACCATTTCTGAGTCTTTCTGGCATCTTCCTAGGAGCTCAGTGTTCCCTCCGAGTCGTGTTTCCCTTTCCCCACATTCGAGACATTTTCAGTTTTCAACCATTATTCCTTTGGGCACACTCTCAGCTCTGCCCTCTTCTCCACCCCTTCCAATCTAATATGTGTTAGCGCTTTTCTTATAGACCCCCCAGGTCCTTCAGCTCTCATTCATTTTTATCCTGACTCATCTTGCATCTGATGTTGCTCTGGCCTGTTAGTGTCCCAGTGTGGAGTACCCAAGTCGACAAGAAAACCCAGGGGCGCTTCACCCTGTCATCTCTCAGCCCTTGGCTCAGTTTCTAGCCCCTCTTGCCTTCTCAGTGTCTTCTTAAGTTACTCTGATATATAATATTCCAAGTTTTCCAGTTATTCTTAGAGAAATGTATCGAGAGTTCATCATCTGTCAGCTGAAGTCAGAAGGTCTTTTTGAGCAGGGTGCTGTCAGGTAGGCAAGTGGATGTCTGAGTCTACTAGCTCGTGGAGGTTCCCTTTCGACTGTTTCCTTTTTCTCGGAGACACGGGGAAGTGATGTCCTTTGAGAGATGAAGATGACCGGGGGAGCATGGGCAGTCTGAGGCTAGCGGAGGCTTTGACTGTTGTTCTCAGGAGCTGGGAGGTGCATGGACCAGGTGAATGCAGTGCCCTTGTCCGCCTCATTCCAAGTGTTCCTTGAGCTTTGGGCACGGGATTTAAAATGAAATATGAAGGGGCTTCAAAAAGTTCATGGAGAAATAGAATGAAAAAGTAATATATTTTTTCCATTAACTTTTTGAAGGCCCTCGTCAAAAGTGATATAGTTGTGTGTTTTTTGTTGCCATTTTCATCCGCACAGTGTGAAGATGGGAGTACTCGAGAGTTGGGTGTAACTCGGGTCCATGGTCTTCCAAGTGAGTGGGCTGGGGTGAAGGGGGAGAGAGTCGGAGGTGTGTGGAAGAGAGGGATTAGAGGCTGACCCAGCGTGGCATTGGGGTGAAGAGGGCAGAGAGTGCACTGTGTGTATGAGGGCCTCAGCGGAGGGGTGATGCTGACGGTCCGAGGATCCGGGAATGACCTGGAAGATGGGAGACGTGCTAGCGAAGGGACACACATATTGAAAGGATAGAACAGCCCTGGTGACAGATCATGGCCCTGGGAGTCAGAGGTAGGAGAAGGGGAAAGGCACATCATTGAAATGAAGTTCAGGAGGACAGGAGCCGAGATGATCGAGAAATGGCCATGGCTCCGGGTCATCATGGGTGAAAGCTGGTGCCAGGAGGATCAAAGCTGGGGGCATTGAAGGAGGAGGATGGGGGAATGGCCTGGAATGGGTCCTGAGGAGGGAGGATAGCTCCCTCTTCTCCAGGTTGATTTAGTGGTAAAAGGTATGGTAGAAAACAACGGCCATTAGTTGAAAGGGCTGCAGGGAAGGTATGCCCTTATGGGAGAACAAGTTTCACTACAAGAAAGGATTGCTGACTGAGTCTTGAGTGCACCCAACAAACCCACACCCAGGCCCGTGCAGTTGATTCTGACTCCGGTCTTTCTCTAAGGCCGACGTGAACTGCCCACCCTGATCCAGCAGTCCAAGGCTCACCCGCAGCGCCACCAGGACGCCTTTCAGAGCGCGCGGGGTGGGCGTGGGGGTGGGATTCTGGACATGGAGAGCGTGGGAGATGGGAACACAGATTGCCATCAGGCCATCTCTATCAAGTATACCCTTCAGAGAAAGGCCAGGGTAGAAAAACCGTTCTTTCAAAAAAGCAAGAGTAAGCAATCCTGGTCAGTTATTTTACTTCCTGATTTTATTTTTAGCCTATTTCCCACAAGTTGGCAAGAAAATTAAATTACCAGAGAAATAGTACTTCATTAGTGCCTGTGTTGTCCTAAGTCTAGGCGACAAATGTAAAGGTCATTTTTAGTAATCCCTCTTAATAGTTTTCAACTGGAGGAGCTGCTTACGCTTTTCTCCCAGTTAGGAATGTCAAGAAACAACTATGAGAAAAGATTTCAGAGTTTTACTTAAAGCTTTGCTAAAGTGTTTTCTGGGAGATTCTGTTTGGCCCAATTGAGACTGGCCATTTTCTTTTTTCCTGTTTCAAATAGATGTCATGTCCCAGAATGTGTCCACATACCGGCTTGTTTGTAGGTGCATGGATTGACTTGTCTTAATCTTATACCTGTGAATGGCTTTGCTTTCATTTGATAGACTTTAACTTTCAGTGTATTTGAATCTAAAGGAACAAAGTTCATGTTTTAAATGAACGAACACCTCAGTGTTTGAGGAGGTGTTGCAGTAGATTAATATCTAACAGGGGCTCCTCTGAAGTTTTGTTGTATAGAATTGTGTAGGGGAAACCCCGTGGCCATGGAGCCGGTTCAGACTTGTAGCCACAGGGTAAAGACAGCTGACCCAGCTGAGGGGGCCATCAGCATGGGCCCCGCAGTGTGTGAGCTGTCGCAGTCAGTTGTACGGCTACTTACACAGGACAGGGGACACAAAGGGAAACTCGCAGGCCACAGAAGAGAGGAGGTGACAGTGACTGGGATAAGAAAGGCTTACATAAATTGTTAAAATAAAAAAAAAATTAAAAAAAAAAAAAAAAGAAAGGCTTACAAGGTTAAATCCAGACCTGACCATTCTGGTCAGGGCATGTCTCATGACCCTGTGACCCAGTACCTCAATTTCCGTCAAAGGCATGCCCAGGCAGTAAGTTACTGAGGGCTGGACAACCCTCCCCTGGCGGGCCAAGGGCGTCTCAGCAAATGCAGTGATGTAAACAACTCACTGGGACCTGGGTTTGTGTGGACACTGAAGGGTCTACCCCACCCATTGCAAACCAAAGCGTTGTGCAAACCTGGTGCTCAGACTTGAAGCTGCAATACAGACTCACTTAGTAAAACATTTCACCTTTAGTGAACCATGTAGACTGAGAACATGATCTTTCTGGTTCGGCCCCCGCGGAGAACTTGTATTTCCATCCCACGTATATAGAATCACAGCCTGTTTTCACAAGATCCCAGGATTCTGATTTCAGTGTATCTGGGTTTGTGTCAGGCCAGGATGGGGAGAGAAACTAATGTAAGGACACTCATCTCTATATAAGACAGCTTTAAATCAAGAAACTTTATATATTAGGAAAACCTCCGAGCCCAACCCAGTCCATAGGTCTCTCTTCAGACTCACGCAGCCACATGCCAGGATGCAGAATGCAGGAAGGTCACAGTCCTGTGGGCACAGTCCCGTGGATCCAGTAGTGGTGGATGTGTCCCCAGGGCTCTGGCAGGTCTCCATGTGGTGTCAAGAGGGAGGCGAAGGCAGAGAGAGCGAGAGAGTGGCCCACCTCAAGTGAGCCATTTATCTTGGTGGCACCTCCAAATGAGGTCATCGAGCTGTGACCTGATGGACTAAACTCTACCCATATCTTTTACGGTTGCTATGTTGGCACAAAACCCCTAACGATCACAGGGTGGAAATGCAGCTTCTCCGCAGGGGTGGAACCAGAGTGAACTAGTTCAGAGCCTCAGGAGCTTGTATGCACTTGGTGCCATTCCTCAGACCTAGTTTGTCTTTTGTAATCTTCAATAGTGTAGTCACATGTAACTTTCAGGTTTCAGTGCCCTGGTTTTGCCTCTTAGGGGAATTTCCTTTCCCCCAAAGCATTCTTACATTTTTAAATTGGGTGAGGGAATCTTCCAGGGTCGCCTAGAAATGCTTGCTTACAGAGCTTCACTTGAATGGCGTATATTGTGGTGAAAGCACTTAGATCTGGCACCATGTTCACTTTGTGACACTTGGGCTGCTATCAGCCACCATCTGACTGTAATGGGGTGATGTCTACACAAGGTTGCCTACCGTCCAACCTCTGGCATAAAAAAATGGGGTGGGGTAGAGTTTTGTGGACTTTGCCCTCTGACCCAATAAAGGCGGACCTCTCTCTCTTGGTGGCCAGCCATGAATGAAAGGTCTTTTAGCTGCTTCCCTTGTTGCTATCTGGCAAAGCAATTGCTGTCTGATTAATAATTGAAATGTAGCTGATTGCTGGCTGCGGAGGCTTATTAACCAGTTCGCAAGATCCCTTCGAGCCTGGCACTGTAGCCACCGCCGGAGATCAGCTTTCAATGGACAGGCCTGGAACGTGAGTGCTAACACCAGGAGTGGAGGAATGGATGCCGCAGTACAGTCTGCCAGAGCAGACTGAGAAGGCAGTATTTGCCGGGAAGGAAGGGGGCGGGGAGGAGGAGGAGGAGGAGTGGAAGTAGAGAATCCAGGAGGAAGAGGGGAGTGGGCTGCTACTTGAGGGCTGCAGCTAATGCCAGGAAGCACAATGTGAGCGCTTCCAGAAACGTCACCCAAATGAGGATGCAAAGTTACAGCAGGAGCGGGGAGAGGAGAGTGCTCGGTGTTGGACGGTCTTGTGACATCTTGCCGCCAATGTGCCCTTAACTTTGTGGAGCTCAGGCTGAGAGGGTCTCATGGCACGGCCTTTGTTCATGTGTTGCAGCTGCAGCATTGACTGATGTGGTGGAGTCAACTGTACACAGCTCAGGAGTGTCCACTACAAATATGAGTGCCGAAGTGCCACGTGACCCCCACGCCAACGCTTCGGTGGCTCAGATGAGCACCACCCTCCCTCCCCACACCAGTGCAGAGAAAAGCGGAGCAGCCTCCGCAGCCCCGCAGCCCTCCCCGACCACTCTGGCCCAGGAGGAGGCGGACGTGGACGACCCCAGCCTGGAGGAGGTGCTTTTCTCACTGAATAGCTCTCCAGCCACAGCCAGAGACAGTCCCGATGCGGCCGAGTATGATTACGAGTGGACCGGCAACCCCCGGCGGGAGGAGGAGGCCCAGGAGAGCTTGGAAGACAGCAGGGGCTACGTGGACCTCCAACAACCAGTGAAGTCCTTTCAGAGCCCGTCCTCAGACGTGGAGGAGGAAGACAGCCATTTCTTTTTCCACCTTATAATCTTTGCTTTATGTATTGCTGTGGTTTATGTCACATATCACAACAAGAGGAAGGTATGTTGGAGTTTTCAGCCCCTTGACCGCCCTTTTATCGTCTCAGCCATGTTTCTTATTGATCCTTTGGAAGATGCATGTTTTAAAAATTTTCAGTCACACATAAATTGATAGTCAAGTACTGAGATTGCCAGTCAGTGTACAATTCTAGAGAGTGTTTTATTAAATGAAAGCATGCTTGACTACATACATGCTTTGCCCAGTGTAAGCGTTTAGATGGCACATGAGGTCCCGCCTAACCGTCTGTGCATGAGTTCTTCAGCGTTGCCTGTGGCACAGGGTGCCATCCACACTCATGCTACTCTGGCTGTGTCCCCCCTCCCCCTCCCTTTCTTTTTACAGTTTTATCAGCACATAATCTACATCTTATACAATTCACATTAAGAAGAATCATACAATCATCACCACAATCAAATTTAGAACTTTTTTCGTGGTTAAATCGCTTTTAAAATGAGTTGTGTAATCACAATCAGTTCTAGTGCTCCCTCCCCTCCACATTATTTCCTAATGAGCAAAACTGAAGCCTAATTGTTAAGGAAGATTTTATATCTTAATTTACCATTGCTATTTCAGTGGGTATGTGTGTGAGAAAAGGTGAACACTTTTGGCTTTAATTCATTAAGCAATGAACTTAATTTTTAAATAATGTGGTTTTCCGCTCCTCCACCTTGTTTGTAAAATAGTTCAGTTTTCCCCCCTTGTTTGTAAGAGAGTGCAGTTATTTTAAGGAGTTCAAAAAATAAAAGTATACCAAGGAAATTTAAGCCACCAGCCAGTGTAACATTGTAGTATATGTCTACTCTATAAACATATATATATATATAATACTCATGTGAGTGTATTACAAATTTTAAGTGAATTTGATCTCATCTGGTGGTTTTTATCTTGATTTTTATCTGTGAAACTATGACATGTTCCATATCATCAATGTTCTGGAAGACATTTAATAGCTACCGAATTTACGAAGCTGCCTGCTGCACATGTAATTGCTTCTAGCCTTTAGTTCAGCAGAGACATTGTGATGAACCTCTCTTTACTGGAATGATTATGACTCTTCCTTGTTTAAATAACTTACACATGGTTGTTGGATTACACTAGGCAAAAAAGGCATAAATAGGACTGGAAGGGTAATTTAATATGAGTATATGTTTTGGAATAATTAGGCCTTTCAGAATACTTGAATTTGAAATCACACTATACATTTTCCTTTGTAAAGCTTAATGATTAAGAAGCCTTAGCTCTTGACTGTAAATGGTGTTGCTATTTTTGGAAAACCACCTCCTTCGGGCCTTGATTTCTTTCTTGTTTTAATCATTATGGAGGCTTTGACAGTTCGTCTCAGCCCACACACCCATTGTGTCAGGCACGTTTGTACATATGTTGTCATCATCTTTTTCAAAACATTTTCTTTCTACTTGAGCCCTTGGTATCAGCTCCTCATTCTTCCCCCTCCCTCCCCCGCTCTCCCACCTGCATGAACCCTTGATAAATTATTAATATTTTCATGGGCCTTGATCTTCATACCTGAGAAATGGCATGACTAGACTAGATACTTTTAAAATACCCTTCACCTTTGAGAGTCAGTGTGTCTAATCATTTGGTTGTGGTTTTGAGTAAAAGCTTTCTTTTTTTGGTAGCCTGAGGTCAGTGGACAACATTTTGCAGGGCACGGCAGTGACATTTTACCCCAGGGGCTAGGACTGGACTTTCTCCTAAACACCTAAGAGATTTGTTAGACAGGTGGATTCCCCTGCAGGACTCTGAGTCTGGAGCATGCCTTCCTTGTGGACGCACATTTGAGGGGCGCCTTCATCTCGACAGGGTGGAAAGCAAAGGGCCTTGTTGTTGTTGATATTCCGCTCTTTGTGTTTGGGGGCAGAGGAGGGAGCTGTTTTGACTGTTAGGGCTCTTTTCCCGGCTCCTTCAGTTTACCCTTTGCATAACAACTTGATTTTCTTGTATTCCAGATTTTCCTTCTGGTTCAAAGCAGGAAATGGCGCGATGGCTTTTGTTCCAAAACAGTGGAGTATCATCGGCTCGACCAGAATGTTAACGAGGCCATGCCTTCTCTGAAGATTACCAATGATTATATTTTTTAAAGCACTGGGATTTGATTTCGCTTATTATATAATTTTATTTGCTTGACTTTTTTATATGAAATTGTGCAGATGTTTGCAGTCGGCCATTGGTACTTAAATGGGAGGTGGGTCTCTTTGTTTTGCCTGGTGCTTTGGAAATGCCACAACAGAATGGAATATATAATATTTCATCTATATTTTTTGAGTTGAATTCAATCAGGTATCTAAAATGAGGAGCTGAGCATTCATTACTGTATACTTACTCTGTTATTTTGTTGTAGATTCTCTTACTACCACACTTATGCAAATATTAGTGATTAGTGCACCTTTTACAAGATCTCCAACTCGTGACTAAACTCTGAAATAATTACTTGGTACAGCCTTCTTGGTCTGTCTCTCTGCCATCCGGATACTATTGTTCAAGTTCACATTAGTTTGTGCTTCCAAACTGTCACGTACAAGAGTATATGAAACAATACTTTGCACTTAGTTATACTTTTTAATTTCAGGGAATTTGTTGTGGATATTTTCGAGTCACTTACAAATGATTTAAGGTAATGTTATTGCTCAAACTGACCATGAATCTTTCCAGAAATTCTGGCAGTAGAAACTTGGTGACTGGCAATGGACATAGATAGATGTTGTAGGGCTATTTTGTTGTCTGAATTACTGAGTTAAATTTAGAGGTAGACATGGTGGTATAATAATAAATACAAGCAATTGCTATTAGTTAGCAATTGGTTGAAGCATGGGTTTCTTCAAGCCTTCATGCAAGGGCAGAGCTGAAAATGTTATGAGATTCACTTTATTACTTCATACTAAGTCTGAATAAATCTGAGGGACGCTGTCACTTCAGTGATACTGTGTCTATCTAGGTCTTTGACTCTGAATGAAGTTGTTTGTGTACACAGAGGATATATGTGTACACTGATCCCCCACCCTCCTGCTTGTTTTGTGTTCCTTGTTTATTTACAGTGACAGAAAATGATTTCCTGTTTCATTTTTGCCTACCTTCCGATCTTAAAGAATAGATCAGTGTGTAAAATACATGATTTGAACCATGGTTGACCGACAAGTGTCGTTGTATAATATTTTCGACAGCATAACCCTTGCTAGTCTGTGAACACCCCCGGCAGAGTCCGGGCGAGTCCGTGCCGCTGGACTGTGTAAGGAGACAAAGAAGCAGGGCCTTCTGTCATTTCTCCCAGGTGGACAGTTTCCTAATGAGGAGGCGAAGCACAATGGAAATACAGCCCAACTGGGTTATTGCAATGATTTGTTTTCATATCTGAAATTGTTTTATTTAATATTTTGAATAAAATTTTAAAAAATAAATGGCAACGCTATCAATCCATGACTCTGCAAATGTGTTTCACTTGAATGACGGCGGCGGTGGCGGCAGCATGGGAATGACAGAGGGCTGAGGCTGTGTCTGCCGGGAAGCTCAGCTGACGGACTTACAGTTACTCCTCTCAGCAGTGGAACTCTGAATTCAGCAGACGTTTAAACTCCGTCTTTAGGTCTAATATATGTCTAGGTGCAAGGTTTATTGGAAATTTAGTTTGATTGCTTACATAAAAAGTAAAGCAGCTAAGTCAGTGTGCTCTGTTGCTTTAACACAACCTCACTGGCATTGAGTCAATCATGCCACAATGGCGCGCCTCTAGGACAGGGTAGAACTGCCCCTGTAGGTTTCCAAGGCTCTTTAAGGGAGTAGAAAGACCCACTTCCTCACATGGAGGAAGTAGTTTTGAATTGCTGACCTTGGGGCTAGCAGCACCCTGAGTTAACTATTCTGCCACTAGGGCCCCTGAGCATTATGTCCTCCCTATTGCGTGTGGGTCAGGAACCTTGGTGGTGCGGTGGTTGAAGCGCATGGCTCCTGGTCACAAGGTGGTCCCGACTCACCAACCACTGCAAGCGAGACTGGCTGCCTGCTTCCATAAAGATTACAGCCTTGGGGCCTCCACGGTGCGGTTCTGCGGTGCTCCACAGGGTTCCTGTGAGTTGAAATGGACCCGATGGCCAAGCCTTCGTCTACCCTGGAGTGTCCCCCCTTGGCAGATCCAGAGTTCTTAGACTCTCCGGGACACACAGCCTTGGTTCTATTTGAATGAAGCCAGCCCTGGGTTGCAGTCAACTGGCCGCCTGACTATGCTCAGGTTCCTCAGAAAACAATCGAGTGTTCTGGAATTCACAGTGGCATGCCTTGTGCAACTCCAAAACCAACCCAAGCCATTGCTGATTCCAAGTTGGTTCCAGCTGGGAGCGACCTGTAGGAGCGAACAGGGCGCGCGGTCGGGTTTCCATGGAGCTCTGCTGGTGCAGTGGGTTATGCCGTTGGGCTGCTACATTTGAAACCGTTCCATAAGCATTCCGCTCTCACAGAGTTACAGTTTTCCGTTCTTCCCTGTCGTATAGGGTTGCCACCAGTAAGAATTGACTCGATGGCACGGGGTTTTTATGGGATAATAAAAATGTACTAAGTTGCAAACTGCTTAAATGTAAGATTAAGAAGATAGGAACACTAACAGCACAATTGTGAAATATACATTGAATGACAACTTGTTAGTAATGATGTTAGTTAAAGAGCTTTTAGTAACTGAGTGAAAGCCTTTTATTGATTTCCCCCCCCCCCTTTTTCCTGAATGATTACCTCATTTTTGGGAAAGTTGATAGAGTTTCACAAATGAATTACTATAGCATCGTAGCTAAAACATTAGAGAATTTAAAAACACCGCAGCCATGAAAACAGCAACAAGTGTTTGCTGCTCCTGCAGATGAAGTTGTGATTTTGTAATTGAGACTTGTAATTGAGGCGTGATGGCAGCTCTGAGTGGGCTGATGAGAAGATTCAATAAGCTAGCTGAGAGTTTCAGCCTTGTGGGCTTATTGATGCGTGTAAGCTGGCCTTACAAAAAGTGCTTTTGTTGTAACCAACTGGACCCGCCCTCCGCCATCACGTTGATTGCCACTCATGGAGACTTTGTGGGACAGAGTAGAGTGGTCACTGGCTTCAGCAACTGTCCGTCTGTACGGGAGCAGGCAGCTTCCTCTTCCCCCTGCAGCAGCTCCTAACTCAGGGACACTTCCATGAGAAAGAACACATAAATTTTAGACTACTTAAAAAAATTTTTTTAAATTAAAAGATCTTTTTTTGGGGGGATCTTACAATAATCCATACATCAATTATATCAAGTATATTTGTACATATCTTGCCATCATTCTTTTCTAGACATTTACTTTCTATTGGTATCAGCTCCTGTCCCCTCCCCCCACCCTTGTGACCCCTTGATAAATTATTATTTTTTAAAATTATTATTTTCATAGCTTACACCAACCACTGTTCCCCCTCCCCCCCGCCCCCGCGGTTTCTGTTGTTTGTTCCCTTGGAAGGTGTGTGCGGTTATGTGTCCATCATTGTGATAGGGTCCCCCTTCCTCCCCTCCTCTTCCCATCTTACCCCTACCCTTTGGGTATTGCTACTTCTGTTCCTGTTCCTGGGTGTCGTGAGCTCTCTCTACCTGTGCACTGGTCTGGCCCGCAGTGGAAGGCAGGACTGGGGTGTCATGGTAGTGGGGCGGGGAGGGGCGAGTGGGCCTCCAAGAATCAGAGGACACTGCGTGTTGCACTGGAGCTTTTGGATGTCACTGCTCTGCCAGTCACCGGTGTGGTCCGACACGTCCGCATGCCACCCCCGCCCCCCACCCAGCATGCTTTCGAGGGCTTTAGCCCCTGTGCCGCCTACTGGATCCCTTTACATGTTTGTTTAGTGACACATTAGATGACTGACCAACTTCTACATAGTGCGAGGAGTGATAGTGATACTCATCCTATCAAGTGACCCCATAGGGCAAGGTAGAACTGCCCCTGTGAGTTTCTGGGACTAGTTCTATGGGAGCAGAGAGCCCATCTTTCTCCAGTGGAGCTGCTGGTGGTGGTTTCAAACTGCTGACCTTGTGGTTAGCAGCCTGATGCAGACCCACTGTGCCACCAGGGGATCTGAATTAGCACTGCATTTAGACCAAACGCTTCTGGCGCATTTAAACTCAGTATCTTGTCACAACCTACAAACACACACAAATCAGTACCGTGGCTTTGGCCCTGTGCTGTGTGCTGTGCTGGATGGAGGGGTGGGTCCGGCCTTGTGGTGGCCGCGGCCAGGTAGAACAACTGTGAGTAAGAATTGACTCGGGGGCACTGGGTTTAGTTTGGGGTTCTATTTGTAATGTCCCCCCATCCCGCAGCCCCCAGCTACCTTTAAGATTTTTTGTTTTTCTTTATCAACCCTGCTCAGTAGTTCATTACAGGCCTTGGTGTATTTTTCTTTATTATCTTTTTAAATGTTTGTTTTGTTTGGGGTTCATTGATTTCTGAATCTGTGTTTTTATAGTTTTTATGAAATTTTGGGGGAAAATTTGCCATCTAAATAGTTTTGCTGAGATTGAACTCTTATAATAAAATCCACCCTTTTGAAGTGAACGCATAGTTCAGTGGGTTTTAGTATATATGGGGGGCAGGGGGGTGCTTCAAAGAGTTCTTGTGGCATAGTGCTTATGAGCCGGGCTGTTAACCACAGGGTCAGCAATTCAATACCATCTGCTGCTCCTCTGGAGAAAGATGAGGCGTTCTATGCCTGTGAAGAGGGACCGTCTCAGAAACCCACAGGGGCGGTGAGTGGGCACCCACTGGATGGCAGTGAGTTTGGTTTGGTTATGGACACGCCATCAACCAGAACTCACTGCCGTGGCCTTGGTGCTGACTCCCAGTCGGCCTGAGTTGGGTTTTTGACACTGTACATCTTTACTGGAGTGGACAGCCTCCAGCTCGCCCCCAGAGCAGCTGGTGGGTTTGAACTACCGACCTTTGGCTTGCTGTCCAGTACATACCTGACATTGCTGCCAGAACTCCTTAATGAGATTTTGCATAAATGTGTGTTCTCAATTCTGTTTAGGTCGCTATCGGCCAGAATTGCTGAGCCATAGGGTAGTTCTATGTTTAATTTCAAACAACTTACTGCGGCAAAATATCCACAGCGCAAACGTTGCCATTCAGCCATGTTTAAGCGTACAATTCGGTGACATGAATTGAAAGCATCCTGCTTTGCCACTGTCACCACTGTAATCCCCAAATGTTTTTGACACTATGGGCCCCCAGGAGGATATGCCTTCTGTGCTTAGATGGCCTCTAGAGATGTTGGTGAGGCCCAGTTAGTTCTTAAGTCCTCTAGTTCCTTCAGGGATGTGCTGCTGTTATCTGATGAATGGCTCTGGATATTTCTGTAAAATCTGTGTTCTTTGTCGTGTGCATCCACTGAAGCCTCTGCTCAGCGAGCCCAGTTGTCAGCTAGTGCATTCACGTGCCTTGAGACACGGCGCCTGCCGGCCTTGGTCCAGGAGCCCCGGAGCCTGTGAGAGCACAGTTGTGAAGTGCCGGTAGGCAGTGGAGAGTGTCTTCCAGCGTCTTTGCTTCCTGTTCGGACGGAGTCTCCAGGCCAGCGGAGGGTAGGAAAAAAGTGCCTTCTAAGGACTTTTCCAGGTGTGCACCCAGCTCTGCCCGTGTGTGGCTTTCTAGATCCTCAGGAATATGTTGAAACTCTGGAAGCATCTCACTTCCCAGCCCCTCCCGCCCCCCTTTTTGGTCAGCCTTTTGTTAGCATCACTGTAAGGTGGCCTCCAGTAGCTTGTATGTTAAATGATTGGTCATCCTAATTTCAAGCAATTCTCCTGCTTAAATCTCAGCTTCTCTTTTGCTTGTGACTCTAGTGACATGTGTGTGAAATTGTTGGATATTGGAAAATAGTCAACTTAAAAACATGGTTTATTTTGAAGTTACTGTAGATTCACATGCAGTGGTGAGAAATCATTCTGAAAGAGCTGGTTTTTCTCTTCGCTCAGTTTCCCCCGATGATAACATATCACTCTAGAGCAGTGGTTCGCAACCTCCCTAATGCCACAACCCTTTCCTCATGTGATGGTGACCCCCCCAACCATAACATTATTTATTTATTTTTTTTTGCCATGAACAATTTCCACTTTATTTCCTTTCAGGTTTTTCTTCAGCTTCTAATCTTTACATAGGCTTTGGAGGAGGTCGTGGGGCAGCACCTGCAGGTCTAAATCGAGGTGGTGGGGTTCGGTCCTTCCGGGCTTCGCGTGACCAGTTCCGGACCAGCTTGCTGTGGATGGCACAGCTCACACAGTAATGCAGCTTCACGTACAGCTTGGGAAGCACGTATGCGTCGAAGACACTCGCTTCGGAGATGTCTCTGACGGCCGCAGCCTCCACTATGTTTCTTATGACGAACTTTTTAATGGCCTTGTCTTTGGGCACGCAGTGGGCGCAGTTCCTGCAGCGGATGGGCTGCACATGGCCGCGGCCCTTCTTGGCCCGGCTGTTGTTACGCCTTTTCTTTGTCATCTCGGAAGCGAGGACGCGAGAGCCATAACATTATTTTCATTGCTACTTCATCACTGTCATTTTGCTAATGTTATGAATCAGGTGACCTCTGTGAAAGTGTCGGTGAGACCCAAAGGGGTCACGACCCACAGGTTGAGAACCACTGCTGTAGTACAGCACCACAACTTGGAACCTGCTCCCTCAAAATTTTATTTTACTCTGAGTTTAGGTTGGAAAATTTCTATTGATCTGTGTTCAAGTTTGTTGCCTCTTTTTTCTGTCCTCTTTAATCCACCATTACTTTTCCGGTGAATTTAGTTTTGTACTTAGTGTTTCCAACTGGTTCTGTTCCAAGGTTCTATTTTATCTCTGAAATTCTTTAGACTGTATTATAAGACCCTTTATTTTTTGCAGATATTTACAGAAGCTTTTTGAAACTCTTGGTCTGCTAAGTTTAGCTTCGGAAGCTGTTGGAGCCAGTTTCCACACACAACAGAAAAGTGGGTGAAGGGAGTCGTTGGACAGTGTAAGATATAAAAAAATAATAATTTATAAGTTATCAAGGGTTCATGAGGGAGGGGGGAGCAAGGAGGGAGGGGGAAATGAGGAACTGATGCCAAGGGCTCAAGTAGAAAGCAAAGTTTTTGAGAAAGATGATGGTAACAAATGTACAAATGTGCTTGACACAATGGATGTATGTATGGATTGTGATAAGAGTTGTATGAGCCCCCAATAAAATAATTAAAAAAATTGTCATGGATGACATTTTTCATTTGTTTCTGTTGCTGTTTTTGTTGTGTGTGTGTGCATGCACGCTTACCTTGTTTGTCCTCTAATATTCCTGAGCACTCTTGCTTTCAACCCAGTAGTGATTACTACCTGGCAAGCCATGGATGATTTCTTCCTGCAGGTGTATAGCTCCATCTTTAACAACAGATTTATAAAGAACCCCTACTTTGATCTATTGCACCCCTGATTTGCTAACTGCTCTCTTCTCCTGTGCCCTATCTACAAGATTCCAGTTACTTTAGTTGCTTCAAATTCTGCTTTCTGCCTCCTTGGCCCAGTGGCAACTACCCTACTCTGCTTGGACTCTAGCTCTTTGAAGTGTGGTTGGGTAATTCTCTCCCAACAGAGGGCCTCTCCCTTCAGTGGGCCTTGCTTGCAGCCACACACTGCCTGATCTTGTCCAATTTCACAGAAGTTTTTGGTGGGAGAATGTGGGATACAGAAAAATTTCTACCCAGGTTGTCACATTGCTTGCTAGGGCATTGTGAGGTCAGCTGCTTAGAAGTTATTTTCCCCGAGGACATCAGCCTTCTAGAGCAGCAGTTCTCAACCTGTGGGTAGGGACCCCTTTGGGGGTCAAACAACCCTTTCACAGGGTTCCGATGGTCTTAGGAACTGAGACACCACTCCTCTATCTGTCTCCAGGCAGGTCCTTCCACATGCAGATAACGTCCACATATGAGTACCCGGCACGATGACATCATCACACCAACCTCATCACATACACCCAGTACAAATACAGGTATATGTGCCAGGGCTGGTGCTATGATGTACTTATGGGGATCAGTCACATGTGTAGAGAGCAGCTGCTGTGTAAAAAACAGCTGCTGTGTAGAAAGCAGCTACTCTGTTAAAAGCAGCTACTGTGTTGATAGCAGCAGTATTGGAGGTAAAATGACAATTCATGGATTATAATTACCGGGTAAATGTAAAATCATGTACTGTAAAATCATCAACTACCTCAAATATATATATATTTGTACCATGGGAACTTAATCTGGATGCTGATTGGTTTTTTTATATTCAGCTGTGATTGATGTGAATACTGCCTCCTTGTGATAGTAACAGGTATGTAAAAAAAACAACACAGAATGGTAAATCATAGAAAACTTTAATGAACTGTATTGACTGAACTATGCCATGTATCATCTTTTGTATTATTAAAGCTATTGTTATATGGTATTTTCATTAGCAAACCATCCCATGACAATGGATTGTGTAGAGAAGAACATTAAGAAAAGAAAATATATGGTAGTGAGAATTTTTTTCCCTTATTTTCTTTATGCCTTATTGTAACTTTTTTGATACAGTGATCTTTTGATAACATTATTCTGTAAATTTTGTTTTATCATTACAATTGATTTTTTAAATGAATGTGGATAGCTTCAGGTTTTGAAAGCAGCTGTAGGATCCATACAACAAAGGAATAAGTTATCAACATAATAATAGCAGTAAGCTATTGCTATAATTTCTATTTGAGTAGAATAAAACTATAAATAAAACCTTATTTTGACATTGCAAAATCTTCATCAGAGAATGGCTCTAGTTTTCTAGAATATATTTTGGTTAACTAGATAAGCACCTAGCTAAATTTGCTCCAAATCTCAATCACAAATGAGCATATCATTTAAAACCTAGAAATAAGTAATCCAGGATCTGTTAAACAATAAGTCATCAATTTTATGTTAAAAATATACATAGAAATATTTGAACTGATTTTGTCCTTAGAACTTTATATTTTCCATATTGGTCCACTAAAGTTATTACTTCTGAATGTTTAACTTCCACGTGTTCATCACTAAGTCAATGCTGTTATTCCATTTATTTTACTTGGATTTCTCTGCCATATTTGGAACTTGGTGTGGCTTTTGAGTTGTATTTTAATCAAAATAATCTTCTATATCAACATTTGGATCTAGCAGATCTTCTCCATATGATGAAAGGTCCATTTGATTTAGAATTAGGTTTTCAAATGTTTCCTCTAAATCAGTTTCACCAATCAAGACAGCCCCCATCATTCGCCCATTCTGCATGACAACTTTGACATATTCTTGTCCTTTGGTACATCTTAGCATTAATTCATGATCCGAACCTAAGTCTTGTGCATTGTATTTTCCCAGTAATACGACCTTATAGTTAAAAAATTTTGTTCCATGAGCAAAGAGTTCAAAGCTGAAATCCATGTCAACGGACCCTCCCAGGTGATCTGCAGCCGTGCATGTTGCTGCGCACCGCCCCATCTGTCTGGCCTGCGTCCACAGTCTCATCTGCTGCCACGCTGGGCTCGGCTGCCATGACGCAGTGCAGATGTCACCGGCATCGTAGGTGTCAGGAAGTGATGTGTGCATCTGATCATCCACTTTCAGGCCACCATCTTGCCCTAGATTAAAATTGTTGCCAAGGACAAAAGGTTCTACGTTTGGTGTGACTCCTGTAGCACTGACAATGAAATCACATCCGTAGATCTTTTCACTGCTTAATTCCACGTATACTGGCTAATTCCACGTATACTGGCCACGTCTCTTTATCAGTTGTATTCACTGACTTAGCGTCACTTGGAAGAATCAAGGATTCTTTTTTCAAATTTACAAATTCTTCCTGAAGGTAGATTTTCTTTATTTCACACATGTTCTCAATGTGAATCTTACGAGAACACTCTTTTTATTCCTTTAAGATTCAAGCCTTCATGCCAATCAGGTCCTAAGGCACTGCCTCCATTACTAGCTTTAGCTGTGGTTCTTGCCTCCTTTTTCCTTCCTTCAGTTGTATATCCATCCGGTTCTTTTATGTGCAACTTTTGCCTCTAGTTTCTCAATAATGAGCTTTGAAGTCCAGAATTCGGCTGCTCCCACATCAAAGAAAGTGTTCCCAATGGCGTTATTTTTAATAGCCCAAATCACTTCACATCCTTCAAGTTCATCACTAACTCAAGTGCAATGCACCATTCCCTGTGACCATTATTCTTTTAGCTGTAGTGAGTTGTTTCTGAAATTCCTGAGCGCTGTCTGTGTCACGGATCCCCACTACATACGGATTTCCTTCACACACCGATTTTGGTTTCGCGCCAGCACGCAGGCAGAGCTGCTTATCGATACACTGGCCGCCATCTTCTGTTACAACACAATGCTCTTCTCTCTTCAGCTGCTTCACTCCAGGCTCTATAACCTTAATGTTGGGAAAGCGGGTTTCTAACAGGGTGCTAGGTTGTTCTTCCACATCAAATTCTTCTAATAGTTTAGAAACCTGCTTGAAATTTGTTACTGCTTTAATAACAGAAGACGCTCTTATCAGGAGAATATCGTCAGATGGAAATTGAGTAGCCAACTGTTCCGCACAGGTCACACCCGTGATGCCCCCCGACCACCACGAATGACCCTGCCGCCTGGGCATCGCGCGCTGCCGCCATGCTCTGGCACGCCGACCGGCGGACTGACGGCCGCGGGGCGCTGTCGAGAATTTTTTTACAGTATGGTTTTACCTCAAGAATTACAGCAGGAATTGAGAAACTGCAATGTGTTATTTGTTGTAAAGTTTATCAGCCATAGCTATGAAGCTGAACAAACTAAAACGACATTTTTGTAGCAAGCATCTGAGCTTTTCCAGCAAGGATACCAACTATTTTAGAAGCAAAGCTGATGGACTCAAGAAAGCCAGACTTGACATTGGTGGCAAGTACCACAAAACAAACAAACAAACAAACAAAAAACCGTAGCAGCCGTTGAAGCTTCATATTTGGTGGCACTCAGAATCGCCAGAGCTATGAAACCTCACACCACTGCTGAGGATTTACTGTTGCCAGCAGCCAGAGACATTGTTTGAGTTATGATCAGAGATGAATTTGTTATGAAGTTGAGTGCAATTTCCCTGTCTAACGATACTGTCTGTAGCAGAATAGATGCCATGTCTGCTGATATTCTTGATCAGGTCATCCAGGAAATTAAATCAGTGCCTTCTAATATTCAGCATCCAGCTTGATGAATCTACAGATGTTGCACACAGTTCACAGTTACTGGTTTACACGAGGTATATTAATGATGGTGACCTTAAAGATGAGTTTCTTTTTTGCAAACCTCTTGAAATGACAACTACTGCATGTGATGTATTTGACTCAGTTGGTTCATTTCTGAAAGAGCATAAGATCTTTTGGGAAAAGGTTTGTGGTGTTTGCACAGATGGTGCTCCAGCTATGCTAGGATGTCGATTTGGATTTCAATGTTTGGTACTGAGTGAGTCACCCAAAGTCATTGGAACTTACTATATGATTCATCGGCAAATATTAGCGATGAATATGCTGCGACAAGAGTTACAAGAAGTAATGAAGTGTCATAAGTTCTGTCAATTTTGTGAAGGTGAGCACTTTAAACAGTTGACTGTTTTCCCAACTGTACAATGAGTTGGAGGCACCAAATAATGCTCTTCTATTTCACACTGAAGTGAGAAGGTTGTCGAGAGGAAAAATTTTAAAATGTGTTTTTGAGCTTTGTGATGAACTCAAAATGTTTTTTAATCAGAAAGCATGACTGAAGTTTGAAGCACTTTTCAGTGATAAAAATGAACTGTAGAAAACAGCTTACTTGGTTGCCATCTTTGCCATCTTGAATGAGTTAAATTTATCACTGCAAGGACCAAATGCAACATGCCTTGATCTGGCTGAAAAGATCTGATCATTCCAAACAAAACTTCAGCTTTGACAAAAAAAAAAGAAAAAAAAGATGAAAATAAAATTTACATGTCGCCTACCTTATCTGCTTTCTTTTTTTTTTTTTTCCTTATCTGCTTTCTTTGAGGAGCATGACATTGAACCAGACAAAAGGATTACGATGATAATTCCTGTGAAAGAACACTTGCACATGCTTGCAGACGACATTTCATCGTACTTTCCAAATCTACCTGACACCCACTTGCACTTGCCAGAAGCTCATTCACAAAGTTGAAGATATTCCTGAGACAGCACAAGAGGAGTTCATTGAAATTATTAACAGTCATGCAACAAGCACTGATTTCTCTACAATGCCAGTTACAAAATTCTGGATCAAGTGTTTTCAGTCATATCTTGTTCTGTCTGAGACTGTGTTGTGCCTTCTTCTTCCATTTCCAACAACATATCTTTGTGAGACTGGGTTTTCCAGCTTGTTGGTTATCAAGTCTAAACGCAGAAGTAGACTTGTGGAAGATGACCTTCTTTGTGCTCTTGCAAAGACTTCCCCGAGAATTTCTAATCTTGTGAGAAAGAAGCTGTCTCAACCTTCGCACTGATGCTGACGTTTTACGCAGACTGTCACAAAATGTAGCAATGCAGTTTACTGTTATTATATTAAGACTGTTATCCATGCTTCAAGAGAAAATTTCATTTATTTGTAATTGGAAATAAATATTTCACAATATATAATTACATATCGTTTTTGTGATTAATCACTATGCTTTAATTATGTTCAATTTGTAACAATGAAAATACATCCTGCATATCAGATATTTACATGACAATTCATAACAGTAGCAAAACTATAGTTATGAAGTAGCAATGAAAATAATTTTATGGTTGAGGGGTCACCACAATACGAGGCACTGTATTAACGGGTCATGGCATTAGGAAGGTTGAGAACCACTGCTCTAGAGCAATCAGGCACTATTGTGTGCCCCACCATAGGTGGGGCTCACTCCCTGCTGATAAGGATAGTAGATTGCATCCCTGAAGGAGAGCCAAAAGACTAGGTCAAGCCAACTCAAGGAAGACCAAGGGTAGACTGCCATCTTGAACCTAGGATCTGCCCATCATATCACATTTGTACCCCTAGGACCTCCCCTTCCTATTGCGTGTATGCCCCTAGCTCATCCCCTACTGTCACGTGGTATGCCTGTGGTACAGCCCCTTCCTGTCACGATGTGGTTGCCTATAATCAGAGGGGCTTGCATGCCCCCCTAAAGCATATATAAGCTGTGACCTGGCTGCTGAGATCATGGCTGTCCCAGAGGTGAGCATGCTACCATAAAATGTGTCTGACTCCTTTATTTTATTTTATCTCCTATCTTCTATGACTTTACTATGATCTTTATATATTGTAGCCATGTTATACCCTGCAATTGTTAGAGGCTGGTTTACTCTGACAGGAGGGTGAGACTGGTACTGGTTACTCATCAGCGTATCTGAAATGGAAAGAACTCAAGAAAAAAAAATCAAGCCTTAAGTTGTAATATCAAAAGATTCTATGGGCAAAATAGTGAATGATGCAGGAAACATCAAAAGAAGATGGATAGTATACACAGAGTCACTGTACCCAAAAGAACGAAATTTTCCACCACTCCAGGAGGGAGCATATGAGCAGAAACCAATGGTGCTGAAGGAAGACATTCAAGCTGCACCGAAAGCCTTAGCCAAAACCAAGCTCCAGAAATGGATGAAACACCAGTGGAAACGTGTCAATAAGTTGATGAAACACTGGAAGCACTCATCTGTGCAAGGACATTTGGAAGACAGCTACCCGGCCAGCCGACCGGAGGAGACACACATTTCTGCCCATTCCAAATAAAGGTGACCCAACAGAATGCTCAGATTATAGAACAATATCACTGATAGCACATGCAAGTAAAATCTTGCTGAAGGTCATCCAACAATGGTGGCAGTGGTACATCAACAGAGAGCTGCCAGAGATTCATACCGGAGTCAGAAGAGGATGTGGAACAAGGGGTATCATTTCTTGTGTGGATCACAACAAACCATGGATAGCCTTGAGAAAAATGGGAATTCCAGAACACTTTAGTCTAACTTGTACATTGATCAAGAGGCAGCTGTGCAAACAGAAACAGGAAATACTGCATGGTTTGAAATCAGGAAAGATGTGGGTCAGGGTTGAATCCTCTCACCATACTTATTCATTCTGTATGCTGAGCAAATCATCAGAGAAGCTGGCTTATATGAAGAAGAATGTGGCATCAGGATCGAAGGAAGACTTATCAACAACCTGAGATATGCAGATGACACAGCCTTGCTTGCTGAATGTGAGGAAGACTTGAAGCACTTGCTGATGAAGATCAAAGATTCCACCCTTCAGTATGGATGAAAACTCAATGTAAAGAAGATCAAATCCTCACAACTGGACCAATAGGTTACATGATAAATGGAGAGAAGGTTGACGCTGTCAAGATTTCATTTTGCTTGGACCCACAACCAGTGCTCATGGAAGCAGCAGTCAAGAGGTCAAAAGATGAATTGCATTGGGCAAATCTGATCCACAGACCTCTTTAAGGTATTGAAAAGGAAGGATGTTACCTTGAGGACTAAGGTGCGCCTGGTCCAAACTGTGGTATTTCCAATGGTTTCATACGCATACGAAAGTGGAACATTGAATACAAAAGACCTAACAGGAATCGAGGCATTTGAATTGTGATGCTGGAGAGTATTGAAAGTACCATGGACTGCTAAAAGGACAAACCAATCTGTCTCGGAAGAAGTAAGGCCAGAGTGCTCCTTAGAGGCAAGGATGGCAAGCCTTTGTCTTACACACTTTGGACATGCTGTCAGGAGAGAGCAGTCCCTGGAAAAAGACATCATGTTTGGTAAAGTGGAGGGACAACGGAAAAGAGAAAGGCCCTCAGGGCGATGAGCGATGAGCCGTTATGGGAACACTTGTAAGCATGGAGCAGGACTGGGCAGCGTTTGCTTCTGCTGAGCATAAGGTCGCTATGGATTGACAACAGCAGCAGCGACAGCAGTGACTTCGTCATAGCTAGGGACAGAATGCCCCTCTTTCTTCATGGTAAAGTGATACGCGTTTTGGAAAATGCTGAGACAGAGGCCAGGCAGCACCAGCCACCCTCCCAGACCTCCTCCCCACGTCAGCTCTATCAGCAATAGGCTAAGGACCTGTTTGGTCCTTCCAGAACATAGGTGTAGCATCCCGAAGCCCCCTTGGCTTGCTCCGGATGAAGGAACTTCTACCATGTGGCTGAAGTGGGCACTGATGTGGAACCGATGCCCCTGGAAGTCATTCCCTTTATAGTAACCACCACAGAGAGTGTTTTCCCTTGCTGAAAATGTCTTTCTGCCTGTCCATCTAGGAAAGCAGTTGGGGCGGCCCTGCTACCCTGGCGGAGAGTGGTTGGAAGCATAATCCTGTAAAAAGATTCCTGGGCTTCTTTGCTGCTGAAAACCATTGGTCTGTGGAGCAGACTATTACTGGCCTCGGTCCTGCAGGCAGAAGGCTATGTAGTCAACATCGTGCCAGGAGTGGGGGGACACAAGGGAATTCTTTCAGCCCATGAGGAACAGGCATGGCCAAGCCAAACACCCAAACAGAGAAGTTAGTCTGAGACATGCTACGCCTCTAAAGCTGTGTGAAGCTTGGCACCTCCCCCTGGTCTAGGATCCCACAGGCAACTCATTCATCCAGCAGGCAGTAATGTTTCCCTCCGCAGAGCCACGTCCTGAGCTGGCTGATGGGGTCACAGGGTGAGGGGAGATTTATTAAGGGCATGATGCTTGGGTTGGCTCCTGGGGTCAGGTCTTGCCTGGTTCCAAAGAAAAGTCAGAAAAGTGCAGTGAACTCATTGTTTACGCATTTCTGTGTGAAGAAAAGAACACACGGGCTCTCTTTCTGGAAAGGCAAGTAGAGGTTTTAGTTGGGAACCTGGGGCACGGCTTTGAGGGGCCCCTTGGCCTTGCCCAACAGAGCGCACACTGTTAGATGGGGCCCTCGCAGGAGCCTAGTCTGAGTTGTGCTGCTGTAACTGTAGGCAGGAGTGCCCTTTGGCTTCCTGGGAGGGCTGAGGGTGTCTTCCGGTTCTCCTCCTCCTCCTTCCTTTTAGAAGCGATGTCTGACCCTGAGGCGGCACGTGCCGCGTGGTGGTAGAGGCATGGTCCTGGGAGTTGCAGCCCCGGCTCACTCATTTCTTCCCGTCTGGCTTTCCCTGACTCCTGGGTCTGTGGTCGGTTTCTGGCAGGCAGGTGTGGGTGCTTCTGTCTTAGGTTCCCTTAGCCTCACTCTGGAGGGAGAGACTGCTGGCCAGAGTGAACAGGAGGGTGTGTGTGTGTGTGAGAGAGAGAGAGACTGCTGGCCAGAGTGAACAGGAGGGGTGTGTGTGTGTGTGTGTGTGTGTGTGTGTGAGAGAGAGAGAGAGAGAGAGAGAGAGAGAGAGAGAGAGAGAGAGAGAGAAGAGAGAGAGAGAGAGACTGCTGGCCAGAGTGAACAGGAGGGATGTGTGTGTGTGTGTGTGTGTGTGTGTGAGAGAGAGAGAGAGAGAGAGAGAGAGACAGAGAGACAGAGAGACAGAGACAGAGAGAGAGACAGAGAGACTGCTGGCCAGAGTGAACAGGAGGAGGTGTGTGCGTGTGTGTGTGTGTGTGTGTGTGTGTGTGTGTGTTCCTTGGCCAGGCGAAGCCACTGCCCTTCGATAAAGCCTTGGCATTGCCCCGGCAAGTTCATTTTCTATTGAAGGCAGGTCGTGCAGTTCCTACTGGCCCGCAGGTGCCAGATACTCGCTAGGTTTCCAGAGATAATGTCCTTTTTGTCAGTTTGACAAACACACCTCTGACTTCCTTTCTAGGTCATATTGAGATAAGGAGAGGCAGGCAGGACTGTCTTGCTAGCTGGGTATTGTTTTGGGGCCTGTCTGGGCCACGTTGCTGGAGACAGCATCCAGTTCAGGGCTCGGGCGACGCAGGACAGGGTGCCTGGGTCTTGTTCTTGACGGTTCCCTGCCTCGGTTTCCCCTTTCTTTCCCTCTTCCCTCCGACCAGGCTGGCCGCCCTTTCCTTCCTTCTATCCCTCGTCACTCATGCTTGGTGCAGGGGAGGGGCAGCGCCCAGTGGGAGGACCCAGTGTCCGCGACAATGGGCGCAGGCACACGCCATCATTGCGAGGAGCGCTCCCACGGAGCACCTCAGCGTGTCTTGTGCAAGGTCCCCGGGAGTCAGAACCGAACATGACAGAAGCAGCATCATCCGCGGCGTGGGCTCTCCAGGAGCTCCGACCAAAGGACCAGCACGGCAAATGATCTGGGATCCAATGGCCAGGATGAATCCGAACGCAGCTGCGCGGATTTAAAACCAAAGGCAACACCTGGCTGTGGACAACTACTTCTCCCAAGAGGTTCTCCAAGGGGATATACGGCGTGCTTTGTGGCCGGAACAGAAGGCCTCGAGTGAGCTTGGCTTGCCCGAGATGCTAGGAAGAGGCGGGAGGTGGCCATGGTGGAGGAGGACCTACCACCGCTCCCCGCACCGCATCCCCCCACTGGGGAGCTGGAGAGGGTCAGGAACTACCATGAACTCCCTGCGGGGTGCTTGTAACTCCTCTTTCTCTCCTCTCCAGAGAGCAAGGACGAGTGCTGCTCCGGGACGGAGCCTCTGCCTTATGAATCCGCTCTGCGGTATAAAACGAGGAAGCCCAGTGGTGTAGTGGTTACACGTTGGGCTGTTTACCCTGAGGTCAGCAGTTCGAAACCTCCAGCTGCCCCTCGGGAGACAGGCAGAGCTTTCTACTCCTGTAAAGGGTTTCAGTCTCAGAACGCACAGGGGTCGTTCTACCCTGACCTATAGGGTCGCAGTGAGTCGACGTTGGCCTGACGGCAGTGTGTTTGGCTTTGAGTTTACTGTATCACACGAGTAAACCATTCGATGGCGCCGCCCTGGCTCATCAGAGAGCTATGGCACGGAGGCTTGGAAGTCAGGCTGGAGGACCCCCCACCACGAAGCCATGCACCTCTCAGGCGGACCTGGAGAGGATGCTGCTGTCACCAAGGGACAAATATGACACGAGACCACTGAGACGAGGGGAAAGGACCCCAACAAGGCAGACTCTCATAGCGAAGAGAACAGACGTTGGAGATTGCCATGGGAAGGAGGGCAGGGACCGGGAGGAGGGAGGGATTGGTTGGATGGTTGGTGGGCATTGATTTGGGTGAAATAAGGATAGTGGCCCATGGTGGGCGGGGGTGGGGGGAGGGAGGAGGAGGGTTGGGAAGCCAGTGGGGAGGGGACTACTGGGGAGCTTGAGGAGTGGTTTAAACTACCTGTGGGGTGTTAATCAAAATTGTCCGTGTTTTTAAGGAGACTATCCTGAGAAGGGAAGGCGGAGCAGGGCAGACAGAGAGGGGAGTTCACATTACTCTTTTCCCTCTTCTGCAAATATTTTTGGCTTGAGCACAAAACTAAAGAACAAAACCAAACAATAAACAACAAAATGAAATAAACCCCAATCAAGGTTTCAAAACCAAACTCACTGCCATTGGGTCAGTGCTGACTCATAGGTTTCCAAGACTGTAACTGTTTACCAGAGTAGAAAGCCCAGTCTCTGCTGCCAAGCTGCTGGTGGTTTTGAACTGCTGACCATGTGGATTGCAGCCCACCACATAACCACTACACCACCAGGGCTCCCAAGTCAAGGCAAATAGCTGGGGAACATGTCGAGGTGGTCTGCAGGGCCTGGTGGGGAGAGGACGTCCATGCGCAGACCTTCTCCCAAGCCTAAGGAATGTGAGACCTCCCTCCTGGTCCCCTGGCCCTGTAAGAGGAGGCTTTTGTGTAATTGCCCTTTGAAATACTATTACAGTCACCCTGTGGCCTCCTTCAGCTTAATTTTAATTACAAGGTCTATTGCATCGTTACATTATTAACGCTGACGATTACTTAGTTCGTCATTTTCTTATCCTGATGAAGATGAAAACATCAAGGTCACGCTCATCCGCTCCAGGTTTTGGTTGGCTGCTGCTGGAACGAAGCAGGGTCTCTGATCACCCAGCGCTTGCAGTGCAGGGACAGGGGACTTGGTCCTGCCACCAGGCGGGGCTGAGAGTGCGTGACGCACCCGGGGGCCACATCCTCAGGCCGGAGGGGCCCCTTCCGTGGCCTGGCTCCCCGCAGACACACCCTGGGCTTCCCGCGATTAGTTCCCTTTTCTCCGGGCTGGACAGACTGCGGCAGTCAGGCAGGGAGCACCGCTGTGCCTCTCCTGAGAGGTCCCAGCTCTGTTCAGTTCCCCTCCCCTCCCCTGTCGCCACTTCCTTTCTATGTCCCCCTTACCTAAGGCAGGTTCCAGGCCCCTCTCCTCCAGGAGGCCTTGCCTGGCCCTTCAGCCCACGAGGAAGTCTTTCTGGGGCCTCCTATTGGTCCTCACTGCCGGACACTAGTGGTAACCACAAGGCAACGAGACAGCAGCAGCAGCAGCTGCCGCAATGCCAGCCATTGTTATTGCTTACTGGATGCCCTGTCTACTCAAACCCACTGCCATCCTGCTGATGCCAATTTGCAGTGATCCTATATAGAGGATTCCCAAGACGGTATATATTTTTTTAATAAAAAAATTAAAACAGTCTTATTGGCATATGGTTCACCTATCACACAATTCAGTCATATAGAGAAGAGTCGTGCAGTCACCCCCACAATCCATTTCAGACACTTTCTTCTTTCTTGTCCTCACTGTTATTAGCTCCCGATCCCCCCACCCCCCCTGCCGTACCCCCAGGGAACCATGAATCCAGTTACTGTCCCTAGAGGTTTACCTGCCAGGGATTTCACAGACAGAAAACACACAAACAGCACAGCAACAAATAACAAAGTAAAACAGAGAAAAGCCTCAACTGGACAGAAAGCAGAAAATATTTTAAAATGAGAACAAATTTAACCTCACTGCACCCGCCATCATCCACTTTCCAATGCACTCTGCAGGACAGCAAGGCTATGCACATCCCTGGTCAGCGGGCACCCAGCGGTCGAGGATCGGAGGGGATTCACCAGCGGCTTAATCTCTGTGGGGACCCGGCAAACGGGTTTGGGCTTCCACTGTCAGCCACAACCTTCATCAAGACCAAATGCTCACAATGTAGGCTCCGATACCGTTCCTGTCTGTGGATTTGGATTATGTTATTTACACCCTCGAGATCACACGGGCTGGTGTGCTTCTTCCATGTGGACTTAGTTGACGCCTCACTCATATGGCTGCTTGTTTTAAGACACTCCTTGAAGACCCCAGACACTATTCTTTCTGATAGCCGGGCACCATCTACTTTTTCACCACACTTTGCTATAGCACCCATATCTTCAGTGATCTTTTTGAGGGTGGGCATCAAGCAGGCTCATGTCAAAAGAACTAGTTGTTCTTTGATTGGGGCTAGAAGTAAGTGTGAGCCCAAATCAATCCATATCAGCTGTGTTTTTTAAAAATCATTTTATTGGGGCCCGTACAACTCTCATCACAATCCACACACACATCAATTGTGCAAAGCACACTTATACATTCGGTACTCCCATCATTCTCAAAACTCTTGCTTTCTGCTTGGGCTCCTGGAATCAGCTCCTCATTTTCCTCCCTCCTCCTCCCCCCCTCTCCATGAACCCTTGATAATTTATAAATTATTATTTTATAATATCTTACACAGCCCAGCATCTCCTTTCACCCACTTTTCTGTTGCCCATCCCCTAGGGAAGAGGTTATATGTAGATCCTTGTAATTGGTTCTCCCTTTCTACCTGCCTTTCCCTCCCAGTATCGCCACTCTCATCACTGGTCCTGAGGGCTTCATCTGTCCTGGATTCCCTGTGTTTCCAGTTCCCATCTGCACTGCTGTGCATCCTCTGGTCTAACCAGGTCTGCAAGGTAGAATTGGGATCATGATAGTGGGGGAGAGGAAGCATTTAAGAACTAGAGGAAGGATGTGAGTTTCATCAATGCTACACTGCACCCTAAGTGACCCATCTCCTCCCCACTACCCCTCTGCAAGGGATGTCCAGTTGTCTATAGATGGGCATTGGGTCACCATCACGTGCTCCCCTCATTCACGATATGATGCCCCCCCCCCACTTTGGTGCTTGATACCTGGTCCCCTCGGCCCTTTGTGATCACACATGCTGGTGTGCTTCTTCCATGTGGGCTTTGTTGCTTCTGGGCTAGATGGAGGCTTGTTTACTTTCAAGCCTTTAAGTCCCCAGATGCTATATCTCTCAATAGCTGGGCACCATCAGCCTTCTTCACCACGTTTACTTATGCACACATTCATCTTCAGCGTTTATATGAGGAAGGTGATAACACAATGATGGTTTTTGTTCTTTGATGTCTGCTACCTGATCTCTTCAACACCTCATGATCACACAGGCTGTGTGATTCTTCTCTGTGGGCTTTGTTGTTTCCGAGCTAGATGACCACTTATTTACCTTCAAGCCTTTAAAACCCCAGATGCTATATCTTTTGATATAGCCAGGTACCATCAACTTTCTTCACCACGTTTGCTTATGCACACGTTTGTCTTCAGTGATCATGTCGGGAAGGTGAGTATCATGGAATGACCGTTTAGCTGAGCAAAGTGCTCTTGTGTTATGGGAATGTGAGTGAGAGGCCCAATGTCCACCCGCTACCCTACTACTAAACCTAGAAATATATGCACATAGATCTATTTTCCCCATAATCATAAATATGTTTACATATGTACATGTCTGTATTTAGGTTTCTATGTATGTCCTTTGCCTCCTACTCCTTTCCTCTATTTTCTTATGCTTTCCTCCTGTCCCACTACCATGTTCAACCTTCATTCTGGTTTTATACATGTCTCTGGTTTACCTTAGAAACATCATTGCCATTTTATGTTAGAGAACATTGCCAATCATCCCCTTGGGGGCATAAAGTAATTTTGTTGATAGTGTTATTAATATAGGCAATAACATTGAACATAAAGTACTATTCAGAAAAAGAAATTATACAAGTATAGACCAGCTAAAAACTGCATTACACGAATTATTGACTTGTATAGATTAAACTGGACTGGATGCTACACCAAAAATGGGGGGTGGTGATAGGGCAAAACTATCAATAATATTCACTCACAATGGCAGAATAGGGAGTTTCTGTCTTAATACCAAGGGCCACAGGAGAGTTTGAGATAAATCTCAGTTCGCTTAGCGGGGCTTCAATATAGAGTCCTGGTATAGAGTCCTGGTGTAGAGTCCTGGTATAGAGTCCTGGTGTAGAGTCCTGGTGTAGAGTCCTGGTGTAGAGTCCTGGTGTAGAGTCCTGGTATAGAGTCCTGGTGTAGAGTCCTGGTGTAGAGTCCTGGTATAGAGTCCCGGTATAGAGTCCTGGTATGGCCTTGAAAGAATGGAGTCTAACGTCTCAGTCGTCTACAGCACATGCCCTGGGTCACCAAGGGTGGACAGAAGGCCAGCTGAGGTGAGGCCTCCTCTGTTGAAGTCATTTTTACGAAGCACATACAGAGGGGGTGATATGCGGTTCTTGGACTCTAGGCATGCTCTCTACTTGTTGCTCGGGTGACCGGGACTGTAAATCCTTAAGGCAGCAGACAGCCTTTATTTTCTCCTGTGGAGATGTTGGAGGATTTGAACTAATGACCTTGCAGTCGTTCCATGCAATATGCAATGCCCGTATTGCATGCCTCCTGCACTGCCTAACCAACAGTGTAAGTAGGTTCTTAGTACTCGTTCACAAGTGTTGACCATGCCAAGATCTCACTGTTATGCTTTTTGCTGTCCAGCAGGGGGTAGTGTGGCCACACCATAAAGGAGACCCCTGATTCTCTACTTGTCTCCCGAAATCAAAGCTTAGTAGTTTTTGTTGGAGCTTGGAAGAATGCTTTTGGCTTTGACAGTGGATCCATAGGTCTGACAGAGAGGGCAAAAGGAAACAATGATCACCCTTGGTAAATGAGACAGGGGCACTTGGGGGTACTGTTCCATCAGTTACTCTGTGTGTTCAGCCCCCAGGCCTGCTGATTCACTGAGGGCATAGGGCAGGCGCGGACTTGAGAAATGCCTTTGGCCTTCCTTGATAATTCCGATTCCCTGCCAGGATATCCAGCAATTTGCTTCTTTTAGGATACACAGATATTTCCAAAACCAGAGTCAGTTGGTAGGAAGGTAGGCTCAGGGGTCACTGATTCTCAGATGTGTGGTGATTCCGAGTTGGTGGGTACTACTGCTGAGAGATCAGTTGTTCTCCACAGTTGATCTCCGCTTCACAGAACAAGAAAGAGGCTGTCTGCTGCCTTAAAGATTGACAGTCCTTCTGGTCTCCTGGGCAATGCGGTAGGGGACATGTCCAATGTCCATGGAGCATGCATCACTCCCTCTATATGTACATCTTAAAAACAATGTCGTCAGAGGAGGCCTTACCTCGGCTGGGTTTCTGCCCACCCTTGGTGACCTGGGGCATGCACTATAGGCTACTGGGACGTTAGACTTTGTTCTCTCCAGGCTCACAACCTCCTTCAGAGGCCACACCAGAAGGACCATTCCTGGGATGTCTGGGACTTCCGTGAGGAAGTTCCTTTTCTTCCACAGCCCGCGGAGCTGCTGGGCCGGGTCTGACTCAGAGGGAAGGGATGGAAGCAGTGGGCATGCTGCGCCAAGCTCTGGCCTCTCTCTTCTGGGGAGGACTGGCCACAGTGAGGTAGATGCTCGCCCTCCTTCTGGGCAAGTTTGCCCACACACTTCCCAGTGGCATCTCATGGTTTGGGGACCAGACAAGAGCTTTCCAAAAATGAGTCCACAGGAAATTTTGACACACTCATGGTTTACTCAGGACTCTGAAGACCAGATTTTTTCTACCCTCCATTCCCCTTCTGAGGAAGTGTTTCTTTACATGTAGCCCCCAGCTAAGACAGGATGGGGTCATTCTGACCAACCTCTCGGATAAAGGCAGCTCCGGGGTCCCTCGGCACAGCTCCAGCTCTGATGACTTTAAAGCTCCATGGTGTTGCCCAGCCTCTGGCCTTAGAAGTGCCCTGGTTGCAGATGTCCCAAACATCTCCCAGTTATCTGTGCAGCCTCTCTGAAATTCCCCAGTACTCTCTATGTCCCTGAGGAAAAATATGCCCGTCTATTATAGACTACTGGTCTCTGAGAAAAGAACATGCCCGTCTATTATAGACTACTGGTCTCTGAGAAAAGAACATGCCCGTCTATTATAGACTACTGGTCTCTGAGAAAAGAACATGCCCGTCTATTATAGACTACTGGTCTCTGAGAAAAGAACATGCCCGTCTATTATAGACTACTGGTCTCTGAGAAAAGAACATGCCCGTCTACTATAGACTACTGGCTCTTCCCCACCCCAACACCTGACCTTCCTAAAGACAGGAAGTGGGAGATCCATCAGAAGGCAGTGCCAAAGGCAGTGCCCATACTGCAGGCCTTCTGTTCGCCACCCTGGCCAGGTCCAGAGCTGGCCTTCACACTTCATAGTGCTGTGCTTTGGAGAGATGTGCCTGTTAGTGTCTGAGATGTGACGGAGGAGGAAATGTTTCCTGATGCTTGACCTGGCAGATCCCTTGGGGGTCATTTATTAACATTGGTTTAAAAAATAATATCCTCCTCATCATGGTGGTCATCTTTGCATCTAGCATTTTCTGAGTACTCTAACATTAGCCAAAAGTCCCAGGTAGCACACATCATTTGCACACAATTGCTAATCAGATATGGACATCTGAATCCACCCAGTGGCACTGCGGAAGAGAGGTCTGACAATTGTCTTCCATGAAGATATCAGAACTTCAAAATCAAGCAATCAAATTGACGTGAAGGAGTGTAGACAAAGTAGAGACCCCAAACCCACCCGTAATATATTTGATAGTCCCTCACAGAAGGACCACATGGAAGGGATGACGTATCCAGGATGCAGTATAGTACTGATGAAACACATAAGTATCTTCTGGTTCTGAAATATTTCCTCCCCTTACCATTATGGTCTTAGTTCTACCTCCTTAATCTTGTTAGATCTTTCTATATTCATTTGTATAATTAAGATTGTTCAATGCATGAAATCCAAGATACATCCTTCAGAAAGAGTAATAGGAGTAATGATTCCCTGAGGGTATGGGAAGAGAGGGGCGGACAAGTAGAGCAGATAGTAATGATGACTGTATAACCCCACTCAAGGGGAATGAATAAAATAATTGTTGGTCAACGGTAACATTGGATGGTGTGAGATATGGCACACATATATAACATATGTATTAACAAGGGTTCCTGGCGGCAGGGTGGGGGGAGGGAGGGAATAAAAGGGAGTTGATATCAAAGAGTTCAAAAGAAGAAAGAAAATGTTTTGAAGATGATGGTGGCAGCAATGGACAAGAGTGCTTGCTCGAATTGAATTATGGATTGTTATATTATCTATAAGAGCTTCTAATAAAACGATTTAAAAAAAGATATTACAGCTAAGAAAACCTGATAGTTGTACACTTTCACACCAAAGGGTTCCCATGTGTCAGAGTCAGTTTGATGGCAACTAGCCACAGCATCAGTAACCGCAGCAGCAACCACAGGATCTCCGCATGGGTTATTGATTTAATTCTCATAGGATCCCTATGATGTGGGTGCTATTAAACACCAGTTGCCTTTACTGAGAAGCGAACAATGGGTAAACATGATAGTGGGCTGGAGGGGGGGAAAATGAAAAAGAGGAAAGAAGAGGAAAGTTAAAAAAAGTATATATATAAACATATAAATATAGATGTGTTTGTTGTATATGCATATGTATACAAATGAAACAAGGAAGCAGATGGACTTTGGACCTCTACTTAAATCTTACCTCAGTACATGAACAGTTTGTTCTAATAATGTGGCACTGTATGATACTCAACTGCCTGACACGATCGCTGAAGACAAAATGGGTGCATAAGCAAACGTGGTGAAGAAAGCTGATGGTGCCCAGCTATTAAAAGTATAGCATTGGGGGACAAACAACAGAAAAGCGGGTTAAGGGAGAAAGTGGACGATGTAAGATATGAAAATAATAATTTATAACTTATCAAGCATTCATAAGGGAGGGTGGAGGAGAGAGGGGAAAATAAATGAGCAGATACCAAGGGAGGGCTCAAGCAGAAAGAAAATATTTTGAAAACGATGATGGCAGCATATGTACAAATGTACTTGACACAATGAATGTATGTATGGATTGTGATAAGAGCTGTAAGAGCACCCAATAAAATGATTAAAAAAGAAGAATATTATGCTTAAATGAAGCTTTGGTATACATTGGTTACATGGCATTTTAGTTTTACCTTGATAGGTACAGATATGATTTTATTATTGTTTGTTTAAAAATTATATATGACTAATGAGTTGTGTGAAAGTGTCAAGTTGACAAGGGGTGGTCTGTGGTAGTTACATAATCTCCTGTCAACTTCAGACTATTCAGAGTGAAAGGGTGGAGTTTAGCCTGTCAATCAAGTCATAGCTTGATGATCTCATTTGGAGGCTTTAAGAAGATAAATAGCTTGCTGGAGACGAGACCCAGACAGACTCTCTGCTTTGTCTCCCTGTGAGGCACTCCTGTTGACAAGCTGCTTGGAGACACACTGACGGAGCCAGAGCCCTGGAGCTGGAGGAGCCACGTGGAGACCATGCCAACACTGAGATCCTTCCACAGCTACTTTCCACCCACTGGCCTGGGATCTTCCTGCATTCGGCCTTATTGTATGGCTGTATGAGTCTAAAGAGGAATATATGGACTAATTTTTAAATTTAATTTTATTATTATGATTAATTTTTATATGGACTAATATTGGACACACGGACTAATATCGGAATTATGGATTTTATCTGGACTGGGCTTTTTTCTCAATATATAATTATTTTTTTGATATAAAGTTCTCCCTTACCCGAGATATAGCTTCTCGGGTCTTAAAGGCTTGTAGTTAAATAAGCACTCATCTAGCAGGGAAGCAACAAAACCTACATGGAAGAAGCACACCAGCCTGTGTGATCATGATGATGGGAAGAAGTATCAGAAGTTTGAAAACAAGCAACCAAATTGTTGTGCAGAAGTGTGGCTGTAGGGGAGACCCCAACCCACCTGTAAGACAATGGCACAGTCCTGCTCAGAAGGGCCACACAGAGGTGATAAATCCATGGAGCGGAATGGCACTGACGAACCACATAAATATCCTATAATTCTCTAATACTTCCTCCTATTACTATTATGGTTTTTATTTGTTTTACCTCATTGAGCATGTTAGACTTGTGTAGGTTCATTTGCATAATTAAGATCATTCAATAGATTAAAGCCAAGATAGATAGCCCTTCAGAAATAGAAACAGGAGTAATGGTTCCCTGAGGGAACAGGAAGAGAGGGGGGAGCTGGTTGCATTGAAGACTGTACAATCCCACTCAATGGGATTGAACAACAGAGCTGTATGTGAATGGATATATTGGATGGTGTAAGATACAACAACAATAACAAAAGGGTTCCTGGGGGATGGGTGGAGGAGGGAGGGGATAAAGAGGGGGCTGATATCAAAGAGTTCAAGAAGAAAGAAAATGTTTGAAACTGATTGTGCTAGCAATTGTACAATACTGCTTGATGTGATTGAACTATGGAATGTTCAGATGATTAGAACAAACAAGCAAAAACACCCACTTGCCATCTAATCAGTGTCCACTCGGGGCACCCACGTGGGTCAGCGTAGAACTGTGCTCTGCAGGGTGTCCAGAGGCTGATTCTTTCAAAGTAGATCACCAGGCCTTCCTTTGAGGCACCTCTGGGTAGACCTGAACTGCTAACCTTTCAGTTAGCAGCTGGGCACGTCAGCCATCCGTACCACCCAGGGATTCGTAGTACATTTTACAAGGTGGGAATGGAGATTTTAGGAGACTGTCAGCCGTCTCTCAGGGCACAGCGAGGGCAGGAACAGGAAGAAGGGGCTGAGTGGAGGCTGGCTGATCACCAGGGGCACCCCCGCTAGTTACATCCGCCTGATTTGAGGGATCAAGGTATTAAGGGCCAGCACAATCCACCTGCTCTGTCCTCTTCCCCCTGCCCTAGCCATTCTTAGGCACCGGGAGGGGTGGGCTCCCTGGATTCAGGGAGGATGGCCAGGTTTGTTAGACTGGGTTGTCTAGAAAAGCAAGACCGCTGTTCCTAAGACAATTGCTGGCTCTCAAATATGCATAAAAAAGAGTGTTATGCCAAGAAGGAAACTTTTATCCAGGAGGCATCCCAGCCCCGCCCAGCCTAGGTCCATAGGCCGGTGCTAGCTGGAGCCCTCTCAGATGCACAGAGCTGCAGGCCGGTGATGCAGCGAGGGGAAGCAGCATGCAGGAAGATCGCAGGCTGGTGGTGCAGAGTCTTGTGGATGCGAGGTCGGTGAGGACATGGCAGGGGGCAGACAGCTCCCAGGTTGGCTCTCAGGGTCACAGCTAGGGTGATGGCATAGGGCAAGAGGGAGAGAGGAGGGGTCCCAGCGTTTCTCTTCTAAAAAGACCATCAGACCGTGACCTGACTGCACCCGACGCCTTTCATACAAATTCAAGTTGACATAAAATCTAACCTCCACACCAGGGATGGGGAAACTGAGGCCTAACCAGAAGAGGCTTGCTTAAGCCCTTCCTACTCAGTAGTGGGGGCTCCTGGCTCACAGGCCCATGGCCACATGGCTCCTTGCTGAGGCTGTGAATGTCAATCACTGACAGCTCATCAAACAACCCAGAGAGCTCAGAGAGCAAGAAGGTCACTGTAAGAAGCCTAATTTAGAATATGATAATTTCCCCCTCTGTGAATTGTTAAAACACAATGCATGACAAATTAATTCCAACAGTACAAAACGGCTAACGGTGAAAGCGAAGTCTTTCTCCTACCTCATCCCCCGCTCCTAAGACAGTGGCTGTTGTTTGTTTCGTGTGTATCCTTCCAGGGGTAACTCATGCATATATAATCATGCAAGCGACAAATTGTCAAACTAGGACGCTACCTGAGTTTCTTCGGAGGCTCCCAAAGCTGAGACACAGAACCCTGGCTGGTAAGTAACCCACATGTTAAAGTGAGGAGGGGAGTACCCTCCGGGGCTGGAAAAGAGAGCCTTCGATGCCCAGGGCCACTCACACGCCATGGGGTGGGAATATGAGGCGAGGAGGCTTGTTAGGAACTGGGGGGTGGTTGGGGGTGTGATTAGTGTGCTATGTGCCCTCTCCTTCTTTGCACGGGAGTGGTGAGGGATCCTGCCCTCTCATCTCAAGTCTGGCGAGAGGGCTTTAGGGAGAACACTCAGAAAGACCTCCGGAATTGGTGGACTGGTGTCTGATTCAGAGGAGCTCTGATGGTGTAGTGGTTACGCGTTGGGGATGCGGTCCGAATGGTCAGCAGTTCAAAATCACCAGCAGCTCCTAGGGAGAAAGACGGGCCTTTCTACTGTAAAGCGTTGCAGTCTGGGGAACCCACGGGGGTCGCTCTGAGTCAGCACTGACTTGATGGCAGTGACTGTTTTGGGTGTCTGGTACCCCTGAAGAGGGTACAAGTGAGACGAAGTGGGCAGGGGTGGGAGGAGTGGAGGGAGAGGGGAAAGAGGGGCTGCATGAGAGACGAGTTAATGCTAACTGTGCCTACCAATAGCAGACCTTTGGTGCCTAAGGACTTCTTTCACAGCAGATCTGGGCCACCTGGGGCAGAGGACAGGCCTGAGAAGACTGGCTGACTGCAGGGACAGAGGGCATGAGGACATTTGCATCCCATGTGCATCCTCCCCAAGGGCGCCTCCTGTCCAGGAAGCCCGCACTCAGCAGGTGGACATGGTGGCGTGTTCCACAGAGTGAGTCAGCCTCACTTCCCGGCTACGTCAGTGCTTACTCAGTGGGATGGTGAACAAAGAAGCCATAGGAAATGGAGTGGAGACCACCCGAGGGCTCAAAAGAAGGACTTCTCTGTGGTCAGGTTGACCTGGCTTTCTGACTGCACCATCAGCCAAGACAATGTGTGTCTCAGGTGGAGTGCCCGTTCCTTGGGCTATATGACCCCCTGCCTGGAGGGGAAAAGGGGCTTGTGTTCCCTGATATAGACATGTGTGCTGGGTCTCTTTGGATCTGCCCGCTGTACCTGTAATGCTTCCGCCACAGCAATATCCAGGGCTCAGGGGATGCCCTGTTCGTCATCATGGTGCTTGTTCAACTTGGCTCAGACCCAGGCACTCACGGTACCATGATGAGAGAAAGAAATTGAGCAATGGGCTCATGCCCAGGGAACTCACTGGTCTCACCACCCCCCCCCCCATGCCCCATGCCCTGGTACTCAGAAGTAGCTGGTCTGATATTAGGGTAAATCATATCAACTTGCCAATATCCATGCATTTCTACTTACAAAATTAGTAAATTCCCATGATGCAGTACAATGAAACAGTGGGGTTAGCGTACCGCAGATTCATGTCTGGCCCCAGCTGGGAGACAACACCATGTAAGGCTGGGCTCTGTCTTATAGGCTGTCCTACCACACTTTGACTAGGACCCATGTGTGGTCCCACGTGCCTAGAGTCTGGGGAGATCAGGCAGTATAAACTCACTGCCATCGAGTCGATGCCGACCTGTAGTAACCCGATAGGACATGGTAGCACTGACCCTGTGGGTTTCTGAGACGCTAACTCTTGACAGGAGTAGAAAGCTGCATCTTTCTCCGTCCGTCAGAGTGGACTGGTGGGCTAGAACAGCCGACCTTGGGGACTGCAGCCCCAACGTGTAGCCACTATGCCACCAGGGCTCCTCAGGGGGGAGATGAGGATCTAGGAATGAAGAGGGGAAAGCGGAGGTGCTCCCATCACGCTCACACCCAGTGACTCACGCAGGTGATTTTTGGCTTCCTGGCCCTGCAACTCAGGGCTCAGCTAGTTTGGAGGAGTTTGGTTCTGGAGAGAGGAATCCTTCCGGCGACACACAATGACACGATAGAATTGGAACTTGAGACTGTCACATGGCTGCTCTGGGTTCCTCATGACACTGAGTCAATAAGCAAAGAAGAGGCTTACTGTCCTGGTTGGGACGATTGGTCCCTCTTACTAATAAACTCAGTGGTTTGTGTCTGCAGGTTTGAGCAGGTGTTTCTGTCTTCTGCGACCAAAGGGTTGGGTGATTGCTGGGTGGAAAATTACTTTTTCTTTCACCCCTCTGGCTGCTCCCTCTCTGGGCTGCAGAATACCAGCATGAATGCTTTTTCTATGGGGGGGAAGCTTCCCTTCTGAGTGGGCTCTTGACCACCCCCCCCACATCCCTTGGAAGTATCATTCTCTCTGGGGTCAAGATGAGGGTGTAACTTTCTGAGACAGCAGTGGAGAACGGGCCAAACTTTTGGGTTGAACTTTGGCCATTTAACATATAAAAAATATGAGGGCAAAAATAGAAATTTCCCCATATCTCTCCCAGAATCCCTCCCAGGACCCCTGAACATTTCCGCCGTGCCGAGTTAGACACGAGTGGCTTAGGGTTTGAGCCAGGACTCTGATAGAAGTCCCTGTTGATTTCCTTCCCTGTTAATGGCCAGCCTCGCCGACTTAGTGGGTCTGCAATGAGACCCCGTTTGCCTGTGGCAGGGCTTTGAGGAGCTTATCTGGTGTGCAACTTTCACCCGGAATGGAGGTGCCGCCCGGCGACGGGATGAACAAACTCATTAGGAGAGCTCACGGTTTCCTCATTGTCACCGAACAGCCTTCATTGTGCGTGTGCTTAGAATAATGTCGCTTCTGAAAGCCAAATGGGAAAGCGCGCTAATGCAGTTCCCTGAATTTGGCCTGCCACGGTTGTAAATTACCTTGCTTAATGGACTTTGGGGACTCTGTTATCTATTTGGGAACTTCCGCGTTTCAGGAGAACCAAATCAAGTGTCTGAGTCCCCAGGAAGGGAAGGCAGGCTTAGAAGATTTACAACTCCGTGAACATCATTATTGATGTCTGTTGTGTTTTGCAAACAGCTTTCCTGTGGAATAAATGCTTATGATGAGGCTGCAGCGCTTCTTTTTTTTTGTTTTGTTTGATAAGTTGCCCTGAAATAATGACTACCAGGACCCATAAATCCCCTCTGGAAATCAACGTGCTGGTAAGGGATCTGGCAATTATTGCAAACCTCACCCCCACACCCCAGCTACCCGTGGGGGCACTGCCAGGGCCCTCAGCAACTTCCCGGTCATTTGCTAAGAGCAGCTGGGCGACAAATCAACTGCCAGGGAGGCGTGCATTTGCAGGGCCTGCTTCAGTTTACAGAGGAGTCCACAGGCATAGCTTACCTCCCTGGCAGTTCCCACTGCCCAGATGTGGAAACTGAGGCCCAGAGATGCCAGCTGGTAACGAGGGGGCAGAAACAGAGTAGAATCCAAGTCTCTTCTCTCACATCTAGGGTCCTTCTTGTCTACTATGCTGTCCTTGTAGAGGAGGACATGACAATCCCAAGTCCCCCCCGCCCCCAACCATCCACACACTGGGCATGAGCTGAGATGAACAGACTAAAGCGGAAGGTCAGATTACAGTTTGAATTTAAACTGGGCCGGAGAGATGAGATGTGATTTCTCCCACACATTAGATGGGCCAATAAAGCGCATGAGAACATCAGGGAGGAATGGGCCTCTCAGTGCCATCACCCATAGGAGACCGACAGGTTGGCCGCCTGCCCGAAAACAAAGCAGGGTGGGAACGGGAACCAAATGGGGAGATGGGAAGAGGCAGTGCTGTGACTTTGAGGGGGCAGCAACTAATGCCATGCGACACCAGATGGGTGATCATTGTGCAGAACACCAACCTGCTCGGTACACTTTCAGTCCAGCCACAACAACCACACCATACCCCAGGAGCTCACAGGTGGCAGGATTCGACTGAAATGTCTGCGAGGCTCCAGCCGGAGATGCACAGGTGTGTGTTCGAAGGCTGGGGTGCGAGGACAGGGAGAGCAGGCAGCCCTTGCTGGTATGGCAGAAGGAGGCCATTCACAGCCTCGAGGTGAGGAGGGGATTCAGAGGCCCAGGGGCTGGGGGTGGAGGGAGATGTCTGAGCTCAATGATGAAGGATGGGGTGGGGCGGGTGGGTGCAATGCAGGGTGAGTTGGATGTGGCCAGGCAGGAGTCCTCCCAGTCCCTGAAACCCCGAGGCCCCACAGTTCTGGGGAGCACTGTGCTCACCCCAACCCCCACCGAACAGCATTCAGCATTCTGTTGCAAGAGCTTACATATAGTACTCAGTGCCGTCGAGTGGTGCCGACTCATGGCGGCCCTGTAGGACAGAGTGGAACTACCCATGTGGGTTTCTGAGACTGTCATTCTTCACAGGAACTGAAAAGGCTGGGCTTTCTCCTGTGGAGCAGTTGGTGGTTTCAAACTGCTGACCTTGAGGTTGACAGCCCAATGAGGAACCACTATGCCACAAGGGCATACACTGGAGTGTACTTACCCAGTGACTGAGTGGTCAGTAGGTGCCGTTGGGATGAGACTATGAAGCTGGGAGACCAAGAGGGTCTGCGGCAGCTGGCAGGCCCTGGTTCTAGGGTCCCTCCACCAACCCCCACTCAGAACGATGCAGCCCCATGGAGCAGCCTTTGGTGATTCAGGGAAGTGCCTCTGGGAGCCTCCCCAGCTCTAAGCTGGTGCGTGTTGTGATTGGCTGCCTTCCAGTCCCACCCATCCACACACAATGGAGGGGCATGCTGACCCCTTCTGGGACAATCCGCCATCGGTTACAGATCATACTGTGGTTCTCTACAGGGCATTTGTGGCTCGTAGAAGCTGTGTCAGGCAGGGACCTCTAGAGAAACGAAGGCAGGACACGTATGATTCTAGGTATGTATAAGAGGATAGGTTTATACAGCGAGAAGGAGTATACCAGTTGATTAGTCCACACAGCAGTACAGAGGGGTCAGTTCAACTCACTTCCGTGGAACAGTCAATATACTGGAAGTCCTTCAACTCACGTGGTCTCTCGGGTCCAAGGTCAAGGAAGCAGACAGCAAAGTCATCTCTGGAGTAAGGCAAGCAGAGCCTGCCCACAGGCAGCAAGCAGCAGGGTGGGTCACCAAGAATCAGTAGCTCGGGAGCTTAAGGAAGCAGGACCAGATGGAATATCTAATGCAAGCAATGCAAGGCCACAAGAGCCACCTCAGGCTAAGCAATGCATACACCAGCAGTGTGGCAAAGCAAGTCCCAAAGGAGCCTTAAACTCCAGCGACCTGATCCACGGGTTGGCTTGGCCCACAGGTAGTGTAGCTCACAGGTTGAGGCAGAGAACTAGCTAAAGCAGCAATATGCTCCAGCATGTTCCGATCACCAGAAAGAGAGATGGGGGCAGGCCTTGCAGAGCCATTTATCTCTTTGTCTTCCAACCAACTGCTACCTGGTTAATCCCACATGTTCCTATTGGCCGGGTTGGCACGATAAAACTATCACAGAAGCAGAACTTTCTTCTGGCTGAGTGTGGAAGCTCATTGAGGTTTGCATCACAGCAACATGTCAGCTTCTACCAACAGAGGTGGGGGATGGCGTGTGTGAGGAGCCTTGGCTGGGAGCCAAGCCTCGCTTTCATGGGTGGGGAGAATTCCACAGGGAACCATGTACCCCCAAGCTGCACATCCACTTCTAAACACAGATAGGGATCGAGGGGAAGCTGCTGTCACAACAGCACTGCTCATTCTGGGCTCATGGATGATTTGGGTTATCTCTGTAGTTTTCCAGATCTCCCCAAACTACTAAGAGGAATGACGTTTGTAGTTAGGAAGAATGAGGGGTCACTTCTCATGGGCTTGCCAATCAAACCCAACGTCTGGCAGGACCTCTATTCATCCTGCAGTCCTGTGAGGTGCTTATGGCGTTGACCTCTAGAACATTAGGAGGATGCCTCCGGTTTGGGGTCTTGTGTGGTCACCCCGGGGTGGTATCAGGGCTTGCTCAGTCAGGCATACCAGGGAAGCAGGCCGTCCCTTCTGAGGTCCTGCTAGTTCTTAGGATGTGTCTAAGACGAAGGCTGCAATCACCAGTGCTTCCGACAGCTGCAAACCACCAGCCCCTCCTCGGATTTAGGAAAAGTGCCCCAAAGTTCACAGTGAAAGCAAAACATGATTCACATTCCAGTAAAAGTGAGCCTGAATTGTGTGTCACATGGTCCCATGGTCCAGGAAGGGATGAGAGGGACCGTGTGCCTTTGTGGAAAGCGGCTCTAGTTTCAGGTTGGAAAAGGCCAGGCAAGCGCTCCAGGAGGATTTGACCTCTCAGCGGAAGAGCTTCAGGGTGAAGATCATTATCAAAGGGCAGAACCATGGAGGTCAGGTATGAGCGGCTCTGGGATGCGCCTTCCCATCTTGCCCATTAGTCCAGGAGGCCATCCTACCAGCGTGGATCCAGGGATTGGGGAAGAGGCAGGGAACAAACACTGTTTGAGGCTTCCTTTTCCCAGGAGTCTGAGCCCACACCTGCCAGGGTCCATCGGCCCCTCTGGTAGCAGGGCTGATGGGCTAGGATCCCTGTCCTGAGGACATACCAATGTATCATCACCTGGATCCTGGGGCCGTCCTCTCCTGGGAGTAAGTCAGATTGATTTAAACATACAGGAAGCTGCCTCCAGGAGCTCTGATGACCACAAGGTCAGCAGTTTGAAACCCCCAGCTGCTCCCAGGAAGAAAGACGAGGCTGTCTATTGTCATAAAGTGTTACAGTGTTAGAAACCCGTCTTCTAGGGCAGCGGTTCTCAACCTGTGGGTCGTGACCCCTTTGGGGGGTCGAACGACCCTTTCACAGGTGTCACCCAATTCCTAACAGTAGCAAAATTACAGTTATGAAGTAGCAATGAAAATAATTTGGTGGTTGGGGCGGGGGTTACCATAACATGAGGACCTGTATGTAAGGGTGGCGGCATGGGGAAGGTTGAGATCCACTGTCGTAGGGTCTCTGTGAGCTGGAACTGACTCGATGACAGTGAGTGGGCTTTGAGAGTGGAGTGAGGCCGCCTCAAGAAGGACCTACAGGATCAGCTCATGGTTGCCCAACCCGACGAGCTTTATTCATGGTGCTTGTGTCAGTCTGGGTGGACTGGAGAAACAAATCCAGAGACACTCATCTTTATGTGAGAGAGAGCTTTATTTCAAAGGGTAATTGTATATTAAGAAAACACCCCGGCCCAGTTCAGATCAAGTCCAATATTAGCCCACATGTCTGATACCAGTCTATAAATAACTCTCAGACTCATGCAGCCATGCAATGATGCTGAATGCAAGAAGATCACAGGCCAGTGGTGGATCCAGTGGCGGTGGGAGCTTCTCAGAGCTGGCGTGGGTATCCAAGTGGCTTTTCCAGCTCCAGGGCTCTGGCCCCATCAGCATAGCTCCATGTGGCTTGTCAACAGGAATGTCTCAGAGAGAGTGTGTGTTCCATTTCCAGGGAGGAAAATGGGAGTTCCCAGAATTCTTAGGGGAAGGCCATGCTCACACAGAGGCCTCATTGGATATGACCTGATTGACAGGCTAGACTCCACCCCTTTGCTCAAGGTGATAGGAGATTCTGTAACTGCCACAGTAGTGAATTGTACTTGTAAAAGATGCTGACATGGTAAATGTTTGTTGACCACAATAAAAACAACAACAACAAAAAGAAGTGTCTACAGAAACCCCCCTGCAAGAGGAGAGCCTTGATTTGTCTTCCTGGGGGACTTGCTCAGACCTGGGCACCCTCCCATTGGCCCTCCATGTTCCTGCTGAGCCTCTGAGCACGTTGCTGGCTGCTGCTCTCCAGTCTCACCTTGCACGGGCCCTGGAGGCTCTGCCCATGCTCTCAGCGTCTCTCTGGGGAGGCCTGTGGGGGCCAGCCCCCACAGCTTGCAGAGCTTTGCAGAGCCTCAGCAAGTATGTGGCAGTTGGGACCGGGCTCCCTCAGCCCCTTCTATCCCCGAGAAGCGGCCATCTCAGCTGGGCTGAGGTCTGGACTATTGCCATTTTCTGGGCTTCTGAAAGATTAAGACTCACATACATGCCAAGACATAAAACGTAAAATCCGTAGTATATTTTAAATGCTCACATTTAACAAATTGCTGCTTCTTAACATTAAAACCCCACTTGGGATCGTGCCAAAAGTCTGAATGTGAGGAGGGGATGGTGAATGGAAGGCTTAGGCACCCAAAGGTGCCCCCACCCCGGGCTGGGTCCTGAGTCTCCAGGGGCCATGTTGGGGCCACTACAGGCCTCACCAGGGCAGTTCCAGCAACACGGGGGCGGGGGGGGGCAGGCTTATCTTTTCCTCCACCTCCTTGCGCCCCTTTCTCCTTCCTCCCCTGTCTGCCCCCACCATCCCCTTCCCATTGTGTGGCTCCATTGCCTGTGGCCACTGCCCCTAATTTGGGTAATGTGGATCTTTTTCTTTTTTGGGGGGGCTATTATTAACAATGCTCCAGTAAGCCCTCTTGCACACGAATCTGAATGTAAGTCTCTGACAAAGCTATTTGTTATGTGTTACTGGGGGATGGGGAGAAGGAGGGACCCCTGAATGGGAGGGACAAAACCAGAGACACCTCCTCCTTTTGTGAACTCTGAGCTCTCTTCAGCTCAACCAGGCTGCTTTTGAACTAATCATGTATTTAAACTTTGAGATCCCAGTCCAGTCTTCCCCACAAGTGCAGGCTGATGGCTGAGGGAACTGAGGCCCATACAAAGGCTATTCAGTTTCTCAATATCCCAGAGCCAGTGAGTGGTAATGCTGGAGCTTGGGAATCAAACCAAAGCTAAGGAAACAGACCCCGCCCCTGCCCCCCTATCCCTCACCCCCCACTGTGGTGGCTCCCACACACGTCAATCATATGGTCTCCAAGGCACCCGCTCCCTTCCCGGGCACACTTCTGCATTTGTTTTCAAGTGGGTGTTTGGAGGCTCCCACTGCAGGACTGTGGGGCCTGACACCTTCTTGGGCATCCGTTTAGCTCAAAGCTTCCACCCACCTCCAGCGACCACATCTGAAGCAGCCAGAAGGAAACTTGGAATGTCGCCAGAGCACAGAGGAGGGTGTAGGAGGCCCGGTAGGGCGTGATCAAGGGTAATGTAACCAAGAGGAATTATTGAAACCCAAATGAAGACTGAGCATGATAGTGGGACAAGAGGAAAGTCAAAGGAAATAGAGGAAAGAGCTGGGAGGCAAAGGGCATTTATACAGGTCTAAATAAAGGCATGTACATATGTAAATATGTATGTGCATATATTTATAGGTTTAGTGTTAAGGTAGCAGATGGACAGTGGGTCTCCACTCAAGTAGTCCCTCAATGCAAGAATATTTTCTTCTATTAAATTGGCATTCTATGATGCTCACTTTCCTGATACAATCACTGAAGACAAAGTGGGTGAATAAGCAAATGTGGTGAAGAAAGCTGATGGTGCCTGGCTATCAAACGATATTGTGTCTAGGGTCTTAAAGGCTTGAAGATAAATAAGCAGCCATCTAGCTCAGAAGCAACAAAGCCCACATGAAATAAGCACACCAGCCTGTGTGATCCCGAGGTGTTGAAGGGATCAGGGATCAGACATCATCAGAACAAAAAAATCATATCATTGTGAATGAGGGGGGAAGTGTGGAATGGAGACCCAAAGCCCATTTGTAGGCCACTGGACATCCCCTTAAGGAAGGGTCTCGGGAAGAAGACAAGCCAGTCAGGGTGCGATGTAGCACTGATGAAAAATGCAACTTTCCTTTAATTCCTAAATGCTCCCCCCCCCCACTATCATGATCCGAATTCTACCTTACAAATCTGGCTAGACCAGAGGATGTACACTGGTACAAATAGGAACTGGAAATGCAGGGAATCCAGGCCAGATGATCCCTTCAGGACCAGTGGTGTGAGTGGCAATACTGGGAGGGTGGAGGGAGGATGGGTGGAAAGGGGGAACCGATTACAAAGATCTACATGTGACCTCCTCTCTGGGGGATGGACAACAGAAAAGTGGGTGAAGGGAGATGTCAGACAGTGTAAGATATGACAAAATAATAATTTATAAATTATAAAGGGTTCACGAGGGAGGGGGAGTGGGGAGAGAGGGTAAAAATGAGGAGCTGATGACAGGGGCTTAGATGGAGAGAAAATGTTTTTAGAATGGTGAAGGCAATGAATGTACAAATTGATGTATGTGTGGATTTTGATAAGATTTGTATGAGCCCCTAATAAAATGATTAAAAAAAATGCCGTGATCTTGGAGAGGGGAGCCACCAGTGACTCAGGGTGGGGTGTGGAGCCGCTGGAACCTGTGCACAGACCCTGGCCAAGGGTTCCTGTGGCCAGCACTGCCTCGTGGGCCCGACCACCACTGGTCTGCCAGCGTGTCCGACTTGGAGACTTGCGTGATGCCAACAGCTATGTCACTGGGACTTGCAAGGCCAGCAGGGTCACCCCAAGTGGACAGGTTTCAGCGGAGCTTACAGACGAAGCACAGATCAGAAGAAGGGTTCAACTCCCCACTTCAGAGGGTGGAGCCGCTGGAAAACTCATGGACAGCCTGTGAGGATGACGCAGGGCCCATTGGTGTTTCATTCTGCTATGGGTAGGAACCGACTCAATGGCACGTCATAACAATGACAACACGATCTCTCAGCAACCAGGTCCCCATGGCTTCCTCTGCAAAGGGTCCCAGGAGAGAGCTCCAGGCTGCGGTGGCACTTGCAAACCTGTCTACACACACACACACACACACACACACACACACACACACACACACACACAAACACCCCACTCACAAACCCTGTCTATACACACACACCACTAGCAAACCCTGTCTACACACACACACACACACACACACACCACTCGCAAACCCTGTCTACACACACACACGCACACCCCACTCGCAAACCCTGTCTGCACACCCACCCACTCGCAAACCCTGTCTATACACACACACCCCACTCACAAACCCTGTCTACACACACCCCACTCGCAAATCCTATCTGCACACACACACCCTGCTCACAAACCCTGTCTACACACACACACCCCACTCACAAATCCTGTCTACACACACACACACCACTCGCAAATCCTATCTGCACACACACACACGCCCTGCTCGCAAACCCTGTCTATACACACACACCCCACTAACAAACCCTGTCTACACACACACCCCACTAACAAACCCTGTCTACACACACACCCCACTCGCAAATCCTATCTGCACACACACACACACCCTGCTCGCAAACCCTGTCTACACACACACCCCACTAACAAACCCTGTCTACATACACACACACGCACACACCACTCGCAAACCCTGTCTACACACACACCCCACTCGCAAATCCTATCTGCACACACACGTACACCCCACTCACAAACCCTGTCTACACACACACACACCACTCGCAAATCCTGTCTACACATGCACACCCCACTCGCAAATCTTGTCTGCACACATGCGCGCACCCCACTCGCAAATCCTGCCTGCACACACACACGCACACCCCACTCGCAAATCCTGTCTGCACATACACACCCTGCTCGCAAACCTTGTCTACACACACACACCACTTGCACACCTTGTCTACACACACACACACACACATACACCACTCGCAAACCCTGTATACACACACACACCCCACTCGCAAACCCTGTCTACACACACCCCACTCGCAAATCCTATGTGCACACACACACCCCCTGCTCACAAACCCTGTCTACACACACACACCCCACTCACAAACCCTGTCTACACACAAACACACACCACTCGCAAACCCTGTCTACACACACACACACCACTCGCAAATCCTGTCTACACATGCACACCCCACTCGCAAATCCTGCCTGCACACACACACGCACACACCCACTCGCAAATCCTGTCTGCACACACATGCACACCCCACTCGCAAATCCTGTCTGCACACACACGCACACCCTACTCACAAACTCTGTCTACACACACACATCCTGCTCACAAACCCTGTCTACACACACACACACACACCTCTCGCACACCTTGTCTACACACACACCCACCCCACTCGCAAACCCTGTCTACACACACACCCCACTTGCAAATCCTATCTGCACACACGCACACACCACTCGGAAACCCTGTCTACACACGCACACCCCACTTGCAAATCCTGTCTGCACACACACACGCGCACCCCACTCGCAAATCCTGTCTGCACACACACACGCACACCCTGCTCACAAACGCTGTCTACACACACACACTCTGCTCGCAAACCCTGTCTACACACACACACCACTCACACACCTTGTCTGCACACACACACGCACACACCCACTCGCAAATCCTGTCTGCACGCATGCGCACACCCCACTTGCAAATCCTGTCTGCACACACACACGCACACCCTGCTCACAAACGCTGTCTACACACACACACTCTGCTCGCAAACCCTGTCTACACACACACACCACTCACACACCTTGTCTACACACACACACACACACACCACTCGCAAACCCTGTCGGCACACACACCCCACTTGCAAACCCTGTCTACACACACACCCCACTCACAAACCCTATACACACACACACACACACACCACTCGCAAACCCTGTCTATGCACACACACCCACTCGAAAACCCTGTCTACACACACACACACACACCACTCGCAAACCCTGTCTGCACACACACCCCACTCGCAAATCCTGTCTACACACACACAACACTCGCAAACCCTGTCTACACACACGCACACACCACTCGCAAACCTTGTCTACACACACACACACACCACTCGCAAACCCTGTCTACACACACGCACACCCCACTCACAAACCCTGTCTATACACACACACACCACTCACAAACCCTGTCTACACACATGCACACCCCACTCGCAAACCCTTTGTACACACACACACACACACACACACACGCACGCACGCACGCACACACGAGGTCAGCTCCAAACCAGCAAGGCTCCTGGCCCCAGCATGCATGGTGTTGTCCCTGCCAAGCCTGAGGTGCCCATGAAGGACCAGGAGAGAGTGAGTCACCATGCTGCACAGTGTGTGCCTGGGGGTGTGGTGAGCTGAACGGTGTCCACACCCCCAGCCCTGAAAGATATGCTGACCTTAGTGGGAAAGAAGATCTGTGCAGTGGTAACTAAATAAGAAGGAGAAAACCAAGCCAAACCAAACCACAGGCCAGGAACTGTCGAGCCCACCCACCTCCCGGCGGCCCCGGCGTGGCTGATGTTTCAAAAGCAGATCACTAGAGCTTTCCTTCGAGCTGCCTCTTCCTAGGCTTGAACTTCCAACAGTGCTTAGAGACGGAGTGTGCTACTATTTGCACCATCCAATGCCTGAGGTCCTCCTAGGAAGGCCATGTGATGACAGAGGTAGAGACAGAGAAGGCTGCATGACGATGGAGAAAGAGATCACAGTGATGCAGCCACAAGCCCTGGACGCTGGCAACTCCAGAAATTGGAAGACGCTAGGAAGGATTCTTCCCTGGAAGGGGATTTTTCTTGGAGAGCATGGCCTGGCCGAAACTTGATGTTGGAAGTTCTAGCCTCCAGGCTGTGAGGGGGTGCCTTTATGTTGTTTTCAGCCACCTGCTTTGCACTAATTTGTGATAGCCATCCCCGTACACCAGTGCTGACCACGAGTGGGGCGTTTGGCCCATCTGAGGCACCAAACTCCCACTTCTAAGGTTGCAAGGTATCCTTAATGGGCCTGAATATGTTCGAACAGGATTTTCTACTCAAAAGTCTAAGGAGAAGAAAATGTATCCCAAACCTGGCTCCTATCCCCAGACTCTTGGAGGGTCTTAGGATCCTGGCCATTTGTCAGTTTTGTGAACCTGTTTTGCCTAATAAGCGGTGCCTCAGATGTCGCCTTGCTGAGAGATTTGATGTCCTGGGCCAACACTGAGATGGAGTTCTGTTGGTCCAAGAAGCATAGAGTCATTTTCTTAAAACAAACAAAACAAATGATTAAGTTGACTCTGCACCATGGTACCCCCTGGGGGTCAGGGAAGAACTGCATGTCATAAGGTTATCCAGCTAAAAACCCCACCCACCCACCAACCAACCAACCAGCCATCCCACCCACCCACCCACCAACCAACCAACCAACCAACCAACCAACCAACCAACCAACCAACCAACCAACCAATCAACCCACCCACCATTGATTGTGGATCCAAGTCTGTGAAATCGTTGATTATTTCAGTCTTTACTCTGTTTATCAAGGTGTTGCTCAGGTGTGAAGATCATGGTTTTCTTTACATTGAGTTTCAATCCGTGCTGAAGGCTGAAGTCTCTGACCTTCATCAGCAAGGGCTTCAAGTCCCCCTCACTTCCCGCAAGCGAGGCTGTGTCAGCTGCATATCACAGGTTGTTAATATGCCTTCCTCTGACCCGCATGCCACGTTCTTTTCTATTGAGCCCAGCTTCTAGGATGATTTGCTCAGTGTATGTATTATTGAGGATGGTGAGAGGATACAAGCCTGATGCACACCTTTCCTGATTTTAAACCAGGAAGTATCCCCTTATTCCCGCAATATTCTTTCATTCTGTTCCCACAACGGCCTCTTGACCTGTGGACAGTAGGTGGTGGTAGCTTGGCTGATTTCTTGGAGGTGGACAGTGGGGGGTAGTAGATAGACTGGCCTGTGGACAGTGGGTAATGGTAGATTGGTCTGTGGACAGTGGGGGGTGGTAGATTGGTCTGTGGACAGTGGGTAATGGTAGATTGGTCTGTGGACAGTGGGGGGTGGTAGATTGGTCTGTGGACAGTGGGTAATGATAGATTGGTCTGTGGACAGTGGGGGTTGGTAGCTTGGCTGATTTCTTGGCCTGTAGACAGTGGGGGGGGGGAGGTAGACTGGTGGCTTTATTGGAGGTGCATCATGGGGATTTTCTGCTGAGACGCCACTGGATGGATTCAAACCACCAACTTCTTGGTTGGCAGCTAAGCACCTTCACCACTGCACTTCCTCGGGCCTCTATTCTGTCTGCCTTCTCTGTGAGCTCTAGGAAGGTGGGCGCTTTGCTTCTTGTCCACTGATGTATCCCCATCACCCCCAAATTTGGTGTATCCCCATCTCCCCCAAATTTGGTGTACCCCCAAATATGTATCATCAACAAATCAGAAAGATATTGTTGCTTTCCAGAGGCACCCCTGGGATCTCAAATCCATGTGGAAGGAGGCAGAGTGGGCACACACACATTTTTTTTTTAATTAGAGAGAAGCAAATAACCATAAATGCCATATCTGACAGTGTCTCGAGCTTCAAGGTCCTCTATTCATGGTCGCATCCTATTCTATGTGGGCCATCCGGCACAGGCTGGGTGGAGTGTGCATTATGACGGTGAGACTGAAGGAGACCTGAAGCCGGCTGGCCCCTGGTGACCCAGGGCTGGGGTGGGGCTGCGTCGGAGCATGGCCCAGTGCTGGAGCCCGTGCCCTGGGGCCGGCCGGCCCTGAGCGTTACTATACATTTATTCATTTTGACTTGAGTCTTGACATTGAGAAAGCAAACAACAACTGGCTCACTCAGCACTTGCTAAAGTGCATTCCCAGACCTCCAGGATCTCTCTCTCTCTCTCTCTCTCTCTCTCTCTCTCTCTCTCTCTCTCTCTCTCACACACACACACACACACACACACACACACACACACACACACTGCCATTTCTGAGCAGTCCTGCAGGAAGGGCACCCACTGAACTGTGAGCCCAGTGTTCCCCTCCACCCCTCCCTTCCCTTGTTCTTCCTCCCTCCCTCCCAACCGCCCTCCTTACTCTCTCCCCATAGCCTTTCTGCAGTAGACCAGTTGGCTGACACATAACCCCGCCCCTCACCCCACTTCCTTCCTTCCAGAGGAAAGCCCTTGCTCACTTTCAGAAGATGACAGGTGGAAGGTGGGGGACAGGCACAGGCCAGAGACTTCATCCCGAAAGCCTCCACTCTGCTGACATGACACTCCTGCGCTTGCTGGGGCTGATGGGTGGGGGGTGCGAGGCTCCCTCAGGAGGGTGTTGGCACATGGCATGGGGCTAGCCAGGAAGGGGCAGTCACGGTACATGGCCCAGTTTCTTTCTGGATGGCACTGCCTCTGGGTGCACCTCTTCGGGTCTGACGCCATGCCCCTCTTGGGCAGATTCATCTCCAACATGTTTGCTGCTTCTCCAAAGAGCTTCATTTGCTTTCCACACTGCTCTTGACAGGTGGCGCACACAGCTCTGCGAGCCCCCAAACACTGGGAAGCACCTTCCGCAGAACGGGCTGGGCTTTGAAGCCGCACTGCTCTCTCCAGTTGTGCGTTAGCTGCACACATTTACATGGAAATGGAGCCTGCTGTGCACAAGGGTTCGTCTGCTCTGGCTGCCTGTTGAGGAGGCACTGGGGGGCAATCTGCCCACCCTGCACCCACCCATGCTCTCTGGGGCTCCCCACTCAGGGCTCCCCTGGCTTCTGAGAGAGCCGCTGAACCAACATGGTCCACTCACCAAGCGTCTGTCTGTCCAGGCCTGGGCCTGGACCCCAGGGGGGCAGTGGGCGATGTTCCCATCAGGCTGCTGGGGCTGCCCAGGAGGCCAGCCAGAGAAGTGTCAGGGGTTGGGAGGGAGCCCAGCACATCCAGGCAGGGCATCTTTTCCACCACATACCTGGCCTGTGAGCACGCTGTGGGTGTTTAAAGCAGGTTCACCTCCAGTTGGTAATTCCTGGTGGGAAACCATGGGTCGCAGGCTGGCCCACCTGCTCCAGGCCTGGACTTGAGACTCCCAGCTCCAAATTCTGGGTCAGGGATTCCATGTGACAAAGGAAAGCTGGCTAGGCTGGGGAGGGGCGGTTGCGAGTGGGACCGGACGTCGCACGGCCACAGTGCTATGTGGCTCAAGAGGGCCCTACCCCAGCCATCCCTACTGGCAGGCCTGCCATGGACCCTGGGAGGCCGAGGCAGCAAGTGCCTACCTCCCGAGCACCGCCTCCTGGCTGAGTGCTGTTCGGGGACACAGAGGTGACCTCAGCAGAGGAACGGCCCTGCTGCGGGAGGAGCGCCGTGCTCGTGCAGGAAGACAGGCAATCAACCAAGGAAGAGCCACGGGGCTCACAAAGTTGGTGGTGAAATTCCATTCCTTGCCAGGGCACTCCCCCCACCTTTTGAAGGCCCCTTGTACATACGGTAGGAGGAGCCCCGGTGGTGTAGTGGTAACAGCAGAGTCAGCAGTGTGCAACCACCAGCCGCTTGGCGGGAGACCGCTGAGTGCGGAGGGGCAAGGTGTTACCCGAAGGACTAAGGGGGCCCTGACCCACGCCGTGGTCTTCTCCATGGCGCTGTACGCATGCGAAAGCTGGACATTGCGCAAGGAAGCCCGGAGAAGAATCAGCGCTTTGGAATTGTGGTGCTGGGGAAGACTATTGAAAGTACCAGGGACTGCTAAAAGGACAAACTGACCCGTCTTGGAAGTTGTAAGGCCAGCGGACTCTGAAAGGGCAAGGCTGGCAACTTCGTGCGTCTTACATACCTCGGACATTTTGTCAGGAAAATAGCGTCCCGACGAGATGGATTGATGCCGTGGCTGCATCGATGGGCTCAGACACAGGCTCGTTGTGAGGACGGTGCAGGATGTGCCGTGTTTCATTCTGGTGTGCACAGGGTCAGAGCTATGGGTCAGAGCTGACTTGATGTCACCTAACAACAACAATAAGTAGTTAAAGTCGCTGACACCCACAGGGACAGGTAGTGCCACCCTGTCCTCTAGGGTCGCTATGAGTCGACTTGATGGCAGTGAGGTAGTTTCTTGTTTTTCTGTCTATACCATGTTAGAAGGCTATGGATGCTTTGGGGAACAAATAAAGCAGAAGGAGAGAAGATAGAGAGTAGAGAGGCAGTAGGACTAGGGGATCGACTGAGACGGGGACAGTTGAATGAAGACTCAGGAGAGTGAAAGGGCAGCCCTTGCAGGAGCCTGGTGAGAACAGCAGGGCAGCAGGAACAGAAAGTGCGAGGTCCCTGAGCCAGCATCTCACCTGCTGGGTCTGAAGAACAGCAAGGAGCCCTGCAGGAGGAGAGCAGGGGAGAGAAGGTTTGGAGTGCGTCAGCAGTGGGAATTTGACTGTGTCTCAGACTGAGATGGGCAGCACACATCTCCCCACCCCACCCCCCCATTCTCACTTGGGTGAGAATGCATGGTGTGGGGCAGGGTGGGAGTAGGGAGAGGAGTGTGTGTGTGTGTGTGTGTGTGTGTGTTGCTGATATTTGGCTGCGGCGAGTGAGTGGAAGTGAGGTGGCTGCAGCACAAGCAGATGGAAGGGTGGATTTCGGGACAGGGTTGTCACCGAAAGGCCGGGATTCCTGCCTTGTCAGTCCTATTCAACACCCAAGGGAGTCTGAGCTCAAGCAAGACCTACTTGGGGATGGACACTTGGGAAGGGCCAGGCGTTCAAAGTCATGATATCCCAATGGGTGATGGAAGATGGGGAAAAGAAAGAGGAGCACCAAGCCCATGCTCTAAGACCCTCACTGTGGATGGTTGGAGGGACAGATGAGGAGGAAGCCTAGAAGGTTCTGGAGGGAGTTGTCGGATAGGAGGGAGGAGAACTGGGAGCCGGTGCTGTCCTCCTGCACACTTGGCATTTCCCTGGCTCCGGCACTTGGTGCAGGCCTGTGGCCCATGTCGCCAACGAGGAGTCCTCAGGCCTTTCACTGGCAGAAGGAGAAGAGAGTTGCTTAGCTGGGGGAGGTGCCTAGGACTGTAGATGGTCATGTGTCACCACCAGGGAAGAGCCTGCTTGAGTGAACAGCCAGCACAGAGCTCAAAACTGCAGAGCTGTAGAGGGAGACAGCGCTCTGGTGATAGTGTGCCAGCCCTGGATCCAACCATGCCTGAAGCCCTTAGACTTTCCGTCACATCACCCACTGCTTTCTGAGCCTTGCTTCAGGCAATGTGTGTTGTGTTTCTGTCCTTTGCAGCCCAAAGAGTTCTGACCACAGCAGTAGCACAGCCGGGCTCTGACAGCAGCCACAAGGAGAGAGTGCCCCTCTGCCATAGTACTACCCACCTTTCGCCAAGGCTGAGCAAAAACAGACCGAGGAGAGAGCCACGAGGAACCAGTGGAGAGAGGGGTTTTATTGTGTGCGCATGCGCGTGAAGTTTTGCTTGTTTTTTGCTTGTTTCTTTGAGGGGGGAGAGTAACACTCCCTGCACTTTTCACGTCAAGGGCTGGGGCGGAGCTGGACTGAGGGGCTGAGGCTCTGGGGAGAGGTGGACGGACAACAGAAGGATGAGGACCTGAACTCAGGAGCAGACGGCAGAGATGCTTCTGGAAACGTGGCAATCTTCAGGAATTGTGACGTCTTGACCTGAGGGATTGGGGATGGGGAGCATGGATTCAAGGAAGATTCATTCATTCATTCATTTTGCTAAAGCAATTAGAGAGTGAGAGGGCAGAAGGGTAGAGTCATAGCATCAGAGAAGGAGCCTGTAGCTCATTGCCATCGAGTTAATGCGGACTCATCCCGGCCCTATAAGACAGGGTAGGGCTGCCCTGTTATGGGAATAGAAAGCCCGGTCTTTCCCCCATGGAGCAGCTGGTAGTTTAGAACTTCCAACCTTGTGATTAGTGGCCCAACTCATAAGCACTACCCCCCCAGAGCTCCCTTCTCACTCAACTCACTGCCCATCTGGTTGAGGCAGACTCATAGCGATCCCGCAGGACTGGGTGGAACTCCCCTGGTGGGTTTCTGAGACGGTCACTCCTTACAGGAACGAAATGCCTGGTGTTGCTCCCCCGGAGCGGAGCGGCTGGGTGGCTTGGAACTGCAGACTTGTGGAGACTGCACAACGCATAACCACTACGCTGCGTCGCCACCCTGCCTCCGCCCTGCTATCCCTTCCGCTGGCTACAAGGTAGCTTTTGAAGGGCACATTCCCTCCATGCCTTGAAGCCACTTAATTCATTAGTTCTTCATCGTGTATGTCCTATTTCATTATGTTATCATCTTTACCGTTGTTAATTTGCATTTCATTTCCTGCAGTGACACACAAAACACCCTGTACCCATGAAAAATGCTATTGTTGTCAATGTTAATACGAGTCACGCGCGATCGCCATCCAGGCCCCCTTGCTCTCAGTAGCAGGTCTCTTGGTCTGCGGCTGGGAGGATTTGGGCTAATTGCCCCATAGCAAGAGTTCCCCCCCCCCCCCCCAGGCCTCAGGGGCAGAAGGAGCCTGAGCTGACCATGGTGCTGAGACGAAATTTAAAAAGCAAGGAAAGGCCGTGTGTGAGGAGAGGCGACAGCCTGCTTTTGCACCTGCTGTCACCCTCTGTCTGTGCCCGAGCACCTCAGGGGCTCCATCAAGAGGGACAGGCGGCTGCTCCTGTGGCCGGTCGGGGAGCACCTGGGACCATGAAGATCAGAGGGGAGAGAGGCTGGGATGAGATCTTTCCCAGGGGAGAGCCAGGGGGCAGGTCTGGTGAGGGAAGGGACGGAGGGACCGCCATACATATGAGCAGCCCAGACCCCTCTATTGCTTCTCTCCTGGCCCAGAACAGCACCCTTACCTCTGTGCTTTCTGAAGGCAATTTTCTCTGCAGAATTTCTCTGCCCAGAGACCAGAGCCTCCTGAATAAGCTGCCTCCACATCTGGGCCTGGCAAGGAATGTTCACTCTCCTTGGAAATACTTAGTCCCTGGAAGAACGGCAGCAAAGCAGACTGCCACTTGGCCAGGCTCCACCAGCTGGGGGAGAAGGCCAGCCCACAGTGGGCCTGCTAGCCTGGCTCAGCTCCTGCCCTTGGACTAGCCCCCTCCTGTATCTGACCCCAGAATCAGCCCTGACCCGATTCTACCTCCAGACTGAGCCCTTACCCTGGCCCCACTGTTGCCCCAGTGAGTGGGCCCAGACCAGAGCCCCAGTTCGCCCATCTTCTCTGCAGTGTAGCCTTGGCCTTGGTGGAACTCATGAGCCCTCATACCAAGCTCACACATTGATCAGATGGGGCAGGGGCTGCTGGGAATTCCTCTTCTGGGACCGTCTCCCCTCATCTCTTCTTCACATGCTTTACCTCGACTGGAAGCCTCAGGCTCTCTCCCTCCAGAAAGCCTCCGATCTTCCCTGCCCTCACCCACCTCTCCGGCCTTGGCCATCCCAGAAGGCTAGTCCTCAATTCCTTGGTTTGATGTGATCTTCTCAGGAATGTTAATAATGTCCACCACGCCCGGTGCCTTTACGAAGCACCGGGCGCTGTGCCGTGTTCTTCGCATGCTTCGCCCCGTCGAACGCAAGCCCAGAAAGTTGGGGTGACCGTCGCATCCACTCTAGAGAGGAGAAGATACGGGCTGTGTGAAGATGGAGACAGAGATTGGCGTTAAGCAGCCACATGCCAGGGTATATCTAGAGCCACCAGAAGCTGGAAGAGGCAAAGAAGGATCCAGAAGGCCTAGAGCGAGAATATGGCTCTTTCAACACCTTGGTAATAGCCTGTGGCCTCTGGAACTGTGGGACAGTAGATTTCTATAGTGTTAAGACACCCCGTCTGTGGTCACGTGCACCGGCAGCTCTCAGGAAACTCACGCAGGCACCGGGACCAGGAAAGCCTTTGGAGAAAGGCTGACGTCACTAACCGGGGGAAGTCAGCGGTGGGAGAGCACCTTACCCTGACCCACTGCAGAGCTTGCTGTGGTTTTTAATTCGAGTCACCTGGGACGAGGGGTCAGCATATTTTCATGCTTGGCCTAGCTTTGTCCTGCATCCCTGAGAGCTGTGGGCTCTGTGTGAGATCATCTGCTGGTGGCTGGCACCACCCCCAGCAGCCCCAGATGTGGCATCTGTGGTGGCTCTGGACCCCGGGTCTAGGAGAGGCTGCTGCCCTAGACTGTGGGTCCTCCCCAGGGCAGAAGGCATCCTGGGATCCTTCAGCAGGCTTCAGATGAGTCTCCACTTCCTGGTCTCTGCACCCAGGCCTTTGTAGCTTGAGAGGTTTGTGGGCAGGGTGTGGGCAAGACCACGGTGATGCCGATGTGGCGGTCCGGAGTGGTGGTCATCACGGCCATCCATTCATTGGTTCCTTCTGAAACTGCCTGGCTGGGGGAGCAGCCCCCAACCTGCAGATCTGTAGCCCAAACTACAAGTGTAGGGAGACCCTGGTGGGCTTGGAAAGGCATGGCGAACAGAGTGTGTGAGGGCAGCAGCTGGAGAAGCGGGAACCCCATGTACTAACCCCCCTGCCATCGAGTCAGTGCTGACCCATAGCCACTCCCTGTGGGTGTCTGAGACGGTCACTGTTCACAGGAATAGAAAGCCCATTCTTTCTCCCGAGGAGCTGCTGGTGGTTTTGAACTGACGACCATGAGGATTATAGCCCAACGTGTAAAAACTATCTCACCAGAGCTCCCGCATTCTGGTGACTGACTGTGGGGTGTCCAGCCAGGCCTGGCCCAGGGGACAGATATGTACTTCTCTTAGAAGCTCCCAAGTGCACCCCTCCCACGTGGGGCAGTTTCTGTTTCCAGGGTTGGCTGAGTGGGTTTCTCCCCATAGTGATTTGGAGCTTTTGGTAAGACGGGTACTTGGGAATGAACCCAGTCTGCCTGGTAACCTGGGCCCCGTGAATGAGGAGTCTCCAAAGGGGTGTTTCCCCGTGTTATATATTGAGCTGTGTTGCCCCCAGATACCAGGGGCCCGTCCGACGGGCTGCAATGTCACCGTGTCAGAGTAGAATGGTGCCACCGGGTTTCTCGGAAGAAGGCTGATTGCTTTCCTTGCTCATCAGGCCTTCGCTTATCGGTCTCTTCTCTTGACTCTCTGTGGTGAATTGGCGAGCGTTCAAGGAGCGGATCGCCAGTTACACCCGGCAGTTTGTAGACGTGTTGCTTTGCGGCGTTGGTTGCAAGGGGCCATCACGCGCCCTGTCCTCCTGGGGCTTCCTGAGTCCTCCTTCTTTCCCGGCCCTTCTTAGCGCCTGCCTGGTCTACACACTGCCTTGTGATCTCACACGGTTGGTTCTTCTAAGACGTGGGCACCTCACCCCTGTTGCGGTCCCCTTCATATACCCGGAGATGGGCCCACAGGAGGGAATTCACCTCCAGACTCAGGATGACGGAGGATTGGGGACTCAGAGGTCCCTCCACCCTCTGTCTGATCAGTAAACCTGGACTCAGAAAGAAGACTGACTTTCCCCCCAGAAGTTGATTACTAAGCCTTCCCCACCCCCCTCCTCTCCCCTTACCCCACCACCCCGTGCACTTGAGCCTCCAAGCTTTCAAGTGCATTAACCATTTGTTTTAAACATTCCTACCCTCTCCCAGCCAAAGAATCCTAACCCTTCTCTCTGTGTGGCTAGCATCCTATTGGCAAGCAGAGCTTTCTTTGTTAGGTTCATGAGACATCAGCGTAGGGTGTTTTGAGAGGTTTGTTGGTGAACTTGCCTGGGCCAGGATTCTCAGTAGTTTGGCCTGGGCAGGTGAGGCCTCCCCTATGATGTGGCCTCACGCAATGTCACCAACTCCAGGAGGACTGCTGTAGGACGATTCGAGTGGAGGTCAGGCCCTCACCCTGCCCACAGCCCTGATGGTGTTTTCTTCGGGTGTGGCCTGCTTCATTCCTGTAAGCAGATGCAGTGGAGAACCTCTTCACTTCCGGCAGGTCTGCCTCATCAACCCTTGAGCCCAAACCCTGCCATCTGGCCTGCTGACCCTGGGAGCCATCAGAGTCTGCCGTCTGGCCTCCTGACCTTGGGTTCCTGCATTTCTGCATCCACCATCCGTGTGCTTCCTGCTTCATCTCCCTGCTTCCTGGTTTGTCAGCTCCTGCAGCTACAAGTCAGGAAAAGTCTCCAGTTTAACATCTGACTTATGGACTTGAACTGGGATGGACTTACCTGCTTCTACAACTGCGTGAGCCTCTTTATTCATATCTTCTTTCTATAGGAGGGGGTATGCAAAAAACCTGGAATTCTTTTTTCACAGCTATGTCTTTAAATTTTTTTTCTTTTACTAACCAACCTTATCACATTCAATGTACTCTCCATTACACTGAATACATTTATCAAATCTGTGATTCCATTCTTGGAAATCTTTTTCAAATTCATCTATTTGGGTGGCTGACAGCACCTCTCTGTTTTTTCTTCACCTTTTATACATTGTTCAATCACTGTCCTTTCATGTCCCTCTGCATTCTCAGAAACAAAACGAAGCCACACAAAGCAAGGTCAGGTGAGTAAGTGTGTGGGGCAAGAGAGACATGCTGTTTGATGGCTGCATTGTCGTGGTGGCAAAACCAGTCCCTCATCTACCACAAATCAGGCCTTTCTTGTCACTTTTCAGAACCTCTAAATAGAAAGCTGGTTTAACAGTCTGACCTGGTAGAATTAACTCCAAATGCATTCATCAGAGTAGACATTTTCATCTGTTTGGGAAGTTGACAGATGCCCAGAAAGAGGTTTGCATTCAATCAACATTTCACCTTTTTTTGAAATGAGAAAACCAGTCGTACACTTGAGTTCCTACTATAGCGCTGTCCCTGTAATCTGTGTTCAACATCACAACAGTTTCTGCGGCATTTTTCCTGAGCAGGAGACAAAATTTCACAGCCGCATGCTGTTCTCTTAAATCGGCCATTACAAAAAGAGTGGTTTGAACAAAACTGCTTTCATGAAAAAAATTCACTGATATAGAGAGAACCTTCCCAGGCAACGCCACTGGGTGCACTAACTCAGAGTGAGTTGCTGGATGCTCGCCCAGCAGAGCTTTTCCATTTTTTTGGGGGGATATCCCCTGTGTATATATATAAAACTGCTTTTATTTCTCTAGCCACCTAGTCCAACACAGGTGTACTGGACTACACTTGATATTGTCTGAGTTACACAAAGAACAGACTCGACCCGAGGGCACATGAAGGTCACCCAGGAAAAGAGAAACGCTGGGGCCACAGGGCCTAAAAGCGAGACGGCTCTTCCCCAAGAGCCAGCAGAACACATCCCTAGAGCCAGGGCTCAGAATTTGGACTTCTAATCTGAAGCGTGAGGAAACAAGCTTCTGTTCTTTGAAGCCGCCCACCTGTGGTATTTTTGTTTTGGGAGTACTGGCTGAGGAGAACATCTCCACGCCTTTGACATGCAGAACCTTGATCTGCAGAGGCTCTGGGGAAGGAAGGGCAGGGGGAAGTGATCTTGGGCTCCCCTCCGGCTCCAGAAGAGCAACCTTGCTGTGGACCTTCTGGTCTCCACGAACGGCCACACAGAACCATAAATCCCGATTAGGGAAACACGCCAGTTGGCAATGACATAAAAAAAAAAAAAAGTTTGTGATTAGTGAACTGTAAAAGCGAACATGACACGCTCATAATTGGGATGTATTTACTGCACAGCAAAATGCCACTCTGCCATTCGGGCAAAGTGACTTTGAGGGAACTTTCTAAAGGGGACTGACACGACTTCCGTCTTTTGCTTACCAAACAGCAGTAACCGTTATTGATGGTGCTTTTCAGATGGCGGCTACACAGAGAGAGGGGCTGTGATTTCTTGTCAGGACTGCTTTATGATGTCGTATTTTCCGGGTGTTTAAGAAGCCTTGTTCATTTACGGCATAATCCTGGGTGATTTATGGTCCCTCAAAGAGCTTACTTCATTTCGATGTTTTAGGCATTTCGCTCTTTTACAACAAACCTTATTCCAATATAATCAATGGCAGGTTCTCTCTCCGGGCTTGCAGGGGGGTGTCGTGGGGGTTTATAGTAAAATCAATATCAGGATAAATGGGCGGCAGAGAAAGTCCATTGTCAGGTTGGAGAGAGGCTGTGAGTCCCTGGCCCAGCCATCAGTGGGGATGGGTCCAGAGGTCATCCTGCCTTTAAATGATTGCAGGGGGTCCTCTCTGGGGCTCCCCCAAAGGGACATTCCTGGGCAGTCCAGGCCAGGCAGTGGGGAGAGGGTTCAACTGTACTTTTATCAAGTACGTTTGTTTATAAACAACCCCCTGCAAGTCTCGTTAATATTTGATGCTGTTTGAATATGTGTTTTCTAATTAAAGTAAAAAATGATTCCCAAATGCATCTATGTTCCAACATTTGCTTCCTAAAGGATAAGAAAGCAGACGAGTAGCTCACAGCTGGGCCTAATGTCCCCTGAAGGAGACCTCAGAAACGAGGAGGCCCCCGGATCCGCTTGCCCACCCTCCTCTCCGAGTCAGCGCCAGGGGAGTGCTCCTATCGAACCAAGGACCTGGGATTGCATTGGGTTGCTGCCCATGACCTTGTGAGAAATCTAGCAGCCGGGGTCAGTGATGGTCCAGGCCGGGGGTGGGGGTGTGCTGACGCTGGGATGTGGAGCTTGGTGAGGAGGCTGAGGAGCTAATGATTCATTACTGAGAACAAGCGCAAGGGAGACCTCGGGGCACTGAGGGCACCATCCGCAGTAATTGATGGGCCCCGGTCATTGAGCACTTATGTCTCTAAGTACTTTACATCCTTAATTAGCTACACTCGGAAACGCCAGCAAGGGCACGCCAATACCGTCAGGGTTACCTCCAGCGGAGCGTGAGAGGCAGAACTGCCCACCGAAAGTCGGCCGCAGGCTTAAGGGCTGAGTGTGGGCCCGGGCGGGCCCAGGGGCGCAACTCTGGCCCCAAGGACAAAGCCCGTCAGGCCAGGACACCTGCCTGGTCCAACCTTTCTTGGGCCCAGGGTGGATTTGTCCCCTTTCCTCTGGGGATGGACAACTGGATGCCAGTCTCTTGACTCCACAGCCAAGCAGGTTCAGGGGTTGGGTCCTGGACAGGACACCAGAGAGCATCACTCAGGTCTCCCATTATTTAAAGTAATGAAATATTTTTATTGCCACTTAGGTGGGGGTTTCCGTTTCAGATCATTATCTCTATGGTCCCCAGACTAAACCACGAACGGACCCCCCTCAGCACTGCCCGAGGCCTGGGCTTCCCTTCTCCCTCCTGGCACCACGGACTTCAACTTCGTGCGAGTCAACGCTCATCAGCCCAAGTGCCCACTGCTTTATCCTCCTTGGCTGCCCCTCCTCGCTTTGGCACACTCTGGCGTGAGCGTCTTCGTCTTGTAACAGTGGGCTCATACAATATTGTCCATTTGTGATTGGCTAATTTCACTCAGCACCATGTTCTCCAGGTCTGCCCACGTCATGGGGTGCGCTGTGTTTCTTCATGGATTTTTGGTGCGGAATAGTCCTACGATGCATTTTTGGACCTAAGTCTCTTTATCCGATCTTCTCACGGACATGGGCTATTTCCAACTTCTGGTTATTTTGAACAGCGCAGCGATGAACCCAGGATTAGTTATGTCTGTTTATGTGAGGACCCGTAACTCCTTCAGGAGATATGCCCTGCAGAGAGCTTGCTGGATCAGATCACATTTGAAATCCATTAAGGAAGTGGTGCTCCAGTTCCAGATGAAGCTTTCATCGAAGTAAAAACAACAAAACCAAACATCTTCCCCAGTTAGATGACTACTTTGTTCCTACCATTTCAGGTTTTTGTGAGTTGGGGATTCTGAAAATGACCAGGTAGAATGAGTGATAAGTGTAGACTGAGTGAGAACACCTGGATCTGAGGCTCACCACAGATCTCTTGCAGGTGTGGCCCTCAGTTTCTTTATCGATTCAATGGGATTATCACAATATCCAACTCCAAAGGCCATGAGGACAATTCCAGCAGAGACTGTCTGTCAAATGTTGAGCTAAGTAGCGGGCACATGACCATGGAAAACATCAGCTAGCTCTTTTTGTGGTCTTTAACGAAGCTGAATGGAGTGGAGCTCAGATATAAGGGCTCCTTCAGGCCTCCCAGACTGTACCTAAACCTGGAAGGCCGCAGTCCTGGGGCCCTGATGGGTGGGGCTGTGAGAGACCAGGGAGGTGGCACTTGGAGCCTGCAGGGAGGGTACTTGAGACTAATCTAGGCACCGTGCATCATGAAGCTCCAGAGAGAAACCACAAGCTCAGGTCCCTTGTCTGGGGGTCATGCAGGACTCTAGCCCAGGGCCCTACGGCCAGGTCTGGTTACATCATCTCCATTTAGCATCCGTGTTGCTGCCAGAGGAGGGTGCCGGCAGCAGCCTCCCTCAGTGGTGAGGACTGAGTGGAGCTCAGGGCAAAAAGTGCTTCCCTTGGGCCTTCAGGCTCTCATGGAGCTGCTGGGGGATCAGCCTGGGACTCCGAGTGATAGCCTGAGTCTTTGATGCTCTTCCGGGGCAGCTCCTGGAGATAGCTCCTGGGAGAGCATGGTCATAGCCTGCCGTCTCCCCCCAGGTCCAGGCCCGAGGTGGGGGATTCTTAGACAGACTCCTGAGCCCCCAGCTGCAGAGGCTCTGCTCTGAGGAGCCGTCCCGGTGCCCTTGCTTTGAGTCCACTATGAGCTGCCTGTGCACCCAGGGCCTTCCTTGGCAGGCAGTGATCAACTACAGAGCCACAGTGTGGTGATCTCCTCCATCCCACAGGGCCGCTGCTACTCTCTCCTCTCCTCCTCCCCTCCCCCTCCCCCTCCCCTTCCTAACCTTGCCGGGGGCCTCCTTCATCCCTGGACCAAAGTGGGGTTCATAATGGCATCAGCCACAAGGCCAAGTTTTCCCAAGAAAGGAGGAGCCTCATGAGCACAAGAACCTCGGTGAGGATGCCTGTTGCTAGGTCCATGCTGTTTGGATTTTGGGTGCTTTTGTACTTCTTGCCCTCTTGGGCAGCCAACACGTCTGATTGCAATGTAATGAAAGATAAACTGTGTCTCCAGCCTGCAAGGTTTACTAGTTGAAGGGCAGTTCCACAGGGCTTGGCTGGGCCCCTGAAATGCCCACCTGCTCCACCATACCCTCAAGCTTGGATCTTTCTTGGGTAAAAGGAGCTGAGGCGGGGGACCCAGGAGTTTCAGAGCTTACTCTTGGTGTGTGGCCACCCCCACCGAATTGGTAGCCACCATCATACCTGGTCTCATGAGTTGATTCTGACTCATTGCCACCCTATAGGACAGGGTAGAACTGTGCCTGTCGGTTTCCCAAGACTAACTTTTTATGGGAGTAGAAAGCTCCATCTTTTTCCTGAAGAGCAGCCAGGGGATTCTAACTGCTGACCTTGTGGTTAGCAGCCCGAAGCATACCTTCTACGCACCAGGACCCATATGCAGATCAAAGTTGGACATTGAATAAGAAAGGCGGAAGAAGTAGAGATGCCTTGAATGATGGTGGTGGCAAAGACTATGGAAAGTGTCATGGTCAGCCCAAAGCACCAACAAGTCTGCTGTGGAAGACGTGAGGCCAGAATGCTTGTGTTGGTCTGGGTGGACTAGAGAAACAAATTCATAGACACTCATATGTGTATAAGAAAGATCTGTGTACCAAAGAGCAATTGTATATTAAGAAAACATCCCAGGGCAACATATGTACAAACATTCATGATTCAATTGATGTATGGATGGTGATAAGAGTTGTACAAGCCCCCAATAAAATGACTTAAAAACAAAACAAAACTAAAAACCATCTCAGCCCAGTCCAGATTAAGTCCATAAATCTGATATTAGACCACATGTCCGATACCAGTCTATAAATTCCTCTTCAGACTCACTTCCCATGCAATGATGCTGAATGCAGGAAGATCACAGGCCAGTGGGTGGAAAGTCTTGTGGATTCAGTGGCAGTACAAGCATCTCAGTGCTGGTGTGGGCTTCCATGTGGCTCCTCCAGTTCCAGGCCTTGTCCTCCATCAGCGCAGCTCCATGTGGCTTGTCAACATGAATGTCTCACAGGAACAATGTGTGTCCTGCCTTTAGGGTGGAAAAAGAAGTCCCCAGAATCTTCAGGAGAAGGCCATGCCCACACAGAAGCCTCATTGGCTATGACTTGATTGACAGGCCAGACTCCACCCCTTTGCTCAAGTTGACAGAAAACTATGTAATGGTCACAAGGATGGAGAGACTTTGTCTCGTGGATTTTGGACATGTCAGGAGTGACCAGTCCCAGATGAAGGACGTCATGCTTGGTGAAGTAGAGGGGCAGCGACAAAGAGGAAGTCCCTCAACAAGATGGACTGACACCGTGGTTGTATATGTGGGCTCAGGCTAGGAGCCCTTGTGAGGATGGCACAGGACCAGGCCGTGTTTCCCTCTGTTGTGCGTGGGGTCTCGATGAATCACAACCAGCCTGGCGACACCTCACAGCAACAGCCATATCGTACAAGGTGCAGAGTGGGGACATCAGACATACCAACTGCCTGGGGAGAGGACTGCACCATCAGTGGGGTCTTTGCCCCTGGCTGCAGGCCCTGTGGGGGCAGGCAGTGCTGACATTTTTCATCAAGGCTGGCTCTTCTCCTTAACCCCCATGGGGGGCACCCCTCCAAGATACTTAGCTGTCTCTGCAGCTAATAGTCTCTTTCCCAAATCACCTTCACTGGTTAAAAGGAGACAGGGAAAGACAGTGCCTGAGCCACTCCTTCATCTGCCCAGCTGCTGATCCAAAAGCCCCACTGCCATCGAGTTGATGCTGATTCACAGTGACCTTAGAGGGCGGAGGAGAATGGCCCCTTTGGATCCTGAGGCTGTAATGCTTCACGAGAATAGAAAGCCTTGTCTTTTTTCCAAGTAGCCGCTGGTGGTTTCAAACTACTGACCTTGTGGTGAACTGCCCAGTACGGAACCACTATGCCCCCAAGTTCCTTCAGCTGCTCATAGTAGCTCCAGTTCCAAACTCTGTCTGCCCATGACCCTCCAGGGCCTCCATTCGTTTCTATAATGAATATGGGCCACTGCAGAGTCCTAGGACCTGCCTGGCTGAGGGGGACCATGGCTTCAGAAGAGGTCATAGCTTCATAGCTGTAGATGGCATTGCTTGGGGAGGGTTTCGGTTTCTGTCACCCCACAGAATGCCTCCCAGTTGTCTTTCTGGGGGACAGAAGGCACTTGGGCTGACCAGCAAAGCCCAGCCCCTGCAGCGAGGCTACCCCAGTTCTCTCCCAGGGCCCTGCGGCAGCTCTGTCATGCTGGTGATGTGTCCGTGGGCACAGGGCCGGGGTCCTGCAGGGCCACTCGGGATTGCATGTTCCCGAATCACAAGCAACGGCAACGCGGCTGTCATCACATCTTGTGATTCTCTGTCTGCATTTACATAACATTTCTGCAAAGTGCTTTATAATCATTTCATTAGTCATTCGTTTGCTTAATTGCATAGCCCTCAATTCAGTCAGAAAGCCTGATTTTAAATTCAACTTTCCAAGATGGCAAGTTTTATGTGTGTGTGTGTGTTTTAAAATCGTTTTATTGGGGGCTCTTACAGCTTATGGCAAGTTTTAATGCAGAAAATCATTCATTCCCTGCCCCTGCCCCTGCCCAGCTTCAGGAGGTAGGGAAGTTTCTGAAACTTGAGCGATGGCTGGTTCTGGGCCTTGGGAGTCAGTCTGTGGCGGTGGCCAGTCTCTGAATGGCACCGATGGTGAAGCGCTGGACTATGGGCGGAAAGGTGAGAGGTCTGAACCTGTCCCGGGCCCCGGTTCGAACCACAGACCTTGTGGTTAGCAGCCCAACCATCTACTTCCTCAAGGTCACAATCTGGTGGTGCAGGTCTATCAGCCACAGCTGGAACGGCTCCAGGGCAGCAGGAGCAACGCTTTGTCCTCAGGGGCCCAGCTCCCTGCAGCAGACAGGGTGGCAGAGAGAACACTTTAATGGTGGCCAGGAGGCAGGGTTGGGTTGTTGAGGAAGACGCAGCGGTCTCAAGGCGGCAGTGCTTACAAACGTGCAAGTCACCGCAGGAGAAGATACAGAACAGCGGCGACAATAGCATGGACGTGCATCACCCCAAAGGCCACCTTGCAGCGGGAACCCCCAGGCCAAGTGTGAGTCCAATGACCCACGCTCTCATCTGCCATTGGAGATGTGTTTTCTCTGTTGATAAGCCACAGTGGTTCACCTTGGCACTAACCCCTAAACCAAGCCCGTGGTCCTGGGTTCATTCTGACTCCTGGTGATGCTAGAGGGGATTGCGGAACCTGTTCCATAGCAATTCTAAGGTTGTCAATCCTTTTTCATTTTAATTTATTTTATTTTCTAAGGTTGTCAATCTTGACAGGAGCAGATGGCCACGTCTCTCTTTTGGGGAGCACTCGCGGGTTTAAACCACCGAACCTCTGGTTAGCAGCTGAGTATTCATTCAAGTGCGGTGCCACCAGGTGTCCTGCTTCAGAACTCACTGCCCCCAGTCAATTCTGAGCCCATGGCAGAGTGGAAGTCCCCCTGTTCCCGGGACTGTCAATCATTTCGGGAGCAGACAGCCTCATGGTTCGCCTGTGGTGCTCATGCTTTCTTACCGGGAATCTTACCATCAGGAGTAACCCACTATGCCTTCGGGGCTCCTTGATTTTGGAACTTAAAAAAACAAAAAACCAAACTCACTGCCATCGAGTCAATTCTGGCTCAAAATCACCATACGGGACAGGGTAGAACTGCCCCTCTGGGAGTCTGAGACGGTAACTCTTTACAGGAGTAGAAAGTCTCCTCTTTCTCCCACAGAGCAGCCAGGGGTTTCAACCTGCTGATTTTGCGGTGAGGACCCCCAGTGTCCAAGTGAGGTGTTACCAGGCTCCTGGAGTTTTGGTGGAGGTGCTGGTGACGGGGGGTAATCCAAGCAGGTCTTGAGGTATATCCAGCCCCATTAGCAGAGGACCAATTGGGGAGGGGTCTCATAAGACCAGGTACAAATCATCAACCTCACTGTTATCCATAAGCGATGCTGGCATGCTGGTACACATTACCCTGAAAGCACTACAGGCAGCACTATGAAAAAGTAAGTTTTCTGCTGTGATTGGGGTCTCAGCCATGTGGGTACATCTTTTGCTTCAGTAACACAGCCTAGGCCATCTCCAGGTCTGTGCCCAAGGAGGAGAAGGGGCCAGCAACCACCTGCCCTGACAGCATGAGACTGAGGCTGTCCCAGGAGAGCCAGGGGTTCTGCCTGCCAGGGGACAGTGCTTCCCACCCCAACCATGCCCACAGCCCTCTGATCCTCCATGAACCCGAATCCCAGCTTCTCTCCCCGCCTGTCCATTTTCCACATCACCACCCATTCTGGGCTTGCTTATCTGAGCACGCCTCGATGCCCCCTTCTCATTTCAATTCCAACTCCGAAGGAGTCCTGGCATTGTGAAGGGGATGTTTGCATACTTGCTTCAATACTTGTTTCGATACTAGCGGAATCCAGGTTGCTCAGAGAGAGGCACTTTTCAAGCTGATGTCTTAATCCTGCTTAGTGCCTCAAATCGACCTGGTTCAGCTATACTGTAGCAAGTTAAAAAGAAAAACCAGACTCACTGCCACCGAGTCCATGCCGACTCATAGCGGCCTTATGGGACACAGGAGAACTGCCCCTGAGGTTTTCCGAGACTAGAATTATTTATGGGAGTAGAAAGCCCCATTTTTAGCAAGTTAGTAGTGCAAGTTGATTTTTTTACTAGCTAAGCTAGACTATTGTTCAATTTTTGGGAGCCCTGGTGAGGCTCTTGGCTAAAAGTGGGGCCGCTAACTCCAAGGCCGATGATACAAGTCTACCAGCAGCTTCCCGGGAGAAAGACGAGGCTGTCTGCTTCCATAAAGACTTACCCTAGAAAACCCTATAAAGGATCATTCTGTCCTGGATGCTTCTACCTATGATTAGGATTTGTCTTTGGGCAAAATGTTCAGGAATGGTCGTGGGCACCATCCAGTTCTCCTGCTCTCATGGCAAAGGGGGCAGCTGTTCATGGAGACAGCGAGCCCACAGTCCCTCTCCTCCTGTTCCTGACTCTCCTTTCTCTGTCGCTCCAGGTGATTAGAGAACAATTTGTGCTTTGTGTAGGTGCTTGAAAGCTTCGAAGACTCTAGACACTACACAATGAACTGGGAGCTAGAAAGAAGCTCTAATGTTACTAAGCCAAGTAGGGCAACGTCCTATAAAACCATGGCCCTAAATCTCCAAGCCAAGGAACCAAATCCCATGAGGCTTTCGGTGTATATAAGCAGCCTCAGCAGCTTCTCTTAAAAAACAAAACAAACAAACAAACCCCAAACAAAAACACACAGCTGTCACACAACTTTGACCAATACAGTTTTTTACAGGAATATCACTTTTTGATTGAAATGGGAGCAATCAGCTGGGGAACCTGCTTTTAACCAAGGCAATGGTTCTTTTACCATCACGCCTTCTTTGCCCCTCCTTCTTGCCCCTGATAATGGCTCATAAGCTTTGGTCTTGTCATTTTATTTATTGGTCTTTTTATATAAGTGAGAACACACAATAGTCACCTTCTCTTGACTCCTTTATTACTTTAGGCATCATGTCTTCAAGCTTCATTCACACTGTAGCACGTATCAAGGCGTTATGTCCCCTGCTGTCTGAGGAGTATTTCACGTTATGTATGTACCCCATTTTGTTGGCCCAGTCATCTCTGGATGGGCATTTAGGTTGTTTCTATCTTTTGGCTGTTGGAATAGGGCTGTAAAGAACAGTAGTGTACATGTCTCTGTTTGTCTTTGCTTGCCAGCCTTTTGGGTATACTCTTAGTAGAAGAATTCCTGAGTCATGAGAATGCTGAAGAAATTGATGAAATTCTACTCAAGTCATCAGTCTGAAATTGGTCAAACATACATTAATAATTATTGGCAATTGGAATATAAAAGCTGGAAACAAAGAAGAAAGAGTAAAATATAGTCTTGGTGATAGACAGGAAGCTAGAAATCACATGATATAATTTTGCAAGACCAATGATCTGTTCATAGCAAAAACTTTATTTTTTCAAGCAACACAAAAGGCAGCTACGTACATGGACTTCTCCAGACAAAATACACAGAAATCACATTGACTACAGCTGTGGGAAGGGCTAAGGAGCTCTGGTGGTGTCGTGGTTAGACTTTGGTCTGCAATCCACAAGGTCAGCAGTTTGAAACCACCAGCTGCTTCCAGGGAGAAAGACTAGGCTTTCTACTCTCGTAAACAATTACAGTCTCAGAAACTACTCACAAGGCAGTTCTCCTCCGTCCTGTAGGGTCACTGTGAATACGTATCAACTCGAGGGCAGTGAGTTTGATTTTGGCTTGGTGGGAAGAGATGATGGAGAAGATCAATATCAGAAGTTAAACCTAGTCCAGGAGCTGCCTGTGGAACATACCATAAATTGCTCATCAGTACGTTCAGGTTGAAGCTGAAGGAAACAGAAACCGGTCCACAAGAGACAAACTATGACCTTGAGCCTCTCCAACTTGACATTTGAGACCATCTCAAGAACAGTGTTGCTCCACTGAACACTTGTGCCAGAAGACTGGATAAGCTGGGAGATATCAAGAATATCATTCATGAGGAAAGCATAGGCCAATAAAGAGGTAGGAAAGAAAAGATCTAAATATGTGTCAGAAGAGACTCTGAAACTTGCTGATTCGGAAAGTAACTCAAGCAAATGGAATAAATGATGAAGTCAAAGAGCTGAACATAAAATTTCAAAGGGCAGCCGAAGAAGACAAAGTAAAATATTATAATGAAATGTGCAAAGACTAGAGTTAGAAAACCAAAGGGGAAGAACACACTCAGTATATCTTAAATGGAAAGAGCTCACAAAAATAATTCAAGCTCAAGTTACAATCTTGAAAGATTCTATGGGAAAAATATTGAATGATTCAGGAAACATTAGAAGAAGATGAAAGAATATGCAAAGTCACTGCACCGAAAAGAGCTAGTAAACACCCCACCATTTCAGGAGGTGGTGCATACGGAAGAAAGACGTCCCAGCTGCACTGAAAGCATTAAAACAAGGCTCCCAGAACTGATGGAATGCCAACTGACTTCTTTCAAGAAGCTGATAAAGTCCTGAAAGCACTTAATTGTCTATGCCAGGAGATTTGGGAGAAAATTACTTGAGCAACTGACTGAAAGAGATACATATCTGTACTCATTTTAAAGCAAGGTGATCCAGCAGAATGCTCAAGTTACAGAACAATATCGTTGACATCACATGCAGGTAAAATTTTGCTGAATATCATTTATCAATGGCTGCACCGGCACACTAACAGGGAGCTTCCAGAGGCTCAGGGCGAATTCAGAGGAGGCCACAGAACAGGGGGTATCACTGCCGACATCAGATGGATTCTGGCTGAATGCAGGGAATACCAGGAAGATGTTTATTTGTGTGTTTTTTTCCAAATCTTATTTGTGTTTTATTGACGATGCCAAGACATTTGACTGTGTGGACCATAGCAAACTATGGATAACTTTGAGAAGAATGGGATTCCAGAACACGTCTTGGGCTCTTGAAGAGCTTATACCTGGGTCAAGAGGCAGTTGTGCAAATAGAGCAAGGGAATCCTGCATGGTTTCAAATCAGGAAAGTTGCGCATCAGGTTTGCATCCCTTCACCATACTCACTCAACCTGTATGCTGCGCGAGCAACCACAGAAGCTGGGTTCTGTGAAGAAGAATTTGGCATCGGGATCAGAGGATTGATCACCTGTGATATGCAGATGACACAACTTGGTGCCCAAAGTGAGGAGGGCTTGAAGTACTTGCTGACAAAGATCAAGGATTGTAGCCTTCAATATTGGATTACAACTTCATGTAAGGATGGCCAGAATCCTCGCAAGAGTATCCCTAGGTAACAGGATGACGAATGGAGAACAGGTTGAGCTTGTGAAGGATCTCACCTCGCTTGGATCCACAATCCGTGCTCCCGGAAGCAGCAGTGAGGAGATCAGAAGGCGTGCTGTGTTGCCTTGAATCAATCGGCTGCACAAGACCGCGTCACACTGTTGAGGAGCAAAGTGGTTACCCTGAGGACTAAGGTGTGCCTGAGCCCAGCTGTGACATTTTCCATCATCTCATTTGCCTGTGAAAGTTGGCCATTGAATAAGGAAGACAGAAGAGCGCTGACGTGTTTGAGTTGTGGTGTTGAGCGAGATATTGACACTACCATGGACTGCTAAAGGACAAACACACTTGTCTTGAAAGAAGTACGATGGTCCAAGTGCTCCTTAGAAGCAAGGGTGGTGAGACACGGAGGGTGGCGATGTGTCTCATGAATTTTGGATGCGGTGTCAGGAGGGATCGGTCCCTGCAGAAGGACATCATGCTCGGTAAAGGAGAGGGGCAGTGACAAGAGGAGGGCCCTCTGGGAGACAGACTGACACAGTGGCTGCAACGATGGGCTAAAGCAGAGAACAGTTGTGAGGGTGGCACAGGATGGGCCAGTGATTTGTTCTGTTGTGTATGCGGTTGCTATGGGTTAGAAATGATTGGTGGTACCTAACAGCCACCACAATGATAATTCATCACGCTTCTGTCAGTTTGTTGTACTGTAGTGGCGTATATGTTACTGTGATGTTGGAAGCTATATCACCAGCATTTCAAACACTGGCAGGGTCACCAATTGGTGAGCAGGTTCAGGAGAGCTTCCAGACTAAGAGAGACTAGGAAAAAGGAGGAGCCTGTTGTGGCAGTTACATAATCTGCCAATTTGTGAAGGGGTGGAGTCTAGCCTGTCAATCAGGTCATAGTCAATGAGGCCTCTATGTGGACATGACCTTCTCCTGAGGATTCTGGGAACTCCGGTTTTTATCTCTGGAGGCAGGACACACACACATCGCTGCTTGTCTTCCTGCTGACAAGCCACATGGAGACCTCGGATGAAACCAGAGCCCTGGAGCTGGAGGAGCCACATGGAGACCTGCGCCAGCGCTGAGAAGCTTCTACCGCCATTGAGTCCACAAGACTTTCCACCCACTGGTCTGTGATCTTCCTGCATTCAGCATCATTGCATGGGTTGTGAGTCTGAAGAGGACTTGGTGTCAGACATATGGGCTAACATCGGACTTACGGTCTGGGCTGGGTTGTTTTTTCAATATTCAATTGCTCTTGTATATAAAGCTCTTTCTTATACACTTATATGAGTGTCCATGATTTTGTTTCTCTAGTCCACCTAGACTAACACACCTGTCCACTTCTGAGGGATAAGCCTCTGAACACGTTCTGAACAGTGGTGGAATCTTGTCAGAGACAGCGCTGGAACACGAGCCCCTCAGGTTGGCAGACTGGGACAACTGCCTCCCCAAAGTTGTCGACCTTAGTGACGTGGAACGAGCAAAGCTTTTAGAATCTCCATTTGCTGGTGGGGCTTGACTCAGAATGAGCCAGGTAGTGGAAAGCATACTCGCTAATAATGGGATGTGGAATATATGAAGTATGAAGTCAGGAAGATTGGAAGTCTTCAAAAACAAAAGTGAACACATAAAAATCAATATCCTGGGTTCTAGTCAGCTGCAATGGTCTGGTATTGACCATTTAAAAAATCATTTTATTGGGGACTCCTTCAGTTCTTATAACATTCCATTCATCAGTCGTATCAATCATATTTGTACATATGTTGTCCTCATCATTTTCTAAACATTTACTTTCTATTTCAGCCCTTGGTATCAGATCTTTTTTCCCTCTTCCCTCATGAACCCTTAATAAATGATAAATTATTATTGTTTTCATATCTTACACTGACCACTTTCCCCCTGCCCCCACATTTCTGTTGTTCATCCAGCTGGAGGTGGTTGTATTGGCCGTGTTGATCAATTGTTTTAGAAAACCCAGAATGACAAATCCAAGTAGAATGACATTACATTCGTTGTCAAAAAGAACTTTATCTTGAAGCACAATGCTGTGTGTGACAAAACCAAAGCAAACTCACTGCCATTGAGTCCCTGCTGACTCAGCGTGACCTCATAGGACAGAGTAGAACTCCCCCTTGGGGTTTCTGAGACTGTCCCTCTTTATTGGAGTAGACTCAATGGCAGTGCATGTGACAGGACATTTACAAGGAAAGCCAGTCGAAACAATTATTATTCAAGCTTACGTACCAGCCACTAAAGCCAGTGGTAAAGAAGTTTATTTCCACCACTTTCTTTGATCTGAACTTGATCAAACATTCCACCAAGATAGAGGGGTAATTACTGGTGGTTGGAGTGAGAAAATTTCAAACCAAGAGGAACCTCAGTGGTTGGAAAATATAACCTTGGTGACACAGACAAATCTGGTGACCACATGATAGAATCTGGGAAGGCCAATGCTTTCTTCATTGCCAACACAGTTTTCAACAACATCCCTGGCGACTGTGCACTTGGATCTCATCAGATGAAATACACAGGAATCAAATGGACTCCATCAGTGGGAAGAGGCCATGGGAAAGCTTAACATCAAAACAAGACGCAGGACTGACTGTTGCGCAGACCATCAATTTCAGGTTAAATGCAAGTTCAGGTTAAAGTTGAAAATTGAAATAAGGCCCTGAGAGCCACAATAAACCTCGAGTATATTCCATCTTAATTTAGAGAACATGTCTAGAACAGATTTGAGGCCTCCCACATTATTGGCCAAAGATAGGAAGGAAACAAAAGGTTATTGAGAAGACAGGAAAGAATGCAAAGAATGCAAGGTGGATGTCAGAAGACACCGTGAAACTTGCTCTTGATTGCAGAGTAGCTAAAACAAACGGAAGAAACGATAAAGTAAGAGAGGTGAACAGAAAATTTAAAACTTCACCTCTAGCTGTACACTGGTGCATATGAGGGTTGGAGGTACAGGGAATCCAGGGTGGATGATACCTTCAGGACCAAGGGTGTGAGGGACGATGCTGGGAGAGTGGAGGGTGAGTGGGTTGGAAAGGGGGAACTGATTACAAGGATCCACATGTGACCTCTTCCCTGGGAGAGGGACAGCAGAGAAGGGGGGAAGGGAGACTCCGGATAGGGCAAGATATGACAAAACAACGATGTATAAATTACCAAGGGCATATGAGGGAGGGGGGAATGGGGAGGGAGGAGGGGAAAAAAAAGAGGACCTGATGCAAGGGGCTTAAGTGGAGAGCAAATGCCTTGAGAATGATTGGGGCAGGGAATGTATGGATGTGCTTTATACAATTGATGTATGTATATGTATGGATTGTGGTAAGAGTTGTATGAGTCCCTAATAAAATGTAAAAGAAGAAAAGAGAAAAAAATGATTAGGGCAAAGACTGTACAGATGTGCTTTATACAATTGATGTATGTATATGTATGAACTGTGAAAAGAATTGTATGAGCCCCAATAAATTGTTAAAATTAAAAAAAAAAATAAAACCATCACCGAAACTTAAGAAATTAAAAAAAAAAAAACTTCACCTCTAGAAGACAAAATAGAGTATTACAGTGAAATGAGCAAAGACTTGGAGTTAAAAAGAATGAACATGCTCAGCATATCTCAAGCTGAAAGAAAAATTCAAGCTGAAAGTTACAATTTTGAAGGATTCTGTGGGCAAAATGTGAGTGATCAGGGGAGCATCAAAAGAAGGTGAGAGGAATGCACCGAGGCACTGTACCCGGAAGAACTGATCGGCATCCAACCATTTTAAGAAGCAGCAGATGACCAGCCAATGTACTGAATGAAGAAGTCTAAGCCGCGCTGATGGTGGTGGGGCGAACAACGCTCTATTGGAATGTTTCCATCAGGTGACGAGGCACTGGAAGCACTCACTCATCTCTGTCAAGAAATTGACAGCTACCTGCCTGGACTGGAAGAGCTCCCTATTTGTGCTTCCTTGAAAGAAAGGTGAACGTGGAAATCATTATCAACGATTGATTATTAATAATTATGATCAATTATTAATTAATCATCAATATCACATGCAAGTGGTATTTTGATGAAGATGATTGAAAAATGGTTCTAGCAGTCCATCCAGAGAGAACTGTCGAAATTCAAGCAAGACTCAGGAGAGGACGCAAACAGTCTTCTGATATTCTCTGCGTTCAGCCAAAGCACTCGACCGTGTGGATCACAAGAAATTCTGGGTAACGTTGAGGAGAATGGGATTTCCAGAACACTTCATTGTGCTCATGTGGCACTTAATACGGACGCCAAAAGGCAGCTGTTCTAACAGAACAAAGGACTGCTACGTGGTCTAAAGCCAGGTCAAGTGTGCTTCAGGCTGTACTCTTGTGCCTCCTTCTTCAATCTGTATGCTGGGAAAATAACCCGGGAAGCTGGAATATGCACATAACATGACATCAGGACTGGAGGAAGGCGTATTACTAACTTGTGATGAGTGGATGACACAAGTTTGCTTTCTGAAAGCGAGGAAGAAGACAAACTTGTTGATGATCAGTGAATGAGACTGTCAGTATGGGTTTCAACTCAACGCAAAGAAAACGCGAATCCACACAACTGGACCAATAGACAACATTATGATAAACAGAAGTTTTAAGTTTGCAAAGATGTATTCTTGGGTTCACAATCAATGTTCATACAAGCAGCAGTCAAGAAATCAAATGATGTTCTGCACTGGGCCAGTCTGCTGCACAGACCACTTTAAATGTTGAGGAACAAGGAAGTCACTTAGAGGTATCTTGTCGCCTCGTGTGCATGTGAAAGTTGGACAATGAAGATTAATTGATGCATTTGAATTATGATGTTGGCAAAGAACATTGGAAGTCAATTGGACAGTCAGATGTCACAAACAACTCTTTCTTGGAAGAAGTGCATCCAGAATGTTCCTTAGAAGTGAAGATGGTGACACTTTGTCTCATCTTATCAGGAGGGACCAGTCCTTGGAAAAGGACATTATACTTGATAGTCAACCAAAATGAAGAAGACCCTCAAGGAGATAGATGGACACAGTTGCTCCAACAATGGGCCCCAACGTAACAACAATTGGGACGCTGGCACAGGACCAGGCAGTGTTTTGTTCTGTGGAAGACAGGATTGCTGTGAGTTGGAACCAACTCAAGGTCATCTGACACCACCACCACCACCACCACCACCTCCTTCACCACCACCACCACCACCACCTCCACCTCCTCCACCACCACCACCACCACCTCCTCCTCCACCACCACCACCACCACACCACCTCCTCCTCCACCACCACCACCACCACCACCACCACCACCACCACCACCACCACCACCACCACCACCACCACCACCCATCTGTGGAAGCTCTTCTTTTCCCATTGAGTTGACTTGGCACCCTTGTTAAAAACCAGTTGCCAGTAGTTCTGTGGATTTCCCCCTGGACTCTTCATTCTATTGCACAGGTCTAGGTGTCTATTATTAGACTACCTCCTGTTTTGATTTCCTTGGTCTTCTCTTTTATCATTATTTGGGCTTTTCAAGGCCTCTTGCCTTTTCCTACAAAGAAGGCTATAAAGAGTTGTTGAAATGTTGTGGGGATTGCATTGGAGTATGGATGCTCTGGGGAGTATAAACACTTCCCATTGTGCTTAGCACACTGCGGGTGGCCCCTGTCACCAATCTGCTGAGAGTGTGAGGCGATGGACTTAGGGACAATCTGAGTTCTCAGTGCCCGCTTCAAGCAGCATCTCTGTTCTTGGCCTTCATGTCCTGCATGGCAGTCTGGCATTTCTGCAGACGGTGTCTGGTGCTTCTGGCAGGGAACCTGGTTAATGTGCTTGGTTGGAGTTTTGAGTCCTTCCTGAGGAGTCTCAGAAGAAAGACCTGGCGATCTTTTTAAAGACTAATGGAGCACGGTTCTCCTCTGACACATACTGGATTGTCCTGTGTCGTAGTGAACTCAACAGCCCCCATTTCTCCCATCCTCATCACCTGAGCCGAGTCTGCGCCTTAGGGCGTGGCTGAACTTGGTGAGATCTTCTTGGGAAGTTTAAAGTCATAGGGGAGCATGGGAAAGGTAGCTCTGCAGGTCTGCTGTGTCCTCAAGGACTGCTTGGTCACTGCCTCCCCAAGCTTTGTCCTCTGAGCCCTCAGATCCTGGTCTCTGCTGGGAAAAGAGAAGAAAGCAGAGGCAGAGGCAGAGGGGCCACTAGGCTCCTGCCTGCCTGATCCACACTCTCAGCATCTCCCACCCCTCTACTGCCCCTTCTCTAGCTAACCCTGTCAGAACTTTGATTAAGTGCCCATTGTGTGCAAAATACTTTATATGTAGCACCTAATCTAATCCTCCGCAGCCTCCCAGTATCTCACTGCAGCTGAGATCAGACAAGCTAAGCCCGGGGCCACAGAGGTGGTAGTCTTCAGCGCTGCTGTGGTGTCCTGCTCCTCCTGTCCCCTCTTCACACTGTCAGGGTTGATCTGAGCTCCCGACAATTACTGAGAGCACCTTCACTCCCCAGCTGTTTACAGCTTGCAGGCTGGTCCAGTTCACATCCCGTCAAGGGTCACAGTGAAATGCAATTGGCCAGGCTAGAGCTATCCTGTTGGAAGAGGTCAGAGCACTTGAACTGACTGCAAAAGCCCTTTCCCCCTTTGTCACGTGATTCAGTTCTCCGGAGAGCCTGCTGTTGCTCCCATTTTATAGGCAGGAAGCTGAGGCTTAGACACGGGCAGAACCCCTTAGGGAGTGGGCTGCCCCGGATGCCACATGTGTGAAGGACAGGTGCTTCTCCACCGGGACCCCCTCTCTCCAGTTGTGGTGAGATGTGCACGAATCATCTGGAGCTGAAGATGTCTCTGGGGTGGGATGTTCTGGACGGAGCAGGACCCACTGGGGTCTCTGGTCCTCTCTTTGTGGCTGGCCGACACCAATTGCCCCTTGCTCTGGGCCCTAGGGTCCTGGACTGTCACGTCATAAAGGGAATGGTGACTTGAAAGGCCAAGGCTGCCCTGCAGCCTACTGGGCCACAGCCCCTTGAGATGCCTGAGGCCTGTCTTGAAGGGCAGGCATTTGCTGTGTAGACAGCAAAGCCGTGACCATTCAGTGACGTAATCTAATAGTATTATCAAGTTTATTCTCACTCACACCTAGTCCAGTGGGCATGGCCCTGGTCAGTCAGCTCTCCTCCATGAAGTGACACAGGGACCCAGGCCCCATCCGTGTCCTGACTCAGCTGCTTCCATCTGTGACACCCACGATCACTCCAGGGCTGTCTCTAGTCCTAATCGGAGGACATAGCAGGAGACAGATCTTCCATGAGGGGGCTTTCTGGGCTGGGCTTGGAAGAGGCTCCTGCTGTACTACCCACAGCCCACTGGGCAGAACTCAGGCATGAGTCTCCAGCGAAGCACCAGGGGAGCTGGGAAGTTCTGTCTCACTGAAAGCCCAGAGTAGAGGGTAACCTGTTTTGGTGAACACCTAGCGGTTTCTGCCCCAGGCCTAGCATGGCCACGTAGGACAATCTGCGGCAGCCTTAACATGCTGGCCTCTCCCTGCTCCTTTCTGGGCATCTCCGGACGGATGAGCCCCTTGCTAAAGGCCTGGGTGCATCCGTGGAGTCACTGTCCTGAGGAGTGTGCCCTGGGCTTGATGCTCCCTCAGGGTGTCCAGTGTCTGAAGGGTCTTTGAGGTTCTCAGTGCATCCTAGGAAGGTGTCATCCCGGGAAGATAACACGCCGAAAGGACCAGGAGGCAGGGGATGGAAAGGGAGGCGGAAGGAGGCTGGCTCTCAGCCAGCCATGTCCCACCGGAAGCCAGTGACCTCCCCACCTGGGTTGGCCCCCAGGTGCCCCACATGCTCATCTCATTGGACACCACTCTGCCGTCCGTCCACAGCCAGTCGGCCACCTTGGCCTTTTGTCTGATCACCTGCCGCAGACAGCGAGACCCAGGGGATTTTAATGCATTTGGTGGCATTTGATCTGGACCCGTTTCCCTCCAGTTAAAAATAAAGGCTCATAAATTGAGGCCATGCCCTCAGGGACAGCAATGTTAGAAGCTCATCACCTGATGATGTTCAAACCTAGTTATAAAAATACACAGCACCTCTGCACCGGGGAGCGAGCGACCTACTTCATACTTCATGGACGGATTCTCAGCTGTCAGACCAAGCTCCAGACCCATGCTCTGCATTTCAACTCCCAATTCTCAACAGCCCATGGGTTCCATACTGAGCCTCAGCACCTACCTGTGTGCTGGGCAAGCACCCGAGAACCCAGGTCCACTGGGGCCCGGGGCTGGAGACTTCCAGGTGATTCTTCTGTCTTCACCCGCAGAGAGCTGGTCTCCAGGAGGGAAGAGCAGGGCTCTCTTAGCCATTCGTCTCTCCTCCTTGGCTGAGTCTGGTACGGAGGCTCCAGCAGCTGAGCCCCTGCCACTTGTTGGCTGTTGTCCTTATTGCACTCAGTTCTGGCTCCTCCCACATTGGAGCCTCTCCCGGGTCCACATCCCCAGGATAGAGAAAGATCATTTCCCTCATTCCACCTGGTCACTGAGCCAGCCACCTGGCACCTGGAGTTCACTATCTGGTGGGGGAAGTGAGCATTTATCTGGTCATCACCAGAAAACCAATAACTGAGCCATCAAATGATTCCGACTCATTGCAACCCTCATGGGAGGATTGTCTTTCTCCGTTGGAGCGGCTGATGGGTTAGAACAGCCGACCTTGCGGTTGGCAGTCCAGTGCTTAACCCACGACACTAGCAGTGTTCCATGGTCATTACTAGAGTGTTTAAAAATTCACAACAGCAGTAAAAGTCAGGAAAGGGAGGCAGGTATGTCCCGAGGCATCCGAACTGCCTAAACATGTGTGAGCTTTCTGACAAGACTCAGTGGGACCTAGCTGTCCACCCAGACTTGGGCACAGCTGGCCCAGTGCGGACTCTGAGGGGCATTAGTCAAGGACGCAGCCCCCTGCAGCTGCCCGTGTTCTCATGCATGGCTGCATTCTGAGCCCAAAGTAAACAATCGAACCCATTGCCACTGAGCGGATTGCAATCCTGGAGGACAGAGGAGTGCTGCCCGACAAGGTTTCCAAAGTGGCTGGGGAGCTTGAGGTTTTAACTGGCCCTAAACCTATATTTCAGCACAGTTTGAACTGTCAACCTTTGGGCTCATGTTGAACCATGATGCCACCAATCCCGCTGCCATTGAGTCTTTCTAACCCTCCATCTGGTTTCTGGAGTGGACAATTTCCTCTTAGGAGTGACTTCTGGATTTGAACTGTCCTCTGACCTTGTGGTGGGCAGCTCCATGCTCAACGCAGAGCGCCACCATGCTCCTTATTCCATGCCCGGGCACCTCTGAGGGCAGGGGGCGGTGGGGGAAGGGGTGGTGTGGGGACCTGAAACATAGTTTTCCTTCTCTGACTCTGTATTCAGAACTTTCACACTCCTGGCCCTTCCCCCTCCCCCTGGCCGTGGGCTCCTGGACTCTTGGAAGTAGTGGCCTCTGTCTGGGGCCCTGGGCAGTGAGACCAGGCTCCCTGGCTGAGAGGACCACCTGGCCCCACCAGGAGGATGGAACAGGAGAGAGGGTGTTCCCTCCAGAGCAGCCGCTCGTAGCCAGAGACCTAAGGCTTTCCTTTTGCCACCTTGTCTTTATTGAGATGGATTTTTAAAACTGTACCCCCACCCCACACTTTAACTTTTCATCGTGAATTGGATGAACGTTTACAGAGCAGAACAGTTGTCCATTCAAAAATCCATACACGTTTTGTTTCATCTCATTGATTGCAATCCCCCCACTGCACTGCCACAGCCCCCTGCCTCTTCATATTTTTTGTTTGCATCCCTCCTTTTTCCTCGTCCGTCTGAGCTTTGTCCTTGGGCAAGTGCAAGATCAGCAGTTCGAAACCACCGGCAGCTCTGTGGGAGAGAGACAGGGGCTTTCAGCTCCGGTAAAGTGTTGCAGTCTTAGAAACTCACTCACATGGGCCATCCTTGCCGGCCCTGCTCAGGGGCTGTGAGGGAGAATCAATCGATGGTAGTGCGTTTTTGGAGTGTTTTTGCTTTCTAAGTTCTTCTGAACTTTGCCGTTGGATTAAAAACTGCCCAAAGGTTGAAGATTCTAAGGGGTGTGTACTTCCCTAGGGCCATTCATCCCCTGAGAGACTCATTGAGGGTGAGGCTGAAACTTGAGGCACAGGGGCGATTTTCGTCCCAGACCTGAACTGAAGGGTGACTAAGGGCTATTGTCCCAGGGATTCCATGGTCTCCATCCCAAACTCACTTGACCTCCGGCCCCCTTCTCAGCAAGCAACCCCTCGGCAATGAAGACCCTCTGTACTGCAACTCATCGTTCAGGACAGAGGGGCTCCCAGATCACTGTAGCTGCCCCTGGGGCTGAGAGCGCTCCTGGGGGACACAGCAGGAGGGAGGAGGTCAGCTGAGGAAGCCTCCTCTGGGCCACCTGACCCCAGGGGCCTCCTGCCAGTGACAGGCCATGCTGCACCCACCCTGGCCAGCAGCTGCAAAGCTTCGAGGACAGGGACTGCACCTCCCTTGGTCCTCCTCCTCTGACACGCTGCCTTCAGCGGCTGGGCCCACGGAGCGAGCGTCCCGTCCCGCAGCCCTTCGTTTCCCTGTGAATCTTCTCCAGCCCCTGTTTGAGCACACTCTCCCTCCTGCCCACTGCCCCGGCACAGATGGCAGGGGGTGTATCCGTTCTGTCCAGCACACCCTGCCCTTCGGTCACCCTGGGGGCAAGTGTCCACACCTACCTCAGCCTCTCCATGTGGATTTCAAATATACTCTTGGAATTTATTTTGTTAAAAGACATGGAAGAAGCACACCAGCCAGTGCGATCACGAGGTGCCAAAGGGACCAATTATAAGGCATCATGCAAAAAAAAAAAGATATATGTGTGTGTGTGTATATATATATATATATATATATATATATATATATATATATATACCATATTGAATGAAGGGGGAAGTAGAGAGTGGAGACCCAAGGCCCAAGTGTTGGCCAATGGAGATCCCCCTCATAGAGGGGTTTAGGAGAGGAGATGGGTCGATCAGGGTGCGAGGTAGTACCGATGAAGAACACAGCTTTCCCCCAGATCCTCCCCCCAACTACCATGATCCGAATTCTACCTTGCAGGGCTGGATAGGGCAGAGGTTGTACACTGGTACATGTGAGGGCTGGAGGCACAGGGAATCCAGGGTGGATGATACCTTCAGGACCAAGGGTGTGAGGGGCGATGCTGGGAGAGTGTAGGGTGAGTGGATTGGAAAGGGGGAACTGATTACAAGGATCCACATGTGACCTCCTCCCTGGGAGAGGGACGGCAGAGAAGGGGTGGGGAGGGAGACTCCGGATAGGGCAAGATATGACAAAATAACGATGTATAAATTACCAAGGGCACATGAGGGAGGGGGGAGAGGGGAGGAAGGGGAAAAAAAAGAGGACCTGATGCAAAGGGCTTAAGTGGAGAGCAAATGCTTTGAGAATGATTGGGGCAGGGAATGTATGGATGTGCTTTATACAACTGATATATGTATATGTATGGATTGTGATAAGAGTTGTATGAGTCCCTAATAAAATGTAAAAAAAGAAAAGAGGAGGAAAAAAAAGAAAATGATTAGGGCAAAGAATGTACAGATGTGCTTTATACAATTGATGTATGTATATGTATAGACTGTGATAAGAGTTGTATGAGCCCCTAATAAATTATTTAAAAAAAAGACATATTCGTGCTCCCCCTTTCTGCCCTGGACAAAAAAAGAGATCAGACATTTGTTTGCTGTGGAAGCGGGGAGTCCTCATTGTCTGATGGACTGAGCAGCTGGGCTTGAGAACTTGGACCAGTATCTTCCTATCTGCTGCTGCCTTTGGGGGTGAATTTGGCTTCTCACACATCGGTGGAGCCAGGGGTCCCTGTCGCGTGGGTTGGGTCTGATAAGGTTTCAAAGGAGAGGCCTCCTAGGGCGACCATCTGGGAGAAGCCAGGGAGGATGCTCCCGAGCATGGGGATGGAGGAGTGACAGTGATAAGGTGTAGCTGACTGGGACAGCATTAAGTATCTCTGTCCCCAGGGGCCCGCAGGGTCCCTGGAAGGCCCTTCTCCAGCATCAATGTAGTAACAGATTGTGCTGCTTCTCCTTCTGTCTCTGAGTCACAGAACACGTGTTCCCCCATGAGGAGATGCCCTCATGCTCTGTCTGGAGCCCAGCAGGGCGCTGCCCCTCATTGTGGCACAGGTTCCAGCGGGGCCTCAGCCTCCTGCTGGAGCTGCTGCATGCTCTTCGTTTCCAAGGCCACCTGCCAACCCTGCTCTGGAAACACCCAACCTTCTAACTTGTCCGCGGGGGAGCAGCCTTTCTGCCTCTCCCTTCATCCTGTCTGGAAGACCTGGACCATGAACCAGGAGGGGTCCCCTATGGACAAAGCCACCTGAAGGTGCCGCTACAGAGATGGCGATGGACATTGCCGCTCTCCTTTATGGAACAATGAAAGTGAAACTAGTGCAGTCAACCCAGGGGGCAGCTTCTCCCAGGGGTCTTGTGCTCCGTATCCTCCGAAGTGGAGGAGGGGCACACAGAAAGGGGAACCAAGAAGCAGGAAGGTCACAGGCCAGTAGTGCAGTCACGTGGATCCAGGGTTGGCGGGAACATGGCAGGGTGCCTCCAGGTCTCAGGGTCGGGTGGCCCAAATGGGGCCTCTCCTGGAGGCCAGCAGAGTCCCAGCAGGCAGGAAGGCAAAGTGGCAGAGAGGAAGGGAGGGTTCTCGTTTCTTCTTCTAAGGAGGCCGAACTCCCAAGGAGGCACCATCAGGCTGTGCACAGAGGGTCTTCACGCCATCCCTACATGTTCATGCAGTTTTAAGTTGACATCACGTCATTAACATCACCACAGTGATCCTCTCCTTCACGCCCACCTTCAGTTTTCCTAAGCAGGATGTCCTTTTCCAGGGACTGGCCTCTCCTGCTAACCATTTGGCCACCTTGTCCCATGTCACAATTGAGCCGATACACTCACAGAGGGGAAAGCACCCTATCCTTTCCTCTCTCCTCCTCCAGAGAGGCAAGCTGCCCCTGCTTCACCAGGCATACCTCTGGTGGGGTTCCATGTCTGGCTTGGACAGATCTCCAGGTCCGGAAGAGGCTCCTGCTGCACAGAACTGGCTGTGCCGAATCTCCAAGCAGACCACACCCAGCTCTTAAGGACTGGACACTATACACTGGTTCCAAGGTCCTTTGTGACCTGTTGAGGGCATAGGATGGAGGGGACAGATAGAGCTGTCCTGGCCAGTACATTGAAGGGTGGATGTGGAGATTCCTGGGGGCAAGTGAGGAATAGGAGGCCCGAGAGACCCCGCTTTAAGGGGGAACAGTGCCTATCTGGTCCCCGTCTGCCCTGTCCTATGCATTATTAATGAGGCAACCTTCATTTCCAGTTTTTGGGTAGCCAATTTGTTCCTACAATCATGATTTCAAATATCACATGAATAATTCAGAAAATTATTTCACTGTAGTTAGATAAGCCTGTTAGCTGTCACACATCTGAATAAATTAGCTCCTCCATCCCATGAGGCATGGTGGGGTGGCACTGGCTGGGCAGTGGGACCCTAACCCATCGGCCACCACGACACTCCGAGGCTAGACCTGACTTGGGGCCATGGGGGGAACAGGCTCTGTCATTTGTCACGGGGGAGCGTGGCTGCTGTGGAAGGGGCAGCCCACAGTGGCAGCCAGTCTTCTCCCCAGCTCGGGGTTAGAGATGCATGCAGCTACTTAACAAGCCTTGGATGGTGCAGCTTCGACCCTTCCAGCTCAGACGTGCCGATGAGTGTCCACTCGCCCGGGAAGCAGCCGGTTGCGGCACATGACAGACAGACACGGACAGATCTCCCTACCCCTCCCTTCCCTACGCACTCACATATGGGCTCCCTCAGGAAAGTGGAGCACTGAAAAGGATTCACTGAGTTGTTCTTTGTGTGTGTGTGTGTGTGTAGGGGTTGGGGTGAGGTGGCTGGGGTTGATGGAAATCCGGTCTCCATCCCTTACTGAATTATAGTAGAGAATTTGCTTCACCTCTCTGAACCTCAATTTCTTCATCTGTAAATCAGGCACAATAACCCCACAGCTACTTCACTCACTGGGCTATTGCGAGACAGTAAAATGAATAATTGAAGTGCAAAGCTTCACCAACTATAAACAAATGCCAAATCCTTTGCCCTTGAGTCAATGCCATCCCCTTGCTGGCCCTCTCCCATGTGCTGTTCCTGAGTAGACCTCCTCCAGATGGCTTTCTTGCCTGTCATCGTCTAAGAAAGCAGGTTGCGAGGCCTTTCTTCTGTGGCCTGCTGGGTCGGTTCAAATCACCAACCTTCAGCTTAGTCACTAAGTGGGGCCCAGATGGTGTAGTGGGTCGCATGTTGGCTGCCAACTGCAAGGTCACCAGTTTGAGACCACCAGCCGTGCCATGGCAAAGGATGGAGTTTTCTGCTCTTAGTTTTGGGTTTAGGTTAGTGGTTGAGCGCTGCTGGCGCCAGCGAGGGATCTTATAAAATCCAGGCAGGTACACAGGAGCGAGGTCTGCTTCCGGTGTCAAGTTGAATTTGCCGGTTAAGTGAGACCAGGAGTGTACTGCTGTCATTTAGCCTTGTTTCAGAGCAAGCAAAAGGAGTCCTGGTTGAGTCCTAACCACAGGTCAGTAGTTGGAACACACCAGCCGCTCTGAGGACCAAAGATGAGGCTATCTCCCCCTACAAAGGTGTAGTGTTGGGGACCCTCAGGGAGCGGTTCTGGTCTGTCCTCGGGGGCTGCTTAGGTTCGCATCCACTCGAGGGCAGTGGGGTTCAGTGCGAGAAAGGTCTCGATGCCTTTTCGATCACATAACAGCTCTGTGTGCAGCCAGTGCAAGGGCTGTGATGAAGAATGTGCTGCCAGGAGCACTTCTGCCAGGATCCCTGGTGGCACAGTGGTTACGCGTTGGGCCGCTAACCACAAGGCCAGCAGTTCAAAGCTGCTAGCTTGCTGCTCAGGTGCAAGATGTTGGTTTCTCCTCTGGAAACAGCCTCGGGCGGGAACCCTGGGGGCAGTTCGATTCCGCCCTGGAGGCTCGCTAGGAGTTTAATGGATGCGCTGGCAGTGCGTTTTGAGTTGGAGAGGGTTGGCGCAATCATCTCAGAGCGAGGGCAAATGTATTGTATTCAAGGAGGGTGCAACCTGGGGACTGGCCCTGTACCGCCTCCTTCAGGGATCTCTCTGCGTGGCTGCTCCCTAAGTGCCCAAGAAAGGCGGTGTCAGGCCTCTTCTTCAATGCCTTGAGAACATGACCATTGATGGAGTCTCACTCAGCAGGGGCCAGACCACTCCCTGGACCGCAGGGCTTTATGGCGCAGCACGCAGGCCTTCCCTGCAACAACCCCCGTGGAGACATTCCTCTTGCTGAGAAGCCCGGTTGGTGAAGGCAGTTGAGTCAAAACCCCTTCGGAGGTGGGTGGATCGAGGAGGACTCGCTCTGGCGCATTTCCACCCTGCTCCTCACATCACCCATCAACAGCACGCGCTCACTGCCCGCCGGCTGCCCGCGTGGCCCCGTCCCTCACTCTGGCTTGGAGAGGAGCCCCGCCTGCATGGGTGCCCCAGCCAGAGCCCAGGTTAAGCCTGAGTCTGAGGAGCAACTGGGCAGGGCCTGAGGGAGCAGAGCAAGGCTAGCTCTGGGGCACCCAGGGCTGCTGGTTGAGGTGGAGGTCTGGGCCCTTTCAGGGAAGGGGTGAGCAGAGAGTGGCAGTGAGGGCAGCCTGGCAGGATGGGAGAGAAGACAGAAAGCCGGACTGGGGTCCAAGCTGGGGTGGCAGGGAGAGCGAGGGCAAGAGAGAGAGGCAGCCCAGCCCAGTACAGTGGGTAGTAACATACCAGTAACGGCCAGGCTTCGTTGGTCTCATGTACTTTGGACATGCTGTCAGGAGAGAGCGGTCCCTGGTGAAGGACATGGTGTTTGGTAAAGTGGAGGGGCAGGGAAAGAGAGGCAGGCCCTCAAGAGCTGGATGGACACAGAGGCTGCAGCAATGGGCTCAGGCAGAGGAATAGCAATGAGAATGAGGCAGGACTGGGCAGTGTTTTGTTCAGCTCTGCATAAGGTCACGCAATGGATCAGAACAGACTTGGGGGCACCTAACCACCACCACCACCCCTCGTAGTGAGGCCAGTAGTTTGAACCCACTAGCTGCTGTATGGGGGAAAGATGAGGTTTCCTCTTCTTGGAATGGCCGAGAGGCTTGGAAACCAAAAAGGGAGCAGTTCCGGTCAGGCCTGTGGGGTTGCTGTGAGTGACAGCACTGGGTGGCCGTGGAGAGTTTGGAGCCACCACTGTCAGGATCAGTGCATCTTTACTATGATTGTCATTGGCTTCCAGCGACTTCTCAGCTGCCCCAAACTGCTTGTTACCCGGGGCTGACAAGTATCTTGTCCCTTATGGCCCGCTGCCCGGCACCTCGGAGCTCAGAACACTTCGTTACGTTCAACCTCCACCTTAGCCTTTTGCTCTGGGTCAGACCCTCAGGCCCAGCTTGCGCACCCTCCCTGCCACCTGGCGGGGATGCCAGAGGGTACTGCATGGACGTCCTTAGGGACACTTGGCAGCTAGTTTAGTTGCCTGTGTGGTAGCCCCCAGAGCTGGCCAACAGGGGCCGGCGAAGGGCACCCTGGGGGAGGAAGCTGAGTAGCAGAGCTGCCTCCTGGGGCTGGGCAGTGGGCGAGGACAATGTGGGAAGGCCAGATCTGGCCAGGGGTGACGGGTCAGAGGACTGCCTGGGGCGCCCCTGTGGGATGAGAAGGAAGGAGGAGGGGAGGGGGCGGCGGAGATCTTGCTTGCAGGCAGGGCTGCTGAGCAAGCCATTTATCAGGATCTGGGCGACAGGTGTTTAAAAGGAAAAATATTTGCATGTGTGTGTTTCTTCAGAATGATTAATATTCAAATTAGTGTTGGGGAGCCAAGCCGCTAAAGTGTAAGTAGGCAGAAAACTCTTCTGACAGCTTGTAATTTTCAGTCCATTCCACAGCCCCCCCGCCCCCCACCCACTAGTCCTCCGATAGATAGATCTCAGGGCTTCTACAGAAACTTGCTCGGAATCGGTAGCAGCAGCTCTGTGGGAATTCACTTCTGGGTTCTTCTGAGCTGCGGGCACCTGACCTGAGGAGTGGGCTCCTCTGTGACCAGCCAGCTGTCGATGCCACCTTCTGACATGGCCCCTGAATCCCCACATCACAGTCAGAGGTGCCATCCCCAGGCACAGCCGTGAATGCGCCTGAAGGCCCTGCTTCAGCAACTGCAGCGGCACCCCCTCATTTGCAGAACAAAGTGAGAACCCCTCTTCCGGGAGCTGACATCAGGTCCCAGATTAGCTTTCCAGCCGTGGCCTCTGCTGACCTCTGCCCCAGCTGGTCAGGTCCCCTGTCCTGAGCCCCAGGCTGTTTACCTACCAGCTGTCGCACATGCTGGAGTGCTTTCATCTCTGCCCCACCTCCTTTCAGAGTTCTGCAGGGCCTGCTTCCCGCAGACAAATACCCCTTCATGTTACAGTTTAGGAAACTCCTGGGGAGCAAGGAGTCTTAGCAGTGCATTAGAGCTTAAATTCTGAGCACCCTGTTTGCAGAAGGCTATGCATGATCAAGAAAGCCTCAATCCATTTGCAGAGTCCCCAAGAAGATGAAGCCTCTGTGGAATTTCTTCTGATCATTCACCAAGGAGGTGGCTAATCTTGCCCTCAGGCAGAGAGCATTGGAAGGTGGATTACCCTCACCCTTCTCCAGCCAGCCTGGGGGTGTCCTTGATGGAGATAGATCAGCATCGTGGGACAATTCAGGGGACAGACAGGAGTCATGCCTTCTCAGTCATGTGTAGGTCAGAAGGCCCTGGGCTAATCCTGTCAGCTCTTCTATCTCACAATGCTCGTGGCCTTGCTCCCTCTTCTGAAGGCCCACCAGTAGCTGTGATGTATTTATCTGCCACCGACCATGAACTTGTGACAGTCTCCTTTGTTCTATGCCTTATTTAACTGGCTTCCTGACTGCAAATCCTGGGGCACCGTTTGTGCCCCATGCTAATGGCCTCCCTCATCCGGATGATGTGTCAATGCCTTTGAGTTATCTTTGTCTCCTTTATGACTTAATAAATGTTCTCCTTACACCGTATTTGAGGTTGGGGTCTCCTTTGTACCGTAAAACAGCCATGACTTTTATTCCTCGCTAGAGCTGGCTTCATGTGTACCTTGCCAGCTTAGAGCCAGATCCTGAAGTTTAAGGTGGACACAGATGGAGGCAGTACTGATGTCCTGGTCTTGGGCAATTTGGGGGTCTACAGGAGGGCTTTCATCTGATGGGGACTCCCTGGCCCAGTCACCCACAGCTATGGAAATCCTTATTCTTGGCCTATCTTTCCACTAGGAAGCTGAGTGTCCCCAGAGGGTAGACATAGTAGCTCAGCAATCTCTGTATCTCCAACACTTAGCATCCATCCATCCATCCATCCATCCATCCATCCATCCATCCATCCATCCATCCATCCATTTACTTATTGACCTAACAAGTGTTCCTTGAGCACTTAGTGAGCCTGAGCCTTTTGTTAAGTGGTAGAACTAGAGTGGCAAACAAGGTAAACCCACTCCCTGTCCTCCGAAAGCTCCTGGGCTCGAGGTGAAGGCAAAGAGAAAGGGGGCCCTTGTTAGCACAGGGTGGTCTGTGGTAGCCAGAAGAGGCATGGAGCCCGGTAGGCTGGAGGAGAAGGGACAGGGGTCACAGATGGTCCCCTAGAGTCCCTGGCATCTAGGAGGGAAGAATGGGTGTTTGAGGGTGTGTTAGACTGGGTCAAATACAGAAACAAATTTATTGACCCTCATTTGGATATAAGAAAGAGCTTTATATAAAGAGCAATTGTATATTAAGAAAACATCCCAACCCAGTCCAGATCAAGTCCATAAGTCTGATCAAGCCCATATGTATGATGCTAGTCCATAAATTCCTCTTTAGACTCATGCAGCACATGCAATGCTGCTGAGTGCAGGAATATCACAGGCCTGCGAGTAGAAAGTCTTGTGGATCCAGTGGCAGTGGAAGCATCTAAATGCTGTGTCAGGTCTCCATGTGGCTCCTCTAGCCCTTGGGCTCTGGCTCCATCAGTATGTCTCCATGTGGCTTGTCCACAGCAATGTGAAGCAGAGAGATTGTGTGTCCCACCTCCAGGGAAGAAGACAGGAGTTCCCAGAATCCTCAGGAGAAGGCCATGCCCACACAGAGGCCTCATTGGCTATGACCTGATTGACAGGCTAGACTCCACCCCTTCCTCAAGTTCACAGGAGATTATGTAACCGCCACAGAGGGAGTGGACTCTGGAGCCAGGTTACGTCCAGTTCTGCAGGCTGAGGGCCTGTTGGAGAAAGAACCGATCTCTGTGCCCTCTGTCTTTGACATGTGTCTTTGACATGGGGACAATAATATCTGTCTCCCATGGTTAGTGTGTTAGTCTGGGGAGGCTAGAGTAACAAATCCATGGACACACATTTGTGTATAAGCAAGAGTTATATACAAGAGAATTGAACATTGAGAAAACAGCCCAGCCCAGTCCAGATCAAGTCCATAAGTCTGATATTATCCCATATGTCCAATACCAATCTATAAAGTCCTCTTCAGACTCATGAAACACATGCAATGACGCCAAATGCAGGACGATCACAAGCCAGTGGGTAGAAAGTCTTTGGGTCCAGTGGCATTGTAAGCATCTCAGTGCTGGCAGGGGTCTCTCTGTGGCTTCTCCAGCTTCTGAGGTCTGGTTGCATCCATGTGGCTTGTCTTCTGCAATGTCTCCCAGGATGTAGCAAAGGGAGAGGAAGAGGAAAAGAGAGAGGGAGAGGGAGAGGGAGAGGGAGAGAGAGAGGGAGAGAGCTCTTTCACCTCCAAGGAGGAAGTACTGGATTTCCCAGAATTCTCAGGAGAAGGCCATGCTCATTGGCTATCTCCAGATCGACAGTCTAGACTCCACCCCTACACTCCCAATGCTTAAACTGACACCAGATTAGGTGACTACCACAGTTAGAGAGGCCTTGGGGGCTGCAAGTAGTGAAAATACTCAACTGCTAACTGGAAGGTTGGAGGTTCAAGTGCTTCAAAAGAAAGACCTGGTGATCAACTTCCAAAAAGCCGTCGTTGAGAACCCCATAGAGTGCAGTTCTCCTCTGACATGCGAGGTCTAGACAGTCATAGTTGCTTCCCCCCAATGGGATACTATTTTTAGGGTACTAAGTGTAGTGGCTGGCACGTGGCATGTTCTCAAACATGAGCTCTCTCTGGAGCTGGGACCTGACAGGTGTGTAAGAAATAGCCAAGGGTTGGTGCAGGTAAAGGCCCAGAGGTGAGCAGAAGCATGAACAGGTGCTTCTGAGGAGGGTGGCTTAGCCTCCTGAGTATTGCTGGAGAAGGGCCAGGTTGGCTGGGTCACATTCTTGTCTGCCTGCCACCCAAAGAAACTCACAGATCTGCTCCTAGCCACCAGCTGGGATGACACAGATATGACCAGGAGGACAACCAGAGCAGGGCAGGCCTCTTCCTCCCTCCACCTCCTACTTAGCTCAGAGGATCCCGGGGTTTGCATGACAGGCCAACGGGCAACCTCATTGGGGATGTTACAGAGACCCACCGGTTTGAAGAGGAACGACGGACATGAGTGTGAGGAGAGGCAGAAGACTCGGGTGCCTGGGTGGGGGCAAGGTGGGAGCGGAGTTAGGGTGGGGAGCAGTTACACGTGGTGGGATGCTGACCATGTAAATTGAGAAGGAAGACTGAGGAATGTGGGCTCTGCTTTATGGACGGAGTCTCCCTTGGAGGCACAGGGTTTAGACTGTTGTGTATTTAGATCTCATTTTTCAACCGGCTCTTTTTTGAAAGCAGAATTATATCCAGACTGGCCTGGGAGGCAGCCTAACTTTGTATGGCTTTCAGGGCCCCAGCACTCCCTGCTGGGAGAGGCGGGACTCTCAGGGCCACACACCTGTATTTTGAGGCAGTGAGGACACCTGGGTCTCCAGGCAGGAGGAGGAGAAGGTGAGGCCTAAATACAAGCGGTGCAGTTTGAGGTGCTCATCCCCTACAAGGGCAAAGTTTGGACTGAGAATGGCGAAGGCTCGAAGAAAACCCAGGAGAATGTGTGCGTGTCACACACACACGCAATATAGCAAGACTTATGAAATATTACCAAAACGCTACATTAGAAAACTCATTATTCTAAAGTTCTATGTCTCTAGAAAAGATTACACACACACACACAGAGTAAACTAAGCTTTGCATTAAAAATCTTGGCTATGTAATGAAGTAAGAGGCCAAGAAAAGCCAGCAATAATAGGGGAAAGCCAGCAATAATAAAGCCAAATAAACAAGACAGAAAAAATGAGTATTGATGGACCAAACCAATAACTAGGCCTTTGGAACAAATCCACAAAGCCATTAGCCTAACTGATCAAAGAAAGGACAGATATCTAAACACAGTCAGAAATGAGACATGAGCAGCAACAAATCGTAAAAAGAGATTTGTACAATTTTGGGAGGGAGTATTGATCTCATTTCTATGAATAACAAGCGGGTATAGATGCTCATCCGCAAAAAAAGTTCAAGATCCTGTACCTAGTGCCACCAGGGCACTTGTGTAACAAATCTTATCTTCTTTGCCATTGGGTCTTCTCCACGTGTCAGCTATTGGACTATTTCGGTCTCATTTCTCAGGGGGCAACGGTGGGTCTGTGGTAGAATTCCCAGCTTGCATATGAGGGACTGATCTGATGGTCCCGCCATGCACCTCACAAACATCCACCAGCCATCTGCCAATGGAGCCTTGTGTTGCTGATGCTGATGGGGCTGTGTAGAGCTTCCAGAGAAAGGGAGTAGGAATTAAACTCTGGCGACTTATTCGGAAAATCAGCTACTGCCAGCACTGCAGATCGCAACTGTAGTTGGGTCTGCAGCCAGTCAGCCACGGGAGGGTGTGATAGTTACATAATCAGGTGTCAATTTGGGACTTGAGAGGATTAAGAGTGAAGGGGTGGAGTCTAGTCTGTCAATTGGGTCATAGTCAATGAGATCTCTGTGTGAGCATGGCCTTCACCTGGTGATTCTGGAAATTCTGGTATTTCCTCCTTGGAGGCAGGAGACAATCTCTCTCTTCTCACTTCCTGCAAGACATCCTTGAGGAGAAGCCACATGGTCCTACATGCAGCTCTGAGAACTGGAGAAGCCATGAAGAGACCCCTGCCAGTGCTGAGATACTTACACCACTGGACCCAAAGACTTTCTACCCACTGGCCTCTGATCGCCTTGCATTCGGCAAGAGGACTTTATAGATTGGTATCAGACATATGGGCTAATATCGGACTTATGGGCTTGGACTGGACTGAGTTGGTATGCATTCTTAATGTACAATTACTCTTTAGTTAAAACTCTCTCTTATACACATATGAGTTTCTATGAAGTTGTTTCTCTAGTCCACCCGGACTAAGACAGAGAGGGCAGGACTTGCCTGGGCAGCATTCCAAACCAGCAGCTGCCATGCTTCCCCCATTGGTTCTTGAGTGACTTCCCCTGTCCCTCTGAGAGCTGAGTGCAGTCCATTGTGTTTGGGCTGTGCAGATGATTTGCACTGGACTACTAACCTCAAGGTTGAAGGGTCCAATCCATCCATCGTGGTTTGTGAAAGAAAGGCCTGGCACCGGTGCCAGTAGAAAGAGCACAGCCAAGAAAACCTTAGGAGACAGTCATACGCTATACTCACGGGTCACCACGAGCTGGGGCACACTCAATGGCAACAACAACAAACATTTTGGGGAAGTTTCTTGCATCTGTTTGGGGGCCGTGGTCTCTGAGGCCCCCATCTGGTTGGCTTGGCCCGTGGTCCTTTCATGTTTTGATTTGCATTTTGCCTTTCCATGAGAGCATCGTGGGCTACCAGATCTGTTTTATCTGTTCACATGTGACTCATGGTTAGTGTTTTAAGATTGATTTCTTAATCAATGACAACAGATCTCAGAGGGAAACTTTAGCTTTTGTTGTGTTGCGGTTTCTGTAGACAGCACATGATTTTGGGTTTGTTTTAGGCCGAGTACCTAGATTTTTTTTCTTTCTCTATCACGTGCTGTTTCTTGTGCAGGTGTGTGTGGTCACGGGGACACGGAGAGGAACATGGCCCTCACAGTCCCATGTACGGCAGGGAGGACCGCTCATGTGGTTTGCTGGTAGAAATGACGCAGAGATAGATGGTTTACTCGGTAACGGAAGGGTGCAGCAGGGGAGGCAAGTTGGAGGAGCTGAAACACAAGGGAAGAAGGAGAAGCAAGGACAGGAATGGGGAAGAGAAGGCGTAAGGCGGTACCGCCACTCTCTCAGGGTCTTGACGAAAATCGCAGCAAAGCATTTCCAGAACTCTCCTTTTCTTGTCACCAGAGGCAGATGAGGAGGTGTCCCTGGTCTTGATCCAAGGATCAGAAGGACTTTGAATGGAAGAGGGGTTACTGCCAGGGGCCATTCACATCACCAGCCCCTGCATTTTCACACCCCGAATGCTGCCAAAGCCACGGTGTCCCCCTTCAAAGCCAAACCCACAATCTTTGAGTCCACTCTGACTCTGAGCTACCCTGGGGTTCGTGGTGCTGAGCTGTAAATCTCTATGGGAACAGACTGCCTCATCCTTCTCCTTCCGTGAAGCTGGTGTGTTTGAACTGCTGCACCAATGTGGAACCTACCGTGCCACTAGGGCCCCTACAGTACTGCCTAACGTGGGGCTCAAACCCACAAGTCTGGGATTAAGAATCTCGTGCTCTGTTAACTGTTCTAATCCCCAGGAGCCCCGAGGACCCCAACCAATCCCACTGCCATTGAGTCAACTCTCCCTCACCGGGTTTCTAAGGCAGTCTGTCTTCATGGGAGTAGGCAGCCTCATCTTTTTCCCTCTAGGGCGGCTGGTGGGTTTGAACCGCAGCCCAAGGCCTAGTCCACAGCAGTGCCAAGAGTCCTGAAAGGAATGCTTACTATTTTTTCTTCTGAGTGAGCCAGATCCCCCAATCCTCCTTTCTCCTGGCAAGGGGGATTTCTCAGGTGGTTGTCTGGGAAAACTGGGCTTGTAGGGCGGTGACTGTCATTCGATGCCTCTCAGGCCTCTGGCATGAAGAAGCTTTAATGTACGCCCATGTACCTCTGACCCAGGAGATGAGCTCCCAAACCTCACAGCCTTGGAGACCATCCTGCTGAACTGGCTCATGGGGCAGACAGAGAAACAGGTGCAGTATGGCAGAGATACCTGCTCAAGGGACCCATGAGCCAGTGGCTGGGTCCAGCAGCCCTTTGAGTGGGCATTGACATGTTTGTCACTGGGCAAACCACGCTGTAGTGCACCCACGTGGGACAAGTCAAGTTGTAGACCACTCGATCTGTCACCCTGCCCTCAGCTGGTCCCCATTGGCAACTGCCAGGAGCCTGGTCAGAGGGTCCTCCTCCAGTGACCTCCCATTTCCAACAACATCACATCTTCATCCTGTTCACCAGCATCAATGGGAGCTGTTTGAGCTCTTCCCATCCCATCGCTCATCTGACTGGGAAGCTGGGTGCTCTGGAGCCCTCAGGAATGCCGAGTGTCTGTTTCAGCGTGTCCCTAACCACGTGTATATACGGGGGCTGTTGATAACTGGGCGTGTGGCATCTCAAACTCACTGAGCTTCCTTAGTTGTGGGGTCAGGATGGTCCCCAGGAGAGGCCACTGCTGAAGTCTCTGAGCTAGGCACCACTTTGCCAGCTGTCTCTTAGCAGCAGCAGCAGCAGCAGCAGCAGCAGCAGCAGCAGCAGCAGCAGCAGCAGCAATGCACCACCTGAGTCAGCCAGCATCACTGGGGGCTGCCTCCCCCTCCCCCTGCTACTCTCCCCTCACCCATCAGACTCACACATCTGCAATCGCCACCCCAGCAGGGCCCTGGAATGTTTGCAGCCTTGGAAATTGTCTGAACGTGCTAAAAATGCAGTGACAACAGCCGTCTCTGGAAGATATTTTTAAGGGTGGTAGGATCTGTGAGTGCAGAGTGCCAGAACTGTGGAGTTCATCTGACTTCTGCAAAGTGCTCCATCTCCCGAGACTCCGGCCCACAACTCAGACCCCCGACACCCTTGCCCAGGGCTGGGACCCCATCCCTGAGTGCTGGGATCACAGCCAAAATCACCCCCAGGGGCGCAAGGTTAGGAAAACCTAAGTTCTCAATCTACATTCCACCTTGGACAGAGCAGGCTCCTCCTCAGTCAGTGCAGGTGCATCTGCAGGGGTGCATGGCCTATGGAGTTAAGCAGCGGTGAATTCTCTCTCTTACACACTTTTTGTCGTTGTTGTGCATTAGATGGGGCATTACAGAGCAGATCGCCAGTTTCACAGGACAACAGTTCATGCCATTTGGATGGAATCCATCCATTGCAGTCCCCTCAATGCACTGCCATCACTTACCCCAGGCTCTGTTGCTGCCCGTCCTGTTTCCACCCCTCGCCCCACTCTCTGAGCGGATGCTGAGGTCAGGGCTGCCCCTCGGTTTTAAATGGTGGACTAGTCTCACACGGGGGTGGGTTCAGATGCAGGCCCAAAGGTGATTCAAGGGAACTAGTCTGGCAATCCCGAGTCTGGTCTCTTTTACGATTTGGGGTTCTAGTCTGCATTTCTCTCCCACTTTATCCAGGACCTTCCAGCGCAGCTTGTAGGGGCAGCCGGCCACCGTCTAGTTCTTCCGACCTCAGCGGTGCACAGCCGGATGTTTGCGTGGAGGCGCTGCGTCAAGCCAGCGCTGGGGCGGAGAGCAATGCCTTCTGTCGCCGTCCACTGGGAGGTGGACCCACCCTCCCAGGTTCAGGGCACAGTCCTCCACATATCTGCCCTCTGGCTCCAGCTGCGAGCTCAGGGTCCCCGGGCTACCCTCTCTTCTGACCAGCTCCTCGATCCCTCTCTCCTGTGGTTGATAATTTGCTGGGATGATAGACAGAACTCAGGCACAGGCTCTACTTAAGATTAGATGACCCCATAATTGCCCCCGACAGACACAGACGAGAACCCACACACAGAGTGACGTCTGCAATGGTCCCAGGCACGAGAAGCTTCACTGTGCTCATGATGATGCCGATGTGTGCGTGCCAACATGCAGAATACCGCCAGGCGCGGAAGCTCACCCACGCTCCTGTGTCTGGGGTTTTTCCTGGGCTTCCGTTGTGTCGGCCAGAGTGATTGGGTCATTGTACACTGGGTTGGACTCTGTTTCCGGCCCCCTTCCTTCTCCAGAGGCCTTGCTGATATCACATGGCTCAGGTCTCAGGCCTCTAATCTTGTCCAGGGTCATCTTTTAGCACAAGCTACGCAGGGGTCCACCAGGAGTCACCTTGTTAGTGTAAAATCAGGCATGGTCCCAGGGGCCCTCCATGAATATCAAGGACATTCTTCCTTTTTTTCTTTTAAAATCATTTTATTGTAAGGTGACCAGATTTTAACATTGGTAAAGCAGGACACCATGGATAAAACTCATATCCCGGAGAAATAGCCACATGGCAGCCGAAAACCCTATGCCCTAGCTTGTCCTGCATGCTTTCCAAAAATCGGGACTTTTAAAAAAATGTTGCGGGATGCGGGACAAATTGTTCAGAAGTGGGATTGTCCCACCAAAAGCGGGATGTCTGGTCACCTTATTTTATTGGGAACTCTTACAGCTCTTATCACAATCCATCCATTCATCCATTATGTCAAGCACATTTGTACATATGTTGCCGTCATCATTTTCAAAACATTTTCTTTCTACTGAGCCCCTGGTATTATCTCATTTCCCCTCCTGCACCCCCTTCCTCCTTTATGAACCCTTGATAATTTAGAATCACTGACTGCTGTCTCCCTTCACTCACTGTTCTGTCGTCTCTCCCCTGGGAAGGGGTTATATGGAGATCATTGTGATTAGTTTCTCCCTTCTCCCCCCACCTCCCCCTTACCCTCCTGGTATTGCTACTCTCATTATTGGTCCTTTGGGGTTTATCTGAAGGACGTTCCTATCACTCTGGGAATTCAAAGGGGGTTGAAGCTACCACCCAGGATTTCGGGCCCAAGCCCATCAAATTCCTTATTACACAACTCTCTACTTGTGTCCCAATCGCTTCCCAGCTGCCCTTTTCTTTCCCTCCAGAGCAGAGCTGTCTTATACAAATATGTTTCCAAACACACAGGCAATATTACATTGAATTAAAAGTAAAAGTAAAGAGGAACAGGTAACCTTCATTTGAAAATCTTTTTTATTGCGGCAAAGTGTATAAAAACAATAGCATTTCCATGATTTTTAGTATACAATATAGTATCATGAAGCTGTTGCCGCTAGCTGGTTCCAAATTATTCATCCTCCTTGCTGGAGACTCAGTAGCCCCTAACCAATACTCCCATCTCTCCCAGGAACGATAAGCAAACTCTGGTTTGTAAGCACTTACGTAGTCTAGATATTTCCTCTAATTAGGACCCTGCAATATTTGTCTTTAAGGACTCACCGTATTTTATTCAGTGCAAAATTTTCAGCACTTCCTTTTTCTTAGGCCTGAAGGACACGCTTTCTGTTGACTGTATCTGTCACCTTGTATTTCTGGGTTCATCTGCCGGTGGCTTTTGGGTTGCTTCCATCTTTTGGCTTTTGTGAATTCTGCGGCTATGAATCTGCGTGTACGGGAACTGGATGGCCCGTTTTCAGTTCTTTTGGGCATGCATCTGGGAGTGGAATTGCTGTGCGATATTGTAACTCTATGTTTAACTTTCTGAGGAATTGTCCAACCATTGTCCACTGTAGCCACACCATTGTACCTTCCCATCAGCACCAAACGAGGGCTCCCATTCCTCCAGCCCTCACCAACATCCTCTGATAACAGCCATTGTCGGGGAGTGGGCTGGTATGTCCTCATGGTTCCGTAATGATGGCGGGCACCTTTCACTGTGTTCATTGGCCATTTGCATGTTTTCTTTGGTGAAAGGTCTATTTGCCCATTTGGAAATTGGGTTGTTTGTCTTTCTGTTTTTGAGTAATAGGATATCAATCTTAATAACATTTTTATTTAACCCAATATATCCAAAATGCAACTACTTCTATATGCAACTAATAAGTCAACTGAAAACTCACTGCCATTGAGTCAATTCTCACTCATGGTGACCCTGTAGGACAGGGTAGAACTTCCTCTGTGGGTATCTACTGTAACTTAAAAAAAAATCATTTTACTGGGGCTCATACAGCTCTGATCACAATACACACATACATTCATTTTGCCAAGCACATTTGTCCATTTGTTGCTATCATCATTTTCAAAGCATTTTCTTTCTACTTGAGTCTTTGGTATCAATACCTCATTTTTTCCTCCCTCCCTCCACCACCCTCCCTTCCTCACAAACCTTTCATAATTTATAAATTATTACTTTTTCATGTCTTACACTGACAGATGTCTCCCTTCACCCACTTTTCTGTTGTGCATCCCCCAGGGAGGAGGTTTTATGTAGATCATTGTGATTGGTTCCCCCTGTCTCCCCCTACCTTCCCCTTACCTTCCTGGTATTATTATTATTGGTCCTGAGGTGTTTAACTGTCCTAGATTCCCTGTGTTTCCAACTCATATCCGTACCCGTGTACATGCTCTGGTCTAGTTGTGTCTGTACGGTAGAATTGGGATCATGTTAGTGGTGGTGGGGGCAGGAAGCATTAAAGAACTAGAGGAAAGTTGTATGTTTCATTGGTGCTATACTGCACCCTGACTGGCTCATCTTTTCCTTGTGACCCTTCTGTAAGGGGATGTCCAATTGTCTACAGATGGGCCTTGGGTTTCCACTCTGCACTCCCCCTTATTCACATTAATCTGATTTTTCATTCTGGGTCTTTGATGCCTTATACCTGATCCCATCAACACCTATTTGATCACACAGGCTGGTGTGCTTTTTCCATGTAGACTTGTTGCTTCTCAAGATGGCCGCTTGTTTATCTTCAAACCTTTAAGACTCCAGACGCTGTATCTTTTGATAGCCGGGTACCATCAGCTTACTTCAACACATTTTCTTATGCACCGACTGTAACTTTTTATGGAAGTAGAAAGCATCATCTTTCTCCCGAGGAGAGCCTGGTGGTTTTGAACTGCTGACCCTGAGGTTAACAACCAAACTCATAACCACTAGACCCTCCAGGCTCCTTATGCAACCTATAGATAAAACAATTAACAAGGTAGTTTACATTCTCTGTGTATGTGTGTGAAATCTTGGCAATGTGTAATGTGTTTTATACTTACAGAACATGTCAGTTCAGACTAGTCACATTACGACTGCCGTTGCGTCATTGATGCTGACTCAGAGAGACCCTGTAGGGCAGGGTGGAACTGCCTCTGTGAGTCTGTGATTCTTCACTAGGAGTAGAAAGCCCTGTATTTCTCCTGAGGAGCTGCTGGAGGTTTCTAACTCATCTTTTCGATTACAGTGCAACTCATAAACACGACTCTACCATGTGACTACCACACAGGACACTGTATGTCCAATAGTGGCTACCCTACTGAACAGTGTATGTCTCCAGCCTCTTCGAGATGAGCCACCAAGAGAGGGGAATAGTCCCTGGACAGGCAGATAAGACATCATTCCCAGGGGATCTAGAACAGCAAGTAGTGATAGGGCCAGTCCTCAGACCATGGCACATGCTGTTCTCTCTTCAGATAGTATGTGAGTCTGGGTACATTAGAGAAACAAATCTACAGAAACTCATGTATAAGAGAGAGTTTTATATAAGGGGTAAGTGCACATCAAGAAAACATCCCAACCCAGTGCTGCCCAAGCCCACAAGTCCAACATCAACCCTTACGTCTGACACCAATTCACAAAGTCCTTCACCAACTCACAAAATACACACTATGACATCAATTGCAGGAGGAAAGCTGAATCAGTGAGCATGTAAGCATCTCAGTGCTGGCAGGGGTCTCCACAGGGCTGCATCGGGGTAGGTCCATGTGGCTTCTCCTCAGGGATGTCTTGCAGGAAGTGAGCCTTGCCAGTTAAAGCAGGGAACTGGGTAAGGCAGCTGCACCCTGGTCCGACCATGAGAAAGCAAGAGACTTGAGAATCAGAAAGGCGAGGCTCTCTGAGTACTTTCTCTCTCTGCCCTCCAATTAACCCCTCATGTGTTTATCGGCCAGGTTGGCACAATAAACTCTAACTATCTCAGATGGTTACTGCCCAGGGTGGGCACAAGCAGGAGGCAGGTCTCAGGGCCACCAATGGTTTACCACACAGGCTGGAAAACTTTTAGTGGCAAGCTTGCTGGGGCTAAGGGCCTATGAGCAGACAGCTTCCCTCACTCCCTACGACCTTTACACACAGCATTCTTTCTTCATAAGATAGGGCTCAAGGTCATTCATTCTATAACAGATATTTCCAAACGCTGGCTGCCTGTGAGATAGGCACTATTCTAGGAGGCTGTTGGGGCTGGGAGCATGAGGCAGAAGGAGAGGGGGAGGAGGAGAAATAAGACAGAGGAGAAGGTCCGTGTGATATGGGTCCTGGCCGACCTTTGTCAGGGCTGGGGCTTTACTCTGGGTAAGGTTAAAGTCCGCCTGGAGGCTTTTGAGAAGGGAAAGCGAGTTTGGATCTGACTTCTACTTGACCAGGCTGCTGGCTCTATTGCTGCTGGAACCAATGACCACACACCTAGTGGCTTAAAAACCACATGCATTTATCATCTTCGAGCTCTGGAGGTCAGAAGCCGGGCACGTCTCACCTGGTTAAAGACAAAATGTTCTAGGGCAGCGCACTTCTTTCCGTGTGCTCCGTGGGGGAGGATCAGAGTCCTCGTGCTCCCAGGTGATGGCAGAAGGGGGTTCCCTGGGGCAGGAGACCCTTCTCTGTCTCTTGCACACAGCCTTATACCCCTCACCCCCGCAAGAGCGAGCGCTGAGTCCTTCTCACGCTGCCATCTTTCTGAACCGCTGGATCAGCTGCACCCCCTCTGCCCACCGCTGGGGAAGGTTCCCTGGTGGTAAGGCCTGAAAGGTGCCCTGGGGTAGGCTTTGGGTTACTCATCACAATGTTGGAGTTCAAACCCACCACATACTCCTTGGGAAGAAAGATGAGGCTGCTTGGTCCTATAAAAATAGACAGTCTCAGAAACCCTGTGTCGGGTGGCTAAGAATTGCGATCCATTCAGTGCCAGTGGGTTGGGTTGGGTCTTGGTGGTTGGGTGAGGCCCACCTTCTTCAGTGCTCCCTCCAACTCCATCAATTCCACCCCACTCTTCTCCTAATGGCTCTCTGCCTTTCCTGCTTCCTGTTTCCCCTCCTGTTTCTCCTCTTGACTGAGAGAGCCATTGAAGCCAACTAGGGAGTGGCTTGCTGCCAGAGTCTGCCAAAGAGGTGGTGGTGCTGATGGCCGTGTTTCGTGTCCACAAGTTGCCCGAGAGCTGCTACTTGGTGTCAAGGAGGAGAAGGATTTTTCTGCCTCAGCTTTCTGACTTGCAGGGACAGGGTGGAGCCTCCCTTGGGGCCCTTCTGCAAGATGAGGGGGCTGTCTTTGAGGAGCTCCTGTGACGGTGACCTTCACGGGCTTTTTGTCGGGGTGGTGGTAAGTCACGTCACTGAGATGAATGTGTGTTTGGGCACAGGGTGTAAATATCTGAAACGGGGTCTTCTTGAGCCCCATACATCACCCTGTGTTTATTCAGTGCGATGGAGGCTGTGAGTTTTAAAGTACATTAAAGGAGTTTACTGAAAACCCTCGGCAAACAGATAAAATACAATTACACTAATTCCCAAGGCGCTGCAGACAGACTGTCCTGGGAACCTGCAGTGTAATAATTCACAGGGCCCCGTGGCAGGCTGCCTTTGAGGCACCACAAGCGCTGCTTCTGTAAACGTCAGAGGTGGCCAGGAGCTGTCTCTCGGGAGACCCTGGTCCTGTGTTTTATTAACCTCCCTGTTTTTAGCCAAGGAGGCACAGGGGCAATTTAGCCTGTGGGGCTGGCTGCTGCCTTCATGAGCTTTTCGAGGGTCACCGTGAGGGAGGGAGATCGGGAGGGACACCTCCCCTGGCTCCCCAGAGCTGCTGCTCATGTGACCTTTGTTGGTTAGTCAACCTTGAAGGACAGGGAGCTGCCTTGCCATGAAGTGCCCAGGACTCAGAGCCCCTTCCCAGGGGATGGTGACTCTGGGTGCTGGATGGGGAAGAAGGACGTTCTTGACTCGGCTTGCCAGTCCCCCAGAGGATTTGAGGCTGATTTCCAAGCAAAGTACAGAGGCACAGGCCGATTGTCACATGGAACTTGGGCAAGATTCCAGAGAGCCTGACTTCTCAGGTGCCCCACAACCTGCCAAGCAGAGGAGAAGGGCATCCATGCCCAGGGCACAGACTCTAGGCCTCGATGAGCAGTCAGCATTTGTACCTGGAATGTGCCCTGGTGTGGCTCCCAGAGCCCAGGAGAGCAGGGCCACCCAGGGAGGCGAGCTAGTGAACATGACCAGAGATACAACAGCTGGCAGGCCAGAGCTTTGGAGGCCCTGAACCCCTTTGTGTTAGTCTGGGTAGACTAGAGAAACAAAGCCACAGAAACTCATATGTATAAGAGAGTTTTATATATAGGGTAAGTGTACATTCAGGAAGTATCCCAGCCCAGTCCAGTCCAAGCCCATAAGTCCAACTTAGCCCATATGTCCAACACAGATCTACAAAGTCTTCCTCAAACTCACAAAACACACACAATGATGCCGAATGCAGGAGGATCACAGCCCAGTGGGTAGAAAGTCTTTGAATCCAGTGGTGGGGTAAGCATCTCAGCTTTGGCAGGGGTCTCCACGCGGCTGCTCCAGCACCCAGGGCTATATTGGAGTAGGTCCATGTGGCTTCTCTTAAGGGATGTCTTGCAGGAAGTGAGCCTTGTCAGCTGAAGCAGGGAACTGGCTAAGGTGGCTGCACCCTGGTCTGACGATCAGAGAGCAAGAGACCTGAGAACCAGAAAGGCGAGGGTCACTGAGCCATTTATCTCTCTGTTCTTCAATTAACCCCACATATATTTATTGGCCAGGTTGCCACAATAAACCTTAACTATCTCACCCTTCCTGGAGAAGGAGCAGGGCATTGGCCTTTTGGGACTAGGCTTCTCCATAGCTCCTGGGGCTGAAGCTGAGGGCTACAAATGAATGAACGAACGAACAACAGAAAGAGATAAACTCACTGCCTTTGAGTCAATTCAACCCTATAGGACAGGGTTTAACGGCCCCTGTGCATTTCCAAGACTGTAGCTCTTTATAGGAGTAGAAAGCCTCATCTTTTTCCCTTGAAGTGGCTGGTGGTTTTGAACTGCAGACCTCACGATGAATAACCCAATTTCTGGCCATTACATTCAGTGGGGCCTGGGTCAGCTGGGCATGCCAAAGGCCACTGGTGGGCCCAGAACACTGTGGAGGGTGAGTGAGGGATGTGGCTTACAGGTGGCCCATTGAGTGGGCAGAGGTGGTCCGTGGGCAGGCAGCAAAGACGCCCTGGCCTCTCGGGTACAGCCTCTGTGACCAAGTTCTTGGAGCAGAGCAGCCACTGTGGGAGGAGGGGCTCCCACAAAGCAGGTCGCGGCTCTAGCCAAACCCAAGCCAAGTGCTCGAGGAGGCTTCATGGGGCTGGGGGGAGGGCTGCGACACCACTTGTCACCTGCCCCCATGGTTCACTGTAACTTCGCACCTCTCACTTGTGTTACAAAAATACAGCCATCACGAGCAGCTCCCCAAATAGTTCTGGCTCCCATCGACAGAGCACACACTTTGGGGGCTGGGGGCTGAGCAGGCCCTCACTGGCGTGCTTTGTGCAAGGTCATGTGGAGGGTGGCCCGGGAGCCGCCATCCGGAGTCTGCCTTGGATGCTTGTCAACTTGACGGCTTGTTGCCTTTTACTTTCAGGTCACGCCTCCCTGATGCTCACCTCAAACCCCAAACACTGCCATCGAGTCGATGCTGACTCACAGCGACCCTACAGGACAGGGCAGAACGGCCCCCGTGGATTTCTGAGAGGGTGACTCTTGAGGGGAGCACAAAGCCTCCTCTTCCTCCCTCTGGGAGGCGACCAGCCACAAGTGACTCGGCTCCCAAGGCCTCGTCTGCTGTAAGGTGTCCTGCGCTGAGGCCAGGCTGGTCAGGGCCCTGCTGGGCGTGGGGACCTGGAGGAGCTGCATGGTCACCTGGGCTCGCTTGTCCTGGACGCCTTTCCAGTCCCAGGCTTGCTGATGCCTGCGTCATTGATAGCTTTAATTGGCCGGATAGAGCACTCCCATAAAGCACTGGTTGCTCAGATCGGACAATACACAAAGGCTCTCGTGGGAGATGCAGCAATGAGACCCACTGAGCTCGGCCGTCCCCGCTCCTCCACCGCCTCGCTGCCAAACCGCCCTCTCCCACCACGAGCGAGCGAGCGAGGCTGTGCAGAGCGGCCTTTCAAAGTGGACGCGCGATGGGCTACTTATTAATCTGTCATTAGTTACAGTAGTTAAGCTTTTAGAGATAATGAAATGTAAATGTGCCTCCAGAACCCGCCGAGTTTCCTGAAACCGAACGCACTGGTGAAGAAAAATGGTCGCGGTAAGCTTCTGAGAACATCACTTGTGTGGATTTACATACTGGGCAGATGGCAGTGCAGGGGCTGGGCAGCCGGACCCCGCCGGGAGCCAGGAGGAGACAGGGGCCGGCCTTGCTTTGCTCTTCTGGTTGGGTGAGCGACTCACTGAAGGATTCCCATGCAAGCTTTATGAAGGGAGCCACAGAGGCTCAGAAGGGTTAGGAAGCCTGTCCAAAGCCCCACAAGCAGGGGCTGTGGTGGTCTAGCGGTAGAATTCTCACCTTCCCCTCTAGAGACCCGAGTTCAATTCCCTGCTAGGACACATCAGCCAGGGACCCATCTGTCAGTGCAGGTGTCTGTGCTGCTGTTGTGAGGTACTGTCGAGTCACCTCTGACTCTACCAAGCAGGATGCCCTACTCCAGGGCCTGGTCTCTCCTGACATGTCCCAAGCACGTCAGATGAAGTCTTGCCACCCTTGCCTCTAAGGAGCTCTGTGGCTGCACTTCTTCCCAGACAGATTGGTTGGTCCTTTTAGCAGTCCAGAGGACTTCCCATAGTCTTCCCCAGCACCGACACTGAAACGCGTGGATTCGTCTCCCATCTCCCGTATTCAGTGTCCGGGTCACACTCACAGGAGGCCATGGAAAACACCACGGTCAGGGGGACCTGAGTCTTCAAAGTGACATCCTTGCTTTGGTAAAGTGGGGCGGGGGGGGGGGGCGGCAGCGAAACAGAAGAGGACCCTCAATGAGGCACACCGACACGGTGGCTGTGGCGATGGGCCCAGACAGAGGAATGGTGGGGAGGGTGGTGTAGGACTGGGCAGGGCTTCCTTCTATTGGGCATTGGGTCACAGTCAACTGGATGGCACCTAACTACAAAGGCAAAGAGGTCTCGGGTGGGGGGAGGGGCAGATTTACCTCTCTGATTTCTTCGACTGCTGCTTTCATGAGCATAGAGTGTGCAGCTAAGCACCACCGATCCTTGACAACTTGGACCTCAGAAAATCTTCCAGACTCAGGTGGACTAGGAAGGAAGACCTGCCAGCCTACTTCGGAACACGAGTCAGGGCAAACCCTGTGAACACAACTGGTTCCACCTTGGTCACGGGCAGTGCAGGTCCATTTGGGGTTCTGTTCCACTGTGCGTGGGTCCCCACGAGTGGGGGCCATTTTGATGACAGCACAGGGTGTCAGAGGCAGAGCCGGGCCCTGAACCGGGCAGCCGGACTTGAAGCATCATTGCGTTTCAGGGCTTCCCTCACACTTGTGTCCCTGGTGGGGGCCACCCCTAGTCAATCCGCATCTATCTTGACCACCTCCCATTCTGCAACCCCCCACCCACCTGAAGGTGTAAATAAGCTCCAAGCCAGACGCACTGTATCCAGTCAATTCTGACTCATAGGGATGGTACGGAGGGCTTCTGAGGCTGTAAATCTTTGTGGGACCAGAGAGCTCCGTCTTTCTCCCCGGTTGCGGCTGGTGGGTTTGATCTGCTGACCTTGTGGTTCACAGACCGGTGCTTGCCTGGCAATGCCACTAGAGCCCCATGAAGGCATGAATAGCTCACCATTCTTACCTCAGGTGTCCACTACTCTCCGCAAGCAGAGCGTTCCTATGAAACAGGTCGTAAGCCAGAACGGCATAAAGTGAAGGAACAGGTACCATTTACTTATATGGAGAAAAAATATGGGGACATTCTAGGTCCCCCAAATAAACAACCAAATCATACCAAATAGCACACAAAACTTAAAAGAACACCAACTCGCCGCGCACTGCCCTTCCATTGGTAACACAGGCAGTCCTCTCAGGGTTTTCTTGTTAGCGCAAACCCCCAAACGCACCGCCATGGAATCCATGGCAACTCCCGCGACCCTACAGCACAGGGTAGAACGTCCTCTGTGGGTTCCCGAGACTGTTAACTCTTTATGGGAGTAGAAAGTCTTGTCTTGTCTGCAGAGTGGCTGGTGGTTTTGAACCGCTGACCTTGCAGTGAGCACCCCAACACGTAACCCACTACTTGGAAGTGGACGCTTGCGAAGGACTTTTGTAAAAGTGAAGTGACATGAAGCGAACTCTCGTGAAGTGGGGGGTGCCTGTGTATTTTGTGATCAGCGAGGGTCAGTTCTTGAATGCCTGTGGGTCAGGTGCTGGGCAGCCCTGGGGGGTGGCATTCCCTCATGGACTGACAGGGCAGCTCCCTACGGATACCATCAAGCCAGATCTGGTTAGGAATGGTGCTGAGGGAGACAATAAAGCAGAGTAGAGATTGATCTGGAGATCAAAGAGGGTAAAGGTCAGCGGATCGATCCCACCAATTGCTCGGAGTGAGACAGATGGGGTTCTGTCCTTTCTCAGCCATGCCCTTTCATCTGAATCAGGCCCGTTTTGTAGCTGAGGAAATGGGGGTACAGAGAAGTAAGTCACTAACCCCAGGTCACAGAGCTAGTCCAACTTGAGCTGTCCACCAGGTCGTTGGCGTCGGCATCCTCTGCTGTTGATCACCCTGCTCTATTCCCTCTCAGAAAAGCTTAGGGACAGGGGTGGTCCCTCCCATGCCTGCAAAGGGCCCCATAGAAGAGGTTGCAAAGAAATCAGACAACCATTATAAACACCTATGGGAAGACCGCAAACTGAGCATGCTCATACGCAAGCCCTGAGCCAGGTGGGAAGTACACCTGGGCAGGCCAAACGAGGCCTAGGATCATGACATCACCTAGCTGGGCTTAAGTTAGCCAATGAGGGCAGCCAATACCTTCAACCATACCTTCCCCCAGCCAGGGAGTGGGCTAGAATAAAGGCAGGGAGCACGCTTGCTCTGGGATGCTCTCTCTTACTTCGCTCCTGGTCAGGCAGGTAGAGGGGGCAGGTCTCCCTTCCCCTGGGCGGGCACACATGGGCCCGTTCTGGGCCCACAGCCTCTTGGCCTACATGCTGGGGTCTGGCCTCCCAGGATTTCACCTCCAGCCCCCATTTTCACACGTGTGGGTGCTCTTTTCCGCGTGGCTGTTCGGGCCCAGTTGTGAACCCCTTTGAGACGGTAAAACCTGAAATTTGTCCTGTGCTTCATAAAAACCCACTTGGATTACAGAACGGGCTTTGGCTTGAATTCTTTCATTGTGCGAAGCCAAGACCCAATGTGTTACCCTCCCCAGAAACCGAAGGGGTCAGGCAGCTCTCCAGAGGAAACTCTGCATCAAGGAGACGGGAGAAATAATCGGCCCAGGGCAAGATGAGTGTACGCGTCCTGAGACAGGGCCATCGCCGAACGCAGGAGGCCCTGGCACATCCACTTACCTCTGAGAATGCGCAGCCCTTGGCCTGGCTGGTTGGACAGATGGCAACCCCGAGGAAAGGAGCACATTGGTCCCCACTGACCTGCGGCTGATGCGTCCCGGGACCCCTGTCCCTCAGACGTGACTCTATTGGTAGCACAGATGAAAAGGCCCCTTTGTATTGAAAGGGAAAAGACTGTAATGCAGATCTTGTAGACAGCCATGCCCCTCGAGCAGTGGTTCTCAACCTGGGGGCCGCGACCCCTTTGGGGGTTGCCCGACCCTTTCACAGGGGTTGCCAGATCCATAGCATAGCAAAATGACAGTGATGACGTAGTTGTGGTTGGGGGGGGGGGGTGTCACCACAACATGAGGAACTGTAGGAAAGGGTCGTGACATGAGGAAGGCTGAGAACCACAGCCTTAGAGCCTAAGCAGATCAAGGCTGGAACAGTACCTGGGAGTGGTGGGGGGAAGGGGGAGGGACTCTTGGTGGGTGGGATTTCAAATGGTGCATTGTTATTTAAACACTGCATCTGTCGGTGAGAACACACACAGCAGAAGACGCACCGTTTCAGCAATGTCTCCAAGCACAGTCAGGGTCACGGTCACGGTCACGGTCACGGTCACGTCCGTCCAGTGCCACTGTCCTTGCAGTCTTTTCCTGAATCCTTTCCCACCACGTGCTGCCCCCTGAGCTGCTCCTCGAGGCTTTTGAGAGCTTGTTGTCCTTTTGACCCCATAGATCAGTCTCTAACACAGACGCCAGGAGATACCTTGGGTTTGAGGTTTAAAGATACTCCCAGGGTGATAGCTTCAGAAGGATCACCTAGCCTCACAGACTCCAGAAGTCTGGATTCCATTGAGAACATGAATTCTGTTTCAGTTTTCTCCCTTGGGACCTGCAGCCTGCGGTGGAATCTTCCATCCATACAGTAAGCAGTGGTAGCCGAATATCATCCCATTCGTCTGTTCTCAGGGCGCAGGCATGGTTGTTCACGGAGGCTGCTGGACTCGCATTCCATTCCGATTCCGATTCCCGACACACTCTTTTTCCACCAGTGGGGTTCAAGCTTGTCAGTCAGATGGTCACTTGCAAGCTTTTAAGACCCCTGCACCATGAACGAGGAGGAAAAGCAGAAAAACTGAAAACCAACTCCCCCAAGTGACCAGCAAGTCCCAAGTCTAGGGAAAGAGTCAGTCTGAAAGAGGGACTGGAGTGGGTGGAGTGCTGGAGGAAAACAGAAATGTACAGGTGATCTAGTTGAGATGAGAGGAACGGAACTTACCTGCTGTAAGAAAGTGAAGTAGGAACTTAGAAAACGTAGAGAGGAAGAACTGAGGGCTTCTTGGAGGAGGCCCACTTTGAGCTCCCAGGTAAGCTTGCCCTGAAGGCTTCAGCAGAATAGGCCTGGCCCTGGGGAAAGGCTGCTTGGTCTTATCAAGGTTCCCTGAAACAAGGTGAGGATGACAGCCTGGGGATGCAGTCCAGACTTCTCCAGGCTTGGGCAGTGGTTCCCACCTGAGGGTGTGGTGGGGAGGGGCTCAGGCTAGGGGTTTGCAGATGAGTGGAGCTAGTGGGTTAGTGTGTTTGTGGGGCGCTTCCCATGGTGGGGAGACATGGTCCACTATACTGCCAAGAATTGTGTTACTGCTGGAGGTTCCCAAAAAACCAAACCCACCATCCATTCTGACTCACCATGACCTATTGGGAGGGGTGGGAACTATAGGAACTGCCCCAGGGGGATTCTGAGGCTGTCAGTCTTTAAAGATGCAGAGTGGAGTGACTGCCTGGGGATGGGAGCTGCCTGCTGAGCCAATTGCACCATCAGAGTCCCTGAGACGAGGCTCTAACTCTAAACCGAGCGGCATCAAGTTGATTCTGACTCATAGAGACCCTTGCTAGCATGGCTTCCTTAACCCTTCTCTAGCCCAAACTGATCTACCGCCCCCTGTTCAGAAACACAATTACTCAGCAGCTGGATAATGAAAAGCTTTTGAACTCGGTTTCCACCAGCCCACAATCCAGGATAAAGTGCCGGTATCTGCTTTGCAGCCCCTCTGGATCTTCCCAGCACCTTCAGGGGTGGCACTGCCCACTTTGGGAGTCACTACTCTGTAGAGTTCCTGAGGCTACAAATCTTTACAGGAGCAGACAGCCTCAACTTTCTCCACTGGAGCGGCTGGTGTGTTTGACCTTCCAACCTCACGGTGAGTAGTCCTACATTTTTACCTGACAGTGCTGCCAAGGCTCCTTTGATAGAGGTTAACGAGATCTTAAAGACACCTCCAGGCCCTGTAGCTCTGCCAGTGTTCTCAGGGTCTGATCTGAAGCCATTGCTAGGCTGAGACTGATCTGAGACCAGCCCTCACTTCTGTTCTTAGGTCCAAGTGCAAAGACCCGCTCATTTCCCAACCCACTGAAGACTGTTCTTGATCTAGAGGAGTGTTTCTCTACCTTCCTAATGCTGCGACCCTTTCATACAGTTCTTTATGTTGTGGTGACCCCCAACCATAAAATTATATTTGTTACTACTTCATCACTAATTTTGCTACTGTTATGAATTGGGTGACTCCTGTGAAAGGGTCATTTGACCCCTAAGGGGGTTGCGACCCACAAGTTGAGAACCACTGATCTAGACCAAGAGACCATTCTTCTGCCTACTCCCATCCCAGCCACCTTCAGGACACTTTCTTATTATTTCCCTCACTCACCATGAACTAATTCCAGGGGCCTCCTGGGTTTGTTCTGAGGAAGCCCTACTGGGTAGAATAGGGCTCACGTACAGTAGGTGCTCAGGAAATTCTTGTTGAATGCATAAATGAAGCTTCCAGTCCCTCCAGCTTTGGGACGACTATGAGATTGTTCTTGCTAATCCCAGCTGGCACTTACTGAGTTCATCCTTGTGTGTTAGGCCGGGTGACTAGAGAAACAAATCCAGGGACGCTCATGTATGTGTAAGAAAGAGGTGTAGATCAGGAAAACGCCCCAGCCCAGTCCAACTCAAGTCCATAGTCCAATACTAGTCCACAAATCCCTCTTCAGACTCAAGCAGCCGCATGCAATGATGCAGAATGCAGGGAGATCACTGGCTGGTGGACGCAAAGTCTCTTGGATCCAGTGGTGGTGGAAGCATTGCAGGGCTCTCTTGTGGCTTGCCTGCAGGAAGGTGAAGGCAGAGAGAGGAAAGAGGTTCCCAGGATCCTCCTTAGGAGAAGGCCACACCCACAAGGAGGTACCATGAGGCTGTAACCTGATTGACGGGCTAGACTCCACCCCTACACTTCTATAACTTCAAGTTGACACGAAATTATATAACTACCATACCTTGTTATCAGTATTTCGTAAGCTCTCCCTCCCTTCCCAGACAGGGAACTCTGGGTCTGCCGGGGCCATCGGACACCTAATAATCCTGTCCAAGCACTGGGCAGACTACTGCTGGGCACTGTTCAGAAGCCTCCCGCGTGCTCTTAGAGCTGGCAGGGTCCCACGGGCCCATCTGGCTGAATAGTTTTCAATTTTTTCGACAGCCAGCCACAACGCAGCACATACAAATGTATACAAATGACTGAAATAAAAGTTCATGAAATTATACTTAGCATTTTTATTGGTGAAGCACTTTGCTATTTTCTATTTTATTAGATGGCTTTTTCATTAAAAACCCAAAGCTTCCCACCCTCTAGCGTGCTTTCTTAACTCACGAACGGCTTTCATCCAGGGTTAGAAAAGCCCAACTACCTCTCTGTCTCTTTGGGGAAACTGAGACAGACGGTCAATGAAGAGCATTGCTGGAATGCATCCCAGGAGACCAGGCTGCTTGCACCATACTGTGTTCCCAGTGCAAGGCCTGGAGGCTCTATGAGAGCTTCACTTCTGAGCACCCCGTTTGCAGCAGGCCACAGCCCCAAATCCACTTGCAGAGTCCCCATGTAGATGAAGCCTCTCATGAATTCCTTCTGATCATTCACAAGGAGGGGCTAATCTTGCCCTCAGGGAGAGTGCATGGGAAGGTGGATTACCTCCACCCCTCTCCAGCCACCCCAGGGAGGGGCGGTCTCTCAGGAGCTTCCCTGGGTGTGTCCTTGATGGACAGAACTGAAGATCGCACAGTCAGGAGTCACGCATGTCAGCCGTGCCCGGCCCGGCCCAGTCTTGTCAGCTCATCTCTCTAACAGTGATCCAGTTCCTGCTTCTGTCGTCCCACCTGTACCTGTGAGGTACCGATCCACCATCAGTGAGTAATCTGTGATGGTTTCCTTTGGTCCATGCCATCTGACTTTGTGCTAATGGCTTCCCTCATCGCCATGATGTGCCTGTCTCATCGTCTTTGTGTTGCCTGTGTCTCTTTGAGGACTTACTGTGACACTGTGCCCTGTAACAAAAACAGGCAGCTCACCCACCTGCCTGGTCAGGAATGAGTGCCCTGTAACAGTAGTAACAGTAACAGGCAGGTCACCCCCCCCCCCCGCACCCACCCTCCGTCAGAAATGGAGACATTTTAAAATTGCAGCCTGAAACAGGTGTAGCCCAGCCCAGGATGTTTACGCTCCAAGAAGCAGCCTAGCCTACCTACAGTATTGTTTGGCAGACCACTGGGGACAAACTGATCTTAAATGTAGAACTTACTTTGTTAGACTTAAAAAACTGTTTTGTTTCACTTTTCTGAGAATGCTTTGCCAGTTTCACACAAGAACTTGCCTTCCCCCTCCCCTTGCTTGGCAAGATACCCACAAGGATGTATAATAACTTTCCTTTGAAGCTGTTCGGGGCTCTCGCCTTACAGACTGAGCCTGCCTCAGTTGCTGGTGAGGGCCCAGATTCAAATCTGTCTGAATAAAGCTTTACTGTTTCCATCTCTGTTTCAGTGAGTGGTCTGGGTGAGGGTCTCGCTCGCTAACACTTAGATTATATTTGAGATTGGGGTCTCTTTTGTACCCCCAAACAGGGCACATTGTAAAGCACTCAACTGCTAACAGAAAGGTCAGCGGTTTGAAAGATGCGACAGTCTTCCCTTAAAGATTCCCAGCCTTGGTACCAGGCATCAAAGAACAAAAAATCATATCATTGTGAATGAGGGGGACTGCCGAGTGGGGACCCAAAGTCCATCTGTAGGTAACTAGACATCCCCTTACAGAAGGGACTCGGGGAGGAGACGAGCCAGTCAGGGTGCAGTGTAGCAACGAAGAAACATGCAACTTTCCTCTAGTTCTTTAATGCTTCCTCCTCCCCACTCTCATGATACCAATTCTACCTTACAAATTTGGGAGAGGATGTCCACTGGTCCAGATAGGAACTGGAAACACAGGGAATCAAGACCAGTGGTGAGAGTGGCAATACCGGGAGGGTGGAAGTGAGGTGGGGTAGAAAAGAGGAACTGATGGCAAGGATCTACATATAACCCCCTCCCTGGGGGATGGACAACAGAAAAGTGGGTGAACGGCGATGTCAGACAGTGTAAGACATGACAAAATAATAATAATTTATAAATTATCAAGGGTTCATGAGTGAGGGAGGGTAAGAGGAGGGAGGGGAAAATGAGGAGTGGCTACCAAGGGCTCAAGTAGAAAGCAAATGTTTTGAGAATGATGATGGCAACAAATGTATTAATGCGCTCGACACAATGGATGTATGGATGGATTGTGATAAGAGTTGTCTGAACTCCCAATAAAATGATTAAAAAAAGAAAGATTCCCAGTCTGGGAAACCCGGGTGAGCAGGGGCATCAATTCTGCTCTGTTGACAACAGTGGTGTGGTTGGGTCTGGTGTTTATAGCGTTGGAGGGCTGGAGTGTAGCTGACTCTTTCAGGCACCGGGCAAGACTGTGGTGAAGAGGAGGCAGAGGCTGGCTGGTTCCTCCTGGGCTCCTGGAAGTAGTGGGTGCTTCCCTGTGAGCTAGAGGAATGTTGTGTGTTTTGTTGATGTTATTCTGCACCTTGGCTGGCTCATTCTGTCCTCGTGACCTTTCTCTGAGGGGGATGTCCAATTGTCTACAGATGGGTTTCGGGTCTCCATTCTGATCCCCCTTGTTCACATCGCTATGATTGTTTGTTTTGGATCTTCTGATGGCTGATATCTCAACCTGTCGACACCTCATGATCACACAGGCTGGTGTGCTTCTTCCATGCAGACTTCCTCCCCACCACTATCATGACCCCAATTCTACCTTACAAATCTGCCTCCTTGCTAGATGCCCACTTCTTTACCTTCATGCCTTTAAGACCCCAGATGCTGTATCTTTTAATAGCCAGGCATCATTTCTATACCACATTTGCTTATGCACCCAATTTGTTTCTAACAATCATGTCAGGAAGGTGAACATCACTGAATGCCAGGTTATTAGAACAAAGTGTTCTTGTGTTGAGGGAGGGCTTGAGTAGAGGCCCAATGTCTTTCTGCCACCTTAATACTTAACTTATAAATATATGTACATAGACCTATGTATATTTACATATGTACAGGCCCATGTTTATACCTCTATAAATGTCCTTCGCCTCCTAGTTCTTTCCTCTATTTCCTTTTAGTTTCCTCCTGTCCCACTATTATGTTCAACCTTCATTTGGTTCTCAGTAATTCCTCTCGGCTACGTTGCACTTGATCAAACCCCACCAGGCATTCTACACCCCCGTCACCATCAATTTTAGATCTCTTGTTGTTCCCTTGTCCATGGGTTTATTGGCTCCCCCTTTCCTTTCCCTGACCTCCTCCTCTCCCATGGCCCTGCTGAAACCCTCAGTCCCATTGTTTTCTCCTTAGGATTGTTTATCCTACCTATCTTATCTAGATAGACATGAAAAGAAAAGAAGAAAAACCAAATCAAAACAAACAAATAAACAAAGCCTATAAATAGTTCCAGGTCTGTCTGCAGACCCTTATGAATGTTTTCTGATGGAGTCTGAGGGGACCAGGATGCAGTCCACTCTCTCTTCCTCTCTTAGTTTGCTCCCCCGTGGTCTGGGCAGAGCCACCACTCTCCCTGGGTTGTTTCTTCGTGCTGTCCTCTCTAGTGCATTCTTCTGGGGAGGGGGGTTGATGTAACTGGGATAGGGGCCGGCCCCGCAGACCTCTTTGTTAGTTTGCTGCTTTATGCCCATATGTTGCCCTCAAGGTTTGGTGTATCAGATTGAGGTCTGTCCTTTTTTCCCTTTCCTATGGAGACATAAATAAATACCCCCATGGGTGGGTTAGTGCCCTGTTATCCCCACTATCCATATCTTCTTTTTCTTCTTCTCTCTTTTCCCTTCCTTTTTAGTTGGTGAGAGTAGAAAACCTCATCTTTCTCCTGAGGAGAGGCTGGTGGTTTCGAACTGCTGACCTTGTGGCTAGCAGTCCAGCACAGAAAACCCTTAACCAGCAGGGTCAGTCCCATGGCTTTTCCCCATTTCTTGCAGCACACTTCACTCCTTCCTGCCTCAGGGCCTTGGCACATGGGATTCTCTCAGCTGGAGCCTTCTCCTGTCTGCTCAGCTCTATGGCTCCTTCTTGGCCACCAAGATTCAGCTCGACTGGAAACACAGGGAATCCAGGACAGATAAACCCCTCAGGACCAATAATAAGAGTAGAGATATCAGGAGGGGAAGGTGGGGAGAAAGGGGGAACTGATTACAATGACCTACCTATAACCCCTCCCCAAGGGATGGACAACAGAAAAGTGGGGGAAGGGGCACAGTGTAAGACATGAAAAAATAATAATTTATAAATGATCAAGGGTTTATAAGTAAGGAAGGAGGGGAAAAATGAGGAGCTGATACCAAGGGCTCAAGTAGAAAGAAAATGTTTTGAGAATGAAGATGGCAATGAATGTACAAATGCCTTTGACACAATGGGTAGATTGTGATAAGAGTTGTATGTACGAGTCCCCAATAAAATGATCAACACATTTTTTTCAGCTCAAATGTCTCCTCAGGGAGACCTTTTGAGAGTGTGGTTTCCTCTGCCTCACCTTCTTTCACATACTGATTGTCACATGTTCTAAGGGCCTACTTGCCCGCTCCCCCATCCCCCCTATGATTTCCTATCTGCCTTCCCTATTGGACTGCAGGCTTGGCCAGCTCAGGGTCTGTGTGGTTGACCTGTTTGTAGAACTGCCCCTGTGGGTTTCTGAGATGTTAACTCTACGGGAATAGAAGACCTGTCTTTCTCCTACAGAGCGGCTGGCGATTTCGAACTGCTGACTTTGCAGCTAGCAGTCCAAGGTGTGACCTTTATGCCCTTGGGACTCTTTAAAACTGAGATGGCCCTGGGCAAACGGATAGGTGGCCTCCTGCCCTCGCAGTGCCGGCACGGATAGGTGGCCTCCTGCCCTCGCAGTGCCGGCACAGACAGGCGTTTGATATGGGCGGTGCTGGTCGTGGTTGTGTCCTGTGCGTGGGAAGTGGGTGCAGGTGGGCCAGGTGCTGTGTGCAGGGCTTTGGTGGACTGACTGTGAACCAGCTAGTTGGTTGAAGACTGAGATGGGGAGACCTACTGGGTTTCTGGAAAGAAATGGGGATTCCTGAGCTGGAGTCCCTATGTGTGTGTGTGTGGGGGGGAGGGGGGGGACCAGTTTCCCTCTAGAGCTGCTTGTGGTAGGCGCAGGCACCTCAGCCTGGGACTTCCCCACCTCCAGGCTATAGCTGGCACCTGCAGGCCCCAGAGCCTCTTTCAGAAACTCACAGTCCCCCCTCCCCTCTTTGAATATTCTCAATGGAGCTGATTGCCTAAATTGAAGGTATTATGCTATAATGATTGTTATAATTAAAACTATTATCATCTGAAAGAAACCAGAACATGGGAAACCACTGCAAAGACATTGAAAGTCTGATTTGAACCAGATAAACGCCCCTTTGTGTGGAGTGTTTAACCCAGAGGGAGTCTGTGAGTGGGCACCTGTGTGCTCCAAAACCCAGTCAGCCATCAGGGGAGAGTCTGGGTCTCGGGTGGGTGGGAGGGGGTGGCCCAGCGGGACATGGGGACACACACTTACCCCTACAGTCAGGAAGGAGAGCCAGCACTTGGAGGGGGAGGGCAGAGACTGGACCCGGAGGTGTGAGTCTGGGGGCTTGCAGTGCAGCAGGAAGGATGGTTGCTTGGGGAAGCCCTGCGCCCCCTAGCTGTCTGAGGCTCCGGAAGCAGCTCTAAGACCACTTGCCTTCTTCCTTCTTCCTGGGGCTCTCTCTGGACGGCGAGGTCCTGAGGTCAGCTTCTGGGGGCCCTTGGCTGTCCTCCCAGCCCCGCAGAAAGTGGACCGTGAACCGAGCACAAGGCCAGGGCACAGCGGGCACTTTTCTGTGAAAGGATTTGAAACACTTGGTGATGAAGGAATGAAGCTTCAATGTAAAGAAGACCCAAATCCTCACAAGTGGACCAACATCACGATAAACAGAGCAAAGATGGAAGTTGTCGCGTTCTTGCCTGAATGCACGACCAGTGCTCATCAAAAGACGAGTTGCATTAGATGCATCTGCTGGATAAGACCTCTTCAGAGTACTGAAGAACAAGGGTGTTTCTTTGAGACTAAGGTGCGCCTGACCCAAGCCATGGTTTTTCCCATGGCCTCATATGCCTATGAAAGTTGGACATTGAATAAGGAAGACCTTCGAAGAATGGATGCATTTGATTTGTGGCGCTGGAGAAGAAATTGAAAGTACCACGGACTGCTAAAAGGACCAACCGACCTGTCTTGGAGGAAGTGTGGCCAGGGTGCTCTTGAGAAGCCAGGATGGCCAAACTTTGTCTTAGACACTGGATATGTTGTCAGGAGAGACAAATCCCTGGAGAAAGGCATCATGCTTAGTAAAGTGGAAGGTCCATGCCAAAGAGGAAGGCTCTCAGGGAGATGGACCTTGGCTGCCACCATGGACTCTAACATAAGGACCGTTGTGAGGATGTCACAGGATCCAGCAGAGCTTCATTCTGTGGCGCATAAGGTCACTAAGGTTGGAACTGACTTGTTGGCAACTAACAACAACAACATCATATAGCCCGAATGCCAGGTGTTCCCCACTCCTGTTGTAGGTAAATAGAGAACAAGTTTGCATTTTATATAATTTTTCCTTTTTTCAGAAGCTAATAATCGCCATTTCTTGTTTTTTGGCTACAATTACAAATGGTTTTCCAAACTTGATGGTTAAACTGGAAATCTTCACATGCCACATACTTGGTTTACACAGACTTGGTCTGCATTTGCGTGTTGTAGAGTCTCCCAGGCCTGGGTGTGTCCCTGGACTGCGGTTCTCTGGCCAGGAAGCACCGTACCTTCATCTCCTAGAGCAGTGGTTCTCAACCTGTGGGTCAAGACCCTTTTTGGGGTCCAATGACCTTTTCACAGCGGTATCCCAATTCATCACAGTAGCAAAATTACAGTTATGAAGTAGCAACAAAGATAATTATATGGTTGGGGGGCCACCACAACACGAGGAACTGTATGACAGGGTCGTGGCATGCGGAAGGTTGAGAAACACTGTTCTAGAGCTTCTCACCTCCTTCCGGACAATCACGCCTCCTCTTTGTTTGTTTGTTTTTAATCTCCTGTTCCTTGAGACCCACTTCATTCTTTCTCGAATCATTTCCTCTTTGGGGTGGGGGGAGGTCATCCTCCAGAAACTTCTTGAGAAACGGTCACTTGGAGGTACAGTTTTGAGACTTTGTTTATCTGAACATGCTTTTATTCTCGTCACACGTTTGGTGGATGGCACGGGAAGTGCTTTCCCCTCAGACTTTTGCAGCCATTGCTCTATTGTTTTCTCTCCCATTGTTGTTGAGCTGAGAGGCCGTGCACATTCAGAAGTTTGTGTGACCTGCTTGTTTTCTTTGGAAGTTTTTGGGGTTTCTCTTCGTTTCTGTCTTTTATATTTTAGGTTGCTCGGTGGAATGTCTTTCTGTTCTTCCCTTTCACTCGTGGTGTCAGGCACTGGAAGGAGCCATTAGATCTTGGGACAGTTTCATTTTCAGACTAGTTATACTTTGATAACTAGATATAGAGGTTATGTCTTTGGTTTTCCTTCTTTCTGGTAACTCCTGTTAGTTGAATGATGCCTTCTTGGATTTTAGCTTAATTTTTTTCCTATTAGCTAGAAGAATGTGTCAACTTTATTTTTCAAGAAATCTGTTGATTTGCAAAATATTTCTCAGCACATTTTTTAATTTCTAGAATTTTCTTCTTGCTCTTTGAATGTTACTTTTTAATAGCTCCATTTGTTTTGATTTCACGAATGCAATATCATCTCATATTTCTGAGGCGATTAGAATGTATATATATTAGAGTAAATAAAAAACAAGTACCGCTACAAAAGTCTGGAGCAGGCTTACTATCAAATGTTGATCCTTGCCATCCTGATTATGTTGGCTTGAACTTGATACTGACCTCCCTCTAGACCCAACCTGACCTGGTTCTAGGTGCAAGGGTCTCTTGCTCACTCCATGAAAACGTCTTCCCCGTTTTTAAAAGTATCGACGGAGGCCCTTTTCTTCTCGCTCATTGTACGTTTAGCTTTACATGACTACTGCTTTAGCCTTACCTTTTCATTTCTTTATTGTTTCCGGTGGGTCTTCCACTTGGTGACGCACAGAGATCATAACCGATGCAAAGGTTCATAGAGGATGCGTGTGTGCGCGTGTGTGTGGAATGGAGCTGGGGCGGGTGAGGGGCTTTTGGGAGTAAACACTGAAGGTGGGAGGGGCAATGAGCACTAGAACTGAAGGGGACTACACAACTCATTTAAAAGGCGATTTAATCATGTGGGAAAAATAAAGAAAATGGTCTGAAACTGATTGGGATAATGATTGTGTAATTCTTCTTGATATGATTAAACTACTGAATTGTGTGATGTGTGAATTAAGTGCCAGTGGAACGGTTAAACAAAGGTCTCCATAATGAAAAAATACAAAAATTACTATTCATGAAACAGTAAAAAGTCCCAAAACAACTCCCCCGAAACTAAGTAATGCAAAACTGTGTGTTCGACCTCTTGAAAACGGGAGGAGCTCTGAAAGGCATCTTTGGGTTTTTAGCGTGGCCAGGCTGACAGAGCTGTACTGGGAGCTGGTGTCCTGGGTGACCGTGGTCTTGGTGCCCGGGGCACGGCTTGCTTGGCCAGTTCCCCGGGCAGCAGCAGGCACAAGCTCGGCCGTCAGATCTCTCAGGCCACGATGGTCAAGTGCTTGTTGTAATGTGCTTGAAGGCATCGTTGACCGTTGGGTTTATGATGCCCATGGCCTTGGCCACGATGCTGGTGTGGCTGGGTGCACCTGCGCGAGCACCTCGTGCACACAGTCCTGGGAGCAGCGCTCCTTGTGGCGCCGCTTGCACTGCCAGCTTCCTCGGAGACTCAGGCACAGCCTCCTGGGAGCCCTTCTCTGGGGCAAGACCAGAGTTAAGGACCAGGTGAGGCAGGGCAGAAACAGAAAAGAAGGCAAGAGCGTGTAATGAGGCGTGAGCTGCTTGTTGAGAGGCAGGCCGTTAGGCATCGGTCGGCAGGCCGAACTGAGACCCTCTGGTGGGCGGAAATGCCTCCCCGGCGGAAGAGGGAAAGCAACCTGGGCAGGGAAACCGCGTGGTGGTCTCTCGTCCTGTTACACAACATGCCCTCTTACATAACTATTTTGTCACTGTGATTTTATGTTAAGGTTGGAAAAAAAATTTAGTGGAAAAATAAAATCTTGTGGAAAATTAAAGAAAAAAAGTCCTAGTACAAGACCACCCCAGTGCTATTGACTCCATGGTGATGGCAGCAGCCCTATAGGCCAGAGCAGAACTGCTGCTGTGGGTTTCTGAGACTGAGTCTTATGGGGTAGACAGCCTCCTCTTTCTCCCGTGGGGCACCTGATGGTTTCAAACTGTTGGCCTTCCCGTTAGTAGCCCAACTTTTCACCCCCTGCACCAGCCGGGCTCCTACAAAACCACAGAAACCGTTATTCAACAGCAATAGTAACATGTCAGGTGGTTGTTTCTTGACATACCTCCCATCTACATCTGTACACGTTCGAAGGCCGTGGTTTCTTCCTCAGCCATCCCTTAAAGAATTCAGAGCCCTTCGCTTGGCTGTTGAAAAGAAAACCAAAACCAACCTCACCGCCATGGACCCTCTAGGACAGGGTAGAACTGCCCATCCTGGGTTTCCAAGGCTGTAGCTACTTATGGGAGTAGAAAGTCCCATTTCCACCCCTTGAGGGCCAGCTGGTAGTTTTGAACAGCTGACCTTGTAGTTAGCAGCCTAGCTTGTAACCACTGTGCCACCAGGGCTCCTGTGTGGTGGTTGTCAGGCCTTGTCAAGTTGGTCCGACTCAGCAGCCCTATGTCTCCTCACAAGCGTTGTTATGTTAGATCTCGTCCAGGGACTTTCTCTTTGTCACTGCCCTTTCCCCTTCTTGGGAGGCCTGGTGGTAGTGGTTCCACATTGGGCTGGGAGCTGCATGGCTGGCAGTTCAAAGCCACCAGCAGCTCCTACTCCTGTACGTAGTCACAGTCTCAGAAATCCCCAGGGGCCCCTACCAGTCAGCATCGGCTCGGTGGCAGTGTCTGTTTTTCCTTTTTTCTTTCCACACTTTATCGAGCATTCGATCCTTCTACAGGGACGGGCCGCTCCTGAAGCCACATCCAAAGTATGTGAGGCAAAGTTTAGTCCTCATAACTTCCAAGGAGCATCCTGGCTGTACTTCTTCCAAGACAGATGGATTTGTCCGCTCTTTTGGCCGTCCATTGGACTTCCAGTGGGCTTTGCCAGCACCGCCATCGTAACGCATCGGTTCTTCTTCAGGCTTCCCGGGGCAGTGTCCAACGCTCACATGCACACGAGGCGACAGAAAACACCACGGCTCGGGTCAGGCGCGCCTTAGTCCTCAAAAGGACATCCCTGCTCCTCAAGTTTATTTACCCTTTTATTTACACCGTAGCAAGGCTGCAGTTTCGGCATCCTGAGGGACTCAAATCGTGTTTATTTTCAATGTTCTTTGAGTTTTGGAAACAAATGGAAATCAGAAAGGGCAAACCAGGGCTGTAGAGTGCGTGGGATAAGGTTTCTCAGTGAAATTCCCAAAAGACAGCCCTTGCTTTCTTCAAAGAATAAGCAGGTACATTGTTGTGGTGCAAAAAGAAAACAAAAAACCTAAGCCGAACTTTCCTGGTCTTTTTTTCACCAACGTAGATGCCAATTTCTAAAAGATTTCTTGAAAATAAGTTCCAGCGAAAGCTCCCTGTTCTTTGAGAACGTCCCTGAAGAACACCCCCGTTGGAGCGCCTCCAAACAGCTGCTAGTAACTTCTCGAGCCAACCTCTCTGCTCTCAATTCAACCGGCCCAGCGGATCCTTTCGGAAGCCACTGGTTAGATTGGACTTCGCTGCCTGGATCTTATCGGCCAATCCAAGACTTGTCGTTGGTCATGATTCGCTCCATACACTTGGCTTCATTAGCTGCAATCTTGCTTAGAAGACGCATGTAAAGGTCAACTTTGGCGCTGCATGACCTTGACGCAATGCTTTTTGACGCGTGTGAAGCTGAAAGCTTGTGTGAAGACTAAGGTGCTCGCTTACTGTCAGGTCTCCCGGCGGTGGTCATTACGGTCTTGTTCCGCCGGCTTCTAGCCTTCAGCCACTCTTTCTTCATTAGTTGAGGGTGGCCGTCTTTCCTCGCTTGGCTCATCTTTGAAGTCTTCCCGGCCTTCCTTAAAGCACTTGGCTCATCTAAGCACTGTTTTTATTTTTTTACCTTCAAAATATTTAAATCTGCGATGGTTAGATTTATTATAAGCATCGGTCTTGTCTGAAGGCATATTACGTACGCCCTTAGTAAATAATTTTTGTGCTCTTATCTGGCATCTCTCTGTCTCTCTCAAGATCATTTTACTTGGGACTCTTACAGCTCTAGGAGCAATCCCTACATCAATTGTGTTAGGCATATTTGTAATATGTTGCCATCGTTATTTTGTAAACATTTACTTTCTATTTGAGACCTTGGTGTAAGCTCCTCTTTCCCCCACCTCCTCCCCTCGTGACGTCTTGATAAATTATAAATTATCATTTATTTCATCTTTCACCAACAGCTGCCTCCCTTCCCCTATGGTTTCTGTTGTTCATACCCCTGGGGTGGTGGTGATGGTTATGTGTCGATCATTGTGATCAGTTCCCCCTTCCTCCCTTCTTCTCCCCACCTTTTCCCCTCCCATTTCTGTTCCTGAGGGGTTTATCTGACCTGGATCCCATGTGTCATGAGATCTTATCTGTACCTTGAACATGCTCCAGTCTAGCCTGATGTGAAAGGCAGGACTGGGGTCATGATAGTGGGGGTGAGGAAACCTCAAAGAACCCAGACCAATGAAAAAGGACAGATAAATCAGAAATAAAACCAGCAGCATATAGACAACTAACCTTTGACAAGGGCCAAAAAAGCACCAAGTGGGAGGTGGGTTCCCTTTAACAAGTGGTGCTGGAAACAAGGGATATCACTGTGGAAGAATGAAACAAGACCCTTACCTCACTCCACGCACACCAACAAGCTCCAGGTGGATCACAGACCTAGAAGTCAAACTCCGAACTATCAGGACCATCAATGATGGAATCAGGACAAACTTAAGAACCTTGGCCCAGGAAATACGTACGCACACAGACGAAGCTGAAATCCACAAGTGGGATATATTAAAGAATAAAACACCTGTGTGTCGAAAGACTTCTCCAAGAGAGCAATAAGCAAACCCACAGACTGGGAGAGGACTTTCAGCAATGACACCACAGACAAAGGGCTGGTTACTAAAAGCTACAATACCCCCCTAGCCTGCAAAGGGAAGAAAACAGTTAACCCCTGAGGAAGTGGGCAAAGACCTGAACAGGAGTTTCACTAGGGAGGAGACCCGAATAACCAATAAAGACATGAGAAAATGCCCCCGATAATTTGCCATCATTGCATTTAGCCATTGTTGAAATGCAAATTAAACAACTATGACATGCCACCTAACACCCTTGAGGGCAGCACGAAGCAGAGAATCAGAGAGCAACAATGTCGGAGGGGCTGTGGCGAGACAGGAACGCTCCTCCACGGCGGTGGTCTTGTAGGTGTGCACAGCCACTGTGGAAAGTGGTATGGCGATATTTAAAGAAAATGGAAATCAATCTACGTATGACCCAGCTATCCCTCTACTGGGCATACACCCAGAAGAGGTAAGAAATAGACCACAACCAGTCATCTGTGCTCCAATGTTTATTGCAGTGCAATTCGTAATCACAAAGAATGGAAAACAACCTAAATTCCCATGGATAGACAAGTGGATTAGAAAACTCTAGCACATACACACAATGGAGTACTACACATCACCAAAAAGCACTGATGATCGCATAAAGCACCTGGTCTCATGGGAAGAGTTGGAAGAAATTATGCTAAGTGAAGTTAGCTAATCACAAAATGACAAGCACAGCATGAGTTCACTGAGGTAAGTATAATCAGCACAGTACGTATAGAAGAAAAGCCACTACACAGGTTGAGGTACAGGCAGTGGGGTGGGGGACCGACCAAAGCCAAGGAATTTACATGCTATTCCAACACAAAGAAGGAGAAAGTGGAGAAGGTGGAGGGTAAAAGGGGTAAAAAGGGGGAGACGATGGCACTGGGGGAGCAGGGCACTAACCCACCCAGGGGAAGAGTATTTATTATGTCTCCACAGAATTGGGGGTGTGCATCAGACCCCACCACAGCACACCAAACCTTGAGGGCAACGTAACTACATGAACAGAGTGGCTACAGGGCCAGCTCCAACCAGAGCCAAACTGAGCTCCTCCCTAGAAGTATGTGCGACAGAGGACAACTCTAAACCCACACAAAAGCAAACCAAGAAGGAAAAAGAGAGAGTGAGTGAGGGTCTAGACCCCGTATCAGCACACCACACCCTGAGGATGATGTCCATGCACGGAGCTGCTAAGGCACAGAGAGGACTGTAGGACTTATAACAGCTGGAGAAATAGTGTCCCCTAGCTGGAGCATTCCATAACAGCAGACAATACTGGGGACACACGGCGGGGAGTGAGTCCAGTCTGAACCCCCGACAGTGGGGCAAACCAAGAAGGGAACATAACAGATCAGCAACGGAGTAAATATAAAGCAAAGCCACAAAGCCCTGAGGAGCCCCCCAAATAGACTTCAGGCTAGGAGGGGCAGTTCTCAGAACCCCCCAGTCCTGGTGGGGAGTCATAAAGGTCAACGAGCAGACCTAGAATTATATATGCTTTAATTTTGCTAGTTGTTATTATTTTTCTCTTTTTATCTGATCATTTATTTTGTCTTCGTTGTTGTTGTTTTGCCTAACTATATATGATAGGCATGGGAAGCAAGCCCAAGGAGTGGGAGGAGGAAGTGGGGGAAAGGAGTGGTGAGCAAACAACACCACAGACAGGGGAACAACTAGGGAATTAAAATTAAAATAACGAGGAGGACATAGAGATCCTGGGGTTGTTGGAGCAATAGCAATCTAGCTGAGAGGAAGTACTAAGAGGTAGAAGAAGGGTGAGCGTGATGGTGGGAAAGGAGGAAGGTAAAAGGAAACAGAGGAAAGATCTGGAAGCAAAGCTATGGATAGAAGTATAAACATAGGTATGTGTATATATGTAAATATGTTCATAAAAATAGAGGTATTGGCCTATTTTATGGCAATACATTGAGGTATTGGATGGATTTGGGCCTTTGCTCAAGCGCTCCCTCAATGCAAGAACACTTTGTTCTAATAACCTGGAATTCTGTAAAGTTCACCTTCCCAGCACAATTGCTGAAAACAAAGCGGGTGCATAAGCAAATGTGGTGAAGAAAGCTGAGGGTGCCTGGTTATCAAAAGATATAGCGTCTGAGGTCTTAAAGGCTTGAAGGTAAACAAGCAGCCATTTAGTAGAGAAGCAACAAGCCCACATGGAAGAAGCACACCAGCCTGTGTGATCATGAGATGTTGACAGGATCAGGTAACAGGCATCAGAAGACCGCAAGCAAGCAAGCAAGCAAGCAAACACACAAACCACATTTCAGGAATGAGGGATGTTGGAGCAGAGACCCAAAACCCATCTGTAGACAATGGGACATCCCCTCACAGAAGGGTTACAAAGAAGGTTTGTGTCAACCAGAGTGCAGTGTAGCACCGATGAAACACAATCTTCCTCTGGTTCCTTGAGGTTTCCTCACGCCCCACAACCATGACCCCAGTCCTGCTGTGGCAGTTACATAATCTTTTGTTAACTTGCAGAGGAGTGGAGTCTGGCCTGTCCATCAGGTCACAGCTTGATGACCTCATTTGGAGGCACTAAAAAGATAAATAGCTCGCTGGAGGTGGGACACATGCTCACTCCCTGCAAGATATTCCTGCAGACAAGACACATGGAGCTACACTGATGGAGCCAGAGCCCTGGAGCTGGAGGAGCCACATGGAGACCCACATCAGTGCTGAGATGCTTCCACCACCACTGGATCCTCAAGACTTTCCACCCACTGGCCTGTGATCTTCCTGCTTTCGGTGACATTGCATGCGTTGTGTGAGTCTGAAGAGGAATGTATAGACTGGTTACCAGACATACGGGTTAATCGGACTTATGGACTTGATCTGGACTGGGCTGGGATGTTTCCTTAATATTCAGTCACTCTTGGCTCTGCAGTGCTCTCGGACACAGCCGAGTCTCCCTCGACGCACTTTTCTAATCCACCCAGACTGACACACCTCTCTAAGCACTGCTGTTTTGGTGGGACGGCAGTCCTTGTCAAACTGCTTCAGCGATTTGGAAAGATACCCACTTGAGTTTTGTCAAAAATCTCATCTTAGCCTTGACCTCAGAATGGGTCTTCTTCATGGCAGCTAGCTTTTCCTTTTGGAAGGCAGCCTCCCGAGCCGGAGGCCAGCGCATTACGGTGAGCACCTGGTGGCTGCCACCCACTGATAGCTAAGCCTGTTTCTACACATGTTGCTCGTCATGTGTGCATGTGTATGTGAACCAGAACCCCACTAATGCTGCTTTTTGACTTACCTTCGCACATATTTCTTTTTTTCTGTTTCCTGCAATTTATTTTACTTTGGGCTCTTCTAAACCATTTCCCCGTTGACTTTGATCTCTGTCTTTTATCGAGACTAGAGGCCACTCTCCCATGTCTGATGACCTTTATCTTGAACGCAGCTCTCTGGAAGCACTGTGTGAGGCTTGTCAGCACAGGGAGATTGGGAGTGTGGGTGGTGGCTGCCCATTTGGTTTGGAATTCCTGGCCTCAGTGTGTTCTGTCCTTTGCTCTAGGGCAGTTAGTTTCTCCAGAGGTCAAGTTTCTCGTCATCATCTATCTAGGGCAGTGGTTCTCAACCTGTGGGTCGTGACCCCTTTGGGGGTCCATTGACTCTTTCACAGGGGTCGCCTGATTCACAACAGTAACGAAATGAGAGTTATGAAGTAACAACGAAAATTATTTTATGGTTGGGGGTCACTACCACATGAGGAACTGTATTAAAGGGTCGCAGCATGAGGAAGGTGGAGAACCACTGGTCTAGGGGGAAGGGAAAACGGTATAGAGACTATAAACCTTCTAGAAAGTTAATGAGAAAAGATGGCATGACGTTTTCAGCTTTCAATGTGTAGACTTACTCTCATTTAACTGGCTTTTAATACGGCGCCTCTCTCCCATGCACAGCTCGGTCTGCTGTCCCTGAGCTTAGAACTCCGTAGCTGAAATTCTCCTGAGAGTTAGTCTCCCACCTCTAGTCACGACGGGAGGAGGGGAGTTATCTTACTACCCTTGCTTGCTAGGAAAACGCTTTCCTCCCACAATTCTGTCTGTTTTTTTTTTTTTTTTTTGGTTCCTCGTAGACCCCAACCTTTGGGACATAGTTAGAGCATAATCCCGTCAATTCTTGAGCCTTTCTGGGTACCGAGTGGGTGTTCTTTCAAACGCAGGCTTAGGTTTCCGTGTTCTCTGATCTGCTGTCAGTTAGCTCTTGTCCATTTATTTCCTACCTTCCAAAATGTTGTTGATATAACGCATCCCCACCGTCTTCTCTCTGTCCTCCTGGGATTTTGCCACTTTTAGCCTGCACTACCATTTCAGAAGTTTTGAGGGGAGCAGAGAGAAGTGAGTATGGTCAGGCCTCCACGTTTGCCCTGAAGTTCTAGGTTTCGTCTTTGTGCTAGGAGCACAAGCCGAAGGGCGGCCCCTCTGCTTATTCGTCCTCACCAGGATGGCCTTTATCAGGGTTTCATTTACCTGCTTGGATGCTTCTGTCTGTAGCGAATAGAAAACCTAACTCAGAATCGTTTAGATAGCAGGGCTTCCAGCTAGTTTGAAATGGTTCAGTCATGGTAGAGGAAACAAAATTGGAGCAGACTGGAAGTTTTAAAATTTGGGGACAGGAAGAATTGTGGATTGAAGAACTGACTGGGAGATTGAGAAGAGGCGAAGCAAGCACTCTCGGGATCTTGGTGTGGGACCTTGCAGCATTACCATGACTAGGGGAGGAGTGCGGTCAGCCACCATCTGTGAGTGGGGCGCTGTTGTTTCCAACTGTGCTGATCAAGAGGGTTGGTTGCTTTGCAATACACATGCTGCTCGAGTTTTCTAAGAGGGGGATAAAATTCCCAGCAGGAAGTTGACCTGAACATTTTCCTCTTTTGGTAATCATCTGGGCACATCCATATTTTACAAATTTGAGTGCATTTTGGTTTTGTTTCATTCACCATTACTGAAACAGAAGGAACTGATTAAAGTTTATTGTGCCAACCTGGCTGATAAACACACATGGGGTTAATTGAAGGGTGGAGAGCCACATGGCTCGGTGAGCCTCGCCTTTCTAGTTCTCGGGTCTCTTACTTTCTTATGGTCGGACCAGGGTGCAGCTGCCTTAGCCAGCTCCTGCTTCAGCTGGCAAGGCTCACTTCCTGCAATACATCCCCGTGGAGAAGCCACATGGACCTATCCCGATGCAGCCCTGGGTGTTGGACCCATGCCAGCATTGAGATGCTTACACGTTCACTGATTCAGCTTTCTTCCTGCAGTTGGCATCATTGCATGTGTTTTTTGAGATGGAGAACTTTGTGGATTAGTGTTGGACATATGAGCTAATGTTGGACTTGTGGGCTTGGGCAGCACTGGGTTGGGATGTTTTCTTGATGTGCACTTGCCTTTTATATAAAACTCTTACAATATGAGTTTCTGTGGATTTGTTTCTCTAACGTACAGGCTAGCACACAAAGGGATGTAGGTAGCTCACATAACACGTAGTTCTGAGGGAGAGGAGCCGCAGGCTTGGTTTCTTCAGCACCTCAACAATGTCATCAAAGATACAGGTCTTTTTGTCTCTCTACCCCTAGCACCCTCATGGCTGCCATAGTTCCTCCAGGCCCTCATGTCCCTACACACAAATGTCCAGAAGCAGAAAAGATGGCACCCCTTCTCTGTTCTGTTCCCTTTTAGAGCATCCGATTCTTTGAAAGGTGTTGCACCCATAAGTTAGCAAACCTACAGTGACTACAAAGGTATGTTACAACGTGACTCCCATTACTCCTGCAAACCCTTCCATGAATCCATCTACTCACTAGCAGCACAATCTCATGTATTCCTCCACAACAGCTTTGTATGACAGGGTGTGTTGTAAGAAGATGTGCATCCTTTCCTTGATCCCGCTTCCATGATCTCTGAATGATAGGACAGGATAGGATACTTCCAGCATGTTGACATATTGCATATTACTACGATTATGTTCACTCGAAAGATTTTTGGTACATGAGGTGAATCCTCACCATTGTTAGGTAGCTGTTATCATTTTATTTCATGCACATAAGTTACTTTGTTTAACCAGCCATCTTTTTCCAGGTATTTAAGCTGTTTCTGATATTTGCTGTTATCATCAATTGTGTGGGATAAGTACCCAAAAATGGAATTGCTGGATTTGGAATATGGATTTGTCACCTTGTCAGAGGCTAGGGCTTATACCAGTTCATAACCAGGACGGGGGGCACCCTTGCTGTATGAGATGCCCATTTCCCCACACGAGCAGAAGGAGCTACCCACCTTTTGCATTCTTGCCAATCTGATAGGTGAAAACCAGTCAATGTGTCTCTATTTAGGAAGTAAGAGCCATTCCCAGGGTCTCTCGGGCAGATTTGTAACGTGCCCCTTCCTAAGCTAGTCCGCAGGAAAAGGAGGGAAATGAGCTTGGTTGGCCCAAGGTGAATCCATCTTTGCACCCATGGTTGGGAATGGGTTGGATACACCTGATCTCTGGGTTAGCAAGAGAGATGGGGATAATGGGTTTGAGTAGGGACCCGGCATATTCTCGGTCCATTCAACTGCCAGAGGGCTCGGCCTCAGACTTGTGGACCCAAGATTAGGCAAGACCTATCTGAGGAATCCCCATTCTTACTTGGTCAATGGCACTTGGCTGTCAGTGTGGGAAGATGGCTTGATGGAGGGGCAGAATGTTTTTGCAATGGGCACATCTGCACACCGCACATCCACCCCACCCCACTGCACATCCATACTAGCTATATGATGACTGAGCCTCTTTAAGCCTCAGTTTCTCAGTTGTAGAAACAAGCTGGGAATGCCAGCATCCAGGGGCTTCTGGGATGGCGATGGAGCGTGTCCATCCCATGCCCTGACACACGGGGGCTTCTCAGGAAAGGATGGCTCTGATTGAGGTCTCAGGCTTCTCAGGGGACAGGACAGTAGCCCTCCAACTGTCTTTTGAACTCCTGGGGTAGGCTACTATCTTACTGTCTCTGCGCCCCCAAGCCTAGCAAATAGCCAGGCTCCCTCGATGCCCGTGGAGCGAAAGAAAGGACAGCGTTAAATCAGGGGAAAAGCCGAGGCCACACCCCTCCTAATGTCCGGTGTTCTAGGCCACACTGTGGCAGAATCCCCCTGGATATCAATCTGCATCTAATCATGGACACATCACGTGCCTCCTGATGACGCACGCACACTGTTTATCCACAGCCTCAGTCCATATTGATTTATCAATGCCCATTTTGCACGAGGATCAATAGCTTAATTGCATCTCTGGTCAACATGGGGATACAAGCTGTTGCCACTGTAGAGCAGCCCTGGGAGGCAGGGGCCGCGGAAGCCTGTGTTTCTGTCCCTCTTGGAGTGCCCCCCCACCCCCCATACAGTGCTGTTGAAAAGCCACTGCCCGGGTCCAGGTAGTGCCTTGATGCAGGTGCAGAAGGTGGGTGAGAGAGCTTTACTTTCCCAGAGTGAGACCTCGTGTAGAAAGGGCCGGGGAGGGGTGGGGCACTGCTTGCAGCTGATGTGGGCTTCTCTGTCTTGTAGCCTTTCTAGCACTTCCTCTTACTTGTATACCCAGCGCCTGCTGAAAGCTAAAGAGGAACACACATAGTTTTATGGGGTCCCTTGGGGGGGCTTCCAGGTGGTCCGAGAGCAGGAGGGAGCAGGTCACAGGCTCTTTGAGGCGCGGGCACTAGGTGGTGCTGTGTCTAAGTCTGAGACAGGCATCTGGGAGGGGTTCTGGACTCCACCGGCTTCAAAATTACACAGAAAATGATGATGAAGCATTTCCTATCTCCTCGTCTTAAAATGATATTGAAAAGCTTTATTTCATAAACGCTGGGGATTTGCAATTAATCAAGCGCTCTATTATCCATTTATTAAGCACCTACTAAGCGCCAAGCATGGTCTTAGCATATTAATCCTGATAGAGTGCTCCTCTATAGGTAACCCATCCCCTGTCTCATCCATCGATATTACTTACCTTTTAGAGGGGCACATTGATGAATTGCTCTATTAAAAGAGAATAAAGATATTTAAAGTCTTTAATGGGAAAGGAATCACAAAGGAGTTTTTAAGACTAACTTAGGATTGTGTAGAAAGCTCAGCACATTATGCTAATTTTTTCAGAAGCTGAACAGCTTCGAGGGGGGAAAAATTAGCTTGCTCCCATCTTGTTGCAGAGGCCGGGTAATCTATGTCTCATCAATGCTAACAAATATACCCCTTAATAGCGGTTTCTGTTAGTAACAGTGAAAAATGCTTCCCTGGAAAATATTATTAGCACTTATATTATCTTACAGATTACACTCTCGTTCAGCGGAGGCCCAGTAAAAATATAATAGCAGATTTGAGCCCGAGGGCCCCTCTCTCTACGCCCCTCTCTCTACGGTGGAGGATTCATTATTTTGCAAAGTTGAAACAAAGTCTTTGAATGCACACATGCATATATACAATATACACGTATACACATATACACTCATGCACATACATACATGCATATACATATACACACATGCACACACACACACATACATGATCACCAGAGTCCAAGTTGTGTGAGGAGTATGGGCCTTTGTGGCCAGTCTTCCAGGGCCCTAGGGTCTTCTTTTGGATACTGGGCAAGCTGAAGGGGCTGGGGGTGGCATGGTGTATCTAGGCTAGGTATGGGAGAGGTGGTTATCAGCAAGCCCCAAACCCTGCCCTGCCCCTCACCTGCCCCTTACCTGAGTCCATTACACATGTGCAGTGATCATGGTCTCTGCTGGACTGGCAGCTCCACAGGCGCAGGGGACACAGGATCTGATCCCCACTGTCACCTCAGTATCCAGGACAGCGCTGGCCCATTTGAGGTGTCCAGAAATCCCGGTGACCTGGTGTGACTCTGCCACCCAGACCTCTGCTGGCACATCTCTGTGTGCACCCAACCTTCCTGGCCACCCTTGAAGTCCTTGGCAGGAGCCGGGCTCAGGCTGCAGTCCTGAGTACTGAGCGGGAGGGCAGAGGAGTGGACTGGGAAGCTGGGAGGGTGGGGCGAGAAACAAAGAGGGAGGCAAAGAGGCACTGGATGGCAGGGCAGGAATAAGCAAAGTCTGGGGAGCAGGAATGAGATGAAGCCAAGGAAGAGCCGGGCTGCATGCGTGTCCAGGTTTTCAGACCCCAAGGAGACCCAAGTCCAGGGGCCCCACTTCCATCCCTCTTGGTCCCCTCAAGGAGACCCGTGGGCCTGTGGAGCCCTGCATGGCCACTTTCTCTGCCTGAAAAGCCCAGGGGAAAGGAGTGTTCGCGACTCTGGGGCTTGTGGGCTGACCCCGTGGCTCCGGGCACACATCCATTTGTCTGTCTGTGTGTCAGTCCAACAGCCTGTATACTTCTTTTGGTGGTGGCCCATGTGTCCTGAGCAAAGTCTGGTGGAGGAAGTGGAATCATCAGGTAGGGTGCTTGGTCCCCACCCATGTCGGGAGTCCCACCTATCTGTCTGTGTGTCCCTAGGCTCAGTATAGAGCTTCGCCCTGAGCAGCCGCGGTCTCTGTAACCCAAAGGCACTTCAGGTTTACATAGTCATGGGAGATGGGGACACCTGGCTATGTGAGGCAGATGAAATGGGGTCAGATCACAGAGGGAAGGGTCTGCACCTGCCCCCTCAGCTGCATTCCTGCCCAGGATGGGCCCAGCTGCGGTGGTATCCCTAGGACAGAACTATGGCCACTTCCGCCTACCTGGGAGCCAGAGCAGCTTGGAGAGCAAGGGTTCCGGGTGGAAGCTCCATTCAGGAACGCAGCTGGCCTCCTGCCTTGGCAGACCCAGAAAGGGACCCAAACCTTCTCCTGGAAGGAGGAGCTGCTGTGAAGGGGCTGGTACCTGAGTCCGCAAGCCACGCGCTCGAAAGCCACATGCGGCTCATTCAGTGTGAACGTGTGGCTCTGAAGTGACATTGAAAACATTTAAAGGCTATTATTTCAGATCACGGTGATTTCCTTTGTTTGAAAAAACATATTTAAGGCTCTTGAGTAAGTCAAAAGTTGTTAGGAGGGACCGGATTGGCTCTTGGGTCTCAAGAGTTTGCCAACCCCTGATCTTGGTAGAGTCAGGGGCTGTCATATGGCTTTTCACCCCTTGGCCAGGCATGGAGCTCAGGACCCCTGGGGTTGCCCAAGCCCAGGGCCCTGGCAGCTTTGGGCCTTCCTGTCTTGTAGAAGGAACGAGGAGGTCAGCTTCTGCACACGGTGGCTCGCTCAGACTATGTGGTGTGGGTGCCGGGGCAGATCCCCAGTAGCCCAGGGCCTGCCTGGACTGGGCTTGCTCAGGGCAGAGGTCTAGCCAGTGTCCAACGTGGCCTGTTCCAAGGGGTGGGTGGGAGGGAGGGAAATGAGCGGGCCCCCTTCCTGCCTTACCCACCCAGGCCCGAGCGCTGGGTGCCTCTTTCTTCTTGCAGCTGTGGCAGGAGAAGTGCCCGGGACAGCCTGCTGCAATCAGGGGCAGAGAAGGCAAAACGGACACCTTTGCCCCGCAAGGAGCCAAGTCTCTCGTGCTTCAAACCAGTGAGGCCAGTAGTCAGCTTAGGGGCGAGAACAAAGCCGGGAAGCCTATTGTTTGCCCAAGTGACAGTCGAACCTCCATGGGGACCCTTGTTTCTAGGCCCCTTGTCCTCAGCCATCCCCAGCCTGGACAGAGCCATCCCCGTGACTCCATGGCCTGGCAGGCACCTTCCTGCTGCCTCTAGGGCCCCTCCTTCCCTACTATCCAGTCACCGCCTCCGAATCCCTTCCCTGGTTCCCAGAGCCAAGCAGAGGGGTCCCTGACAGTCCTGCCGAGAGCCTGGGGCTCACTCTGTCACGCTAGGCTGTTCCCCCTTCATCTCTCATCACCCACAGGACAGCTGGGTCTCCGGAGGGCGGGGGTTACTGGGGTCTTTGTGGGTTGGTTGTTTCGGCCTCTGCAGCTCTAGGGTCTTGCCCGGGAGCTGGAGATGATGACGTGTGGGGCTCAGCATGAATGAGGTAGGTTTCATTTCGACCACTTTGAGGGTGGTGAAGGGGTAGGGCAGCCCCAGCGGCGTGGCCAGGCATGGAGTGCTTGGCTGCTGGAGCAGCTTGGCAATTTCAGCCGAGAAACCCCGTGGGAAGCTTGGCCTTGCCATTGGGGTCGCTGTGAGTCAGAATCAACTGCTTGGTATGGGACTGAGAGGGGTGGGAAATGGGCCTGGGCGGGACCTGGCCCAAAGCATCAGGACTGCAGTTTTCATTATGAATTACAACTGATTGTAAAGGAAACAAAAACTCTCACAACTAGACCAGTAGGTGACATCACGATAAATGGAGCAAAGACGGACTGTGTCGAAGGAGTGTGTCTTGCTTGGGCCCACAATCAATTCTCATGGAAGCAGCAGCCAAGAGATCAAGCGACACATTGCCGTGGTTAAATCGGCTGCACCGGACCCCTGTGAAGTATTGAAAAGGCAGGATGTTCCTTTGATGCCTAAGGTGGGTCTGATCCATGGTATGTTATTTTTAGTCGTCTCCTGTGCCTGTGAAAGTTGGACATGGAATAAGGAAGACCGACGAAGAATCGATGCATTTGAACGGTGGTGCCGGTGAAGGATATTGAAAGTCCTGTGACCGCCCAAAGAACAAGCGAATCTGCCTCGGAAGAAGTATAGGCAGAATACACCTTAGAGGCAAGGCTGGTAAGACTGTGTCTCAGGAGAGACCAGTCCCTGGAGAAGGCCATCATGTTTGGTCAGTGGAGCGGCAGCGGAAAATAGGAAGCCCTCGACAAGATGGATGGACACAGTGGCTGCAACAATGGGCTCAGATATCCGGCCAATTGTGAGGATGGTGCAAGACGGGGCCGTGTTTCATTCTGCTGCACACAGGGTTGTCTCCAGCTCAATGGCACTCAACCACAACCACAACAAGAGCCCAACAGTTACTTATAGGCTAAGTGAATGATGAACTTTGTCTGTCACAAATACAAGCCATTCTCTGTCTAGTGGGCCTCGATCGCTCCAGACATGGAAGATGTGTGTTGGGGAGGGCCCTTCTGAGCTTCAGTGCACTGGCATTTTGAACCTGGGCTCTGGTGCTGTGGGGTTTCTCTATGTCTCAATCCCCGTTTTCCTTCTTCTGGAATCTCAGAAGGTATGTGGGAGGCTGAGGGCACCATGTGACTGGAAGAGAGGTAGGTGTTGGGATGGTAACTGATGCTTCAGGGCCTAAGGGCTGAGGCACACAGCTCAGTCCCTGCTGGCTCCCAGAGTCTGGCCTCTACCTCCTTCCACAGAGCGAGCCTGTGGGGGTGCTCCTCCTGGTGGGGAGACAGTAAGGGGATGGCACTGTGGTAGCTGAGCCCTGAGGACTACTGTCCCTGACTACTATGGGGAGGGGCCACCAGAAGTTGAAGAGATATGTTGTTTGTAAAGGCTCGGCCCTCTTGCTGTCCCAAGTGCAGGCTTAGAGAGGAGGTGGAAAGCCACTGAGCTGTTGGGACCTGCACCTTAAAGGGCCAGTGCATCCTCTTCTAACCAACCCAACCCAAGCCAACCCAAGCCAACCCAAGCCAACCCAAGCCAACCCAAGCCAACCCAACCCACTGCCATGTTGGTTCTGACTCATAGCAACCCTGCAGGAGAGAATAGAACTACTTTCTAAGTGTGGTAGTTACATACTCTGGTGTCAATTTGAGGATTAAGAGTGTAGGGTAGAGTCTAGCCTGCCAATCTGGATATAGCCAATGAGGTCTCTGTGTGGACGTGACCTTCTCCTGAAGATTCTGGGAACTCCTGTATTCCTCTTTATAGGCGGGAGACTATCTCTTTCTCTTCTCACTCCCTGGGAGACATTGCAGCTAACAAGACACATGGAACTGTGCTAGTGCCCTGAGCTGGAGGAACCATGTGGAGACCCCTGTCAGCGCTGAGATGCTTCCACTGCCACTGGATCCACAAGACTTCCCACCCACTGACTGGAGATCTTCCTGCATTCGGTGTCATTGCATGTGTTGCATGATTCTGAAGAGAACTTTGTAGATTGGTAACAGACATATGGGCTAATTGTTGGATTTAGGGACTTGATCTGGATTGGGCTGGGATGTTTTCTCAATAGTTAACTGCTCTTGTATATAAAGCTCTTTCTTATATACATATGAGTGTGTTTGCTTCTTTAGTCGACCGAGATTAACACACTAGGGTTTCTGAGTCTAAATCTTTACAGAATCACACTTCGTCTTTCTCCTCTGGAGCAACTGGTGAGTTTGAACTGCTGACCTTCAGGTTAATAGCCCAACATATAATCTATTATGCCATGTGTTCTAGCCAAACTTCCTCCTCCCTAAACAAACAACAAAAATCAAAAACCAAAAAACAAGCAAAAAATTAAAATAAATAAAAGATAAAAAATCCCAATCCCCTAACCCATTGCCACAGAGTTGATTCTGACTGACAGCACTCTTGTATAGAGTTTCCAAGAGTGCAAGTCTTAATGGGAATGGACAACATCATGTTTCTCTGGAGGGGCGCTGATGGGTCTGAACCACTAACCTTGTGGTTGGCAGTCAAATATCTAACCCACAGTGCCACCAAGACTCTTTGCTAGTGTTCTCAGAGTCTACTCATGAACAATTACCCTCTCAGAAGACCTGCAGCGTGCAGTGCTGTGCAGAAGGTTAAGAGTAAGGCACTAAACAGTGGAGTGTGTGTGTGTGTGTGTGTGTGTGTTGTCTAGCAGTGGGCTGCACTGCAGGTAACTGCCATTGTGGGAAGCCCTCGTCTGTCTATGTCTGTAAGTCTTTTGTGTCTGAGGGTGGTAATTTTGTAGGAGCTAGCTTACCAATGTATTCAGGGACAAGCAGGGCAAGGGAGCTGGGCCCAGGGTCCAGGCACACCCCCCACAGGAGCCATACCAAGTGCTCTGTCAGGCTTCGGAGGCTTGGGGCCTTTGGAATGTGAAGAAGAGAAGTCTCTGGGCCAGATCTTTCTCCCTACACCCCACTTGTCTGAGACCCCATCTGGGGAAGCTGCCAATTCCTGTAGTGTGGTCCCCATCTTGTGGCCTTCCTGCCCAGACTCCCCTCTGTGACTGCCTGCCTTGGCCACCCAGGAGCTTCTCCCTGGGCAGTCAGGGACCCTTGCAGGTCAGCAGGAGGTCATGTGAGCCCGGCAGGAACTGGTCTGGGAGTGGGGCCAGGCTGGCCATCTGCGAAGGGTGGCTCTGCAAGGTGGGCCTCAGATGGCCCTCTGTCCGGTGCCACCGTGGGCTCAGGTCTGCAGTCAGACTGTGGGGGAGGGGCGGTCAGTGCGAAGCCAGCTGGGCAGCCGGGCAACTGCTGGGGTGTTGGGCGATTGAAGAGCTGAGGACAGAGACACACCCACAAGGACCTTTGGCTGCTCTGCCTCTCCTCTGACGACGTCCTTCCTTCTCTCCTCCTCCCTCTCCCGACGTGGCTAAGGGAGCTTGGAACTTTCTAGAAGGTTGCTTGGGAGCCTATGGAACGGGCTCCTCCTCACTGAGGCTTCATAAAGCCTCTCTGGTCCAGGTCTCGCTTACATGTATGGAATGTAGAAGCTGATGAGAGTCTATGAAAATTCAATAAGCCTTGAAAACAGCATCAGGGTTGAGATCTGTAATTTGAAATAATGGATACCCAGAAATTGTTTCTCGTTGATCTCTACCACTGAGATTGTAGCACCAAACAGACTTCATTAGGCGCAGATTTACCAAAAAGAAACGAGGAGGCTCATTTATCTCAATCAATGACAGAGGCGGATGATAGCGCTTAATAATACGGCCAACGAAAGCCGCAGGGCTCTCGGAGCTGGGGACATGCGAGGACGCACACCCGCCACTTCCTGGTGGGCGGGGTAGACGCTAGAAGTCTCATTCTGAAGGAAGAGTACCGCGTTGGGTGGGCAGGTTGAGCTGCGCATCTGGCTTGTGGTGGTGTTCAGAGATTTCAGAGATGGGGGAGGGGGGAAGGAGGGGCCTGAGACTTTGGCTGAGTTCTGAGGCTCTGCCTGGTCATAAATGCCCCCAGCTCCTAGCTTGGGAACTGAAGCTGGGTTCTAGTAGACCAGTTATGTCCCTCAGTTCCCAAGGTGGACTGGGCTTGGCTGGAGGCCATGGGCTGCCATGCACAGAGAGACTTCGGAGAGAGAGAGAGAGAGAGAGAGAGAGAGAGAGAGAGAGAGAGAGAGAGAGAGAGAGAGAGAGATGTGTGTGTGTGTGTAAGGATATACTATTGTTTTTATTGTGTTTCTGCAGTATTCCCATATCAGAAATCACAGAACCAGGAGTCCAGGTCCTGCAGGTGGCACACTGAGCACGCCGAAGACCATCCATCTGAGGGGGATTAATGGGCTCCCTTTATATGATAAAGGAGATGCTCTGGTAGCTCAGTGGGTTATGTTTTGGACTGTTACTGCTAAGTCAGCAGTTCGAATCCTCTAGCGGCTCTGTGGGAGGAAAGTGAGGCTTTCTACTCCCATGAGGAGTGACAGTCCCGGAAACGCACCGGGGCAGTGCTACTCTGTCCTGTAGGGTGATAATTGTTGGAATCAACTCAATGGCAGTGAGTTTGGGAGCGAGGACAAAGAACACTTTTCTATGAACGTCTTAGCTTCTTGATGGGCCCTGCTGGCCTGAGTTGGGGGACGCGGGTTCTGGAAGTGCGTTTGAAAACTCCAACTTTGGATTATTTACTTCTTCACAAATACACTCGGCAGGTGCCGTGAGTCAGGCCAGGCAAGATGCTGCTCAGTGCCAGTGGAGGGACGTTTGTAAATGAAGAAGGGCAGGAAGTGAGATGGGCGGGGGGGGGGGGGGGGGGTCCAGCGAGCTCTGCAGATGCTCGGCTGGGCTGGAGGGCGGGTTTCCAGGGAGCTGCACACTGGGCTCACTTGTAAACTCCTGCTCACTCTGTAGCAAAGGCTGCTGGGATTCTGATGCCCCTCCTCCCCACGCACACCCTCCCTCCCTCTCTGAGAACAGCAAGCCTGGTTCATCCAGCCGCCGCACCCAGGGCCATCCCACTGTTGGGAAGCAGATTAAAGCATGTTAATTGATCAAATATTGAATGCCAGTTAAACACCACCCTGAATAATTCACCTCTTCTTGTGTGAACAAAAGGGTGGAGAATGGAAGAGGAAGCAAGGGTTTTCATGCTGATGGCAGTGTGAGCCGGGGAGGGGCGGGGCATGTTTGTTTTCCTGGAGTGTTGCAAAAGGTGTGAGAACCAGACTCTTCACTTATTAAATCCAGTCCTGTAGGAATACAGTGTCAAGATTTTCTGCAGCAGCCTGGCTTTGTCTTAGCTATGGTGGAAAATGTACCACGGCAAAACACACACCAACCCCACAGTGTCGGCACCAACCCCACAGTGTCGCCTGTAGAGCTCAGTGGGGATGATGACCTTCTTTGAGTGCTAGGACCATTCTCCCTGCCTTTTCTAAGCGGCTCCGTGTTCATATAAGCTTACCAACCCTCAGGTTCCTGTCTGGTCTTTGGAGTTGTCGTTAATTTGATCTCATATAGATGGCAAAGAGCGTGATGCTCCAGGCATACTTTTTATTTTCAGTAGTTAAGATAAACTATGGTTCATTTTTAAGTAGACTTCAGAGGACAGACATATCTTGGTTTAAGATTTAAGATGAATCAGGGGCAATCGTTTTAGGGGGTCCGCTACCTTCCATGGCTCTACAAAGTCTAGAGTCCAAGCAAAATTTAAATTCTGTTCTGCAGCATTTCTCTCCTTTAAATCAAGAATCTGCCATGGCATATTTGATCAGATTGTAGCAGCCACCATCCAGTTCTCCTGGTCTCATGGCAAAGGAGGCTGTTCCACATATTCCATACCCACCTCTTAAGTCTGGGTCTTTGTCTTCCTCTGCTGCTCCAGGATGCTAGAGACCAGCTGTGTGTTGGATGGATGCACCCAAACTTTTAAGACCCCAGGCACGATGCCATAAACCAGGAGGTAGAACAGAAGCATGGAACAAATGCCAGTGAACTTGGATCTTGGATGTCCATGAAACCAAGATCTCAAATCTTTAAACCAAGAAGCTAAATCCCACAAGGTGCTTGGTTTACAGAAATAGTGTCTATTTCGGTTAAAAAAAACAAACCACAAAAAAACTTTGTTTTTGGAGTGTCACTGTTGATATATATATTTGCCATTTGTCTTCGGCAATCAGGTTGGGAAGGTGAGCATCATGGACAGGGATGTGCCCGATGGATTTTCTCTCTCCATCACCATTAACCCCCTTTCCTCCCCCTCCCTCCCACCCCTGGTAACCGCTAATAAACGTTGTTCTTGATACTTGCCTTGTCTTGTTAAATCAATGAGCTCATACCGTGTTTGTCCCTTTGTGAATGGCTTATTTTGCTCAGGATAATGTACTTCCAGCCGCATCTATACTGTGGCAGCTATGAAGACTTCATTTCTGCTCCTGGCTGCGTAGTATTCCACTGTCTGTAGTTGCTATCATTCATCTATCCAGGGATGTTTAGGTTGGTTCCAGCTTGGGGCTACTGCAAGCAGTGCTGCCGCAGACAGCGGCGGATGTGTCTCGTGTGGGGTCTCTGTGTTGAGGTTCGCGAGGTGGGAGGTCGCTGTCCCAAAGGTAGTGCTATTTGCAGTTCTTCGAAGCGCGGTTGCATTATCTTCCACAGAAGCGCTGCCATTTTGCATTCCCACCAGCAACCAGAGAGTGTCCCAGTTTCCCCACTTCCTCGCCAATGGAAAGAAAATAAAATTCAAACCCTAAACTTGAAGATTGTGATTTTTTGTGGGGAGTTATATATCAGATGATCATTTTTGTATCAACAACTTTAGCAACTTATCAGCCCTCCCAATAGCTTGCCCTGGCCACCCCCATCTCCCTGCAATAGGCTCACCCAGTTACCATCCGTCTGTCCTCTATCCATCACCCCCCATCCCTCCCTCACCCTCCACACTTGTGGTGTTCTTTCTCTCTTTAAAATCTGAGTCATCTTAGTGGAGTGAAGTGGAATCCCACTGCGGGTTTAATTTACATCACTTTGGTGGCCAATGATGCCGAGCATCTTTTCATTCATTTGGTGGTCATTTGAATGTCCCTTTTGGTGAAATGTCTGTGCAGGTCCCTTGCCCATTTTAAGATTGAGTTATGTGTCTTTCCATTGTTAAATTCTCATGTATTTATGTATATTTAGGTTAATTGATTCTTGTCAGATATATGACTTCTGAAAACATTCTCCTAGTTGATATCTGGCCTTTTATCTTTTTTGGTAAAGACTTTTGATAAATGAAAGTTTAAAACTTTTATGAGGTTCCATTAGTTTACTTATCTTTTGCGATTTATGTTTTGGTTATTGTATTAGCTAATTCATTGTTGAAAGCTAGGCCGGCAGCATTGCCCCTGGGGGGTATGGTTTTGCACATCTAGGTCCTTAGTCTATTTTGAATGTATTCTTGTGTATGGTGTGAAGCTAGGATCCTATTTTGGTTTTCTGCACATAGAAATCCAAGTTTTCCCTGCACTATTTATTGAAGAGACTGTTCTTTCCCCATAGAATGGACTTAGCATCCTTGCCACAAATCATTATTTCTGAACTCTCAATTCTACTCCATTGACATCTCATATCAATCCATTGATCTTTGTGTCTGTTGTTACACTGTTACCATGTTGTTTTGATTACAGTAGTTGAATAGTGTGTTTTCAGTCTGAGTATTCCTGCGTTGTTCTTCTATGTTAGCATTGTTTTAGTTTTTCAGGATTGCTTGCCTTTCTAATTGAGGATTGTTTTTTTTTCCAATTCTATAAACAAGGCCGTTGGAAATTTTATTGCAATTGGGTTCAATGCATAGATTGCTATGGGTAGTATTGATATCTTAACAATATTAATTTTATAATTTCTGAACATTTGTTTATTCTAGTCTCCTTTAATCTCTTTCAACATAATTTTATATATTTCCACTGTATAAGTCCTTAATGCCTGTGGTAGTTAAAGGATTTTATGTCAACTAGACACTCGTGGCTAGGGGCAGAGTCAAACCTGTCAATCAGATCACAAACTGACACTGTCTGTCTCCTTGGGGATATGACCTCTTCAGGTCCCTGCCACCCCCACCTTTACCTTCCCTTTTGCTGGCCACCCTGAGAGCTCCTGGACCCCTGCCATGTTTCCACTGGCCTTGGATGCCCCTGCCTCTGCACTCACTGGCCTATGAGTATCCTAATTGCAAGGGGGTATTACTGCATGGGGCTGCTTGTCTGCAGAGGGACTTATGGGCTAGTATCAGCCTTAGGGACCAGAGTTGGACTGAGCTGGGATGCTTTCTTGGTACATAATTCCGTCTTGATATAAAGCTCTTTCTTATATATATCTGAGTGCCATTGGATTTGTTTGTCTAATCAACCCAGCCTAACACAGTGTCCTTGGCTAGATTATGCCTAGGTGTTTGATTCTTTTGGCATAGATTGAAAATGGAATGTTTTCCCTCATTTCCCTTTCATATTTCTCATCACTGGTATATAGAAACCCAGCTGAATTGTTTGTTGACTTTGTGTTCTGCAACTTTATTAAATTCCTCTATTATCTCTACAAGTTTTTTTCCAAACTCTGGGAATTTCCCTATATAAGGTCATATTATCCAGGAACAGAGAGAGTTTTACTTCTTTCCCTATCTGGATACCTTTCATGTCTTTTCTTTGTCTTACTGTTCTATTTAAAAACCTGAGTTTTACGTAGTTTAATGTCAGGAGCATGGAGTGGGTTCAGATGAGGTAGGGTGGGAAGCACAGCTGTTGGAACTGGGCATGCTTTCTCTGGAGAAGAGAAGAGAAGAGTCGGGGCACAGACGTGTCCCCCCAGAGATGTTCATGCTCTAATTCCCAAAGCCGTGAATCTGTACCTTTCGTGGAAAAAGGGACTTTGCAGATGTGATTATGTAGAGGATTTTGAGATGAGAGGTTATTCTGTATTATCCAGGTGGGCCCGACAGAATCCCAAGAGTTGTTTAAAGAGTTGAGTGGGGCCGCGTGAGAGAAGGGATATGGAGCTGGGGACACAGCTGGGCGTGATGCTCCGATGAGCCTGTGAATGAGGTTGTCCACCAGAAGGTGGAGAAGGCACAGGAGGGAGTTTCTCCTGAAACTTCCAGTAGCATAGAACTTCTAGGGACACCTGATTTAGTTCTGTGAGACCCATTTCAGAGTTCAGAAACTTCAAGATAATAAACAAATTTGTATCATCAGTTCCCGAATTCGTAGTTATTGGCAGCAGGAAACAAATACAACTCCTCCTGACGTGTAGACTCTTGTTATCCGACTTGACATGTTTACAATAATAGAAGTTCTCCTATCGAACTATTTTGCATATCAATGACCTATGTCTGGCAGCCACGATCCACTAGCTGTGAAGCAAGGCTAATGCTGGACGGGATGGTTGGGGTTCTGTGTTGATTTGGCCGGTCCGTGTTTCTCAGGGATTTGGCTGTGATGCCATGATGTAGTCTACATTTTTCGACTGTCCTTCATGTTAGTATACACAGCATACTAACGATTTTAACACGATGACCTGGTCTTTGGAACGTAACCACGCTGCTATGTGAGACGTCGATGTGCACCCACTCTGGATTCTCTGTCCTTGCAGAAAGCAGCTATTCTTAATTAGGATTACAGTCAGCAACATTTATAATCACAAATGTGCCAAGCTTTGTGTTGAGAATCCTCAACACTAGTGGGAATTCTTGTGCACACGTCTGCTTAGTACTTATAACAATCCCACATGTCAGGTACCATGGCTATAACCTTGGCTTGAGGGAAGGGGCTTCAAAGGGTCCATGGGAAAACTTCACTCTCTTTTAACTCCATTCTTCTGTGAACTTTTGAAGTCCCTTTGTATTAGTTATCTACTGCTGTGTAACCAATCACCTCAGTATTTAGAAGCTTAATGCAAACACGTGTAATCTCATAGTTTCTGTGGGTAGGAGACCAGAGAACCCTAGCTGAGTGGTTCTGTCTTGGGCTTCTCACAAGACAGCTGTCAGGGTGCTGGGAAGGGCAGTCGTCAATTTAAGGTCGCATTGGAGATAAGCTGCAACTCTGCCCACTCGCATGGTTGCTGGTAGGTCTGTTCTCCAGCTGCTGGAGGGAGGCGCCAGCTATTTGCCACATAGGCTTCTTGATAGGGCTGCTCCTGCATGCCAGCTTATGTCCCCAGTGTGGGAAGCAGAGAACAGGAAGAGAGTGTCTACAGATGAACCCTTTATTCTCATATATGAAGAAGCCTGGGGCCAGGTGGAGGGAGGCCTTCACCCTTGTGAGTTGGAGGTGAGTGCCAATCACATTCTCACAATTAATGTTGTTCCCCACTATACCCTCCCATAATAGTGCTACCTTAAAGTTACCTCTTACGAGCACATGGCTGATGGCCATGTAGCTGCAGTTTTTAAAAAAAATCATTTTATTAGGGGCTCACACAACTCTTATCACAATCCATGCATACATCAATTGTGTCAAGCACATTTGTAGTTGCCATCATCATTCTCAAAACACCTGCTTTCTACTTGAGCCCTTGGTATCAGCTCCTCAATTTTCCCCTCCTTCCCCCCCCCCCCCCCCGCACAGTTTTAACTAGAAGAGCAGATAAGTGCTATTACTCTCTAACCTCTGAAGACAGCCACTCCCCCTACCTGCCCTGGGCACTGGTGTTAGGTTACGCCTCCTATGTACGCAGGGACCTTTAGGATCAGGGTACAGCCCACCTTGTTATGTAAGTGGTTATCTGTAATTAGAGGGGTGTGCATGTCCTCTGAGTGTATATAAACCTTATTTGGAAATATATTCTCTCTCTGCATGGATCTGACTCCTGAAGTCACGATGGTTCTAGAGGTGAGCATTCACATACTTTATCTTGTTTGATTTCTCTTTAATTTTGCCCCTCAATTACACAACCACCCCTTGGACCCGTTTGATTGTGGGGGCTGGTGCGGCACATCCCAGAGCAAAGAGGAGGGAGAAGGAGAGAGAGGAAGGAGGAAGAAGGAAATGAGAAAGAGAGGGAATGAACCCCAGGTAGAAACCACCGTCTTTTTGTAACTATCTGAAAAGTGACATTCCTTAGAAGCTAGCGACCTGGGTCACATTCAAGGAGAGGAGGTTATTACAAAGGATGAACAAGGACCGGTCAGGACAATCTTAGAAGCTGCTTACATGTCTACTCCGCAGATGGAATGATGGACGCTCGTCAGAGAGCGTGGATTTGAACCTAGTTCTCGGTGTCTCCAGGGCCCACACTCATTAGCATTTTGCTGTATTGATTTTGTGGAGCCTGTGCCACCAAATCTTTCCTGCCACCCTTGAGCCCCATCTCGGTGCCCCTCCTTGGTGGGAGGAGCCCGGCCGTACTGAGAGGGACTGTGTGCCCAGGTGTTACCTGTTGTGCTGCTGATCACAGGTCAGCCGTCCGGAACCACCAGTGGCTCTGAGGAAGAAAGCTGAGGCTCTCTCCTCTCATGTAATTATTTACAGTGGTAGAAACCCACAGGGGCAGTTCTGCCCTGTCCTACAGACGGGTCAAGGGGAGGAGGAATCAACTGGATGGCACTGAATTCTTCGAGTGAAGTCTTTCCTGCATGTGTGCATCTCTGTGTAGGGTTTGCCTGGGTCTCAGAAGCTAACCAGCTGCACAGCTACCTGAGCCAGCCTTTTCTGACTCTGTCTCTGCGGACTTCATGGCTTAGTCTCTCTAGGTGTGATGGCATGTCGTGGGGACAGGAGAGCCCATCGATGTCCTCTGGGGGAGTGTGTCCAGTGTGTGGATGGCGTCTTCCTCCTCCTTCCTTTGCAGTTTGATTGGAGGGCAAAGAGATAAATGGCTCTGCAAGGCCTGTTCCCCCCCCCCCACCCCCCTTGCTCTCTGGTGATTGGAGTGTGCTGGAGCGTGCGTGTGTGCTGCTGCTGTAGCTAGTTCTCTGCCTCAACCTGTGAGCTACACTACCTGCGGGCCAGGCCAATCCATGAACTGTGTCACTAGAGTGCGCGGCTCCTTTGAGATCTGCTTCACCCCGCTGCTGGGCGCCCATGGCTTGAGCTGGAGGATGGTGGGTTCCGTCGCTAGCGTTGCTTGCATTCGACATCCCGTCTGAGCCTGCTTCGCTTAACTCTCGAGCTACTGACTGGTGGCGAGCCACCCTGCTGCTTGCTGCCTGTGGGAGGACTCTGCTGCTTGCTGCCTTGTCCCAGGGAGAACTCTGCTGTCTGCTTACTTGACCTTGGACCTGGTAGCCTACATGAGTTGAAGGACATCCAGTGTATTAACTATTCTACTGCAGTGAGTTGAACTGAGCTCTATGTACTGCTGTGTGGATGAATTAGCTGTTATATTTCTACTCGCTGTATAAAATTATCCTCTTATACATATACAGAATCACGAGTGACCTGGTTTCATTGCTCCAGAGAACCCTGCCTAACACAGCTGTGAACTTTGGGGAGCTGACTGTTGGGCCTTTCTTCCGAGGCACCTTTGGGTTAGTGGTGGAGAACAGAGCCACTTGCACACACTACGGACTCATATTGTCCTTAGGAGCCATCGCATCGGTTCTGACCCCTAGCGACTCTGCACAAAACAGGACGAAACACTGCCCAGTCCTGCGCCATCCTCACTGTTGTCCCTGTGCCTGAGCCTATTGCTGCAGGCACGGTGCCCATCCATCTCGTTGAGGGCCTGCCTCTTTTTTGCTGCCTCCACTTCACCAAGCACGACGTCCCTTCTCCACGCACTGCTCTCTCCTGACAGCACGTCCAAAATATGTAAGACGACGTTTCCGTGTCCTTGCCTTTTCGGAGGACTCTGGCCGTGTCTCTCCCAGGACAGAGCAGTTGGTCCTTTTAGCAGTCCAGGGTGTTTTCAATATTCTTTGCCAGCACTGCAATTCAAACGCATTAATTCTTCCTCGGTCTTCCTTAATCGGTGTCCAATTTCACATACACTTGAGGCAATGGAGAATACCATGGCTGGGGGTAGGTGCACCTTAGGGACACCTATAGACATGTGCAATTGTTAATAAAATGGAAATTTCACTGGAGATGCTAGTTTGTAAAGCCTGCCTGCGTCTCCACCCTCTTCTGCCCCATCCGTTTTTCATGACTGCGTAGTACCCCGTAGCTGGGATGCCATCGATGAATCAGAGCTGGGGCGGATGCATCCATTCCTGCGAGCTCTGCTCTGCTGTGGCCACAGCACAAACAGATGGTGGGCAGAACCAATTAACCTCTCCTGCTCCCTCTGCCCTGGAGGGCAGCATCAGTGAGAAGGCTAATGAGAGTCCAGCCTTGGGGCCTGGGGGCCTGGGCTAGGTCAAAGTCATGGGTGTTGGCAAAAGGCAGATGAAGGAGCCGTCACAAGTACAGCATGTGCCTGGAAGTGGGTCTGGTGGGGAGCGCAGCGGCCATCAATGCTGAGTCTGTGGGAAGGAGACAAAGAAGCCAGCAAGCTGACCTTGACTTTGCTGACAAAACAAAAATAAACAACATTGGCAGCCCCCCCACCTCCACCCACCAACTTCTTCTGAGTGTACACAGAAAAAGTGCAAGGGTTTAATGCAAAATGCCAATTTGCTCTCTGCAGGGTGATGCTGTGAGAGAGGTTTTTATTTTTTCCTTAGCGGTTATTTTTCTTTTCTGATTTTCCCATAATGAGCGTCCATCACTTTTGTGAGAGGTAATATATTAAGAAAGGAAAAAGAGGGAAGTCCTGGGGAGCAGTGGTCTTGGGGCGAAGCTGTGGGGAGGTGAGGGCTGTGCGGAGATGAGGCAGGCCGTGGGTACTGCCCGGAGAGGTGGCTTCAGGGAAGAAGGACTGCGTTCAAGAAGTGGGTTGGGAATCTTTCTGCTCCAAATGGTTGTGAGGGGGGCTGGGCCGAGCATGTAGAAGCTGGGGCTTAGCCCCTGGGCTGGTCAAGATGGAACGACCCTTGCCGAGTCAGAGGGAATGCTGGAAGGAAAGACATCATGACAGTTACAAAAATCTGCTGTTACCTTGAGGAAGGGGTGGAGTCTAGCCTGTCCATCAGGTCCCAGCTTGATGACCTCATGTGGAGGCGCAATGGAGATAAATAGCCAGTGGAGGTCACACACACTCTCTCCTTGCAAAACATTTCTGTTGACAAGCCCCAGGGAGCTATGCTGATGGCAGCCCGAGCCCTGGAGCTGGAGGAGCCACGTGGAGACCCCTGCCAGCGCAGAGATGCTTCCACCGCCACTGGATCCATAAGACTTTCCACCCACTGGCCTGCGATCTTCCTGCATTCAGCGTCATTGCATGTGCTGCCTGAGTCTGAAGAGTAATTTAAAAATTGGTATTGGACATATGGGCGAGTATCAGACTAATGGACTTGGTCTGGACTGGGCTGGGCTGTTTACTCAGTCCAGTGCTCTTGTATCTAAAGTCCTTCCTTAGTCACATATGAGTGTCCCTTGATTTGTTTCTCTGGTCTACCTGGACTAACCCAGACGTCGTGGCCAGCATGCTGATGGGGTGTGGCAACCAGGCCTCACCATGCCTGCCGGGGTGGACACGCAATGTGGCCACCCTCCAGTCGGAGGCGGAGGCAGGCTCCCTGATCGCGGCTCGCAGATCCTGGGCCTTCTGGATGAGGCTGATTAGGAGGGAGTCAGCACTGTTAACCTCTCTTTCTTCTCCTCCGTGTTCACTCATCGCAATGCCCCGAGGAAGGAACCTTGAAAGACAGCGCTCAAATGAGTTTCAGTGACATCTCATCTTACGCTGAAGGGGCTGTGCTGGTTTTTTATTAAAGTTCATTACTTTCAATTACGGAAGAGGTGGCTTGGTGGGTTTATGTGTTAAAACTAATTGAACGGTTTCCCCCGCTCTTCTCCCCAGTGTAAAACATTCTCACCCTTTGGCGCAGGTGGGGGAAAAAAGCAGAGAAAAATTTCTTCATTTTCAGGAAATGTATTTATCCTTGAAGGGCATGGAGGATTGAAGAAAATGTAATGGGCCTCAGTGAAAGTTAGTGAGGAAGAGGTTGCGGGGCTGTGAGCTAGCCCGCACCCCTGCTAGTCCTGCATGCACATGGTGTGCTTGTGGGGGGATGGGGAGGGTGGGGGGGCTGTGCTAGGCTTGGGTGCTCTGGTCAGTGAGGGCATCCTTGGCGATTTTACCTGGGACCAGGTTGATGGAGGGCGGATGGGAGCAAGAATGGATTAGGTCTGAGACCAACCGACGGCCATCTCATCTTATTTCTCTCTCCCACTTTCACAATGAGGTTTCTTGACTGGAAAAAAAGAGAAAAGATTATTGCTGGAGATCTTGCTTGAAAGCAGCTGAGATAGGGAGGCTGGTCTTCCATGGGGCTGGGAGGGTTTCATAAAACGTGTGGGGTGAGGGGCTGGGACGTGGCAGATAGGCCTCTCACCCAGGAACCTTGGCTCTGCACTTGGAGACACCCATTCGCCTGGCCCTTTCTTTTTCTGAAGCACTTCTGGAAGGAAGTTGGGCCACCCAGTGAGAGGGCGAGGTGCACCTGGGGATCAGGTGGGCTGTTTGTTCTCTGTGCTGGAGGGAGGTGGAGGATGGGAGGTCATGGCTGTCCTCTCTGGCCAGGGGCTTCACAGGGGCTGTTGTGATGGGGACAAGAGCGACAGCACGTTCATCTTTCCAGATGACAGACAAAGTGCACACAGCAAGATTGGGGCTGAGGAGTGGTGTGCCTTGTCCTAGTGGGAGCAGAGGCCTCTGGGGGCTGATTCCTTGACTCCATACATTTCTTTAAGGAGCCCTGTGGCGTAGTGGTTAGCGGTTGGGCTGCAAAGCTAGTAGGTCAGCCCTTCAAAACCACCAGCCTCTCCTTTGGAAAAAGGCTGGGTTTTCTTCTTTCATAAAGAGCTCGAGTCTTGGAAACCTAAAGGGCAGTTCTGCCCTGTTCTATAGGGTCGCGCTGTGAGTTGGAATGGACTCAATGGCAGTGAGTTTGGCTTTTGGTGGCGTAGTGGTTACGCGTTGGGCTCCTAACCACGAGGCCAGCAGTTTGAAACCCCCAGCTGCTCCTCAGGAGAAAGACGGGGCTTTCTGCTCTGGTCCGAAGAGTTGCAGTCTCAGAGACTCTCAGAACTCTACCTTGTCCTGCAGGTGTCACGAGTCACCTTAGACTCGAGGGCAGTGACTGAGTGCTTTTCTTTCTTTCTTTTTAAAATGGTCACGTTTGTGAAGTTGACAGAGCATATTCATTTTCCATTCAAAAGTTTACTCACATTTCATTTGGTCACGTGAGTTTTAATTCCCTCATTGTGGCAACAGCCCTCCTCCTTCTTCCCTGCATCTCTGTGTCCCTTCTCTCCCTTCCTGCCCCTTCCCGCGGTCCGACTTCACTTTGGGGCCAATGCTGCCCTTGGTCCTGCATAGTGACTCCTTCTGAGAAGCCTGTTCTTCATGACTTAGCGGAAGAGGGGAGGTCGGGGCATAGGAGGAGGGTCTGCTAGTCTGGGGGATCTGTGGGCGGGAAGGGGGCGGCTGCTGTGGGGCCGAGCCCATACATCTGTCTGAACCTCCAGGAGGTGACTGCCTGAACCTCCCAAGGAGTCTGACCTCGCCTCCCTGTGAGCTTCTCCTGGCCCTTTCCGCTGAGCATTGCCCAGCACTGAGGATTTGCAGAGGGATTATACAGCAACGAAGGAACAGTCCGCAGTGGCCTGTAGCTGTCTGGTTAGCAAGGAAGATTTCACATGTTCATACTGGGCTGAGGCGCCCTGGTGGCATGCATCATGCTTACACGTAAGGCTGCTTACTGCAAGGTCAGCGGTTCGAAACCACCAGCCACTTGTTGAGGCTTTCTAATCCTGTAAGGAGTCTCGGAAATGCACAAAGGCAGTTCTACCCTGTCTTGTTGGGTCGCCAAGAGTCGGCCTGGACTGGATGGCAGTGAGTTTGGCTTGTTTGGTTTGTGTCTGACTGAGGGTAGGAAGAGTCTCAGCAGACCGGTGCAGCCTGGGATGTTCAGGTGGCGGTGACGTGGACTCGTGTGAGGCTTCATAAGCGTGAAGAGCATCTCTTGGGCTCTGTAGGATCTGACAGGAAGCCCTTTGAGGGAAGGCCATTCAGGCTGGTGCGAGAGACCAGTGTGTGAGGGTGGAGGACAATGGGGAGAGGTCCAGTCCTGGGGTGCAGGTGAGTGAGGGGAAGGGGAGAGCTGAGTCAGGGGGCAATGGATGTCAGTAGTGGGGAGCCTCATTCTCGAGGACTCATATTAGAGCCGAAAGAGGAAGGCTTAGTGGTCTGAGGCGCCTCTTTTGATAGGCTGACCATTGGGCTGAGGTACACTTGGGGGAGAGAGGAGGATGTGGAGGCTGATGGGGAAGGTCAAAGAGGATAAGCGTCCTCAGCCTGATCATGACCCAAGAAGGCCTGGCTGAATGGTGAATCGCCCAAATAGGTCCCGGTGCCCAGGCCCCTGCTGTCATGGGTCTTGGTTAGGAAATTGGGAGTCCCTGGCTCTTCTCTCCACTGGGCCACCAAGAGCGAAAGCCTCATGCCCATGTAGAGCTGACCATGACAGCTCTTTCTTCTGTATTGCCCACCTGGATCCTGCCAGTCTTCATACTCACCTGGACCTGGGCCTGCTAAATTGGCCCAATCTCCCTGATCCCCTCTTTCTACCCCCACCCGCCCATACCCTTGGGACCCAGGATCCTGAGCCTCAGACACCCAAACTTGAAGAAAGCTCCTGGCATGCTGAGGACCCTGCCAGTGAGAGGGTTCTTGGCAAACCTCAGGATGGTGGGGTGGTAGGGATGGATGAACCCAGGACTGGCACTTGATACGTACCATTGTATAATTAAAATTTAAAATTTAATAAAGCACACTTTCTGGGAGATGTTCCAGCTCCGCTTACACGCATCACCTGGCTTCTTGCTGACGCAGCGTGTTGGGTGTGCAGCCCTGCGCCCCACCGCCGGATGGCCCACATGGAAAGGTCTGCTGGCTCTTGGCGGTGACTGGTGGTTTGGTCCACACTCACCGGAGTAGGGGGTGGTTGCAGAGGCTGAGACAAGGCCAGGCCAAGTTTATGTCCTTGCCGTTGCTGTTGAAGAGCTCCAGGCTTCGCGGTCCACCCAATGTTTCTACATCACCGGCAATGCCATGGTCTCTGAACCAGTTGTCCCGGGGTGGCCGGAAGTGGCTCTGCCTACGTGGGGGAGGACATGAACAGAGGGGCCAAAGCACAGGCCACAGGGCTTCATGGCGCCAGCACCCAACCTGTGCCGACTTCTTCCTGTCTGACTTCCCTGGAAAGGAAGAGAGGGCCATCCTCAGGGAGCGCCTGGGGCATGCTTGGCCCTCCCCTGGGTTCCGCTGCATAAATGGTCGCTTTTATTATTGGCTGCTGGGCTCACACAGGGCACTGTTCTCCTACGGCCTGGGCCTGGCCTGAGACCGGAGACGGGCAAGCAAAAGTGAAGGGAGGTATTTGGAGGGGTTCTAAGTGCCGTGAGAAGAACCTGTAAGTTGCATGTACCTGCATATGCAATGGGGGTGGGGGGGCGGGCAGGGGGAGGCTTCTGGCAAGAGATGACTCTTGAGCTGGCCTTTTACCCTCAGCAGGGCATCGCAAAGCAAAGATGCGACTGTGAGGACTAAGGAGCGCCTGGCCCAGGCCGTAGCGTGGCGTCATGGTAGGTGTTCTCCGTTGCATCGAGTGCTTGTGAAAGCTGGGCTTTGAAGAGGGAAGACGGAAAACGAATCCAGGCATTTTCAGGGCGGTGCTGGAGAGAAAGACAGACAGCCCCTGGACTGCTCAGAGGACAAACCCATCTGTGCTGGACGAAGCATGTACGGCTTGGGCGCTCCTTGGAGGCAAGGGTGGCCAGGCTTCATCTTAGATACGTTGGACGGGTTGTCAGGACGGACAGGTCTTGAGAAGGATGGAGAGGGAGCAAGAGGAAGGAGTGGATTGACACCCACGGGCCCAGGTGTGGGGACGCGAGGACGGCGCGGGGCGTGCAGGGTCTCCTTCTCCGTGTGTAGGCTGGCCATGGGTTGGAATGGACTCAATGGCATCCAACAGGAGCAGAGGATCCTGACCAACGCTCCCTCGGCCAGAGACAGTCAGCATCCAAGGGGATCAATCACCCGGCTCAGCCAGACCCGTGCTAATGTGAGGAGCCTGGGACCTAGCTCGGTGGTCTTCCCCCCAATGACCCGTGACCCCAGTGGAACCAGGAGAAAGAACACCAGACAGGTCCCAATCGAGGGACAGGCTACACAAGTCTCCACCCGCTACTCACCGTCTCGGAACGGATTCCGCCTCACGGCGGCCGTGTGGCCCAGAGTAGAACTGCTCCCACCGAGCAGCTGATGTGCTTGACCCCTCCCTGCCCGGCGACCTTGTGGCTAGCAGCCTAACACTCGGCCCACTCCGCCCCCGGAGCCTCACAGCCGCCAAGGTCATACAAAGAAAGGCAAGGCTGAGACAGTTTGACAACCCAGAGGAGCCTCAGGGGCCATTGCAGCTAAATGCAGCGAGGCGCCCCTGTTGGGATCCTGAGAGAAAGAAAGAAGGGGCACCAGGGGAAAGCCCAGGAGGCCTGGGTAAATAACAAATCATCTCCCACTAGTGATTGAGGGGGGAAAGAATCTCAGCTCATTTTCTCTGAAAAAGGAAAAGCCCAGAGAAGTTTGAGATCCGACGAGGGTCCCCAGGAAGTTTAGAGGAATCAAGACTCTCACTAAGGCCGGAACCCAAACCCTCCTTGCTGCTCGGCCCACTAATTAAAACGACGGCCATAAAGTCAAACCGAGGCTGCGGCAGGCGGGTGGGTCCCCTTTGTACCTAAGCATTCTGGGTAGTGGCTGTTGAGCATCTGTCTACCCGGTGAGCCTGACCATCGACCCACTCAGCACCTGGTGGGGCTTCTGAGCGGGGAGCTCACAGCCTGGTGGGAGACTCATGACACCCCAGGCGGTGGGTGGGGGGGAGGGAATGATCACTGCTGTGAGTGGTGGGTCGGGGAGGCCTCCTGGGTGAGGGGTGCTCTAGGCTGAGTTCCTAGGCTGAAGGCTAGGGTGAGCACAGGCCTCAGAGGGGAAGGAGGACCCCAGAGACCCGCGGGTGCCACTGTGGATGGTGGGGGTCCTGCTTAGAGCTGTCCCCTCCTTAGACACGGCTGTGCCGCCTGGGACTGGGTAGAGCCCCACAGAGCAGTTGGAGTTGTAGCATTTCAAACACACACACACACACACACACACACACACACACACACACACACACACACACAGAGAGAGAGAACTGAATATCATTTGGCCCAAGTTCCCGGAGCCAAGAGCGCAGCTCGAGATTTGCATGAAGGCCGTGGACGGTCTGGAGCTCTCTGTTGTCACGTCGGGCTTTCCTTTCAATCGCTATTTATTTTTAAATCTCTGTCTAATGTATAAAACGCGCTCAGGCGCTCGAGGCCACCGCCTCTCCGTTCAGCTCTGTTTCTAAAATCCCATTTATGGAGGACAAATAGCTTTTGGGTAAAAGAGTCTTTGCTTCTTCAAAGAAAACAGTTAGAGGGCTCTTCTCTCCCAACTGTGCCTGACAGTGGTTCGGGCAGCAAAGTGAGATGACTTTAATTCCATCTAAACTCTCTGAGGGGCTGGCTGTCAAGGGAGGCAGCTGCTATCTTTGTTGCTTCTTTCCTTATAAAACTTCTGTGTGGCTTTCCTTGGGGTGTGCGTCTTCAGCTGGGTTCTCTCCAGTGAAGCTTAAATATGTATATCCACAGAGAGGCTTCTCTGAAGGGAACGGCTCCCACCGTGGCAGAGGGGGGCAGGCTTCATGGCTGTGGGTCACATGCCAGGCCGGTGGCTTCTCTTGACTCACGTAACTGCAGAGGTGAATGAATCCCAGGCTGGCAGGGGAGGTGGCAGGCCGCTGACAACAGCTGGGTGCTGTTCTCGAGACCAAAATGATCCATGCAGCATCCAAACCTAGCAAAGAGCACGCCGATGTTCCCAGGGCATCCACACCTTGGAAGCAGGCCTCTCTTCCGGGGACTGATCTTCCAGTTGATGGGCGGCAGGCATATAGCAGATGTCATCATGGAAGTGATTTTGTTAGATTTCATCACGGGGGATGGCTACATCGTAACTGAAGAGCCACAGAGCATCTTGGCCCGGCACAGTTGGCACAGAGCCATGGCTAGCACAAGGAGGGTGGGTGGGTGGCGATGGTGGCGGCACGGGTGAGGCGCTCTGCCTGCCACAGCACCTCAGCACGCAACTCCAGGGATGGACCTTCCTTGACAGACTCTCTCAGAAGGACGCTTTGTGATTCCGACCGAGGATCGTGCGTTTGCTAAGTTTGCATTTGTGTGTGTGAGCCCCCTGGACTAGGAAGTCCACCAGCTAGAGTTGTGTTATTTGGGCACCAAAGGTGAAGTATGGGGACACAGAGGAAGGGCTTCACCGAGGGAGGAAAGTGGGTCAGAGAAGGCTTTCATGTTGAGACAGCTGTGGACAATTAGCAGTGGTCAACTTTCTGGCTCTTTCTTCCTTTAGCCAGGCAGGGGCACACTGGGACTGCCATGTGCAGCTTGACACCTTGAGAGGTGAGGCATGCCATGAATGGGGACATGGCTGGCATTCATAGTTGCTCAAGGGACCATGGAGGTGAGGGGCAGGGCAGAGTCTGTCTGATGTCAGGCAGGTTGTATCTGGCAGGGGCATGGGGCATGGGAGTGTTCCTTATCTTCAGAACCTCGAACTAGTTGGGGACAAAATAGTTTGGGGACAAACAGTGGGGGTGTTATGTCTCCCAGCAAATGGACTCATCAGAGAAGATGTCTTTTCTGGCAGAGAAGGAATTGTCTTGTGAAGTCTGTCTGGGGCCAATGGGAGATGAGTGTGTGCCCCCATCTTAGGTGTGATGTTGGTGGGCCACCCTGGACCTCAAATGAGCTCTCCTGTGGGGACCAGCCTCCCCACAATCGAATGGGCCGAAAAGGTGGTTGTGTAATTGAGGGGTGCATTAAAGAGACACCAGACAAGATAAGGCATGCAAGGGCTCACCTTTCAGTCATGACTTCAGGAGCCAGGTCCAAGCAGAGAGAGTAAGAGTAATGTAATCTCACGATCTCATATAGTCTCAGGCACGCAGGCCACGGTAAGCACACACGTAAGAGGAAGGGGTTATAAAAGAGGTATGCACGTGACAGGAAGGCACATGTGTAACAAGATGGGCAGGCTCTAGAGTCAAGATGGCAGCCTAACCTTGGTCATCTCTTCTCCAGGGGAGCACTCTATGATCCTTGTCAGAAGGGAGTGGGACACACTTAGGATGTTACAGACAATAGGTTCTGATTGCTTTTGATGACAGACAACCTTCAGGCAGAGAGCCATCACGCAGTTGACCTTCAAGGGTATATAGTTGCAGCCATGCGCTTGCAAGTAGCACCTTAAAATTGGCATGATTATGGGGGACATGGTGCGAAAGGACTATTACTTAGGAGAGTGGGGTGCATCTCCAGCCCACGAATGTGAAGGTTCCTTCCACCAGCGCCCTGGTCTCCCAGACTCCTTAATGTATGAAAGCTGAGAGTTTGTCCTCATACACCCTCTTCCCGATTCTGTTTCCCACACCTCTTTCCCAGAGGATCATTTGATTATGATAGCACATCTCAGATCTCTAGTCAGGAGCGAGAGGGGTTTTGTTGCTTCTGCTCAACCTAAAGAGGACTCCGGAGAGTTGGGGCTCCTTGGTGGGGCCTTGAGGACTTGGGGGGCATCTTCCTTGGGAAGTGGCAGCAGGCAAGATTTGAGCACGTTGGCTGGGCTCCGTGGAGTGTGGCTGAGACCTCATAGACATTGGGGCTTGGTGGCTGGAAGTCTGGGTCACGGCGCTGAAGCTGGGGATGGTCTTCTGGAAGCTGGGCCAAGTGCTATGCCCATTAGTGAGCCTAGGGGGAGCCAAGCCCATGCAGTTGGTTTCTTGGCATCTGCTGGCCTGGTTGCTGCCACCAACATGCTTCCAACATGGGACAGCAGGCAGGGTCTGGCTTTGGGGTTTTCTGGGTCATGTTGTGAGGTCACCTAGCCTGGCTTTGCCTCTGGTTTGTTTTTGGATTCATGGCCTTAGTGTTGTCATCTCTAAAGTGTGAGCAGCTGAGCCCATGGTGGGTGTTCAATGCTGTGTTGTGCAAGGTCCCCTTCTCCCGACCCTCTATGCAGTGCAGTGGTTCTCAACCTTCCGAAGGCCACCACCCTTTCAAGCAGGTCCTCATGTTGTGCTGACTCCTCCAACCATGAAATTATTTTCATTGCTACTTCCTAACTGTCATTTTCTTAGTTATGAATCAGGTGACCCCTGTGGAAGGGTCGTTCGACACCCAGGAACTGCTGTTCTATGGGGACCCAGGTGGACCATAGGCCAGTGGAACAGAACGCCTGCCAGGGCTGCTTCTCCAGTGACTCAGCTCTGGAATCAGTCAGAGGCGGAATGTGATGAGGAACTCAGCAGCCAGGGTCTCAGAATAGCTCTTCCGACAGCTTGGGATGGGTGAAGAGCACTAATTTTATCTGCCTGCATTTCCTCGATTCACAGTGATGGCAAAATGTCCTTCCCAGACAAGACTGGGCTATTCACAGTGGCTTTTGCAAGTGGATAGGGCCCCAGGGGGCTGTGTGTCACCCAGGATGGTCCATGTGAGCACAGGGAGCCCCGCTGCCAACGCCTCTTTGTCTGGAGAATGGCCAGTCTCTCTCCTGCAGAATCCCATGCTGCCAAGCACCCTGCTCTGGGCGCAGCGTCTTGTCTGGACGTTGGTCAGAGTGAGGGACTGCTGCTGCTGCTGTTGCTCCCACCTCCTGGTGTCCCCACACACAGTGCGATGCTGCCCGGTCCTGTGCCATCCCCACGATCAGTTTGGGATCCATCGAGTTCTCACTGGCTGACTCTTGGGAGGAGAGCACCAAACCTTCCTTCCGAGTCTGTCTCAGTCAAGGACACGGAGTCAAGGACTTCTTGGGCATCACAGCCACACACTGGCTTCCCCGCTGCTCCCTTTGTACAAGTGGGAAGAAGAAACACCAGTTTGCCAGGCTCTTCTCAGGTCCTAGAATAAGAGAGAGGCAGTGCAGGGGCTGGGGTTCCTCCCTCTGGCCCCGGGGCTCTGGCCGTCCTGCCCAAGAGTGGCAAGGCTCCTCCCAAGTTATTTTCTCTTTCTCCCACGTCCTGGAGCCATGCAGTCCAATAGGGTAGCTAATTGCCATGGGGGCCTGGGGAGCATGTGGAAGGTGGCTAGACCGAACTGAGATGGGCTGAGTGTAAACTGGATCCCAGATCGTGACGGCTTAGTAGGACAATGAGAATGTGGGTGGAAAGGGGAAACCGATTACAAGGTTCTACATATAACCTCCTCCCTGCGGAATGGACAACAGAAAGTGAGTGAAGGGAGATGCCGGACAGACAACTCATATCACAATCCATACATCCATCCATTGTGCCAAGCACGTTTGTACATTTGTTGCCATCATCATTCTCGAAACATTTGCTTTCTACTTGAGTCCTTGGTATCAGCTCCTCATTTTCCCCCTCCCTCCACACTCCCCCCTCCCTCATGAAAAATGAGGAGCTGATACCAAGGACTCAAGTAGAAAGCAAATGTTTCGAGAATGATGATGGCAACAAATGTACAAACGTGCTTGGCACAATGGATGGATGTATGGATTGTGATATGAGTTGTCTGAGCCCCAAATAAAATAATTACAGTAAAAAAACCCGAGAATGTAAGCTTAGTAATTTTAGTATTTTTTTGTATTGACTATATGTTGAAATGATTATACGGTGGGCATTGAAGGCTAATAGAATTTATGGTAACAAATATTTTCTTTTGATGTGGCCACTCCAAACTCAAAAACCAAATTCACTGTCATCGAGAGGATGCTGAATCATAGTGACCCTGTGGGACAGGATAGAGGCTGTAACTCTACCAGAGTAGAAAGCCCCGCTCTTCTCCCACCGAGTGGCTGGTGATTTTGAACTGCTGACCTTGTAGTTATCAGTCCCAGGCATAACTGCTAGCCCACAGAACAGTTAAAATGGCCCATGTGAAAATTCCACATGTGAAAGTACCACGGACTGCTAAACGAGCTAACGGATCTGCTCTGGAAGGAGTACTGCCAGAGTGCTCATTAGAGGCTAGGGGGGTGAGACTTCCTTCCATGTACTTTGGACCTATTATCTAGAGAGACCAGTTCCTTGGACATCGGGCTTAATAAAGGGCGGTGAAAAAGAGGAACCTTGTTGAGATGGGTTGAGGCAGTCTGCAACACTGGGATCAATGATAAAATATAAAAACCGGGAGGGCCGAGTGGTGCTTCCTTCGGGGCACACAGTCACCCAGTCGGAACCTGCAGAAGAGCAACCAGCAAACAGCGATGCCAGGGAGGAAGGATTGGTGGTGGCTATGTTAATGAGGAGGAGGAGTCTGCAAGATGAGGCTATGTCTTTGGAGTCAATCTCTTCGGAGGTATGAAAGCCAAAACCACACTCTGCCCTTGAGTTAATGCTGACTCAGAGCGACTCCCTGTGGATCTCCGAGTCTGTTTCTGATTTTCCAATTGCCGATCACAGAGATCGAAGCCCAACGCGTAGCCACTGCGCCACCGGGCTCCCTTTGAGACAGCCAAGAGATTAAACAAGCAAGCAGAGATCCGAGGCCTTCCTTTCACCGGGAAGAGGAGACAGTGGACCTGTGAACCACATGGGCCTAGGGGGAAACTGATACGAAGACACAGGAGATCTCAGACGAACACCAAGCCCATAGATCTCAGAGCCTTCAGAGTTGGCGGCCTTCCTCTCGAGCTGGCACACCGAGGTTCCACTCTGGGCTTCGGAACTCGTAGAGAATGAATGTCTGTTGGCTCAAGACACTTGCTGTGGTCTGCCTGTCCAAGCAGCACTGGGTAACTAGACAGCTCGTCACCAGCTTGTGCTTCTGTGGTTCTGGCCAAGGCCCACCCGAGTCTCCCACCTGGAGCACAACGGGCCTGGGCCTCAGAGCTCCTTACCCGTTAGCACCCCAGGAATCAGCCCCGGGGGCTGGCCCAGGGGGGGGACTAGCGCCCCGGGGGAGGCCTTCGGAGAGCCTTCAGACAGGAGAGTCCGCTATGGAAGGCTGGACTGGTCCGAGGGAACAGTATCGTGGTTTGAGGGAGGAACGGTGTGGCGTCTCTGCTGGTGGTGGAGACAGAGAGGAGAAGCATTTTTTGGCGAAAGGCCTTCCTCCAAAGTCAATGCCTGCGAGCTTTTGGGTTTCCGCTGCTGCTGCTAGGTGGTCTCAAGTCAGTTGCGACCCTCTGCACAATAGAACGAAACGCTGCACAGTCCTGCGCCCTTCTCACGAGTGTTCCCCTGCCCGAGCCCGTGGTTGCAGCCCCTGTGGCCATCCATCTCAGTCAGGGCCTTCCTCTCTTCTGCTGCCCCTGCACTTGACCAAACGTGACGTCCCTTTCCAGGGTCATGTCTCTCCGGACGGCACGTCCAAAGCCTCTAAGGAACACCAGCCAGACAGACTGGGCTGTGCTTCCAGCTGTCCGTGGTACTGTCCGCATTCTTATAGTCAACCCCAATGGAGACTTCAAACAGAGCTCCCTGCAGCTTGAAGGTTGTCTCAGTGAGTCTGAGTGGAGCCTGTCTGCCTTCGCCCTGCCCTCCGTGACTTTCCCAAGGCTGGGCTTGACCGGCACGCTGGATATAATCCTTGGGGCCAGGAGCCTGGGGCTGGGAGAGTGTGGACACAACCGTGGTGGGCTGGCCCTTGAAGACTTGCCCTCAGCCGCTTCTGTCTGAGGGTCTTTCTTCCAGGCCTGAACTTTGAGATGTGCCCAAAGACCTGGGCCGGGCTGGGGGATGCCATTAGGAAAGAGGTGCTCACGCTCAGAGGCTGGAGGACATGCCTTCAGCCCGCCAAGGGTATGTCTCTGAGATGGAGGGGGGGTGTGGTCCTTTAGGTGGTGGCAATGGGGGTCCCAGGGAAGAGGCCCCTGCCTGCGGACAGAAAGGCTGGGAGTGCAGCACCGGCTGGAGGGGCGTGGAAGGCCAAAGGACTGACTGCCCTGGGGAACCCCCCTGCCCCCACCCTGCCCACCCCAAGCCAGAGGCTGTCTGTCTGCATGGGGCAGACCCTGAGGGGTTTTGGGTCCAGTCTGTATCCAGTTGGATGCTGGACAGGCTCCTGGCCACATTCTGAAAAGCAGGGCCGGCCCCTGCCAGACAGGCACTGGGGTCTGGGCACATTCTTGGCTGCCAGGACAGACTTTCAGGACGGTGCCTCATTCTGTTTTATTCTGTAGTTTCCTTAAAACTTGAACATTGTAAAACTTGCCCCAACTGCCTTGGATTGGGGAAGTGGATTTGCTTCCACTTCACGAGGGGGTCAGTGCAGAGGCTCTCCAGGATAGGGAGAACAAACAGCCCAGGAAGTTCCCTACCTTCCTAATGCCATGACCTTTAATACAGTTCCTCATGTTGTGGTGACCCCCCCAACCATAAAATTATTTTTGTTGCTACTTCATAACCGTCATTTTGCTACTATTATTAATTATCATGTAAATAAATATCTGATACGCAGGATGCATTTTCACTGTTATAAATTAAACATAATTAAAGCATAGTGATTAATTGTAGTATGAGGTTGGGGGAGCAGCCCCCCACTGCTAGTCATGTGTTCCATAAGCACAATTGTACGGTTGAGATATATATTATATTAAAGTCATTGAAAGCACGAGAGATAAAAGATACATTGCAATAATGGGGTCAGACACATTTCATGGTAGCATTGCTCACCTCAGCCCCGCATGGTGGTCCACATGGAGAGAGGGGGAAGGGAAGGAGGACAAGGGAAAAGGGAAAGAGGAGGAGAGGGAGCTGAGGAGAGAGGGGGGACAGACCAGCGAGAGAGAGCTCTCTTTCACCAACCCGGGCCTATATACCTTTTGGGGGTGTGCAAGCCCACTAATTACAGGTAGACATGTGTCACAGGAAGGGTTGCACTACAGGTTATACAGCAATGAGGGGGTGGTCTAGGGACATACACGCAATAGGAAGAGGAGGGATTGGGGGTACACATGTGACAAGATGGGCGGATCCTAGAGTCAGGATGACAGCTTAGCTTTGACCTGTTCTCTGGATCTCCATAGGAACCATCATCAGTAGGGTGTAAACCCCACCTACAGGTGCCAAGCAAATGGTCCTAAGCTTCAGGGAGAAGTAATCCATTGTTTCCAGCAGCAGGGAGCAGGCCCATCCCTGTGGTGAGGGAGACAGCAGTCTGCCTGCAGAGAGGATCTGACCTCTCCCCACAATTAATCACAAAACAATATGTAATTATATATTGTGAAACATTTATTTCTAATGACAAATCAATGAAATTTTGTCTTGAAGCATGATGTAGCATGGGTAACAGTCTTCACGCCGGGTACTTGTCTGTGGGAGCATCTGCATGTGGGTGGGCCCGCCTGGAGATGGACAGAGGATCGGTGTCTTGGTTCCTAAGACCATTGGAAATACGTGTTTTCCGATGGTCTTAGGCAAGCCCTGTGAAAGGGTCATTCGACCCCCAAAGGGGTCGCGACCCACAGGTTGAGAACTGCTGCCTTTGGGGGAGTAGCAGGCGGGGCATCAGGAGAGGCCACTTACTACACACACACACACACACACACACACACACACCCCAATACCTTTTCAACCCGCTAGGCCAGCTCCAGCGCCCCTTCGGGCAGGAAGCCTTCTGGGTCTCCCTCTGTACTTTCCCCAGTGCTTTGCATGGATTCTCTCTTTTGTTTTCACCACAGACCTGTGAGCTCTGCTTGCTGTTACTGATTCTCCTCCTCTCTAGTCGAGGGGACTATGGCTCAGGAAATGGATGACTGTCCAAGCTTCCGCCGCTGGCAAGTAGCAAAGCTAAGCTTCTCTGTCAGTACTACTACTGCATACAGCAAGTGCTTAATATGTTGTGTGCGTATTTATTCAGAGACCCAGAGTCAGCTAGACCTGGCTATGCCATGCATGTCGTTGTTGGACAGGTGTGTGCAAATGACTTACACCTTTAGGGCCTGAGAAAGGTCGCACAAGGGCTGATTTGGGCTGCGGTGCCCACCGGACATGTCTGAGGCTAGATTCAGGCCCGCCAGCCAGTGGACGTCTGGGTCACAGACCAAGGAGCTTCCACCTGGTGGGCGTGGCCACCGAGAGCTAGCAGATGGGAACAGGTGTGGCCCACGAACCTCTGAGCGGAGCCGCGTTTTGCATCCAAGGCTGACATCTTGTCCTCCCTGGTTGTTTCTTGGAGACGACTAGGTAACAGGACAGGAAATACGGTCTGGGGGCAAGTCTGTTTCTATATACATTGTAGACGGCTCCACCGCAGCTGTACAAGCCCCCCTTAAAGAGTTAAAGAGCAATTGTGCCCCTTTGAGGCCTAGGCGTGCCCGACCCGAGCCATGGGATTTTCGACCGTCTTATATGCACATGAGAGTTGAACATCGAATCAGGAAGACCGATGCATTTGAAGTGATGCATTTGCATTGTGGTGCTGGCGAACAACACAGAGGACCACGGCCTGCGAAAGAACAGGCAGCTTCGTCCTGGAGGAAACAGAGCCAGCGTGCTTCTCAGGGATGAGGATGGCGGGACTTCCTCTCACATACTCTGGGCGTGCTATCAGGAGAGCCCCGCCCCTGGAAGCCAGCATCCTGCTTGGTAAAGTTGACGGGCAGGGTTGGGGGGGGGGAAGGAAGAAGGCCTTCAGGAGCTGGGGTGACGGCAGCTGCAACCATGGGCTCAGGCGGCAGCACCTGGGAGGACGGTGCGGGGCCTGGGAGCGTTTCACTGTGCTGTGCATAGCTTGCTATGAGTCAGAACCCGCGTGCCAGCACAGCAGCGGCCATTGTAACTGCTGGAAGACAGATTTTCCTCCCGGCTTTGAGGACGTAAGCTGCCACGTTGTGCAGAGGGTCAGGTGGCCAGGACATGAGGGCCACCCCGAAGAGCTAAGAGGGACACCCAACTCTCGGAAAACAAGGACCCCAGTCTTACAGCTGCAAAACACTCAACTTTGCCGACATCCTTAACGTTCTTTTCTTTTGATAGCCCCCTAGGGGCGGCACCCACCATTCCTGGAAGTACTACAGTGCCAGGCCGATGCGTGGAGTGGAGGGAGCAAGCTTCTGGGCCAACTCCCACTTGCAAACATACATTTAACATGTTCTCCTCAGATAGAGGACGTATCAGATATTAAACTGATAAGAACCAATACTACACTTGCTCTTAGCCAAGAGGCCGAGAAGCGCTATCCTTAAGGTTCTTAAAAGTGGATCCCACCCCAGTCAAGCCTTCCGATGAGAATGCAGCCCAGCTGAGAACTAGATTTCAGCTTCGGAGACGGAGCAGAGAATCCAAGTGGAGCTGTGTGTACTTCTGGCCCACGGAACTGCGAGAGAGCGCTGGTGGTGCTTTAAGTCACCAAATCGTGACTGTCTGTTCAACAGCACTAGACACTGAATACCCCAGGGAGTACCGCCATCTGGGTTTCTGGTGGCATCTGGGTCCTAGGCAGTCAGGGCCTGTGGTGGCAGGGGCTGTTGCCTGGGTTGTGACTTCCCTGGTGGTCCAGTTCTTGATGGCCTGCTTGAGACCCCTCTGGCCCCCCCACACGGCTCCCCTCGTCACATGACAGCCCAGTTTTTATGGCCTTGCACAACCACAGTTTATTGCCGAATTAGTAGAAATAACAGCAGCGTTTTAGTGGCTGATTGGGAGCTGTATATTAGCCATCGTATTAATAAGTGCACAGTGACAGGAGACCAGAGAGAGTGAGGAAATGAGACACGGTATTTATCCCCTGTGCAAAGTCTTTTTTATTATTAAAGACACTGGGTTAACTGACAGTAGATTTAATGCCTGCCGGTAATTTTATTGGATCCTCAGCAGCCCTGGGCCTTTGCTGTAGCCTGGGCTCTCAGGCCCTTCTCTGGGTCCACCGACTGCTCCGTGGCGTTGCCGGCCTAGGCCGATGTAGACGTGGGCACTTTGCTGGGGCTTCACCTGGGGCTACAGAAAATGGAGAGTCGCTATGAGAAGGGGTGGGCTCCTCACCCATTTGGAGATGGGCAGTATGCAGTCCGAGCAAGCGCTTAGGTTTCTGAGGGAAGGGGGTCCTGCAAGAGTGTCAGGATTAGTGCGAGCCCTCTCTGGCCTTGGCACTCACTGCGGGGCTTTGATCCTGCTGTGGGAGACACGGCGCGGGAGGGTCTTGTGTTCTGGGGTCAGCCAGCCTATGCTGTGTCTCCTCCAGCTGGGCTGCTACCCAACGTCATGCTGGGTGTGGTGGACTGGGGGCCACAGGGCTGAGGGCACCAGGTGGGAGGAATTTGCGGCCCTGGCCGCAGAGAGTGTTAACAGCGGTGCATGTATTCTAGAATGCTGTATCGTTTCACAGCAGGCCAGGTGTGCATTGGGGCTGCAGGCTTTCACCATGCCTATTCGATCTGTCTGCTGAGCAGCTCCTCTAAGAAACTGGGCTAGAACGGAGACACGCTCTGCACTGGGATCAGAGGGAGGCTTGTTAACAACCCGGGCCATGCACATAACACAACTTTGCTGGCTGCAGTTGCGGTGGGCTCGAAGCATTTACTGATCAAAATCAAGGAGTGTAGACTGTTCGGTCAGGAGCACAACTCAATGCAAAGAGAACAAAGATCCTCACACCTGGATAATCAATCAACAACATCATGCTAAGCGGAGAAAAGACAGTGAAGCGGTCCAGGATTTCATTTTGCTTGGACCCGCAACCAGTGCTCATGGAAGCAGCCAGCCAAGAAGTCAAATCATGTATCACCTTGGACATACCTGCTGCACCTCATAAAGTGTTGAAGAGCAAGAACGTTACTTTGAGGGCTAAGGTGTACCTGACCTTGGAAAGAGGGGCCAGATTTCAACCTGGTGCCCCAAGATGTGAATGCAACATACCGGCATGAAGCAGGGAACCAGTAGAGAGGTCTGAGGGGCCGGCGCCAATCCCAACTATGTGGACATCCACCCCTCCCCGCGGAAGAATTCACTTCAGAGGACGACACTGATGCTGCAGCTCAGGGAGAGGGACATGTCTGATCAGAGCACATGGGACCAAATGAAGGGGGAGGAAGAGAGAATGGGGCACATCCTGGCCCACCAAGCTTTGAGGACTTTACAAATCCAGCTAGACCGGAGGATGTATACTGATATAGATAGGAACTGGAAACACAAGGAATCCAGGACAGATGATCCCTTCAGGACCAGTGGTGAGAGTGGCCATATTGGGAGGGTGGAGGGAAAGTGAGTAGAAAGGGGGAACCGATCACAAGGATCTACATATAACCCCCTTCCTGGGGGAGAGATAACAGAAAAGTGGGTGAAGGGAGACATCAGATAGTGTAAGACATGACAAAATAATAATAACTTATCAAGGGTGAGAGAGGGAGGGTGGGAGAGGGAGGGGAAAAATGAGGAGCTGATACCAAGGGCTCAAGTAGAAAGAAAATGTTTTGAGAATGATGATGCTAACAGATGTACAAATGTGCTTGACACGATGGATGTATGTATGGATTATGATAAGAGTTGTGTGAGCCCCCAATAAATTATATAAAAAAAGGTGTATGTGCCCAAGTCATGGTATTTTCAGTGATCTCTTATGCAGGTGAAAGTTGGACAATGAATAAGGAAGACCGAAAAACCCCTGCGTTTGAATGACGGTGCTGGCGAAGAATACGGCGAGCAGGGGACTGCTGGAGAAGGGAACGCATCTGTCTTGGAAGAAGCACAGTCAGAATGCTCCTGGACAGCAGCGATGGCGAGACTTCATCTCAGGTCCTTTGCACGTGTGGTCAGGAGAGACCAGTGCCTGGGAGAGTGGACCTGGAGAAGAGGAGGAGAATTGATGAAGAGCAAGCACCTGTAGGAGGTGGCTGACATAGTGATTGCAAGAAAGGGTTTCAACATTGAAAGGACGGCGCACGCCCCAGGGGCATTTCGTTCTGTCGGACGTACATCGGGTTACTATGAATTGGAACGGACTTGACAGACGTTAACAACAACGTGTACTTTGGATGGGGACTGTACTGAAGACCCTGCTGTAGTCGTTGGCCTGCTGAACACGTCGGCAGAAATGGAGTGGGTAGATGAGAGACGATGAGACATGAGGGGAAGGTAGAGAGCTCAGTAGTGCTGGTAGCCAGCTGTGCTGGCCTGCTCCCTACCGACACACCCTTTGAGACTGCTTTGTGTCCACTCAAAGATCCGCACGGAATCCTTTGTTTGCCCCTTCCACCCACTCCCCCGCCCCTCCCGCTCAGCAGACCGTGGGGGAAAGCAGATGTGATGATAGTCAAGGGTAGCGGTTCTCAACCTGTGGGTCGAGATTCCTTTGTGGGGGGGGGGAGTCGAATGACCCTTTCATAGGAGTCGCTCAATTCCTAACAGTAGCAAAGTTACAGTTATGAAGTAGCAACGAAAATAATTTTTTTTGGGGGGGTCACCACAACATGAGGAGCTGCGTGAAAGGGTCGTGGCGTTAGGAAGATTGAGAACCACTGGTCAAGGGGCTCATGTTGCCTAAAGGCCAGGACAGAATATGGCTTTGGATCACAACAGCCCCGGGTTTACCTCCTGGCTCAATGTTGTGCTGGGCGTGAGGTCAGGGTGAGACTCTCCTGCCCTGTCCCTCTCTGTCTCCAGCTATCTGCGATAGCTACCATCTCTACCTCAGGGTCGATGGGTGTAAGAAGTAAAAGAGAGACCAGATGTCTGTAAAGGACTTAGTACACTGTCCACCACACAGTGGGGGCTTGGTATAGGACACATGATTTTTTTTTTTGCATTCAAACTCATTTATTTTTTAAAAATCATTTTATTAGGGGCTCATACAACTCTTATCACAATCCACACATACATCAATTGTGTCAAGCACATTTGTACATTCATCATTCTCAAAACATATGCTCTCTATCTAAGCCCCTGGCATCAGCTGCTCATTTTTCCCCCCCTCTCCCCGCTACACCCTCCCTCACACACCCCTGATAATTTATAAATTATTATTTTGTCATAGCCTGCACTGTCTGACGTCTCCTCTCACCCACTTTTCTGTTGTCTACTCCCCAGGGAGGAGGTCACATGTAGATCCTTGTAATGTGTTCCCCCTTTCCAAGTCCCCCTCCCTCTACTCTCCCAGTATCCCCACTCACATCACTGGTCCTGAAGGGATCATCTGCCCTGGATTCCCTGCATTTCCAGTTCCCATCTGCACCAGTGTACATCCTCTGGTCTAGCTAGACTTGCAAGGGAGAATTGGGATCATGATAGTGGAGGTGGGGAGGAAGCATCTACGAACTAGAGGAAAGTTGTATGTTTCATCATTGCTATATCACACCCTGACTGGCTCGTCTCCTCCCCAACACCCTTCTGCAAGAAATGTCCAGTGGCCTACAAATGGGCTTTTGTTCTCCACTCTGCATTCCCCACCTCATTCACTATGATATGAGTTTTTGTTCTGATGATGCCTGATACCTGATCCCTTCAACACCTCATGGTCGCACATGGCTGATGTGCTTCTTCCATGTGGGCTTTGTTGCTTCTGAGCTAGATGGCTGCTTGTTTACCTGCAAGCCTTTAAGACCCCAGATGCTATATTTTTTGATAGCCAGGAACCATCAGCTTTCTTCACCACATTTACTTATGCACCCATTTGTCTTCAGTGATCACGTCGGAAGGTGAGCATCGTGGAATGCCAGTTTAATAGAACCAAGCATTCTTGCATTGAGGGGGCACTTGAGTGGAGACCCAATGTCCATCTGCTACCTTAATACTAAACCTATAAATATATGCACATAGATTTATTTCCCCACCCTCATATATAAATATATTTAAATATGTACATACCTTTATTTAAACCTGTATAAATGCCCTTTGCCTCCTACCTCTTTCCTCTATTTCCTTTGACTTTCATCTTGTCCCACTGGCATGCTCAGTCTTCATTTGGGTTTCAGTAATTCCTCTTGGTTACATTACCCTTGAACACGCCTTACCAGGCCTCCTACACTCTCCTCACCACCGATTTGAATCACTTGTTGTTCCCTTGTCCCTGGGTTTGTCAACACTACTACCTTTCCCCCTACCTCCCCTTCTCCCATGTCCCCCTGGAACTGTCAGTCCCATTATTTTCTCCTCCAGATTGTTCATCCAGCCTATCTTATTTAGATAGACCAGCAGAGAGAATAACATGCACAAAAACAAGACAGAACAAAACCAAGCAACAATTTATAAAACAACAACAACAAACCAATGACAAAAACAAAACAAAATAAAACAAGAAAGAAAAGCTTGTAGTTAGCTCAAGGATTGTTTGTTGGCCTTTAGGAGTGTTTTCCAGTTCACACCCTGGCCCCAAAGTCCACCTTCAGCATTCCCTGGGGACCTTGCCACTCCATTCCCTTGCTGTTCCACTGTATTCCCCCAGTGCTTTGCCTCGGTGCGGTGGGATCAGGTCGGGCGCAATTCCCACACTGTGTCTCCGGTGCTGTCCCCCACAGGGTCATGGGTCATTGAGAGACGTCGTGTCTCATAGTGGGGCCAGCCATGTGGTCCTCTCTGTGGACTGGCTGCTCTGAGCAGGAACATCATCTGCAAGGTCTGGTGGGCCAGGATGTGCTCCACTCTTTGCTCCTCCATCTGCTCTCCTGTGCTCCGATCAGATGAAGACACATGAGTTTTAGAAAGACTCAGACTTTTGCCTTCTTAGGGTAACCATCTGGATGATCTCACCTAAACCCACTTCTGGAAAATCCATGCTGAGGCATGGAGACCCTCTACGGAAAGGAGAACTGCTCCCCAGGGTTTCTGCAACGAAGGCTTCACAGGAACAGACAGCCTCCTCTTTCTCCTGGGCAGCAACCAAAGGGTTTGAACCACTGACCTTACGGTTTGCCACCTGGTGCTGCCCCTCCACACCACAAGGGCTCCTTGTCTGGATGATATGGAGGTTAATTTGTTCACGCATTGATTCTTTCTGCAAGTGTTTGACACTGGGTGTTGAGGACACAGTGTCTGGCACAGTGGAGACCCCCACTAAATATTTATTGAATGGCTGACTATGCAGGTGATAGACAAAGTTCCTCCCCTCAGGAAACTCAGCTGGGGGGTGATGGGGGAGGTGGGTGAGTGCCCCCTCCTCTGTGCTTTGACTTCCTGCTGGTGACCATGGGGAGAGAAGGTGGCTCTGGTTCTCTTCCACCTGGAAAAGCCAGTGCAAACCCAGCTACCCCAGGGGCGGGGCGTCCGGGGTAGGACCACACGGACACAGCCTGCATCTCTCAGCCTCATGGTCGGCACTAAAAAGGCTGCCTTCTTTCCCCACCAAGCCAATTCTTCTGCCACAGTGAGCTGAAAGCAGACACAACCTGTGCCCAGTGGAGAGCAAGGCAGTCATTTTTGGGAAACCTTCCCAGTCTGCTCTGGAGAGCTTGAGCTGGCTTCTGGGGTTGGAGAGCCTCTCCAGGGAAGGCTGATTCACTTCTTCTGCTCAGCTCTTTTTGCAGAAAGGCCCTTAGGTCCAGTTTGTAGCTCCGATATCTGGGCGGACTGCTGACCTGCCACGGTTGTGTCTTCACTTCGGAAACAATCAGTGACATCAAGGTCAGCCGTGAGGTCTGCCGTCCTGCCACCAAAACGGGAGGGACTGCAGCGTGTGGAGGGCATTTCACGGGTCCAGGAACTGGCAGTCTTTGAGGTGCCTGGACCTTCACCTTCAGAGGCTAATCGTGCAGAGACCAGCAAGTGACCCGGGGCCTGTGACGGTTCAGGCATTCTGGGGCCAAGGACTGGAACATTTGTGTGATTGTTTATTGCCTCCATTTTTTTAATTATCAGCAAAACTTTAATTACACCTCTCACTAAACCTACTACCTTCTGCCGGCATTTACAAGGCAATAAATTTCCCCGTCTCACCTTACCCAATCCGAACCTCCAATAGAGCTGTGCATATGCACCGGAAGATATTGATTCCCCGGAGAAATTATAAGAACATTTGTTCTCAAGTAAACACAGAGAGAGGCTATTACAACCCCGAGGAAGAGTCGATTGTCTTTGCTTTATTAAACAACACAGCTCTCAATTGGAAGCACAGCTAAATTATCAAGAGATTGGTAGAACAGACAGGCAGTGGCGGAGCTTCTAGTGGAGGATTCAGATGGAGAGGTCAGAAGGGAGGACCTGTCCCCCTTTCTCTGTCTTCCACACTCCCTCATCCAAACCAACTTGCTCCCCGCCAACCCCTTGCCCCCGTTAGCAATGAAGAGGCATTGATTGTGGCTCTCAACTGGAGAGTGGGCAGCTGACTGCAGGTTGGCAGGGATGAAGTTTGCACAAGGCCTGCCAACTGGCTAGTGGCCCCATGTGTATTGGTAGACAGTAAACAAAAGCCTTTTAAAAACTTCTCATGTTACTGGCAGGTGGAAAAGGTTGATGCATTCATCAGCCTAATTTGGAAAATGGGAAATGGCCCATCTTTGCCTTGGAACATCCCAAAATGCATCCCACTGGGCAAAAGAGTGATCAACCATGACTTAGTTCCCAGCAGTCAATCGGAGCCAGAATGTTCCGTTATGAACAATCGCTTCTTACAGGCCCACGGGAGCAATGATGGAATAGAAAAGTTTAAGAATATTTGTACAGTGTTCAGAGGTGTCTCGCTAATTAGAAAACTCAAACTCCACTTGCCATGACTAAATAAATACATGAAATGTGGGGGTGAAGCAAACCCAGTAGCTTGTTGTTGTGGTTGCAGGACTGTTCAGGGCCCTTGCCTCCGTATGTTCAAATACCTTATGAATCGGGGAGAGCAAGTCTCTGGATTGTGAGCTTCTCATTGATAGACAACTTGCACTTTTTGTTTAATATTCCCCAAATCTGCCCTCACATCGAAACTACTGAACCAATCCCAACCCCAAACCAGCATCCATTGGAAGAGAGTCCGTTCCAACCCTCAGCGACCCTGGAGGCTTCCTGAGGCTACAGCTCTTTTTGGGAGCAGATAGCAGCCTCATCTCTCACTGGTGGAGCGATTGGTGGATTTGAATTGCTGACTTTGAGGTTTGCAGTCCAACTTGAAGCTGATAGTTTGACACGAGGAGCAATGTCTTGAAAGAAGAGAAATCCAGAGGGAAGGGCCAGCCGTTGGATTTCTCTCCCGCCCTCAGGACATTTGCTATGTTGAATGCAGCATGGGAGAAGCTGAGCAGCTGACCAGAATGTGCAAGTAACTGAGCGGAGGACAGCTTGTGACATTTTCATGGGGACACAGTTAATACTCAAATAAGAATAATAAGAGAGGTACCCAAAATTAGATTATGTTATACGAATTTCAAAACATTAATGATATTTATTAAATAATAACGGACAAAAGCAGTAACATTGTTATCTAGGATATTTCCACATTGCTTCTTGATTGACTTCCTCATTTGCAATATTGTTTGCTTTTCTCCGAACATTTTCGTCTGTGTGATTTGTCCATAACCATCTTTTCACTGTAGAAGTGGGATCACCTTTCTTTAGAGGCGAGCCAATTAGACAATAGTCATTGTGTTGGATAGATTCCAAACTATCAACTTCTCTTCTCTGAACTTACTGTGTTCATCTTTGAAAAACCCCTTTCCATTTCTGCTGAACTTACAGCAATTGTTCTGGGAATCGTTTCAGCTCTTTGAACACTTCTAGGAATTGCATAATTCACTCACAATAGCGTGCGGGAATTTGGGGCATGACACAAAGCTGAAGCGAATGACAGACAGCAGGTTGTTTGGCCCTTTTTGTCTTTACATCATATGCTTGTTTACTGAAGTAACAAGTGCAAGGGAAGAAAAATGTAGTATTTCATCACAAGTAGAATGAGTTTTATGAAATGAATAAATAAATCTTCCAAGCAGAGTTCCGTCTAATGTTTTATACAGAATGAACACTGCCACGGGCACTTAGAATACGCAGTTCACAGATGAAAGTTCAAAAAGAGGAAGGAGAATTTCTGATACCACACTGAGCAGCTCCCCAGCCCCCCACTTTAGAGAGAACTCTGATCACAAGTGCCATTAACAACCTGCTCACTGAACTCCACAAAAATTAGGTGTTGGTTCTGCCAAACCGGTGTGAACTGGCTGAATCCCACCCGTGGTCAAAGGGCATGCCCCTGTTTACAGCCTTCAGCTCCAATTTCCAAATTATCACCTGGGAAAGCCATGCGGTCGACATTCCCATCCACAGTGGCCTCTTCACTCCGGCTCTTCACCGGCCACCCCCTGCCCTCCCCGCCCCGCCCCCACTGCCCTCCCTTTCCCCCATGATCCCCCTCTGACTATGCAGCCTCAGGATGGGAAATGCTATTTCCATGCTTAGAAGCTGTATTCCTTTGCTTTCTGGGGAGGTTGGACATTTTCCCGCGATCACTGTACATTTGTATTTTGTGCTTTTGTTAACTTGCTGGTCATTATAGATTCAATTATGCAGCATCTAAATGGCCCTAAGTCTGAAGGTGAAGGATGTTGCACAGAGTTCTGGAGAGCATTGTATCTCAAAGCCATTGTTCACTTTGCTTTTGTTAGATCTGGAGGGTTTGTTCGTGATTGTCTGTCTAGTCTTAGAATGTCTGAATGGAGGTAGCCCATAGAGGACATTCATTCCATTGATCAGTTTTATAGATGGGAAACCAGGCCTAGTGAGGGTGATGGGGATGCCCACAGCCACACCAAATGTCGTTATCGCTCTCAGTCTCATCTGTCTCCTCACTCTCCAATTGTGCATCATTAGGACATAATGGGTGACATGGCTCATTCTACCTGGAAAGACCTGCAGTTTCCTCCCTGATCCCTGGGCTAAAGGCAGTAAAGGGGTATGGCAGAAATTCCTGAACTGTCACTCACTACTAGGAGCAGATTAGGAGAAATTTCAGTCTAAATGAGAATATCCTTGGGCGGGAGGGGCGGTGGTGGAGGAAAATGATATCATGATTCTAAAAATCTACTGTGATTTCTAACTAGATTTAGGAGGTGCTGTCAGGTTTCAGCATATTCTGGACTTGTTTAATGAGAAGATTAAAATAATTTATACATAATTTATGATTGTAATGAAAATGGGTGCTACACATGGTACTTAAAATGTGTTTGAAAAATCACTTACTAGTCTTTTTATATTGCAGTTTTGTTTACTTCATTAATTTGACTAGGAAAATTCTTCAGAGATTGCTTTAGACAGGCGGGGCTAGATTCACTGCAGCCCCAAACAACTCCCTCAAATGACAGTGACTTCATTCGACAGCATCTTTCTGGCTTGTTGGCCATGCCCAGTGGGGATTGAGCGGGGCTCTGCTCATCACAGTCCTTGATGGAGTTGGGATGACGCAGGAGATGTCTCTATCTGTGCTTCCACAGCAGCAGTTCTCAACCTTCCTGATGCCGCAACCCTTTTGTACAGTTCCTCATGTTGTGGTGACCCCCCCCACCCATAACATTATTTTCATTCCTACTTCATCACTGTCATTTTGCTACTGTTATGAATCGGGCGACCCCTGTGAAAGGGTCATTTGGCCCCTAAAAGGGTCGCGACACACAGGTTGAGAACCATTGCTCTGTAGTCTCCTCGGGAGGAAGAGGGTAGAGACACAGGGCACACGACTTACTGGTTCTTTTCCTGTAGGGATCGGCCAACTATGGCCTGTGGCCAAATCTGTCCAGCCACTTGTTTTTGTCCATTGTGGAAGACAATGCTCTTTACCACTTTAAACCTTAAACCCAAATCCCCTGCCCCCCGAAGACTTCCTTCAACCGAATAATTATATCGTCGCCGTGTCGATTATGACTTATAGTGACCCACAGGACAAAGTAGACCTGCCCCTGTGGGTTGCTGAATGGGTGCATCAGAGTCAAGCACAGGGACAATCGTGAGGGCGGCACAGGACTGGGCCGTGCTGCGCATAGGGTCCCTAGGGGTCGGAACCCACTCGGTGACACCAGCCAACCACAGCGACCCTTTTGCGGGGGTCAAACCTTCTCATCGTTCTCCGGAAGAGCAGCTGGTGGTTTCTGACTCTGCCTTTGCCGTGAGCAGCCCTGCTTACGCCACCAGAGCTCAGGCACACGATGGCTTGTCTTGGGCACTGTGCTCTTTGAAGGAGCGAGCTCTACGGATCAAATGGACAACAGCAACTTGCCAAGCTGGACCGGAAACTGGGAAGTGGACAGGGAGTTGATGTCAATTAGAAAGGGGAGAGGGGCTGTGCCGCTTGAAACAATGTTACCAAAGCTACTGGACCACACACGGAGCAGTGGTCCAATGGGCACACCTTCGGCTCTGCTTATTGTCCACAGCAGCAAGCATACATTATCCCCACATGGAAAGAATAGTGCTTTGTGACACACGCCTGTTTTATAAAGAATTGTGTTGGAATGTAGCCTCACCCATTCAATCACAGATTGCCCACCGCTGGTTTTGTGCCATCTCAATAGAGCTGAGTAGTGTGATTGTGACCATATGGCCCATAAGTCTAGGATATTTATCTATCTGTGGCAGTTACATAAATTTCACGTCAACTTGAAGATATAGAAAAGTGTAGGGGTGGTGTTCAACCTGCCAATCAGGTACCTCCTTGTGGGTGTGGCCTTCTCACAAGGAGGGCCCTAGGAACCTCTCGCCTCTCTCTGCCTTTGGCTTTCTGCTGGCTGGCCCTGGTTGCTGCCAGAGCCCCGGAGATGAATCCACCACCATTGGATCCACAGACTTTGCGCCGACCAACCTGAGATCTTCTTGCATCCTGCATCATTGCATGTGGCTGCTTGAGGCTGCAGAGGGACTTATGGACTACTATCAGACTTATGAACTTACATTGGACTGGGCTGGGATGTTTTCTTGATACGGGAATTTTAAATTTTAAAAGATCATTTTATTGGGGGCTCTTACAGCTCTTATAACAAGCCATACATCAATTGTATCAGGCACATTTGCATATAGTTTGGCATCATTATGTTCTAAACATTTACTTTCTATTTAAGCCCTTGGTGTCAGCTCCTCTTTTTTCCTTCCCATAATAAATTCTTGATATAAAGCTCTTTCTTACACACATATGCATGTCATTGGATTTGTATCTCTAGCCAGCCCAGCCTAACACTCTCCTTTTCAGAAAAAGTTTGTCAATCCCTTTTTCGGAGCATCTATCTGGAAGTGGCATAGCGGTTAGCCAGCCAACTGCAAGGTCAGCTGTTCGAAACAACCATCCGCTCTGTGGGAGGAACATGGGGCTTTCTGCTCCTGTGAAGAGTTACGGACTCAGGAGCTCACAGGGACAGCTCGACTCTGTCTCTGGGGTCCATGGAATCGGTGTCGGCTGGATGGCAACGAGGTTGAGTCATGTGAGCTTTTTGACCTGGAAGTCACATGCGATATCACGCTCATGTTTCACTGGTAGAATAAGTTCCAAGACTTCACCTAGCTCCAAAAAAATGATAGAGAGATGCACAGACAGAAAAGGACTACAATTATCTGGTGAGTCGCAGAATGGCTACCTAAAGGCAGAGGGGAGGTGAACTTCTACTTAGTCTCTGGCTGAGATCTCCCCAGTTGCTAATTAATTCAATCTGAACTAAAGATAATTTACTACACGTGTCTATCAAAAGCTCAGCGTGGGGATGCTCACGCGAACCCAGCCCTCCCTCAGAATAACTGCCATCGATCTGCGATTATGCTCGTAACTGCAATTTACAACTTGATAACAACAACTCGAGAAATTTATAAGCAACCCAATGAGCAATTCTAAGAAAAATCAATCCCAGGTCTCCAGAGTACGAGGGGACATTTAATACTGTAAATGGTCTGAGCTCAGCGAGAAGGCGAAAAAGAAAAGCATTTGTTTGCGTATTCGCAGCCTCCTTTTGAGTCAGGGCTCTTTGACCCTCATCCCGGTGAGATGGCTCCCAAACACTGCAGGTGTAGGAGCAGCCAGGCCGCCCCAGCCTGCAACGTAAGACCCTCCACCAGCGGCAGCCCGGCCCCAGGTGAGGTCCATTCAGTGGGAAGGGAAACCATGGTGTAAGGAAGAAATGAGAGCCATTTCCAAAGGTGACCTCAGGGCTGCTGGATTCGGACCCCTCCTGAGATGTAGATGCAGGTTTAGCTCTCCTCCTTGGAGCTCTGTGACAACTGCCCTTCCCCAGGCCAGTTGGTGTCCCTTGAACTCACAGGTCCCGGTGGGAGAGCTGGAGAATCCTACCCAGCAATTCCGGGGTCACGGAGACCCCGGGATCCAGCCAGCCTGGCTTAGTTCTCACTGCTGGTGAAGTTTTCTCCCCCTGGCCTTTCCTACAAATGACAATTCCTCTCTTTGAGAAAATCTCCGGATAGCCCTGTGCTTTTCTGCAAGCCGCCATCATTCCATTCGTAATGAATCATCCCCAGAGGCCATGCCTTCTTGAGGTCTTTCCTCCTTCCTGATGGTTCTGGTAAGTGAGTAATCAGAGGATATAAGAGCCCTTGTTCCCGGCCATAAAGTAAGTTTATAGAGATATAATTAGCCACCGTATTATCTTCATTTGGACTTAGCCATGCTAAATGTCCTATAAGAGTTGTTTACGAGGTGATATGAATGGTAATGGTATTAATAACGCGATTAGCCAGAAGTATCAATATTTCCCACCACTTACTGCCTCCTAATGAGATTGCGTGTGGAGTTCTGGAAGCGGGATGAGCCGGTGGATTTATAGAAAGTTGTAAGGAAGCACTTAAGAATCATTAAAAAGAATTTGGGGACCCCAAAATATAGGGCCTTGTTCTTCTGACTTAACAGCTCAGAGAGCATAGCCAAGTTGCAGCAGTGGCCTCACAAGAGGACTAGATCTCTCTTGGGCTCTGTTCAGGACCTTACCTCCTACCTGACCCCAGAGGACAGTTCTTGGGGGCTCAGAGGATGGATGCAAAGGGAGGCTCTGTGGGGAGGACTGCGTGGGCAGGTCTCATTATCCACTGATCCCAGAGGCCCTGGACCATTGGGTATGCTCCTTGCTCTTCCAATGCCTCTGAGATGCCTGCCCCTGGCCCAGTGAGACCCATCCTTGTCATTCAGTTCTCTTGCTACTTCTGCCAGGAAGCACTCAGCTCACTTATCCTGGGTTTGAAATGATCCCACCTTCTTGTGGAGCCCTGGTGGGACTGTGGTTATGAGTCAGGCTGCGATTCTCAAGGTCAGCAGTTTGAAATCCTCCAGCCTCTCAGCAGGAGAACGACAAGGCTTGCTACTCCCGTAAAGAATTCCTATGCTAAGCTGGGTTGACTAGAGAAACAAATCCAGTGACAGGTACATGCATAAGAAAGAGCTTTATCCAAGAAGAAATAAATGCCAAGACAACATCCCAGTCTAGTCTAACTCCAGTCCATAAGTCTGGTACTAGTCCACAAGGCCTTCTCCAGAATCCACAGCTACATGCAATGATGCAGAATGCAGGAAGATCACAGGCCAGTGGATGCAAACTCGAGCGGGTCCAAGGTTGGTGGAAGCCTGGCAGGGCTCCGACAGCTCTTAGGATGGCCAGCAAGCAGGAGTGTGAAGGCCGAGAGAGAGGGTGTTCCCAGGACCCTCCTTATGAGAAGGCCATGACCACCAGGAGGCACCACCAGGCAGTGACCCGACTGACAGGTAGGATATCACCCCTACACTTTTATGTACTGTACGTACTCGAGTATAAGCCGACCCGAATATCAGCCGAGGTACCCAATTTTACCACAAACCTGCATTAAAAATGTGCTGAAAAACTCGGCTTATACATGAGTATATACGGTATCTTCAAGTTGATCTAAAATTATGTAACTACAGTTACAGTCTTGGAAAACCACAGGGGCAATTCTACGCTGTCCCACTGGCTGCTCTGAGTCTGCATTGACTCAACGACAGTGCAGTGTTACTTTTTTTTTTGTTTGTTTGTTTTCTTTTTCTTGTGGATGGTTTCAGCTTGTGGACTACCTTATCTTCCCAGCCAGAGTGGGGGGTCTCTGAGATGGGAATAATCTCTCTCATGCTCTTGTCTCTTACAGAACAGGGGAGATGTGGGCTCGTACCTCCTACCATCTGTCCCAGCTCTGTGATTCTCAGCACTTAGCAAGTGCCAGAAATTATAGGGGTGAGAGCTGGTGAGGCCTGAGGTGCCATCTTGTCTGGCTGATCACTTCACAGAGAAGGACCCTGAGGCTCAGAGACCCTGACTTGTCCCACCTGGTAAGTGGCAGTCCAGAGCTCATCTCTTCCAGTTCCTCCACCAGGAAGGACACTCTGGAGCTGGGCTGGGTGATAAAAGCCAGACCCCAGAGACCCTGATGTGTGCTCAGCAGAGGGATGGTCGGATAGCGCAGGGAAAAGAGTGCTGGGACAGGAGGCAGGAGGCCAGCATGAGGCGCTGGTGCGGCCACTCCATTTCTTTTGGTAGTGGTACTGTTGTCAGGGGCCGTGATGTCTGCTCTGACCCATAGCAACCCTATGCACAATGGAACAGAACACTGCACGGCCCGGTCCCATCCGCACGATTGTTCCTGTGCCTGAGCCCATTGAAGCAGCCACTGCATCGATCCACCTCCTCGATGCTCCTCCACTTTACCAAACATGATGTCTTTCTTCAGGAACTGGCCTCTTCTGACAATAGATCCAAAATATGTTCAGATGAAGTCTTGCCATCTTTGTCTCTAAGGAGCAAGCTGGACTTACTACTTCCAAGACAGATCAGTTTGTCCTTTTAGCAGTCCATGGTACTTTCAATATTCTTCCCCAGCACCACCATTCAAACACATCGATTCTTCTATGGCCTTCCTTGTTCAATGCCCAACTATCACACGCATACGATGCAATGCAGAATACCATGGCTTGGGTCAGGCCCACCTTCGTCTTCAAAGTACTGTAGCATCCTTGTTATTCAAGAATTTAAAGAGGTCTTGTGCAGCAGATTTACCTAATACGTCTTTTGATCTCTTGACTGCTGCTTCCATGAGTATTCATTGTGGATCCAAGCAAGATAAAATCCTTGACAACCTCAACCTTTCCTCCATTTATCAGGATGTTACCTATTGGTCTAGTTGTGTGGATTTGGGGGTTCCTTAATGGATTGTGATCCATACTGAAGACGACAATCCTTGTGCTTCGTCAGAAAATGCTTCGATTCCTCCTCATGTTCAACAAGCACGCACGCATGCACATGTGGTTGTTATATAATCTGGTGTCAGTTTGGGACTTGAGAGGATTAAGAGTGAAGGGGTGGAGTCTAGTCTGTCAATTGGGCCCCAGTCAATGAGGCCCCTGTGTTGGTATGGCCTTCTTCTGAGAATTCTGGGTATTCCTGTATTTTTCTTCTTGGAGACCAGAGATACTTCTTTCTCACTGCGTACTCCCGAGAGACGCTCTACTGGTAAGACACATAGTGCTATGCTGATAGACCCCGTGTCCTGGGAACTGGAGAAGTCACATGGACCTACCCCGATGCAACCAGACCTCTGGATCCGGAGAAACCACATAGGGACCCCTGCCAGTGCTGAGATGCTTACAACGCCACTGGATCCACAACCTACAGGCCTGTGATCCTCCTACATCCAGCATCATTGCATGTATTCCATGAGCCTGAAGAGGACTTTATAGATTGGTATCGGATATATGGGCTAATATTGGACTTATGGACTTGATCTGGACTGGGTTAGGACATTTTCTCAATATTCAATTGCTCTTATATATAAACCTCTCTTATATACATATGAGTGTCTATGAATTGGCTTCTCTAGTCTACCCAGATGAACACCGCAAGGCTGAGTCATCTGCCTACCACAGGTTGCTCATAAGCCTTCCTCTAAACCTGACACCCCCTCTTCTTCCTAACATCCAGCTTCTCTGATGATTTCCAGCATCACAGCAACACACAAGCCACCACCGTGTGACAAAGTGATAGGCAAGTGGTGGTTTCTTTTGGTGGTCACGCGAAATACTTGCTGGGAAAGGGTTCTTTCTTCAGCTCTCCTCCCTGCGTGGGGTGCCAGGAGAATGTGAGCATGATGAGCAGGTATCTCCCCCAGGGCCCTTTGGACTCAGTGTGCAATGGTGAGCTCATTGCCTCCACGAGGCAGCACCTCCAGTCCAAATCTCTGTGTGCAGCCTTGCCTCAAGTTGGGCAGGGTAACCCTGGGGGGCCGAGAGCATGTGGCCAGCAGTCTGACACTCACACTGACACATCCTCCTGCTGTATGGCGAGAAGCCAGCTGAGCTGAGGATTAGCTCAGCTCCACTGCTCACTCAATTCCCCCACCCCTCGGAGCCTTTTACAGCGACTTGGGCACTCGAGCCTGAGCACAAATTGAAAACTATTGGCTGCTACATTAGGGCTATGGCCATCTCACTAGGCTGTTTGTTCCACAGAAGTAAGCACAGGCTTGTTGATCTTGTCACTGGAGCCTGCTTTGCAGGAGTTGTGTCAGAGAACTTTCCGTAGGGAGCCTGAGGCAATCAAATCTTGGCTATTACCAGCAGGGACCCTGCTCCTCAGAGGAGGCGAGGGTCTTGTTCAAGGTCACCCGGGAAGCCTTGGACCTAAACAGGCCACTGGATCCTCAAACCCAGAGGGGTCTTCTCATCATAAAGATGAGCTGGTGTCCAAAGGCAGGGGGTCAATAAATGTGGGTAGATGATGATGGTTTTCCCCTCCCTAAGATGGAGTTTCTCCGAAAGTCTTCTTACTCTTACTCAGAAGGTTCTAGAAACAGTCTCTTTGAGGAGAACTGATATCCCGTGAGGCATAGAGATACTGTTTTTCACATCACTCTGCAAGCTGGGACCTCTGGGAGCTAGCAGTTCTGAATCGTTTCCAACACTTTGGGTTAGCAGAACCCCTGACCCTTCTTCCTCTTCCTTTGACAGCACCAGGAGAGTGTCTGCCATCTGTCTGTCACCTGAGTACTTGTCTCCAGATGCCATTCTGTTCCTTGGTGGGCACAGTAGTAACTATAAACAAAAGGTACTGAACAAGGAAGGAAGGATTGATGGGTTTTGGGCTTTCGGTACTAGTGACCAAGAAATGTCTATGACTCTCTTCTTGAAGAAAGTGCTCAGGTGGCCATGCCATGAAGAGGTACCGGAAGCATGTCTTGTGGGCATAGCGGGTGTCCTATGATGAAGAGGTACCAGAAGCATGTCTTGTGGGCATAGCGGGTGTCCTATGATGAAGAGGTACCGGAAGCATGTCTTGTGGGCATCCCCGGGAGTGCGCCTGCACTTCCCATTCTCCTGCTGACGTCAAGGCTGCTGGAAGGTTGTACATGGCTCTCTTAGTCCCACTCAACGCCTATGAGGCCAACGGAAATTGAGTTACAGCATCAAAAGCTCTTTGTTTAGTGAACCACGCATGTTGTATTAGATCCTACATCTGTCTCACTGTTTTGTGTCATCTTTGCTAGAAACCTATATGCTTGTCCTCGAGAAGGTAGTGGGAAGACCAAGTGATTTGTGAAATCTCTTTGGTGCTTTTGGTTATTTTTAAACAGGATAAGCAGTGCTGTTAGGGCTCTGGTCTTTACAGGGGGGAGAGCGCAAAGGTCTATGTCCCAAGCATCCATGAAGCCCACAACCCAATGGCTGACGGTGTGAGGAGATTTCCTCTCTCCTCTAAGTAGACACTGTCTGCTACAAATAGTTTAACCAATAGCACACAGTTTCCTCTAGAGTAGAACCAGGGAAGTGAGGATCACTAATACTGCCAATTTGTCACATCTGTACGCGTTAGAAAAGGAACATGGTACAGGTTGTATAACATTTGGAAAATAGAGACAATGGATGAGGAAAAGCAAATCCCAAATCCTACCGTTGAGGGTGAAGCCTTGGTAACACTGAGTGTGTAACTTTGTAGAAACGTGTTTTTCGGGCACATGTGAAGGTATGTGCGTGTCTGGAGCTATACACATGCGTTTATCATGTACAAGAAAGGGGTCAAGTATGCACTTGGTTCTATCCTCACAGACATGGTGTCTCTGCTCCCTCAGGAAACTGACTGAACGATCAACTCAGACAAAGCCTTGCCTACTCCTCACTCACCACCCCCTCCTCATAATTCTGCTTCAGCTTAACATAGCACAATTGAAAGTCACCCATGGCCACCACACCTCAAGCTACTTTTCTGTGGATACAGGGCTTCTGGGTTGCCGAAGAGGACAGAGCGTTGCTTGCTGAAAGTGAGGGGACCTGGAGCACCTGGTGATGAAGAGCAAGGAGTGCAGCCTTCAGTGTGGATGACAACTCAATGTAAAGAAGATCCAAATCCTCACCACTGGAGCAATTGGTAACATCACGCCAAATGGAGAGAAGGCTGAGGTTGCCAGGGCTTTTGTCTTGCTCGGATCCACAATCAATGCTCATGGAAGCAGCAGGCAAGAGACCATAAGACAAGTTGCATTAGGTGCATTTGCTTGCTGCAGGAGACCTCTTTAGAGTATTGGAGACCAAGGATGTTACACTACTTTGAAGACGAAGGTGGGCCTGACCTGAGCCATGGTATTCTGCATTGCATCGCATGCGTGTGGTAGTTGGACATTGAATAAGGAAGGCCAGAGAAGAATTGATACATTTGAATTGTGGTGCTGGAGAAGAATATTGAAAGTACCATGGGCTGCTAAAAGGACAAACTGATCCGTCTTGGAAGTAGTAAGTCTAGCTTGCTCCTTAGAGGCAAGGATGGTAGGACTTCATCTTACGTACTTTGGACATGTTGTCAGGAGAGACCAGTCCCTGGAGAAGGACATCTTGGCTGGTGAAGTGGAGGGGCAGTGCAAAAGAAAAAGAGCCAGGCCCTCCGTGAGATGGATCAGCACAGTGGCTGCATCAATGAGCTCAGACACAGTGTGAAGATGGTGTGGGACCATGCCGTGTTCTGTTCCATTGTGCACAGGGTGGCTATGGGTCGAGGCTGACTCAATGGCCCCTAACAACCACCACCGCCACCCTCTGGCTCCCCTTGATGGCTCCCAGGAAACACCAAGCCTTCCACGCATCTTGGCTACTCTTGGGAATTCTTCTGGGGAATCTGGACTGGCTACTGCTGTGTTCCTGTGTGCCTGACCTCTCAGGTTTTGAGGCAGATACTGATCCTTGACCCCTGGAGGGCCCCCGGGAGGCCCATAGCCCTTCTTCTGTCTTGTCACCTCCTAGGTCATTGAAGATGACCATCTACTGTTTGAAGGTGGCACCAGGGCGGTGGGTGACCAGCTTGCATGCAGTACGCAGCATTTGGGGTGGCATGGGGTGGAGGAAACCGGGGGTGCAGGCCTTCCTGACGGGTGGATGAAAAGAATGCTAACATAATCTAGAAACTTTTACATCTTCTTCCTGGCCTTAAGAAAAACCCAGCTTTTTCTCCTCTTAGTCACTAACGAAAAATGTGAAGATATCTCTACTGTGGTGTGGATATATTAGAGAGCATTTCGCAATGTCCACTTTTCATTTTCCCAGTGAAATCAATCCTCCTGGTCAGAAACACGGAGTCCCGAGACTGTATCTGCATCAATATTAGCTGAACTCGGAGCCGCTGAGTGCTGAGCAAGGCGTTCGGGGTAAGGCGCGACACTCCTTATTCAATATTCTCTGGCTTCTGAGCTCACCCTGACTTTGTTCAGTCGATCACCCTGCTGCTGTCAGGACGGCTGCCCTTGACCATGGTGGAACGATTCATTGCCGGTTGCACAGGGCTGCACCGGGGGCTCATTTAGTTAGCTTAGTAATTAAAAGCAAACAAAGCCAGGATGAGCCCAAGTGGTATTGCTGGGGGCGCTGAGGCAGAAACAAGTGGGAAGACAGCCAGGTTGGGGAGCCCAGGAAGACATCTTGTCAGGAGGGTTGACACGGTGCTTGTTCCCCAGAGTTGGGAACAAATGGTTCCACCACGGGTCATCTTCAGGACCCAAGAGGGGCTCCCTCCCCTCTGTGCCTGGGGCTGCTCTGTCACTGAGGCGCAGCTGCACCTTCTGTGGGGAGAGAGATGAGCGCACAGCCCGTTCTCTGGTCGCTGCCTTGCTGGGCTTCTTTATTGGACGCCTACTGGGTGTTGGGGATGGACTGAGGGCAGACTGGATTTAAGCTATTAAGATGAAGAGGTGGGCCTCAAACCTAGAGTTTTCTGACCTCCAAATCATGTTCTTGCTCTTTTTTACACAGCCCTGGGTGGCCAAGGGGTTGTAGGGTCACCCCTGAGAGGTGGACCCATGTTATAAGCCTGGAAACCTGTGAATCAGACTTTATTTGGAGAAAGGGTCTTTGCAGATGAATTAAATTGCCTCTTGCAATGAGGGGATCATCCTGGATTTCAAGAAAACTCACTGCCATTGAGATAATTCTGACTCATGGTGACCCTATAGGACTGGGTAGAACTGTCCGGTGGTTTCTGAGACTGTCATTCTTTACGGGACTATAGAGCCTTATCTTTCTCCACAGGCCGGGGGGGGGGGGGGAGCCATTCAGGACAAGTGATCTTATCAGACAGAGGCAGAGGGAGGTTTGAGAGAGTCAGAACAAGAAAAGGCAGGAGAAGAGGAGGCGATGTGACTGACCACGGAGGCAGGAGCAGGAGGAACAAGGTGACCACAAGCCAAGGCAAGCTGAGAGCCACCAGAAAGAAGCTAGAAGAACCAGAGCCTGGCCCTGCTGGATTCCAGACTTCTGGCCTTCAAAGCTGGGAGGGAATCCGCCTCCATACCCGGAAGCTATCCATTTTGTTGAGGCTTATCCTGGTGACCCTAGGAAAGGCGTCCAAGTGGCTCACCACACATGGGAGGCCTTGCTGGGAATCTCAGAAGCTCCGCTTTCAGCAGCATCTCCTTAGAATTGGAGGGGAGCCCCACTGGGGCTGCATCTTGGTGGCAGGACTGCAGGACACCATTGGACTCCATCGCCAGGCCTTGCCCAGAGATTGGTGGTGACACCCCACGCTGCCATGGTCTTGATGTCCTTCCTGCGAGCCACCCTCTCTCCAGAGTGCCCCGTTCTGGAATACGGTGAATGTGTGCCTGCTGCGGCATTTGTTTCCTAAATGAAACGTTGCCCCACTCTGAGACTTTCTAGGCCTGGGAGAAAGTTGGTGTCGCTTTGGGCCACCAGCCCTGGACTGGCCTCTTCTTCTCCAGCCTCACCGCAGGGTGACCTCGCAGCGGGGCTAGAAATAGCAGGCAGGGTTGGGTTCTGAGTGTGTCCAAGTAGAAGCACAATCACTTGCTGACAGTTCAGCCCGGGTTGGGGAGACGGGGGGTGTTGGGGGCCATCACTTCTTGTCCGCTCGGATGGTAATCAGAGCAGGCAGATGTCTCCGACAGCTGGGGCTAATGGGCTGTCAGGCAGGGCTAGGCCAGCGGGGACATCCGGGCGCTCCCTGGTACTTCTCTGGTACAGACGAGGGTAATCAAGCGAGGGGCGCCCAGGCCGTGGGCACCGCCGCGCGCCCTCCCCGCTCAGCCGAGTCTCACCCAGGGTTAGGGCTGGCCCACCCATTCCGGCAGGCTTCATCTTTCCTTTGTCGGAGATGGTCGTTTGAATTATTGATGAGAAATTAAAACTCAGCTAATTCAGTGGAATTTCTCCAATAGACAAAACTATTTATAATTAACCTAGCAGCAGAGGTCAGCGCAGTGGTAAATGGCCGCGGGGCGGCGGGAATTGCAATGAGGAGCCAAACAGCACGCCAGAAAACCTGGCGAAGCGTTTTGCAGCGAATCCATGATTGAAGACCAGGACTGGGGGCCGTCCGCGAGACCTTTGCTCGGCCTCGGGCCACTGGGAGGACAGGATGCACGCTTTTCGCTCCCGTCTCGTCCTCCTTGGCCCCTCCCACGAGGTTCCGCTCCTGTCCTTCAAAGCTCCTTTCCAGGAAGCTTCTCTCGGTGAGTTTGAGTTTCTAGTTAGTTTCTCAAAGTGGGCCACACCGGTTGGCAGTGGTCCTCACTGGACCGATGCAGGGGGTGCCGCCACATCAGATGCTTCCACGTTACCGTGGACTGTGGGCTAGCGTACAAATGGTCTTAGTTGCCACGGGGGCTTCTTCCCTGGAAAGGGAGCAGTAGGCCAGATCCATTAGAGCACCTCGAGCCTAGAGAAGGCTGTGTCTCACGCCCCGTGCAGGCCAGCAGGAGCTATGTGGTGTGGTGGTTATGAGTTGGACTGTGAACCACAAGGTCAGCAGTTTGAAACCACCAGCCACTCCTGCAGAGGAAGATGGGGTTTTCTCTTCCCATAAAGAGTTACAGTCTTGGGAACCCCCAGGGGCAGTTCTACCCTGTCGTACAGGGTCCCTGACAGTCGCATTGAGTGGACGGCTGTGAGTTTGCTTTTGAGACTGGTGCATGCCATCAGGGTAACTTCCGGTAGGTGGTGGTGATGGGGCCTGGATTGGGCTCTGTGGCAGAGGACTCCTTCCTGTTAGTGTAGAGACTTGGGTTCCAGACAAGGGCACAAGTCACTTCGTTACATGTCTTCATACTCACCGGGGGCTTGCGGAGCTTCGTGGGAACATCCCAGATTTTTTCATTCCATTCCCTGCACATGTGGTCAGAGGAGAGGAAAGAGCTCCTGGGGCGAGGCGTGGCTTGGGGCTGAACCAGAGTCCAGTCCTGAGGATGTGACTGGACCTGGATGGACCACAGGGCTGCCTCAGGGCTCTCTCTGATGTTGCTTTTTTTAAAAAAAATTTAATCATTTTATTGGGGGCTCGTACAATTCTTATCACAATCCATACATGTACATCCATTGTGTCAAGAACATATGTACATTTGTTGCCATCATCATTCTCAAAAGGTTTGCCTTCTACTTGAGCCCTTAATATCTGCTGCTCATTTCCCCCTGCCTCCCCACTCCCCCCTACCTCATGAACCCTTCATCATTCATAAATTATTATTATTTTGTCATATATTACGCTGTCTGATGTCTGCCCCTGCCTTCTTCTCTGCTGTCCCTCCCCCAGGGAGGAGGCTATACGTAGATTCTTGTAATCAGTCCCCCGATGCTGCTTTAACTGTGTTCCTGGGAGGCTGGAACTAATCTGGAAAGGAGCTTAGGGGGGCCTAGGGGTGGTCAGGAGTGCCTGGTGTGACCAGCTCAGAACCCCAATTTCTATCTCTCCTCATGAGGTATTCATTTCTGTTTGATTTTGTTTTGTTACTAGTTGTGATAAAATACACATTTTAAAATGCCATTTTAACCACACTGAAGTGTCCAACGAACGCAACGTCCCTGAGTGCGTTAACAGCGCTGGGTAAACATCATCCCTGCCTACTTTCAGAACCTTCTCATCATCCCAGAGGGAGAGCCCATGCCCCCTGCCCTCTGACCCCTGACAACTACCCATCTGTATTCTGTCCCTGTGCATTGCCTAGTCGCGTGGTGCTGCATACAAATGGCCTCCCGTGAGACATGGCCTTGACCCTGCAGGCTGTATAAGATTCCTTCGGCTTCTCGGCATGGAGATTTCCCTCACATTTGTTTCCTGCATGATCTGCCCCGCCTCACCTTTGAACACATAACATCGGCTCTCCTACTTATCACGGCTCTCCTTTATGCGCAGTCTCCAAAAATGCTAGCTCCTTACGAACCAAGCTCATCTGTTTTGTTTATTGCTGGAGCTCAGAAAAGACCCCAATCAAAACCAGAGGCCGTCCTGACTCATGGGGAGTCCCCGTATGTCCCAGTAGACTTGTGCTCCAGGGGGCCTGCAGTGGTCGTCCTGACTCATGGGGAGTCCCCATGTGTCCCAGTAGACCTGTGTTCCAGGCGGTCTGCAGTGGCTGGGAGTGTGAAAACAGGTCCCCCAGTCTTGCTCCTGAAGCACTCTCTGACTGGACTAGACCCTCCAACCTTTCCATTAGCAGCCGCATGTTTTAACTATGGGCACACCCAGGCACTCCAAGGCCTGAATGCTGTTGTTCTCAAGGCGATCCTGACAAGTCTAGCTGCCCTACTGGGCTCCAAGCCCTACTGGTCCTCGCAGGACCAGACCCCTGGTTCCAGCCTGTGGCTGCTGGTTGGTAGGAGAGTGCTGACCATCGCCCTACCGGGTCCTGCCAAGGCCATGGCCCAAACCGACCAAACAAGAGCAAACATCTGAGCCCAATGCAATTGTGTCCATTCCATGTCACACGGACCCTAGTGGGCCAACTAGAACAGCCCCCGAAGCTTTCTAAGACTAAACTTGGCAGCAGCAGGCAGGCTCCTCTTTTCCCCACGGAGCAGCGGCTTGGTGTGAACCATGACCCTAGCAGTCAGCACCATGATGACCAAGCTACTGTGTCACCAAGACCTTCACACCCAAACGAGCAGCCATCGAGTGGACTCAGATTCATAGAGACCCTAGAGTGTCGAGTCACACTGCTCCCGGGGGCTTCCCAGGTTGTCAACCTTTGGGGGAGCAGACTACCTCCCCTTTCTCCCAAGAGCAGTCGCTAGATTCAAAACCGCCGACTGTAGGGTTAGCAGCCCACGACACTGTCAGGGCTCCCTGAAAACTACAAAACCCCAGATGCACTGCCGTGGAGTCCATCAGCGCCGCCTCACAGCAGCCGCCGTGGGTTCCAGAGACTGTAACTCTCTTTGGGAGTAGAAAGCCCCGTCTTTCTCCCTCGGAGCTGCTGGCGGTTTTGAACTCCAGCCTTGAGGATCGCCGCCCAGTGGGTAACCACTGCACCAGTAAGGTTTCCCAATACGTCTTTGCGGACCGTTGGCCTTTCTCTGGATGGCTCGTTCTCTGCCCTTTTTGTTGTTATTTGTGACCTTTTTGGGGGTGGGATTAAATGTAAAAATAAATCATTTTATTGGGGACTCATTCAACGCCTATCAAGAATGGGGGTCCAATGCCTGCAGAAGGACTGGAGACTCATCTCCTTTTCTTCTTCCCTTGCCCGCTTTCATTGCTCTTTTTGTTTTTCCTGCATCATTTTATTGGGGACTCTTACAGCTCTTACATCAATTGCATCCAGAACATGTGTACATATGTTGCCATCATCATTTTCAAATCATTTTCTTTCTACGTGAGCCCTTGGTATCAGCTCCTCTTTTCATCTCTTTCCCTCTCTCATCCTCTCTCTGAGCCCTTGATAAATTATTATTATTTTCATATCTTGCACCATTGGCGGTCTCCCTTCACCCATGCTTCTGTTGTTCATCTCCGTCGGGGGGGGGGGGATGTTCTATGTCAATCATTACGATTGGTTCCCCCTTTCCCCCCCCCACCTTCCCCCTGCCCTCAGGGTATCGCCACTCCCACAAAGACCCTTCTTATAGACAGGATCCCTATTCTTTTTGAAATGACTTCTTCCCAGAGTGCCTGCCTTCACACGAGCCTGTCGGACTCTGGCATGTCAGCATCCTGGACTTCTGCCCTGTGGAGCCTGCATGATTTCATAGGGCTCCCTGCTCACCCTCCTTAGGTTCCTGTGGTTTGTACTCTGCTCTCACCTTCAGTAATGAGAAAATAAACAATGCTGCTGTGTCTGGCCCCTGGTTTTAATTGGATTTTAGAGCGGTTTCGAATGAATGAATGAAGTTCTTGGACCCTAAGAACATGCTCTTACAGTAATGAGCGGAGGCAATTCACATTAATTTTCTAAGGACCTCTTCCTTCCTCTGCTCAGATTGTTTGCAGACACTGGTCAATGCCGCATGCAAATTGAGGTCTCAAAAGGCTAAATGGACAATTACTCAGAAGCATCTCCAAGCCCCTGAGAATGGATCCATCCTACCATGGGCAGGGGAGAGCTACCTTCAGGGAGCCCTTGCAGTTGGAGCTGTGCTCCCAGGCAGTCAAGGGCCTCAGCAGAGAACCTGGTCCAGAAGGGTCCACACGGGCACAGCGTGTTCATACATCAAAGACGTAATTCCCAGTGTTTTGTCCCAACAGCTTTTTCTCTCCTATGGAGCAACGCAGAATCTCGGAGGGGAAAAATCGTCTCGGCCACACACTCAAGGAGGGCAGCAGGTCTGACTTAGAAATGTGGGTGAGTGGGACCCCCGATCACTTGTCTTCACTTCTTCCTTTCACCATACCTCCTCAGAAGACATTTCACAGCTGCCCTTTGGGCCCTCCTTCCTGCTCCACCATGCCCCTGGTACCTGGGCCTGCTGACTGGTCTTCTTGGAAGGCGGGCACCAACCCTGCCCGCGCATGTTGTTCGACCTACGGTTGGGCGGCTCAAGAATCCTCAAGGCTCGCCATTGCCCACGGGACAAAGCACCAGCCCTTCTCTTGGCTTCTAGGCCGGTTGAGCAAGCTCTGCACTGTGTACGCAGCCCCGCTTCCCTTTCCCAAGTGTGTCCAACTCTCCTCTCTCCTTGGGCTGGACTCTTCTCAGTGACCCTTATATTCACTACACACACACACACACACACACACACACACACACACACACACACACACACACCCCTCTGCTAATTCAATCATTTGCCCTATTTCTAGGGTGGCTCACATTACTAGTTGTCCAAACAAGGATTGTTTGGATAATGAAAGCAAACACTAGTAATATTTATGTTGGGACAATAATTGTAAATGGACTGGTCCCTGGAACCAGGATATGTGGTCCCCTTAGCGAGGCCCTACTTTTGTTCTCTTTCACTTTGGCATCCCCATTCTGCCCACCTACTAAGTTCAACTCTCTCTCCTGTCCTTCATGGCTCCGTTCCAGGAAGAGTTAAATTTGCATTTCCAATAAGGCCCTATGACTCGGGGTCTTTAGTGTTGCCAAGTCCCGTGCTTGCCATCTGGGTGACTTGTAGCAAAGGGGCTGGGTGATGCCTGGATTGGGTTCTGCAGCTCTTCCTCTTAGCCCAAAGAATTGGGTTCACAGGCAAGGACAGATATCACTTGTGAGGTACTGTTGACTCATAGAGACCCTTGTACAGCAGGGTGGGACATGCCCAGTCCCGTGCCATCCTCATAATTGTTCTTACGTTTGAACCTATTGTTGCAGCCACTGTGCCAATCCATCTATTTGAGAGCCTTCCTCTTTTTAAAAACAGTTAAAAAACAGTTTTCTTGGGGCACAATCCACACATATTATACAATTTAATAGTTCAATTATATCAGGAATATTTGTATAATCATTACCCCAATCAATTTTAGAACATTTTCTTCTTGTTTGTACTCTTTGTTATTAGGTCCCCAGTCCCCCCCAGCCCCCCTTCCCATATCCCTAGGAAACCACTAATCCAGGTGCTGTCTCTGTGGACACTCTCATCCTGGATTTCATACCCCCAAATCAAAGTAAAATAAAAAAACCCAAACAAAAATCAAACCCAAAAATCCCCACAAAAACCAAAGAAACAAAAAGGCTAACAACAATAACGAAATAAAATAGAAGAAAAACCTCAATAGAAAAGAAAGAAAATATTAAAAACGAGAACAAATATTAAATGGGTCAAAAGGGAGATCAAATGATGAAGTGTTCAATCTTAACCTAACCCCATCTGTCCCAATCCACTTTACAAAGCACTCTGCGTGATAGAAAGGTTGCTTACACCCCTGGACTGTGTTCAGAGGGGATTCGCTGGGAGCTTACTCTGAGGGTAAGTTCCCTTCACTTTTTCCCCAATGGAAATAACTTTTAAATGGATCAAAAGGAAGATGAAATAAAATATTACATTTTAACATGAGTTTATCTGCCATACTCATCTCTACGAAGCTCTCTGTCAGATAACAAGGCTATCGACAGAGCTTGACTATGGTCACAGGGAATTCGCTGGAGGTTGATCCAGGTGTGGACTCTGTAAATGGGTTTTCCACTGTCACCCATAGCCTTCAGGAAACTGGTTGCTCACAATTTAAATTCCTATGCCAGTCCCTCCCAGATTTGGATTATATCTATAATCCTTGGATCACATAGGCTGGTTTGCTTTTTCCATGTGGACTTCGTTAACACCTCACTTACCTCGTTGCCCTTCCTCTTTTTTATGCTCCTCTCCTTTACCAAGCATGCTATCCTTTTCCATCGACTGGTCTCTCTTGACAACAGGTCCAAATTACATGAGATGGAGTCTCACCATACTTGCCTCTAAGGAGCATTCTGACCATATCTCGTCTCTCCCAAGACTAATTTGTTTCTTCTTTTGGCAGTCTACGGTACTTTCACCATTCTTCGCCAGCACAATAATTCAAATGCATTGGCTCTTATTTGGTCTTCCTTATACAATGTCCAACTTTCAGATGCATGTGAGATGGTTAAAAATACCATCGCTTGGGTCAGGCACACTTTAGTCCTCAAAGTAACATCCTGCTTTTCAACACTGTAAAGAAGTTTTGTGCAGTGGATTTACCTGATGCAATGCATCATTTGATCTCTTGACTGCTGCTTCCATGAGCATTGGTTGTGGATTCAAGCAAGATGAAATCCTTGACAACTTCAACCTTTTCTCCATTTACCATGAGGTTGCCTACCAGTCCAGTTGTGAGGACTTTGGTCTTCCGTACATTGAGTTGTAATCCATACTGATCCCTGCAATCCTTGATCTTCATCAGCAATACTCCAAGTCCTCCTCAACCAGGCTGTGCCATCTGCATATCACAGATTATTAATAAGCCTTCCTCCAATCTTGATGGCACATCCTTCTTCATTTTTTTGCTTAGCAAAAAACCCCCAAAAAACCGGCAAAAACAAAACGAACTCAGATACAGAGCTGATTCCAACTCAGAGCAACCCTACGCACACAGTAGAACAACTAGGGGATTCTGAGACTGTAAGTCGCGATGGGAGTAAAAAGCTTCATCTTTCTCCCATGTTTGCTCAATATAGAGATTCAATAAATATGGGGAGAGGAGATACAATCCTGACCCATACTTTTCCTGATTTTAAATCATGTGGTGCATTCCCTTGTTCTGTTCCCACAATTGCCTTTTGATTCCTGAATAAATTCCTCATGAGCACAATGAAGTGATCCGGAATTCCCATTCTCCTCAAAGTTACCCATAGTTTGTTATGATCCCCACAGATGAATGCCTTTGCATAGTCAATAAAAAGCAAGAAAACATTTACTTTATGGTATTTTCTGCTTTCAGCCAAGAGCCATCTGACATTAACAGTGACAGCCTTTGTCCTTTTCTGAAACTGCCCTGAACCTCCCCTGTCAACCGCCGAAAGCTTTGTTGGGTATATTCAGCACAATTTTGCTTGCATGTGATATTAATGATATTGTTCCATAATCTGAGCACTCTGTTGGGCCACCTTTCTTTAGAACTGATGCAAATATGGAACCTTTCTAGTTAGTTGGTCAACAACTGTCTTCCAAATGCCCTGACATAGATTGAGCGAGCGCTTCCAGTGCTTCATCAGGCTGCTGAAATATTCCATTTGGTATTCCATTAATGCCCTCAGCTTTGTTTTTGGCTAATGTGTTCACCACGGATTGGACTTCTTCCTTTAGTACCATTGGTCCTTGCTCATTCATGTGCTACCTCTTGAATTGGTTGCGTGGCCACTAGTTCTTTCATTTTTTAAAAAACACTAGTGCAATTTAATAGTTTAATTAAATTAAGATTTGTGCGATCAACACCACAAATACTTTCAGAACATTTTCTTCTCATACTCATTGTTGTTAGCTTTCAACTACCCCCTACCCTCCCTTGCCATGCCTTTAGGCAATAACCAATCTAATTACTGCCTCCATAGATTTACTTATCTTGAATTTTTTAAGCTCAGGTGGTATAGTGGTTACATATTGGGCTGCTCACCACAAAGCCAGCAGTTCAAAACCACCAGCAACTCGAAGGGAGAAAGATCATGCTTTCTACTCCTATAAACAGCTAAATTCTCTGAAACTCCCATAAACAGTTCTACTCTATTCTATAGGGTCACTATTAGTTAGAATCCATGGCATAGAGTTTGGCATTTGGTTTTATCCTGAATTTCATGTACAGAAAATCCCACCAAACCAAACAGGAACCAAGCAAAGCAACGCAAACAATCCCCACCCCCATAGAACAGACCTTCACAACAATGACAACCTCAATCACCATGTTCTCTTGTCTGAGAGGGAGGCCATACACACCCCTCACCTACGGTCAGAGAGGCTTCATCCATGTAGGGACCTGCAAATGGATTGTGAGTTTCCACTGTCACCCATAGCCTTCTGCAAACCGAATGTTCACAATTTCAACTACTTCTTTTTGGTGCAGTGGCTCTGTGTACTCTTTCCACTTTTTTTTAATGTTTCCTGCATCATTCAATATTTTGCCTATCTAAAACGGAAAAAACCCAAACTCACTGCCATCGCGTGGATGCTGCCTCATAGGGACCCTATAGGACACAGTAGAATGACCCCTGTGAGTTTCTGAGACTAACTTTTTACAGGTATAGAAAATCCCATTTTTCTCCCTCAGGGAGGCTGATGGTTTTAAACCCCTAAACTTGCAGTTGTCAGGCCAACAAAAAAACTGCTAGGGCACCAGGGCTCCTTTACTTTTCTGAGAGATTTTGCCCATAGAATCTTTTAATAATGCAACTTAAGGCTTAGATTTTTACATTAGTTCTTTCAATTTAAGATATGCTGATTAAGGAAGCTGATGGTGCCTGGCTATCAAAAGATATTGCATCTGGGGTCTTAAAGGCTTGAAGATAAAAAAGCAGCCATCTAGCTCAGAAGCAACAAAGCCTACATGGGAGAAGCACACCAGCCTGTGTGATCATGAGGTATTGATGGGATCGGTATCAGGCATCAAAGATCCAGAACAAAAAAATCATAATGTGAATGAGGTGGGCAGTGTGGAGTGGAGGCCCAAACTCAATCTGTAAGCAATTGGACATCCCCTTTCAGAAAGGTCATGGGGAGAAGATGAGCCAGTCAGAGTCCAGTATAGCACCAATGAAGCATACAGATTTTTTCCTCTGGTTCTTTAATACTTCCTCCCCACCACTATCATGACCCTAATTCTACCTTACAAATCTGGCTAGACCAGAGCATGTACATGGGCACAGATAAGAGCTGGAAACTTTATGTTTTTTCATATTTCTTTTAAAAATCATTTCACTGGGGGCTCATACAACTCTTATCACAATCATCCATCGTGTCAAGCACATTTGTGTATTAGTTGCCATCATCATTTTCAAAACATTTTCATTTATAAAATAATTTTATTGGGGGGCTTGTACAACTCTTATCACAATCCATACATCCATTTGTCAAGTACATTTGTACATTTGTTGCCAACATCATTCTGAAAACATTTTTTTTCTACTTGAGCTGTTGATATCAGCTCATTTTCCCCCTTGCTCCCTCACTCTCCCTCCCTCACTCTCCCTGATAATTTATAAATTATTACTATTTTTTCATGTCTTACACTGACTGATGTCTTCCTTCACTCACTTTTCTGTTGTCTGTTCCCCTGGGAGAAGGTTATATGTAGATCATTGTGATCGGTTATATGTAGAACAACGTGCTCTTGCATTGACAGAGTACTTCACTAGAGGCCCAATGTCCATCTGCTACTTTAATATTAAGCCTATAAATATATGTACATAGATCTATTTCCCTATCATTATATATAAATATATTTACATATGTACATTCCTGTATGTAGACCTCTATAAATGTCATTTGCCTCCTAGTTCTTTGCTCTATTTCCTTTTACTTTCCTTTTGTCCCACTATCATGTTTGGCCTTCATTTGGGTTTCAGTAATTTCTCTTGATTACATTGCCCTTGATCAAACCTAGCAGACATCCTATGCCCCCTCGCCATCAAATTTAGATCACTTGTTTTTCCCTTCTCCCTGGGTTTGTTAACATCCACTTTCTTTCCCCCGTCCCTCCTTCTCCTATGTGCCCCGGAAATATTGGCCTGGTTGTTTTCTATTCTGGATTGTTTATCCGACCTATCTTATCTAGATAGACTTGCAGAGACAATAATATGCACAAAAATAAGATAGAACAAAACAAAACAACAAAAGAAAACAAACCAATGAAAAAGCCAACAAAAGAAAGAAAGAAAGAAAACAAAAGCCTATAAATAGTTGAAGGTCTGTTTGTTGACTTTTAGGAATGTTCTCTGGTTCAGTCTGATGGGGTGCCATGCCCTGGCCCCCACAGTCTATTTTTGGTATCTTCCCTGGGACTTCCTTGCTTTGCTCCCCTTGCTGCTCTGTTGCACGCCCTTACTATATCGTCCTGGTGTGGTGGGGTCAAATTGGGCACAATTCCAACACTGTGCCTCCAGTGTTGCCCCTCGAAGTGCTATGGGTCAGTGAGGGATGTCAGGTCTTGTGGTGGGGCCAGACCTATGGTCCACTCTGTGAATTGGCTGCTCTGAGCAGGAATATTGTCCTCAGAGTTTCTTCCCTCTTTGTTTGCTCCTGTGTGCTCTGATCAGACATGTCCCTATCTGTGGACTGTAGCTTAAGGGCTGTCCTCTGAAGTGAATTCTTCTGTGGGGAGGGTGGGTGTCCATGTAGTTGGGATTGGGGCCGGCCCCGCATACCTCTCTGTTGGTTCCCCTGCTTCATGCCGGTTTGTTGCATTCATGTTTTGGCACACTGGGTTGAAGTCTGGTCCCACTCTCTCTCTCCTGTGGAGATATAAACAACACCCCCCAACCCCCATTTGGGTGAGTTAATGCCCTCTTCCCCTGCTACCCATGTCTTCCTCCCCCCCTTTTTTCTTTATCCCTCCTTTTAAGTTGGCTGTTATATGTATCCCTGGATTGCATCTGGCCCCTTTCATACTACCTGGACCTCACCCCAGGAATGTATGTATCCAGTAGCTTTTTCCTATGCCCCCTTTGCATTTTTAAGCTTATCTCAGTGGATTCATGTTGTACTTGTCCTTTTGTGCTTGGATTTACATAGTTTAGCATAATTTCTTCCGGTTCTTCCCATGCAGTGATGTGTTTCATGCGTTCATCTCTGCTTTTTAGGGATGGGTAGTACTCCAGTGTATGTATGTACCAGTTTTTTAATCCATTCGTACATTGATGGAAGTTTGAGTTGTTTCCAACTCTTTGCATTTGTGAACTGTGCTGCGATGAACATTGGAGCACAGATGTCTGGCTGTGGTTTGTTTCTTGTTTCTTCTGGGTATATACCCAGTTGGGGGATTGCTGGGTTGTATGGTAGCTCAATTTCCAACTGTTTTAGATATTTCCAAATTGATATACATACCTACAGGTCCACCAGCAATAGAGGAGACTTCCTATCTCACCACAGCCCCTCCAACAATGGTTACTTTCTGATTTTTTGAATTGGGCTACCTTTGAAGGTGTTAGGTAGTATCACACAATTATTTTAATTTGCATTTCTCTTATGGCTAATGATTTGGAACATTTTATCATATGTTTATTGGCCATTCTGCCTTTGTGAAACTTCTGTTCAGGTCCTTTTCCCATTTCCTCAGTGGCAATTAGTTTTTTTCTTTTTGGAATTTAGCCAAGTTCTGTAGATTTTAGTAGTAAAACCTTTGTATGATGTGTCAGTCCGTGGTTTCTCTTATTACTCTCTTGGCGAATTCTTTCATTGTACACAAATGTTTTATCTTCAGGCTATCCCACTTGTCAATTTGTGCCTCATCTGTGTTTGTGTCCTTCCCTATTTATGATAGCCTATGTATTCCCTGTGCCAAAGTTCTCAGGTTTGTTCCAATACCCTTATTGATGGCCCTAATAGTTTGGGGTTTTTCCTCGAGGTCTGTGATCCACCTTGAGTTTATTCTTGTGCATGGAGTGAAATAAGGGTCTTGCTTCATTTTTCTGCAGGTAGATATCCATTTTTTCCAGCACCACTTGTTGAAGAGTGCATCTGCTTCCCATTTGATATTTTGGGGGCCCTGATCAAAGATAAGTTGTTTGTATGCTGATGATTTTATTTCTGGGTTTTCATTTTTCCCCCTTTGGTCTGAGTATCTATAATTATACCAATACCATGCTGTTTTGACCACTGTGACTGTATAATATGTACTAAAGTCAGGTAAAGCAAGCTCTCCCACTCTGTCATTTTTCTTGAGGAGTTCTCTGCGAATTCTGGGCTTCTTCTCTTTCCACATGAAATTGGTAATCAGTTTTTCCAATTCTTTGAAGAAGGATGATGGTATTTTTATCAGGGTAGCATTAAACTTTTATAGTTCCTTGGGCAGAACTGACATCTTTACTATATTGAGTCTTCCAATCCATTAGCATGGGATATTCTTCCATTTGTTGAGCTTATGCTTGGTTTCTTGTTATTGTGTTCTGTAGATTTTCTCGTACACATATTTTGGGATTTTTTTAGTCAGATATATCCTTAGATAGTTCAATTTGTGCTTGGCTATTGTGAAGTGTACTACCTTTTCAATCTCCACCTCTGTGGTCTGTCCAATGTGTATAGCAATCCAATAGACGTCTGTCTGTTGAGCTTGTATCCTGCCACTCTTCCATATTCCTCTATTGTTTCTAGTACTCCTCTTGTGGAGCTTTTTGGGATTTTCCATACATTAAATCATATCATCTGGGAATAACGGTAGTTCCATCTTGTCTTTCCCCAGATGAATACCTTTGATATCTTTTCTTTGCTTTATGCTGTTAGCTACGACACACAGTATGATGTTACATAATAGTGGGGACAAGGAGCATCCTTGACTGTGACCCTTTTTCAATGGGATTGTTTTCATCTTTTCTTTGTTGACTACCACATTGGCTGTTGGCTTTTCATACATAGCTTGTACTATATTGAAGCATTTTCTTTCCATTCCTATCTTCTTAAGTGTCTTAAACAGGAATTGGTGTCGGATGTTGCCCAATGCTTTTTCCTCATCTATCGATATTATTGTGTGGTTCTTATAATTTTCCATGTCAATGTGGCAAATAATACTAATGGTCTTTCATATGTTGAACCATCCCTGCATACCTGGTATGAATCCCACTTGGTCGTGGTGAATTGTTTGCTTTATATACTGTTGTATTCTATTGGCTAGTATTTTGTTAAGGATTTTTACATTGATGTTCATTAGGGATATTGGTCTATAGTTCTCGATTCTTGTGAGATCCTTGCCCTAGCTATAGTTATGGTATCCTTTCCCTAGCTAGAGTTATGCTAGCTTCATGGAAAGAGTTCGGGAGTTTGCTATCTTTTTCTGTGTTCTGGGCGAGTTTGTGTCAGATTGGTGTCAGTTCTTTCCTGAAGACTTGGTAGAATTCTCCGCTGAAGTCATCTGGTCCAGGGGATTTTTTTGTTGGCAATCCCTTGTGATAACCTGGTCTGTTTCTTCTATTGCTATGGGTCTATTGAGATTATTGATGTCCATTTGGGATAGTCTAGGGAGGAACTGTTTTTCCAAGTATTTTCTGGGTCTTTCAAGTTGTTGAATTCATTGGATTACAGTCCTTCATAGTATTGTGTAATTATCTTTTTGATTTCATTAGGGTCTGTTGTAATGTCCTCTGTTTGATCCCTCATCCTTGCAATTGAAATTTGTTCCTTCCTTTCCTTTGGTTAGGTTTGCCAGAAGTCTGTAGATTCTGTTAATCCTGTCAAAGAATCAATTTTTAGCTGTATTTATTTTTTTCCCATAGTTTTCTTGTTTTCCGTCTCATGAATCTCAGCCCTGATTTTTATTATTTCTTTTTTCACTATTAGTAGGATTATCCTGCTGACGCTGCTCTAATTGCTGTAAGTTTTGCATCAGAATATCAATCATAAGTCTCTGTTCCTTTGTCATGCATGCAGGTATTGCTATCAAACTTCCCCTGATAACTGGCTTTGCTGTGTCCCAAAAGTTTTGGTACGTTGCATTTTCATTTTCAGTGGTTTCTAAAAACTTCCTGATTTCATCTCTGATCTGGGCTAGTACCCACTCCTTTGCAATAGCGAGTTACTAATCCTCCAATTGTTTGCCCTTGTTTTCTTAATTATCATTTAGTTAATTTTCAGCCTTATGGAATACTGGTCAGAGAGAGAAGTCTGTATACTCTCTGTGTGCTTGAATTTACATAGATTCAATTTGTATCAGCATGTGGTCTATCTCTGAGTATGTGCCATGTGGAGCTGTAAAAAATGTGAATTGCAAGTGAAGTTGTCTAATTGTAAAGTTTAGATCTGTAGTCTTCTTGCGAAGCTTTTTCCCTGTGATCTTTCTCAGAGAATGATATTAAAGTCCACTATAATTGTTGAGATTGTAATTTCTTTCTTTATCTTTTGAAGTGTTTGATTGACAAATTTTGTGGGTCTCTTGTTGGGTGAGTATATATTTATTATGCTCACTGGGTTCTTGGCTCCCTGAGCATGTGTTATGGCTTGCAGTTTGAGATCAATATTGTCAGATTAGGATTGCAACACCTGCCTATTTTTTGAGTTGCCATTGGCTTGGTATATTTTTGTCCAGGCTTTTATTCTCAGTCTATTTTTGTCTGTAATCTTGAGACATGTCTCCTATAGGCAGCAGATTGACGAGTTGTGTTTTCTAAGCCAGTCTGCTGGCCTCTTCCTTTTAATGCCCGAGTTCAGTTTATTGATATTCAGGGTTATTACATCTATCTGTGGACTCTGTGATGTCTTTTTGTACCTTTTGTGTTGGGTGGGTTCCTACCTCCCTTTTGTATCAGTGTGTTGTGCATGTATGTGTGTGTTCAATGCTTGCCTTATTTCCACCCTTAAGCCAATACTATCTTGGAAGCTGTTTTCTCTTTGTTGACCTATGGGTGGGGTAGTTCTATGCGGTGGTCTCTTATATGTGCTCGGTGAGTACTGTTTTTCTGCCCATATTGGTCGTCAAGATCTTTTGTCGGGCTGGGTTTCTTTTAACGTATTCTTTGAATTTTTCCTTGTCTGGGAGGACTCTTCTCCATCTATCTTGATAGATAATTTGACTGGATAGAATCTCCTTGGGTTTGCTTTATTTTCCTTCAATTTTTGGAAGATGTTACTCTACTCTTTCCTCTTCTTCATAGTGTTCACTGATAGGTCTGAGCATATTCTTATTTGGGTACCTTTATAGGTGACTGCTTGTTTTTCCCTAGTTGCTCTCATGATTTTCTCCTTGTCCTCAAAGTTGGATAGTTTAACTATTATATGTCTTGGTGAATTCTTCTTGGAATTCAGTCTAGCTGGTGTTCTTTTGGCATCTTGAATGCTTGCTTCATTTTCATTCTTTAAGCTGGGGAAGTTTTCCTCCAAGAATTTCCTATTTTTGCCATTGACTTCTTTGTTGTCTTCCTCTCATAATACAATTGTTCTGATGTTGTTCCTCTTCATAGCATTAGACATAGCTCTTAGATTTTCTTCAGCTTCTCTGATTATCTTATTTGACTTTTGTTCACATTTGTCAACCCTATAATGCTGAGCGCAATGTTTTCATAACATTTAATTAAATGTATATATTAATATATAGATTGATAACTATGAAAGTAAAGAATAAAAACAACCAAAAAATTTTTCCCTGAAATTAAAAATTCAGGTGTTATCGGGTTAAAGTCGCTTGGCTGTCCTCTAGATTGTGGTGTGGTTCTCTGCCTCCTCCAGTTGGTTGGCAAAGTCTGTGAATTTGCTATTGGTTTTTGTTATCTCATCCCTTAGCTCTTGTCTTTTCCTTTGGTGTATGGTCTTTATCTCCTCTACCACTTCATCCTTTTTCTGTGTTGTTTCACTCACATCCTATATGATTCCAAGCAGCATTCTGAAGATTTCTTTCTTTGTAAGATCAATGTCTGTTTCTTCTATACACGTCGTTAGGTTAAGGATTCCTTCTGACATTGCCTTTTGTTTCTCCTGTTTGTTTTTTCATTGAGGTAGTTAGGGCTGATTGCTGTTTGTGTTGTGCTTCTCTAGAGAAGCCCAGTGCCATTTTCCAGAGAACCGAAGAGCACTGGCATTCTCTGGGAGACATGTAGGAATGCTTCTAAAAACTTCCTGCAGCTAATTGCACTATGGGTTTGGACTACCTCTTTATCCTCCCGTGGCTTCACTTTTTCCCTATCCAACCAGTATTCAGTTATTTGCAGGGCAAATTGGATGGTCCTCGCAGGGGATGCTTGTTGGGTGGTTGTGGACCTGCAAGGATGGCACTGCACTGGATGTTGTGGTGCTGTGGCGCACGGCAGCTTTGGGCACTGCATAGGGCATGCAGTGGTGCTTGCTGCAACAGGAGTGCCACAGAAGACAGGTGGGTGTGCCCAATTTGGTGTAGAACACTGAAGATGTTGGGTGGAGTTTCCCTAGTCAGCTAGATTGCCATGTAGATTGGGCAGAGGTTGCCGAAGTGGTGTGGAATGCTGGAAAGTGTTGGCAGAGCTGCCTTAGGCCATGTGAGGCACCACGGCAAGTTGGAGGAATTTCCCTCACCTATGTGAGATTGTGGAGGATGGACAAGGTCTCCCTCAACCATGTGGAGCACTGTGAAAGGTTGGCAGAGGTTCCCCCAGCCAAGTGAAGCACCCCAAATGGTGGGCAGGAGTTTCCTCAGTGACCTTGAAGGGTAGACATGAGTCTCTTTGTGGTCGGAGGTGGCCAGGATTTCCCCCAACTTGCTTAAAGGGCCTTGGATGGTAGGTGTGAGTTCCCCTGTGGTGGAAAGCAGGGGGGATTTCCCCAGCCAAGGGTTAATGCAGCAGAGGACGGAGTTCCACCAGCTTGATGGAGGGCAGTTGTGATTGCCCTTGGCTAAGGGGAGTGGCTTGGTGGTTGGTGGGAGAGGAAAGAGAGAGGGAAAAAACCCAAACCTGCTGAGACTGTGGGGGGAAAGAGAGAGAAACAAAATAAAGATATAACTGAAAAAAATTGACTTAATGGCATCTAACAAGAACAGCAGCACAATATTGAAGCGTTTTCATCTGAACTTCCAGATTAAGATGGACTCTAGGAAGAAAGACTTGGTGGTCTACTTCTGAAAATTAACCAAGGAGAACTCTATAGATCACAGTGGTTTGATCTGTGCATGGTAATGATATCTATTACCACATTGTATATGTATATCTCCTTAAGTAGTTATATATCAAGAAATTATCCCAGGCCAGTCCATCTCAAATCCCTAAGTCAGATATTAGTCCGCAAGTCCCTCTGCAGACTCACGCAGCCATGCGCAGTGATGCAGAAGGCAGGGAGGTCACGGGTGGGTGGGCGCAGAGTCCTGTGGCTCCAAAGTCAGTGGAAACATCAAAGGGCCCAGGCAGCTTTCAGGATGGCCAGCAAGCAGGAAGGTAAAGAGGAAGTGTCTGAGAGCGTGGTCTCCTGGCTCCTTACTTATAAGAAGGCCACACCCCAAGCACACAGCATCGGGCTTGATTGACAGGTTTGACTCCATCCCTAGCTAGGAATGTCTAGTTGACATGACATCATCTGACTACCACATATATTTTACTTTCCATTGCACGTGGGGATTTATAATGCGGGTGGGCTAGTATTTGGGGTGACAAAGTGTGGTTAGTGGGTCAGGTGGCGGCAGCCTAAATCTTTCATTGCAAAATGGGTTTTACTTCTTAGGTAATCTATAGACACTAATTGGTTCACTGTGAATCGGCATTGACTTGATGGCAGTGAGAGAGGTTTTGAAACGGGGCATGTGGATTTTCGCTTCCTCTTCTGTTTTCCCATCTAGTGATGATCACGGCCTCAGTCTGTATTCTTCAATGCACTGTACAGTGATCACGTCATGGATCCAATGGAAAATTCAGGTACTGATCTGAAGAAAGTTCTTTTCTCTGAAGAACAGAGACCTTTCACTTTGATTAGTTTTTTTTTAATTAAACAATTTCTTTCCTGCCTTCCTTGTGGACTTTTCAAAGCTGAACAGCAACCTATAAATATAGCTTACACTAAAGTGTTAAATGGATGCATTTAAGCACGTTTTCAGGAAACAATCTTCAAACCAAATCAGTGGCTTCTATTTAACATCCTGGCAAATCTTAAGTTCTCACTGCTGAGTAAGCCCCTCCCAAATATGGCCCCTGCTTGCTAGAACCCACCCTTTATTCACACTGTCGATTGCATTGCTCTCGAATAGGTCTTCTCTTTTCTCCACTCAGTCTAAAACTCCCCAAAGAGAAGAGGGAGTGTGATATTACATGCCTTTGTCCCTAGTTCAGAGCAGGCCACAAATATTGCTTGGTATGTTAGTGCCTGCTTGCCAGTCACCTAAACAGGCAAGTACTGACAGCTAAATACATGACAGAAGCCTGAGCTGCATTGGTTCTGACTGATTGCTGTGGATGTTGGGGGCCTCTGCCTCTTTCTCCCTGTGAAGCCACTCTTATTTCTCTCTGTTGGTGGAAGGCTAACAGATTACATTATGTGTAACTCTTAGATGCTGGAATGATAATGAAACCAAAGGATTATTGAAAAGTTCTTTAGATGAAATGTACATCAAGTTGAGGAGGGACCAAGGAGGTGACAGTGGTGGCAGACAAGCCTTTGGTTTCCAGTGTACCTCCCCCTGCCCAAGGGGAAGAATACCAGTGTCATAAGCAGGAGGAGTGCTCCCTAGCATCTGATGGCACCATCACAGCATAAACAATGACAGGTTCCATAAACATCACAAATGGAGGAATTTGCCTTGAAGTTCCTTCTGGGATCTAATTTAAAGGAACATGGTGGTGAAAGCGAGGTCAGGAGGGAAGCAGAAATAAGCAGAGAGAAATGCAGAGTGACAGCTGAGCCTTCCCAGCCTGCCTGGGAAAGACCATGGGCTTTGTGGGGAAGGACTTCCAGGGAAGAAGGCACTCAAGGCCTCAGGTCTGCTGACACCCACCTTGGAGGTGGGTAGTGAGAAGACCCAAGTTCGAGCTATACCTCTGCTGTTTGCTTTCACTGTGTGAACCTGAGCACGTGCTACACACCCACTGGTTGCCACTTTCCCCTCTGAAAATCAGGGCTGAAGCTAAGGCCTGATCACCTGATCGATCTGGCTGCTAAGGGTAAAAAGGCAGTGGTGCCTCCCTCCAGACAAACCCGGGAGTCACTGATGCTTGTATTGACTTCACGTTAAAGGCCTTCGAGTTGGGTGTCTGGGAGCAGCAACATGGAAAACCCAGGACCTTTTCTTCTTCTTCTTCCTTTTTTTTCCCTCTCTCTCTAAAAAAAAAAAAAAAATCAGAGCTAGAGGTTTGAAGGTGGAAGACAGGAGGGCTTGTCTAGAAAAATGTGTGTGGGCCCCTTCATGGTAGACTTTGTCATTCTCGCAGGTCACCTCAACCTGCCTGCAGCTCCCACGTGGCCCAGCTGCTCAGCACTGGGAAAGTACATAGAGAGCCCTAAGGAGAGCCGGCAGGTGAAGGGCACCCTCAGGCCCTCTCTGTACTGCAGGCTGTGCTGACTGGCTTCCAGGAGGTCCAGCACGAATAGAGGGTCCTGTGTGAGCACGGGGTGGGGGTGGAGAGGGGAAGGCAGGGATTCCAGGTATCACTGGGCCCTGTCATCTCAGTCTTTCTCAGGAGAGAAAGACGCTTTTCTCCTGGGGACCCTGCACCCATCAGCTATTCCTGTCCCCTCCCAGTTGGTTGGGGGCGGTCGGTGGGGGCAAGAGCATGTGCCTGTTTTATTTAAAAGTGAAGTTCCCTTCTTCTAGGCAGATCTTTTTTTAGCTGAGCCCAGTGGTGTCTCTCGTCGGGGCTGGAGGAGCTGTTCACTGCCTACTTGCGGTGGGGGTGAAGTGCTAGAGGGGGACGTTGTGTGTGTGGGTAGGTATGTGGGTGGGCGGGTCGCTAGGCATGCTTGCCGGATTTTATAAACCATGTTGATCTTGTGTGTGCCTTTTGTCTTTAAAAGCATCTCTTCTTGGGATTGCTGGGAGAGGGGGGCTGCGGGTGAGGGGGCTTCAAGCCTCATCCCTCCTCTGAGGTTGTGAGCTCTCTCTGTGTTCTCAACAGTGGACCTGGCTTCTCCTTCTAGAAAGTGAGCCTTGAGTGTGCAGGGGTAAGGTGTTGGGGTGGGAGAAGGCACAGGGGTGCGTGGAGCTGCTCTGGAAGGCAGCAGGGCCACCGGCCTCCTCTGTCACCTGCAGCCCCTGGACGGCTCAGCGCTGCACCTTCTGCAGCCCTCACAAGGTGCTTGGTGAGCGGGCGTGGGAGCGGAGTGTCATTTTATGTTCGCCTGAGATGCTGGCAGTGTGTTTCTGTGGTGCAGAATCATTGTTTACAACGAAGCTCTTACAGAGAAGCAGTAAAGTTAATGGAGGTTTCAGTGGGATTAGCCTTGTTAGGTTCCCTGGCGACTCAGTCGGCTCCCCTCTCCGCAGCTGAATCCGCAAGGAGGCGGGGCTCAGGATCAGCGTGGGTGAGGTGTGTGTCTGGGTGTGCTCATGACATTGGAAGGGACCAAAGCAGAGAGCCCCCTGCCTGCCTGCCCCACCCTCCCCAAGGCAGGGCTCTGAGACTAGGCTGCTCCCCAGGCCAATAGCCCCTCCAGGGGTGGCTTTGCTGTGAGCTCCTGGCTCTCCAGCACCTGGCGGGACATTGCAGTCCAGTCTGCTGTGTCGGCTCTCAGTACTGCCGGAAGCTGGTTCAGGGGCTGCGAGACACCCTCATCCCTGCCTGAGTCAGGCTCTACCTCATGGGTAGAAGGCCACTTGGTCAGGTGGGTCACCACCCTTTGGTGACAGCCCCCCCAGGGCAAGGTTGCCACGTTGGCCCCATTTTCTCTGTAGCAGGGCTCAGGAGCCGGGCAGATGCGCTGTTGAATCGGGACTCTTCTGGGCGACCCAGCGCACCTTCTGTAGCCTCTGAGTTCTTGTTCTCGGAAACGGGCATCATAACTGTAGCAGCGTCCCCGAGTTGCTGGGATACTTACACATTAAGCACCTCAGTCACCAACCAGGTCAAGGGGCTTATTTACCCTTTGTTTCTCAGCTCTGCCCTCCCCTCTATAAACCTTATTTCCCAGGGGGCTTCCTATTGTGACCAGATTTTAACATCGGTAAAGCGGGACACCATTGATAAGACTCATATCCTGGTGAAATAGCCACATGGCAGCCGAAAACTGTATACCCTAGCTTGCCATGCATTCTTTCCAAAAATCGGGACTTTTTAAAAACGCCGTAGGATGCAGGAAAAAATGTTAAAAATCGGACTGTCACGCCAAAAGCGGGATGTCTGGTCACCTTACCTTGCCCCCATAGGAGGTCCTGTGGGTAGGCCAGAGGTGTGAGAGATGGGGGCCTTAGTACTTCTTCTCTCCTCTCATTCTTACTCTGGGGGTGACAGCAGCTCCTAGGCAAGTGGGGCTGAAGCCCCTCCTCTCAACCCTTAGGTCTGGGGAACATCATCTCCTCCTTTGGGGGAGACACCCACTACCTGTGTTTCCCAATCTCAGACACTTCAATGTTTTACTGCTCCAACATCCGCATAAGCAATCCACTGTAATAAATCCCTCTACTTAAGGTACCTAGAATGGTTTCAGATTTATCTTGACCCTATAGGACAGGGCTAGAACTGCACCTGTGGGTTTCTGAGGCTGTAAATTTTTAGAGGGGCAGAGAGCCTCATCTTTCTCCTGAGGAGGGGCTGGTGTTCAAAGGACTGACCTTGTAGTCCAGTGTATATAACTCACTACACCACCAGATTGCTATGCACTGGCATTGACTCCATGGCGGTGAGTGAAGATGGATTCTGTTTTCCTCACTAGATCTCCGTGAATCATAACAAGAGCACAATCTCTGGAATTATTCAAGGCAAGGCTCACGTCTGCTGGTCTGCTGGCCCTGCCCTAGGTGATGGGAGCCACCACATTCCCATCTAAAAGATGGGTATAATGGTTGAAATCTCATAGGGTTGCGTAAGGATTTCATCAGATAGCAGTAGAAGTAAAACAAAAAGAACAACACAACTCAGTGTACTCTATCAGGGGACAGTAGCACAGCACGGAGAGAGGGTTTGTACTGTGTGTCTTTTTGTGTCCCTGCCATGTTGAGGTCAATTCTACATCTAATTCTATATTTTCTCCGTGAAACTAACTGCGAATGGAATGTTATCTTTTCTGACCCTAGCTTTGAGAGCTAGATTGTCCCTCCTCCCCATTAAGTGCCCTCACCCCCGAGGCAAAAGAGAAGCAAGGACCACCAGTCCAAACAAACCCACTGCCATTGGATTGATCCTGACTCACCCAAGAACGATCGACTCCAGCTCTAGGACAGAGAAGGACTGCCCCTGTGGGTTTCCGAGACGGTAAATCTTTACAGCAGTTGAAAGCCTCATCTTTCTTCCCATTTGGAATGTCTGGGGGTCCCAAATTGCTGACCGTGTGGTTATCAAGCCAATGAGTAACCCCCTACACCACCCAGACTTCTTATTCTGACTCATTGTGCGCTATAGGATTTCCGAGGCTGTCAATCTGTATGGGAGCAGATTGCCACATCTCTCTCTTACAGAGCAGCTAGTGGGTTTGAACTGCCTACCTCGAGGTTAACAGTCCATTCTTATCTGACAGTGCCTCCAGGGCTTCTTTCAGAACTAGATTAGATGTTACAAATCAAAGAGTACTACTCAGCTGCCTCAGACTTTAAAACCAGTCACAAGCTTGGTGAGATATGACGACACCCTCAGTTGTGACCTGTGGGCCATACTTCGAGGAATTCCCATCACCCTATTGGGTTCAATAGTCCACTGGAGCAACTCATAGAACTCAGGGAAGCATGGGCCCAACCATTACAGTTGTAGCAAAAAGCATATAAGGGAAGGGACACAGGGGGCCAGGTCTGGGAGGCTTCACAACATAGAGCATCCACATCTAAAGGATGCACTCCCTACCATGTGCGCCAGTGTCTACCAGCAACCAGGGCGCGCTCTGAGACTCAGTATTCGGAGTTCTAGGGGCATTCCATGAGATAGGTATGTCGGAATCATTATGCACATGGTTGAACTCAACCTCCAGCTTCGCCCCCCCCAGAAGTTGGGTTCATATCATGTGACCCAAGGGCCACCCAATTACTAGGCAGCCTCAGATGTGATCTAGAGCCTTCAGCGGCAAAGCCCTCTAATCACCGAGAAAGCCCTGGACTCTAGAGATCCTCTCAGCAGCCACCGACAAATACGAAATCCTTTGGGTTATCTTAATTACAAATCTGACATGACTCCAGACATGTTTGCTGGTGGCTCGGGTGGGCAGGGGGAGTCTGGGGATGAGCATGTGAGGCTGCGTATGCTTGGGAAGCTGGAGCCGCGCGAGCTTTGAGGGGTCCCACACACAGAGACTGGCTGCAGCTGCTGTAACTGCCCATTTGCCACTTCTATTCATCTTGGCGCTTCGGTTGCTGCGGCCTTGTGAGAGCAGCTTCCAGTCTCCAGAGCTCAGGTAAGTGCGGAGGGGGTCAGTCCTTCCACCTGAGGAGCCACTAGCAGCTTGGCTTTTAAAATCTACTTAGTCATTCATTTTGCCTAATTAGCCAATGACCTAACATCCAACTATAATGTTATTTTCCACCCGGAATGACACTCGTGGGGTTTGGAGAGCTGGAATATGTTTAACAGCCGCTCGATGACCAGACTTCCAAGTACTGGCTCCATCAGACCCTCCCGAGGGGCACAGAACCGGAGTGCCCGGCCCTCAGGGTTATCTGAGAGTTGCAGAACCTGGGAGTCAATCGATGTCCCATCCCTCAGACTCCCAGGGAGTGCCTGGTCAGCATCCCTATGGCAAATGCCTTTCCCAGGGCTCTTTATCTCTCAGAGGGTGAGTCACGCTTGGTAGCGGGGCTTGGCAAGCGGTGGTGGGTCTGAATCAGCAGCTTGCAGCCCCAGCAGGGAATCTGGACTGTGTAGACCTGCCCACCTGGCCACAGTCTAGCAGGCCCTTCCTTTTCCCAGGGTACCCTTGGAGAACCAGGTACTAGATGATGTATTCACAAGCCCAGGTTACATTGGCCCAGATGACAAGACCCTTCCATCACATCTGCCCCCACCATTTGCTGGCTACGCGCCTCATGGGTGTCCTCTTCCTCAGAGTGAACATTTCTGCCCTCAACTTCCTTCCATGGCACCCACCTTACCAGGAAGGTTTGATTTGCTCTTTGAGGCTCTTCGGGGGCCTTCCTGCCTTCCTTGCATGGCGGGGTGCGGGTGGTAATGTGTAACAGACACTCCAATTCTGTTTCGTCTGGGATGATTCTCCAAGTCTTTGTAAGTGTCAGGCTGGAGTTTCAGTTGACCGCGATAAGGCGTGGTTTGCAGGACCAGGCCTTCAGGGACCACATACTGATCCCTTAGGGCCTTCAGGGCAATTCTGCCTGTCCTTCCAATGGAGACAGAATTCTTTGGAGTGGGCCATTGGCTAGACCTGCCTCAGAGGTGCGTAAGGGAGGAGCCTGCCCCCACGCTTCCAAACCTGGCTTTGTCCCAGAAGCAATGGAAGACTAGAAACACAATCCCTCGCTGTCATCTCCAAATAAGGAGACTTGGTGACTCTGTGGGTTAAGCACTGGGTTGCTAACCTCCAGGTCAGTAGTTCTACCCCACCACAGCCACTTTGAGGGAAAAAGATGAAACTGTCTGTAGCTAGAAAGGTTTACAGCCCTGGAAGTCCTGCGGGGCAGGGCTCCTCTCTCCTATCACCTGGCTATGAACTAAATGGACTCAGGGGTCATGGAGGGGAACGACAAGTAGTATGTTTTAATAGATCTGGAGGCAGGACCTAGATAGAGCTTGTATTTTAAAACCATAGTTGATGCTCAAGAAGGTGGGGGAATTCCAACATAGAATAACAATACACGAGCTGACCTGTTACCCTGGCAACTGCCCTACAGCTTGTATTTTGGGTGGGGAGTAGTCTTATTCCAAGTGTTCTGTTCCATTGCTCCCACAAACCGCTGGCATAGTCCAAACACTGCCGGGCTTTGGTACCTAATGTGACCTCTCAGTCACCTGCTCAGCGATGAATACAGCGCCAGAAGCTCACTAGACCTCAAGTCACGAGTTAGGAAATAGAAATGAATGCTCGTCCCACTGCAACAATGTAGTCAGGAAGTATTTTTAATTATCTTGGGATTTAAGATTTGGAAGGGACCTTAGCAAGTCCTTGGATCCAGGAATCCCTCTGTGGAACGCCATCACTGCTAGGCCCATGCCAGCAGCAGATGCTCAGTCATTTCGTATGCAGACGGCTCCAGGATTAGCTTCATTTTTAGGCCCTTTCCATTCTCAAAGTTGATACCGGACTTTCTCTTCTTTTCATCCAGCATTATTACTGTCACTGCTCATAGTTACAGTGCTGGCTTTTATCTCTGGCTGTGCATTCGAATCATGTCTTGACAGCTAGACCCTAGGCAGTGCGGTTCTGACCCAGTTGGTCTGAGTTGCAGCTCTGGCCTCAGCTCTAATCTGCAGCTGGAATGAAAAGGCTCCTGGAATGAGCCATGTTGCTCCCATGAAGGTAGCTGTATTTCATAGGAGGTGATTCCGAGCCAGGATTCTAGCATAGTTTAGAACACTCCTTATTCACTCGGGTTTTTTGTCATTGTCGAGTATCTTTTTTTCCTAGAGCTGCTGCAACATAAATACCACAAGAGGGGGGCTTTGAAGAACAGCAGTCTATTTGCCTCACAGTTCTGGAGGCTAACATTTAAAAGCAGCATCACACCCACGTAGGTTCCTTCCTTGTTGGTAGCCTGGAGTGCTCCTGGACTCCTTGAGGGTCTGCGGTTTGGAGGTAATCTTCGCGCGCTAGTTCTCTTTTCTTGTGTGTCTCTGTGTCTCTTCTGGTCATTCATATAACTCAGAAGTGATTCGGTTTAGGATCCACTGACTGTGACCTCATTCACAGCAAGACTCCCCCTCTCTCACTGCCATCAAGTCAATGCTGACTTACAGTGACGCCATAGGGCAGAGTCGAGCTGGCCCCATGGCTTTCTGAGACTGTAACTCTTAATAGGAGCGGAAAGCCTCATCTTATTCTCACAGAGTGCCTGCTGGTTTCAAACTGTTGATCATGCGATTAGCATCCCAACTCTCAACCCACTATACCACCGGGGTTGCTGGTAAAATAGCAAAAGAAAACCCTGTTTCCAAGCAGGATCGTATCTGAAGGTACAAGGGCATGACATTTGACATATACTTTTTAGCGACACAATTCCGGTGTCCAGATAATTTTAGACTATCTTCCTCATTGCCTCACTCGATGTTTCAAAATAGCAGCAGGGGAAGATGGGCCCCAGGCCCTTGTTTGGGCTGGCCGCTCACTTTTGCTGTGACACACGCAGGTCCTTTGTTCTCTGCTTTCCTGGAGTGTTCTGCCTGTCACCGGCTGAGCTTTCTCCGGCCCTTAATGTTTCATGAGGGGAAACTTCATGTTCCTTTCAGATGTCAGGATGCTCGCTCCCTGGGGCATCACCACGGCCATAGCTTCCGTCTGTGTCTCAGCGTGCTCCCCTTTCAGCCTGACATGTCCCTGGGCTGCTATCTTTCTCCTTGACAATGTGGGGGGCACTGACATGGAAGAGTCAAAGGCTAGACTCCTGCCCAAAGAGGAACAGATTATTTGTGCTGCGCCCCTGGAAGACTTTATCATGCTATTTTGCCAAGCGAGCTTCCTTCCAACCTACAACCAGGACATGTCCATCTGACCTCATCCTCTTTTTATACCTCCCTCCTGGAGCCTAGATTCTCAGAACTCTTCTGGCCCTTTTGAAACACTCACTGCATCAAGACCCACTGGCAGGCCCACTCTCCCGTGATGGGCCCACCTCAGAGCCCAGCCCGGGCACACGTTCATGTGAGGCTGTGCTTTCTCACTTCAACAGATCGCCGCTGGCCCTGTTGATGACACTCTCTGCTTTCACAGCTGCTGTTGTGTGCTCCTCACTCTAGGACAAGAAGCGTAGTGGGGCGCTGACCAGCCAAGGAAGAGACGTGTTAATACAAAGGCGCGTGCATCTGGCAGCCTCTCAGCTTTCCCGAGCAGCGCCCTGTCTCTGACTGAGCTCTCTGTGTGTAGCTGGGCTGTGTTGCGGCTGTTGTCGGGTGCCCTGGAGTGGGTCCTTGCTCAGCGGACCCTGTGTGCAGTAGAAGGGAACAGCTCGGCCCTGCACCATCCTCACAGTGGCTGTTATGGTTGCACCCATGGTTGTAGCCACGGTGTCCATCCATCTTGTGGAGGTCTTCCTCGTCTCCACTGCCACTGTCCCTTATCCAGCTTGATGCCTTTCCCAGGAACTGGCCTCTTCCGTATGTGGGATAAAGCCTTGCCTGGAGGGACCACTCTCACTGTATTTCTTTTTTTTTTTTAACTGTCCTTTTTTTGGTTTGTTTTATTAGGGGCTCATACAACTCTTATCACAGTCCATACATATACATACATCAATTGTATAAAGCACATCCATACATTCCCCGCCCCAATCATTCTCAAAGCATTTGCTCTCCACTTAAGCCCTTTGCATCAGGTCCTCTTTTCTTTCCCCCTCCCTCCCCGCTCCCCCCTCCCTCATGTGCCCTTTGTAATTTATACAATGTTATTTTGTCATATCTTGCTCTATCCGGAGTCTCCCTTCCCCCCCTTCTCTGCCGTCCCTCTCCTAGGGAGGAGGTCACATGTGGATCCCTGTAATCAGTTCCCCCTTTCCAACCCACTCACCCTACACTCTCCCAGCATCGCCCCTCACACCCTTGGTCCTGAAGGTATCATCCACCCTAGATTCCCTGTGCCTCCAGCCCTCATATGTACCAGTGTACAACCTCTGCCCTATCCAGCCCTGCAAGGTAGAATTCGGATCATGGTAGTTGGGGGGAGGAAGCATCCAGGATTTGGGGGAAAGCTGTGCTCTTCATCAGTACTACCTTGCACCCTGACTGACCCATCTCCTCTCCTAAACCCCTCTATGAGGGGATCTCCAGTGGCCGACACTTGGGCCTTGGGTCTCCACTCTGCACTTCCCCCTTCATTCAATATGGTATACACACACACACACACACACACACACACACACACACACATATTCTTTTTTTTTTTTTTTTGCGTGATCGCACTGGCTGGTGTGCTTCTTCCATGTGGGCTTTTTTGCTTCTGAGCTAGATGGCCGCTTGTTTATCTTCAAGCTTTTAAGACCCCAGACACTATCTCTTTTGATAGCCGGGCACCATCAGCTTTCTTTGCCACATTTGCTTATGCACCCATTTGTCTTCAGCGATCCTATCATGGAGGTGTGCAGCCAATGATATGATGATTTTTTGTTCTTTGATGCCTGATAACTGATCCCTTTGGGATCACTCGCTCACACAGGCTGGTGTGTTCTTCCATGTGGGCTTTGTTGCTTCTGAGCTAGATGGCCGCTTGTTTATCTTCAAGCCTTTAAGACCCCAGTCACTATCTCTTTTGAGAGCCGGGCACCATCAGCTTTCTTCACCACATTTACTTGTTCACCCACTTTGGCTTTAGCAGTTGTGTCGGAAGAGTGAGCATCATAGAGTACCAATTTAATAAACGAAAGTATTCATGCATTGAGGGAGTGCTTGAGTAGAGGCCCAAGGTCCTTCCACCACCTTAATATTAAACCTATAAATGTAGACAATTAGATCTATTTCCCCATCCTCATATATATGTTTGCATGTACATGTCTTTGTCTAGACCTCCATAAATGCCCCTTGACTCCCAGCTCCTTCCTCCATCTCCCTTGACTTTCCTCCTGCCCCACCACCGTGCTCCGTCCCCACCTGGGCTACAGCTATACCTCTTCTCTACGCAACCTTACCCTTGATCGTTCCCCCTCAGACCTGCCACTCCCCCCTCACTACCATTTTGGGTTCCATGTTGTTCCCTTGTCCCTGTGTTTATTAACACCACTTCCTTACCTTCCTCCCCCTCCCCCACCCAGAACTGTCTGTCCCCCCGGAACTGTCTGTCCTATTGTTTTTCCTCCAGATAGTTCATCCAGCCTGTCCTATTCAGACATACCTGTGGAGACACTAACATGCATGAAAACAAGACAGAGGAAAACAAAGCAACAGTATACAACCAGACAATAAAACAACAAAAACAAACCACTGACAAAGAACAAAACACTTCACAAAAGAAAGGCTTGTAGTTCATTCAAGGATTGTTTGCTGGCCCTTAGGAGTGTTTTCCAGTCCAGTCTGTTGGGGCACCACGCCTTGGGTCCAAAATCCACTTTCAGCATTTCCTAGGGACCTTGCCACTCCATTCCCTTGCTGTTCCACTGCATTCCCCCAGTGCTTTGCCTCGGTGTGGTGGGATCAGGTCAGGTGCAATTCCCACACTGTGTCTCCGGTGCTGTCCCCTGTATCACTGAGGGGCATCATGTCTCATAGTAGGGCCAGCCATGTTGTTCTCTCTGTGGACTGGCTGCTCTACTTAGGAACACCATCCTCACGGCCTCGTGGGCCAGGCTGTGTTCCACTGTCTCCTCCTTCCCCTTCATCTGCTCCCGTGTGCTCTGATCAGATATGTCCATCTCCCGGAGATGCAAGGTCAATGTCATCCTTTGAAACAAATTCTTTTCGGGGGAGGGGCAGGAATCCACTTAATTTTTGGTGCTGGGGCCAGCCTCCCAGACCTCTCCACTGGTTCCCTACTCCACGCCAGGATATTGCATTCACACCTGCGGCACTGGGTTGAAGTCTGGTCCCACTTTTCCTGTGGAGATATAAGCAATACCCTCCCCTTGGGTGGATTAGTGCCCCATGCCCCCACTTCCCTTTTCTTCCTTATATTCATCCTTTTGTTTTCCTTTCCCCACCTCCTCCACTGTTGTCTACCATGTGCATCCCTGGTTTTGATCTGGTCTCTGCCACACTACACAGTCTTCACCCCAGAAATGTTTGTATACAGTAGCTTTTTCCCCTATGCCACTTTTGCATTAAAACAATTTTTTTTTAATACTTACCTCAGCGGGCTCATGTTGTACTTGTCCTTTTGTGCCTGACTTACTTCGCTTAGCGTGATTTCCTCCAGTTCTTCCCATGCCGCTATGTGCCTCATACGTTCATCACTGCTTTTTAGTGATGCGTAGTACTCCATTGTATGTATATACCACAGTTTTTTAATCCAATCGTCAGTTGATGGAAATTTGGGTTGCTTCCAACTCCTTGCAATTGTGAACTGTGCCGCAATGAACATTGGAGCACAGATGTCTGGTCTTGGTTTGTTTCTTGCCTCTTCTGGGTATATGCCCAGTAGGGGGATTGCTGGGTCATGTGGTAACTCTATTTCCATCTGTTTTAGGTATCGCCAGATTGATTTCCATAGTGGCTGTACATACTTACAGGCCTACCAGCAGTGGATGAGAGTTCCTGTCTCCCCACAGCCCCTCCAACACTTGTTGCTTTCTGATTTTTTGAATTGGGCTACCTTTGAGGGTGTCAGGTGGTACCTCATTGTTGTTTTAATTTGCATTTCTCTTATGGCTAAAGATCGGGAACATTTTCTCATATGTTTGTTGGCCATTCGGATTTCTGTCCCTGTAAAATTTCTGTTCAAGTCCTTTGCCCACCTTTCAAGTGGGCTATTGGTTTTTTTCTTTTTGGAAGCTAGCAGAGTATTGTAGATTTTAGTAATAAGACCTTTGTCTGATGTGTCATTGCTAAAGATGTTTTCCCAGTCTGTGGACTCTCTTATTACTCTCTTGGTGAATTCTTTAGATGTACACAAGTGTTTTATCTTCAGTATATCCCATTTGTCTATTTGTGCCTCCTCTATGTTTGTGTCCTTCCCTATTTCTGATAGCCTGTGTATTCCCTGCACCAAAGTTCTCAAGTTGGTCCCAATTCCCTCATTGATGGCCCTAAAAGTTTGGGGTTTAACTTCAAGGTCTGTGATCCACCTTGAGTTTATTCTTGTGCATGGAGTGAGATAAGGGTCTTGCTTCATTTTTCTGCATGTGGATATCCATTTTTTCCAGCACCACTTGTTAAAGAGGGCATTGGCTTCCCATTTGATATATTTGGGGCCCTTATCAAAGATCAGCTGTGTGTATGCTGACGCTTTTATTTCTGGGTTTTCAGTTCTTTTCCATTGGTCTGAGTATCTGTCATTGTACCAATACCATGCAGTTTTGAGAACTGTGGCTGCATAGTATGTGCCAAAGTCAGGTAAAGCAAGCCCTCCCACGGTGTCCTTCTTCTTGAGGAGTTCTCTGCTAATTCTGGGCTTCTTCCCTCTCCATATGAAGTTGGTAATCAGTTTTTCCATTTCTTTGAAGAAAGATGATGGTAATTGTATCGGGATGGCATTAAACTTATATAGTGCTTTTGGCAGAACTGACATCTTAACTATATTAAGTCTCCCAATCCAAGAGCATGGAATATTCTTCCATTTGTTGAGGTCGCTCTTGGTTTCTTGTAATAGTGTTCTATAGTTTTGTTTTTTCAGTCAGGTGTATCCCTAGATATTTCAATTTGTGTTTGGCTATTGTGAAGGGTACCACCTTTTTGATCTCTTCTTCTGTGGTCTTATCTGATGTGTATAACAGTCCGATGGACTTCTGTTTGTTGATCTCGTATCCTGCCACTCTGCCAAACTCCTCTATTGCTTCCAGTACTCCCCTTGTGGAACTTTTGGGATTTTCCATATATAGAATCATATAATCTGCAAATAACGATAGTTTCACCTCTTCTTTCCCCAGACGAATACCTTTGATGTCACTTCTTTGCCTTATGCTGTTAGCTAAAACCTCCAGCACGATATTAAATAGGAGTGGAGACAAGGGGCATCCTTGTCTGGTTCCCTTTTTCAGTGGGATTGTGTTAGTCTTTTCTCCATTGACTACCACTTTGGCTGTTGGTTTTTCATATATAGCTTGTATTGTCTTGAGGAACTTTCCTTCCATTCCTATCTTCGCTAGTGTCTTAAACAGGAATTGGTGTTGGATGTTGTCGAATGCTTTTTCTGCGTCTATTGATATAATCATGTGATTCTTATACTTTTTCATGTCAATGTGACGAATAATACTAATGGTCTTTTGTATGTTGAACCATCCCTGCATCCCTGGTATGAATCCCCCTTGGTCATGGTGAATTATTTGTTTTATATACTTTTGTATTCTGTTGGCTAGTATTTTGTTAAGGATTTTTGCATCAATGTTCATTAGGGATATTGGTCTGTAGTTCTCGATTCTTGTGGGATCACTGTATTTCTTCCATGACACACTTGTTCAGTCTTTGGGCAGTCCGTCCATGGTATATTTAATCTTCTTCACCCAAACCATAATTCCAAGGCTTCAATTCTTCTTTAATCTTCCTTGTTCGCTGTCCCACTTTTGTGTGCTGACTGAAATACCTTGACTGGAGGCATGCCCACCAAAGTCCTACAAGTGGCGGCTTTGCCTTCGAACACTTTCCAAAGGTCTTTGCAGCAGGATTTGCCCAGTGGCCAATGCGCTCAAATGCTTGAATTCTTGACTGCTGCTTCCATGGGTATGGCTTATAGCTTCAAGTCAACTTCAACCTCTTCTTTATTTACTACGGCGCTTAGTTGTAAGGATTGACTACTGGTGGCATAGTGGGTTATTCTGTGGGCTGCTAACCGCAAGTCAGCAGTTCAAAACCACTAGCCACCCCCAGGAAGAAAGACAAGGCTTTCTGTTCCTGTAAAGAGTTATAGTTTCAAAAACCCACTGGGGAAGTTCTAGCCTATCCTCGAAGGTCATTCATTGTAAGACGGAATTGACTCTGTGACAATAGCAAGATTAGCTAGCAAAATTTTACTTGGATGTGGTATTCCAGACATCGTTTGAGACTGTTTGGCATTCTATTGAGTCACCTTTCACTGGAATAGCAAAATTATGGCTCTCTCCCAGTAGGTTTGTCCAGGCAACTCTCTTTCCAAGTTCTTTCCATAGATGAGAATTTTCAGTATTGCATCTCTTAGTTGAACTGATATTTTGTCAATTTATGGAAACTTGTTTATGGGATTAATTAATTCTACTGTTAGATGATCCTATTAAAATTCATTAATAAAGTACGATAGAAAACCAATGACTTGTTCATAGAAAATACCTTTTCCCAACAATGCAACAGGAGTATCCACATGGACTTCCCCAGATGGAACACACAGAAATCAAATTGGCTGCATCTGTGGGAAGATATGATGGAGAAGCTCATTATCAGCAGCGAAAACCAGACCAGGGGCGGACTGTGGCACAGAGCATCAATTGCTCATAGGTAAGTTCAGGATAAAGCTGAAGAAAATTAGAACGAGTCCACAGGAGCCAAAATAGGACCTCGAGTCTCTCCCACCTGAATTTCTAGAACAATCCCAATAACAGATTTGGTGCATTGAACACGTAGGACAAAAGATGAGCTGTGGGAGGACATCAAGACCATCATTCATGAAGAACGCCAAAGGTCATTAAAGAGACAGAAAAGAAAGAAAGATCAAAGTGGATGTCGGAAGAGACTCTGAAACTTGCTCTTAATCACAGAGTAGCGAAAGCAAATGGAAGAAAGGACGAAGTCAAGCAGCTGCAGAGAAATTTCAAAGGGCAACTTGAGAATACAAAGCTAAGTATTATAACCAAATGCACAAGGACATTGAATTGAAAGCCAAATAAGAAAGAACATGCTCTGCATATCTGAAACGGAAAGAACTCAAGAAAATATTCAAGCCTTGAATTGTCATTTTGACATATTCTACAGGCAAAATATGGATTGATGCAGTAAGGATCTATGTACCATAAATTAACAAGAAGGTTTTGAAAGGGAGCCAAGGCAGATAAGAACAAAAACATAGATCCAGGAATGGCTTTTGGGCTTGCACTAAATCCTAGCCCTAACTTAAGAATAATCAGTTCTTACATCATGACCCTGCTCGATACTCATCCTCAGGAAGGGAACTCAGAAAAGAAGGGTGCTATAACAAAGCATGGTGAAGAAATTGGACGGGGCCCTGCTATCAGATAAAATAGTGTCTGGGGTCTAAAAGGCATGTCTCCAAAGAAGCAGCCATCGACGTGAGATGTCAACTAAGTCCACATGGAAGAAGCACACCACCATCAGTCACCAAAGGATTGTAAATCATATAATCTGAAGTCAAAAGAGGGATTAGTATCAGAGCCTAAATTGTGAGAATCCGGTTTGCAGAAGGGTATGGGTGACAGTGGAAGCCCAAGATACATTTGTGGGATCTACATAGGAAATAAGCCTCTGATGATTTCCCTCTATCCATAATGGAGGGATGGGAGGAAAGTAGTTACCAAACAGTGCATTGGAGAGATGATTAGAGAAGATCAAAAGAATAAATATGACTTGAATGCTTAAAACTTTGTCAGTCGATCCCTCCTCTGATTTACATTAGGCCTGATCTGGTTTTCAACATTTTCTGTGTTTGTGTTTTTTGTTGTTCATATTTGGGGTTCATATCAGATATGCTATGTCACTGGGGGACCCTCTTGAATTATTGTTCTATGTTTTTGAGTATGTGAAATTCAGGACTGGTGAACCTATAGGCACAGCAAGTAGAGCTTCTGGGGGGGGGGCATAGTGTTTGTGGAGGGGTGAGGTAAAAAGGATCTGATGTCAAGGAGTTCAGGAAGGAAAAGAATGTTTGGAAACGGATTGTGGTAGGAATTGTACAATGCTGCTTGATGCGATTGACCTATGGAGTGATATGATATCTGTATTAGCTCTCAATAAAATGGTTTTGAAAAGAGAGAGAGAAAGACAGAGAGAAAGAGAGAGAGAGAGGTGAAGAATACAGAGTCACGGTACCAGAAAGAACAGCCAACATTCCACAATTTCAGAAGGTATCATTTAAGCAAGAACCAATGGTGCTGGAGGAAGAAGATCAAGTTGCACTGAGTGCATTAGCCACTGAGATATTTCAGAAAGTGGAAGAACCACTGAAAGCACTCATTCATCTGTGCCAGGAAATTTGGGAGACAAACCGATTGGTATTTGTGTTCAATTTCAAAGAAGCATGACCCAACAGATTGCTCAAACTATAGAATGATATCCTAGATATTACACAGAAGTGATATTTTACTTAAGCTCATCCAAAGATGGCTGCAGCAGCACATTGGCAAGGAGCTGGAGAAGAGGTCGTGGAACAAGACATATCATTGCTGATGTCAGGTGGACCTTGGCTCGCAGCAGAGAATACCAGAAAGAGGTTCCCTGGATTTCATTGACTGTGCAAAGGCATCGACCGTGTGGACACAGTAAACTGCGGATGACCTTAGAAGAATGAGAACTCCAGAACACGTCACGGTGTTCACGCGCACGTGCACACGGACCAAGAGGCAGTTGTGTGAATAGAATAATGGAATACTGCCTGCTTTAATATAAGGAAAGGCGTGGATGAGGGTTGTATCCTCTCACCATCCTCACTTAATCTGTATGTGAGCAAATCATCAGAGTAGCCAGGATACATGAAGAAGAGTGCAGCATCAGGACCTGAGGAAGCTTGTTAACAATCTGTGGTAGGCAGATGACACAACCTGATTTGCTCAAAGCGAGGAGGAAATGAAGCACTTGCTGATGAAGACCAAAATCCTCACACCTGGACCAATTGGTAACATCATGATAAATGGAGAGAAGATCAAAGTTCTCAAGTGTTTTATCTTGCTTGGATCCACAATCAATGCTCATGGAAACAGCAGTCAAGAGGTCAAAAGATGAATTGCATTAAGTAAACTTGCTGCCAGGACCTCTTTAGAATACTGAGAAGCCAGGATGCTACTTTGATGGCTAAGGTGTGCCTGGCCCAAGCCATGCTATTCTCCATTGCATCGACTGCATGCGAACACCGGACAATACATTGTGCACTTGAACTGGGGTGCTGGAGAAGAACATTGACAGTACCAGGGACTGATAAATGGACAAGCCACCTTGTACTGGAAAAAGTAAGGTCAGAGTGCTCTTTAGAGGCAAGGATGGCAAGACTTCATCTTACATACTTTAGACAGGTTGTCATGGAAGACTGGTCTCTGGAGAAGAACATCATGTTTGGTGAAGTAGATGGCCCGTGACGAAGAGGAAGGCCCTCAAGGAGGCAGATTGACACAGTGGCCGTATTCATATGCTCAGCTATGAGGAGAAGGATTGTGAAGCGGGCACAGGACCGTGCAGCGTTTCATTCTGTTAGGCACAGGGTTGCTATGGGATGGAGCTGAATCAATGACCTGTCAACAACTACAACGAAGTGCGGTGACCTCTCCGCAGGTCCGGAATCGGGAAATACAGGAGGCTGTTCGAGGCCGTGCCGTGGGGACAATACTGCTCCGGTTTCCTGACTGAGGAGGGCTGGCTCCTGCCATTTATACAAGCAGCCAGGTGAAAGCACCACACAGGGTTCGGTAGCAGAAATTTGGGGTAAAAAGGAAGAAAAACCCGTTCAGAGTCTGTGTTTCAGTCTTACGGTAGGAAAACCGCCTTTGTCTAGAAAGATTAAACGTATGAGAACCCCACCCCCACCTCCAGAATTGACGTTATACTTTTCTCAGATCTACCACATGCATGGGCGGTACGTGGCTACTGGACATTTGAAGCGTTGTTGTTTTTTTTCAGTTGCACCTCATAGTGACCCTGTACACAGCGGGAGCAACACTGCCCGGTCTGCACCATCCTCACCTTTCTGCTCATGTTGGAGCCATTGCTGCCGTCGCTGTGTCAGTCTGTCTTGCCGAGAGCTTTCCGCGTTGCCGCTGCTCTCCTACTTCACCAAGCTTGATGCCCTTTTCCAGGGACTGGTCTCTCCTGAAAACATGCCCAGAGTAGGTGAGATGAAGTCTCGCCATCCTCGTCTCTAAGGAGCATTAGCTGTACTTCTTCCAAGACACATTTGGTTGTTTCTCTGACAGTCCCTGCTACTTTTAATACTCTTTGCCAGCAACCTAATTCAAATGCAGCAGCTCTTTCCCAGTCTTCCTCCGGAAATGTTCAGCTTTCACATGCATTTGAGGCAATTGAAAATACCATGACTTGGCTCAGGGGCACCTTAGGCCTCAAAACAGCCCGACTTTTCAACTCTTTAAAGAGGTCTTGTGCAGCAAAGCAATGTGTCACTTGATCTTCTGACTGCTGCTTCCTTGCATATTGATTGTGGATTCAAGCAGGACAAAATGCTTGGTAATGTTAATCTTTTCTCTGTGTATCATGATGTTACTGGACCTAACTATACACTTGTGGGGTTTGGTTTTTGTTACATTGACTTGCAATCCACGCTGAAGAAGGACATCCTTGATGTGTGTCAGCAAGTGCTTCAACTCCTCAAAAGTGACCTGTCACTTTCCATGAAGCAGGGATGTGTCACATGCACACCACAGGTTGCTACCGAGCCTTCCTCCAACCCCACTGCTATACTCTTCTTCATTCAACTCAGCTTCATCTAATCCATCTAATCTCTGATGATTTGCTCAGCATGCAGATTGAACAAGTATGGCGAGAGGATATACAATCTTGCCTCAGACCGTTCCTGATTTTAAGCCCTGCAGTATTCTCTTGTTCTGTTCTCACAACTGCCTGTTGATCCATGAACAAGTTCCTCATGAGCACAAGGAAGTGTTCTGGAATACCTATTTCTCTGGAGGCCATCCGTAATTGTTATGATCCACATCTAATGGCTTGGTGTAGTCAATAAAACACAAGTAAGCATCTTTTTGGTATTCTTTGCTTCCAGCAAGATCCATCTGACATCAGCAATGATATCCCTTGTTTCATGTGCTTTTCTGAATCGAGTCTGAACCTTTAGCAGCTCCCTGTCAATGTACTGTTATAATGAGATGATTTTTAGCAAAAATTTACATGCATGTAAGATCAATGATATTTTTCTATAATTTGTATATCTTGCTGGGTTACCTTTCTTTGGAATGGGTGCAAATATGGATGTCTTCACATCAACTGGACAAGGAGTCATCTTCCCAATTTCCTGGCATAGATGAGTATGGTAGTTACATAATTTCGTGTCAACTTGATACATAAAGTGGGGGGTGGGTGGAGTCTAGCCTGTCAATTAGGTAACAGCCTGATGGTGACTCCTTGTAGGCGTGGCCTTCTCATAAGGAGGGTCCTGGAAACCTCTCCCTCTCTCTCAGCCTTCACATTCCGCTGGCTGACCCTGATTGCTCCGAGCCCTGTGATGTGGCCACCACCACTGGATCCACACAACTTTGCAGCCACCAGTCTGCGATCTTCCTGCATTCTGTATCATTGCATGCAGCTGTTTGAGTCTGAAGAGGGCCTTATGGACTAGTATTGGACCTATGGACTTGATCTGGACTGGGCTGGGATGTTTGCTTGATATATAATCACTTCTTGATATAAAACTCTCTCTTAAATAAATATAAGTGTCCCTGGATTTGTTTCTCTATCAACCTGGCCAACACAACATGTGAGTGCTTCCAATGCTTCACCAGCTTGTAGAAACATTTCATTTGGTATTCCATCAATTCCTGGAGCCTGGTGAAATGTCTTAATTAATGTTCGCTATTTAACTTCGTTGGGTCCTGATATCTATTATGACTACACAGACACAGACAAAATACATGACTAAAAGGTTTATTAAAGAAGTTAACAAATTATAATGCCAGTGAGAGGCTCAGGGTAGTTGTTTATCAGGACATGTTACAAAGTTTCAGGTTGGCTAAAAATGCTCAACATGACATACCACTCTGAAGCCTCAGACCCTAAGGCATTCAGCTCAACTCTGTGGGCTGGCCAGCCCAACTTGCCCAATTAAGTGCCCAGAGACCCCCTACTTTGCAAGCCCAAAGCCCTCTCCGGCACAAAACACACATCTGAACTTGCTCTGTGGGTTGGGAAATCTACCACTCTGTTTCATGCTCAAACCCCTGGTTCTGCGGCTGCTCTTCTGAGAGTACAGCTGCACAGGGATCTCAGCTCCAGAGGATGAGCTCCACTCCTGGCTCTTGCTGGTAATGATTTCCCTCCACCTGCCTGCTTCTCAGAGGGCTCATTTTATACACAGCAAGATGACACCCCAGCGAATCCTGTTCTTAATTATAATTACTCACCGGCGATTCCTGTCAGTCTCTTCCCCTACCTTCTTATCAGACCCATGCTGCAGGGAAAGGAAAAGGACTTTGGGTAGAAGAGCCACATTCAATGGTTAACTGCCCCTGCACCTAGTTTCTGGTAATGCGTTCAGCACACCTTGATCTTCTTCCTTCAATACCATTGGTTCTTGCTTACACGTTACCTCTTGAAGTGGTCAAATGCCAACTAATCCTTTTTGGTACTCTGTGTAGTCTTTCCACCTTCTTCTTTAAAAAAAATCATTTTATTGGGGGTTCTTACAGCTCTTATAATCCATCCATCCATCCATTGTGTCAAGCACATTTGTACATATGTGCAAAACATTTTCTATTTGAGCCCTTGGTATCAGCTCATTTCCCACTTCCCCCACCATCCCTCCTTCTTGAACCCTTGATAATTTATAATTTTTTTCATGTCTTATACTGACCGATGTCTCCTTTCACCCACTTTTCTGGTGTCTGTTCCCTGGGAGGGGATTATATGTAGATCATTATAATCTTTTGCCCCTTTCTGCTCCCACCTTCTCCTTCCCCTCCTAGTATTGCCACTCTCATGATTGGTCCAGAAGGGTTTAATCTGTCCTGGATTCCTTGTGTTTTCAGCTCATATCACTAGTGTATGTGCTCTAGTCTAGCTAGATTTGTATGGTAGAATTGGGGTCACAATGGGGGGGGGGAAGTATTAAAGAATTAGGGCAAAGTTGTATGTTTCATCGGTGCTATTCTGCACCCTGAGTGGCTCATCTCTGCCTTGTGACCCTTCTGTAAGGGGATGTCCAATTGTCTACAGATGGAATTTGGGTCTCCACTCCACACTCTCCCTTATTCACATTGATATGAGTTTTTGTTTTGGGTCCTGGATGCCTGATACCTGATCTTATCGACACCTCATGATCACACAGGCTGGTGTGCTTCTTCCATGTGGACTTTGTTGCTTCTCAGCTAAATTGACACTTATTTATCTTCAAGTCTTGAAGACCCCAGATGCTATGTCTTTTGATAGCTGAGCACCATCAGCTCTCTTCACCACATTTGCTTATGCACCCACTTTGTCTTCAGTGCTAGTGTTGGGAACATGAGCATCACAGAATGCCGGGTTATTAGAACAAAGTGTTCTTGTGTTGAGGGAGTACTTGATTAGAGACCCAATGTCCATCTATTACCTTAATACTTAACATATAAATATATATACATAGGTCTATTTTCCTATTGTTATATATAAATATATTCACATATGTACATACCTGTATGTAGACCTCTATAAATGTCATTTGCCTCCTAGTTCTTTCCTCTATTTCCTTTTACTTTCCTCTTGTCCCACTATCATGTTCAGCCTTCATTTGGGTTTCAGTAACTCCTTTTGGCTACATTGCCCTTGATCAACTGATTTTAGATCATTTGTTTTTCCTTTGTCCCTGGGTTTGTTGACACCTCCCTTCCTTTCCCCTGCCTCCCCCTCTCCTGTGTCCCCTGTCTCTCCCTCCCCCACCCCCGCCAACTATAAGTCCCATTGTTTTCTCCTCTGGATTATCTATCCCACCTATCTTATCTAGATAGACATGCAGAGACAATAATAAGCACAAAAACAAGAAAAAGCAAAACAAAGCAACAAAATAAAAGAAAACAAAACAAACCAGCAAGAACAACAACAAAAACAAAACCCAACTGCAAAAAAAGAAAAGCCTACAAATAGTTCCAGGTCTGTTGTTGACCTTTAGGAGTGTTTTCTGGTAGTATCTGATGGGATGCCATGCCCTGGCCCCAAAGTCTGTGTTGTATATTCCCCGGGCACTTCATTGCTGTGCTCTCCTGTCGCTCTGTCGCACGCCCTTAGCCTTTTGTCCTTCACCTTCTTTTGATGCTCCTGCATCTTTTACTATTTTGCAGTTTTGCAACTCAAGTCTTAGATTTACCCATTGGAGTTTGGAGACTGAGTATAGAAAAGGAAAAGAGAAAGCAAGCAAGCAAAATAGCTAGTTAGTTTTCTTTTTAACTTAAAAAAATCACTTTTCACTTCCATGTTTGCAGTTTAAAATATGCATCTGGTTAGTATTTTCTCTCAGTTTATAGTCTTATAAATTTATACATGTGTACTTCGCAAGAGAAATGACATGATTTTAATTTAGGAGAGAAAATATGACAGAATGTAGCTCAAGATGCATGTAAAATCTCCAGCAACAGTAACCAGTGGCTGGTCTAAAACCATTAGCCATTACTCCTACGCCTGCTACCACCACTACTACCCATAGTACTCTCAAGTTCTCTTAAGGGAACTTTATCTCCAAATTATCTCTAAGTATTTACATATATAAACGAGCAATAATTATGCAACATGTGATATATACAGGATGTCTAAAAGTAGCACAAAGTCATCCTCTCATCTAATTTCTTATACTGATTGCATGCTAAAATGACAGTCTTTTGGATGTTTATGTTAAAGACTCATTATTAAAAGATGATTCATGTTTCTTTGTACTTATTTTTAACATGACGAGGTTTGCATGTGGCTACACATGTTACACGTGTGGTTTGCATTAGTGGCATGTATGACGTTACTACTGGACAGTGAGGAGGGTGGAATGTCCCTCTGTTGGACAGGCAGCTGATGGCTTTTCTCAGAGATGAGTGTGGCTGTGTTTGAGAGGCTCGCTGGCTTGTCTCTGGCCTCTCCTGTGCTCAGAGTCTTCCCTCTTCCTGAAAGCACATCAGTAGAATTTAATGAGATAACCCATGGGGAGCTGTGGCCACTTTCCATAGAGCTTTCTGGAAGCTTCAATCCAGATTGTGTCTTTATTTTGCTCAGACGAAAAGTGTTACCTTGCAGGACCCTGTCTAGTGGCCATGTTCAGGAAATATTCGACACACTTTATTAAGCACCTAACAATGCCAGCTCCGTGCTAGGCACTGTGCTGCAGAGGCAGGCACAGCGTTGTAATCCCCATCTCCTGGCCTTTTCTATCTGTTGGAGATCGACAAGAAACAAGGACATAAATAAACGAATGGGATGCTTTTGTTGTTGTTGTTGTCGTTAGGCGCCATGACTAGGTTCCAGCTCATAGAGGCCCTCTGAACAAGAGAATAAACTCTTGCCCAGTCCGGCATCATCTTCACAATTGTGCTGATGTTCGAGCCATTGCTGTGGTCTCTGTGTCAATCCATCAGGTTGATGAGCCTCCTCTTTGCTGCCTCTCTACTTGACCAGCACTCTGTCCTTTTCCAGGGAATGGTCTCTCCTGATAATATGTGCAGAGTAGATCAGATGAAGTCCTGCTATCCTCACATCTAGGAACCATTCTGGCTGTACTTCTTCCAAGTCTGATTTGTTTGTTTTTCTGGTATCCTACTGTTTATTTTTTAATATTTGTTGCCAACATGATAATTCAAACATTGATCACTGGTGGTTGGAAGGCAGATGTTGGAAACAAAGAGGAAGTAGTTGGAAAATATGGGCTTGGTGAGAGAACTGAAGCTGGAGATTGCATGATAGTGTTTTGTGACACCAATGACTTATTCAGAGCAAATACCTTTGTTAAACAACACATAAGGTGGCTATACACATGTACTTCCTCAGATGGAATACACAGAAATCAAATGGACTACAGCTATGGGATACATGATGGAGAAGCTCATTATCAGCATCTAAAACCAGACCAGTGGCCAACTGTGGAACAGACCATCAGTTGCTCATATGAAAAGTCAGGATAAAGTGGAAGAAAATCAAAACAAATCCACATGAGTTAAAATATGACCATAAGCCTAGCCCACCTGAATTTAGAGAATATCTTAAGAACAAATGTGACACACTGAATACTAATACAGAAGACCTGATGAGCTGTGGGAGGACATCAAAACCATCATTCATGAAGAAAGAAAATCATCATTAAAAAAGCAGGAAAGAAAGAAAAGATCAAAGTGGATGTCAAAAGAGACTCTGAAAGTTGCTATTAATCAGAGAGTAACTACAGCAAGTGAAAGAAAGGGTTAAGTCAAGGAGCTGAATAAAACATTGCAAAGGGCAGCTCGAGAGGACAAAGCCAAATATCATAATGAACTGTGCACAGACCTAGAATTAGAAAGCCAAACAAGAAAAGGACATGCTCAGTATATCTGAAATTGAAAGAACTTAAAAAAAATTCAAGGCTTGAGTTGAAAATTTAAAAGATTCTATAGACAAAATATTGAACAGAACAAGGGAATAATGCTGCCTAGTTTAAAGTCAGGAAAGGTGTGCATCCGGGTTGTGTCCTCTCACCATACTTGTTCAATCTGTATGTGAGCAAATCATCAAAGAAGCTTGATTATATGAAGAAGAATGTGGCATCAGGATTGGAGAAAGGCTTATTAACAGCCTGCAATAGGCAGATGACACAGTCTTGTTTGCTGAAAGTGAGGAGGACTTAAACACTTGCTGAGGCAGATCAAGGAGTGCAGCCTTTCGTATGGATTACAACTCAGTGTAAAGAAAACCCAAATCCTCCCAACTTGATCAATAGGTAAGTAACATCATGGTAAGTGGAGAGAAGGTTGAGGTTGTCAAGGATTCTGTCTTACTTTGATCCACAATCAATGCCTGTGGAAGCAGCAGGTGTGAGATCAAAGACATATTGCATTAGGTAAATCCGCTGCACAAGACCTCTTTAGCGTATTGAAAAACAAGGATGTTACTTTGAGACTAAGGTACACTTGACCCAATCTATAGTATTCTCCATTGTGTCATATGTGTGTGAAAGTTGGACATTGAATAGGGAAGATCAAAAAAAGAATCAATGTATTTGAATGGTGGTGTGGGAAGAATATTGAAAGTATCATGGACTGCTAAATGGACAAGGGAAAAAATCTTTCTTGGAAGAAGTAAGGCCAGAGTGCTTCTCAGAGGCTAGGATGGCAAGACTTTGTCTTATATACTTGGGACATGTTGTCAGGAGAGACCAGTCCCTGGAGAAGGACATCAAGTTTGGTAACGTGGAGGGGCAGGGAAAAATAGGAAGGCCCTTAATGAGATGCACTGACACCGTGGCTGCGTCACGGAGCCCAGGCGTAGGACCATTGTGAGGATGGCACAGGACTGTGCAGGGCTCCACTCTACAGTGCTATGGGCCGGAGCTGCCTGGATGGCACTTAGGAACAGCAACCTAATTTAAATGTAAAAGTTCTTTTGCTCTCTGCCTTCCTCATTGTCCAGCGTCCGCATGCACATGAGGCGATATACAAAATACTCGAGTGATAGCTGTACTCTGCAACCCTGTCAAGAGGTCTTGTGCAGCAGATTTGCCCAATGCATGACGTCACTTGAATTCTTGTCTGCTCCTTTCAAGACTGTTTATTCTGTATCTAGTAAAATGCAATCCTGCACAACTTCAGTTTTATCTCTTTATTATGATGTTAGCTATGGGTCTAGTTGTGAAGTTGTGAAGCTCTGACCTTGCAAGTGGGTCATTGGTGGTTTGTTCTGTGGCCAGCCCTGCCCCCTTTTTGGCGGATGATATTGAACTCTTCCCACAGAGTTAGTCAATTTGATTCCTGTATATTCTGCCTGGTGAGATTTACAGATAGAGTTTATGTTGTTGAAAAAATGTACTTGCAGTGAAGAAGTTGTTCCTATAGAATTTTTTTTCCTATAGAATTTTATCATTTATCTTTTATCATGCAGTCTCTCTCACCAAGGCCAGATTTTATGAATACCCATTCTTTCCTTTGGTTTCCAACTTTCCTATTCCAATCACCAGTAACTCTCAATACAGACTGATTGTATGCTTCATCAATTTCAGATGGAAGAAGTTAGTAGGATTCTCTCCCCTTTCTTTTTCATGGGCTGTAGGAGGACGGGGGGCTCTGTTGGTGTAGTTGGTTACGCTGTGAGTGGCTAACTGCAAGGCCAGCAGTTTGACTCCATCTGCTCTTCTGCTGGAGAAAGGGTTAGTGTCAGTAGCCCACAGGGCAGTTGTATTCTGTCCTATAGGGTCTCTATGGGTGCACACTGACTTTATGGCAGTGAGCTTTCGGTTTTAGCAGTTGATGCACACATTGAAAGAATCGTTGTAGTCAACGGTCTTCCTTGTAGCCATATGGATAGTATCCTCTCAAAGATGGCTCAGAGATGCCTGAAGGCACAGTGACAGACCTGCTAGGCTCATCCTGGACTCATGGCAATCCCGTGCATCGCCGAGTCGAATGGTGCTGCATGGGTGTTCCAGGCCATGACGTGTGTCAGTCTTATTGAGGAGCCTCTCTATGGGCTTGAACAGTCAATCTTTCAGTCAGCAGCCAAGCATAAACAGTAAGGACCAACCAGGGATCTTAGACAATGATCAAAACAAACAAACATAAATCCCAATCTACTGCCACAGTGTCCATCCCGACTTATAGCAAGCCTACATGCTCTGTAGTATACCGGGTTTCCGAGAAGGTAAACCTGAATGGGAGAAGCCAGGGGCGTCTTTCTCCACAGAGTGCCTGGTGAGTTGGAACTGCTGACCTTGCAGTTAGCAGCATGATGCTCACTTTGCAGTGTTACCAGGGCTTCCTCGGTAGTGATAGACACGTGGATATGAAGTCGAGCAGGGCTATTGACAGGGTGATGGTGACCACTTTAATGGCGTGGTCTGGGAATCGCTCTCCCAGAAGGTGACATTCCACTTGACACTTGGATCATAAGAAAGGTGTGAAGGCTGAAGGCTCTAGGTAGAGGTTTCTACCACAAGCAAAGGCTCCCAGGTCTAATCCATCTTGTTCTGTTCGAGGCCCAGAAAGGAGGCTAGTCGGATGGAGAGTGAGAGGAATGGAGGCTGGAGACGTGTCAGAGGCTCGACCACCAGAGTTCTGAAGTTTGTCTAAGAGACGACGAGAAGTCACTTGAAGGTTTCAAGCAGCAGAGTGACTCATTTATGTGGCAAAGAGCCATAGAGAGAAACGTTGAAGCAAGAGGCCAGGAAGCCTTTCCAGGGGAGAGATGGTCCTGACCTCAACCAGAATGATACAGCAGGGATGGGAAGAGGTGGCTTGGTTCAAGATGCATTTAGATGGTAGAGCTGGTCATGCAGAGCGCTCTTGGGGCGTGAGGGAAAGACACATCATGGACGATGTATAGGTGTTTATCCTGCTATGCACGCAGATGGGTTTACATTTTGTAGATCCAAGTCATGGGGAAACTAGACAACACATAAGGAAGACCAGAGAGGAAGCGATCCCTTTGAGTTACGGTGTCAGCACATGATATACTGAATATATCACAGATTGCCACAAGAACAACAAAGGTTATTGCTGAGAACGAGGGCGTCAGAGCATCCGTAGACAAGGGGACATCCCCTCACAGAAGAGCCACAGGAAGGGATGAGTCAACCAGGATGCAGTATAGCACTGATGAAACACACAATATTCCTCTGTGTTTTGGAAGCTTCCTCACCCCCACCATCATGACCTCAGTCCTAGCTAGACCAGAGCATGGACACTGGTATAGTTACGAGCTCACGACACATGGTCAGTCAGATAAACCCCTCAAGAACAGAAACGGGAGTAGCGAAATCAGGAGAGTAGGGGGAAGGTGGATTGGGGAGGCGAGGAAGGGGGAACCGATAGTAATGGTCGACGCACCCCCCACCCCACCCTGCTTCCATGGGGATGAACAACAGAGACCATCAAGGAAGGGAGACAGTGGTTTGTGTAATAATAATAAGAAAATAATAATTTATCAAGAGGTCATAAGGGAGAGACAGGGAGGGAGGGAAAAAGAGGAGCTGATACTAAGGGCTCAAATAGGAAGTTAATGTTTAGAAAATAATTATGGCAACACATATAAAAATATGCTTGATTTAATTTAGGTATGGATTGTTATAGGAGCTGTAAGACTCCCCAATAAAATGATCTTAAAAAACAACAGCAACAAATATTTCTTCGAAGTACCACCAGATGACTCCTTAGCAGCAGGAATGATGAGACCTGCTTCATGTACTCTGGTGGGATCTGCTGTCGGGAGGGCAGTCCCAGGCTCTCCATCAGCCTGCCCGCATCCCGGCACCCTCCTGTTGCAGTCGGACTCTCACCCAAATCCAGGTGCACAGCGCTTTGCTCTAGGAGGAATGGGGGTGTCTGTCATCTGTGGTGGCCACTGGCCTGAGGTGGGACATTTCTCTGAGAATCAGAAACTCGCCTGGTTTGCGACGTCTTTTAGGTAAGTTGCTCCGTCTTACAAGAGGTGTACAAGAAGATGTTTGCTGGGATTCGCCGTGCTGTTATCATGCAGCCGCTAGGGGAACTGAGGTTTGACTAGACCAGACAGCCTCACCAGTGCATTCCGGAGTCACTGAAGGCCAGGAATGATCTGGCTTCCTTCAGGTTCTGGTTTGGGAAAATACTTCTGGTTGTGACCTTGGTTTGATGTGTGTGTGTGTGTGTGTGTGTGTGTGTGTGTGTGTGTGTAGTTGAACAAGTTATCCCAGATGCAGGCCCTAGGATACATTGTAACTAGTTGAGACTTTTAAAGTTGTGATCCTACAAAGAAAAGCAAAATAAAGCTTCTCTGTGATGTTGCTTGGCCACAATATCAATTAGGTTGATTATATCAAAGACTCAACACTCACTCACTGCCATTACATTGATTCCAAATCACAGCGACCCTATAGGGCAGGTTAGAACTGCCCTTGTGGATTTCTGAGATTGTAACTCTTTACAGGAATTGAAAGCCTTATCTTTCTCCTGCAGAGCGGTTGGTGGTTTTGAACTGCTGACCTTGTGGTTAACAACCCAGTGTGTGATCCATTATGCCATGAGGGCGCCTATAAAGAACAAATGTATACACTTTAATAAACTGGGTTTCCCTATGTTTATGTTATATGATGTTTTATAAGACTGAGTTTTAAACTGGATATAATGTTCCTCCCTCACTTTGTTCTGAGAGTTTGGCATCTCTAAACTTCTGTTTTTGTATCAAGTTGAAGGCCGTGGCTGATGATTTTCATAGTGCAATCTGAAAATCTCAGTTATTTTTCTCTTCCAAGAAAATCCTGCTTCTGGTTCCTGGCTTGTACTCTGGGCTTTAAATAGTAATTCTGAGAAACTTCAGCATTGTGGAGAATTAATAACCTGAAATTTATTTTAACAGAGGTTTTTTTTGTGTTTATAATAACCTTGAAAGCAAGCTCTTTCCAAGTAACTTCAGTTAGTTGTTACAAATTGTGCTTCATCTAAGGAACAAGGTGGTTTTGAAAGTGAAATTAGTAATTCAGAATAAAGAAGGAAAAGTGGGATGAGATGCCATACATTCAAGGATTTATGACTTTATATCAGAATAAGAATCTCAAGAAACTTTGCAAATAGATGGTGCAGAAAGCTTGTATTGTCAAGCCCAAAGATTAAAAAACACAACAACAAAAAGCCCTGTCCTCCAGGATTCTGAGAAGCCAGTCACCTTTAGTCTCTTACTGCCTCCCACAGCCTCTAAGGTTTACCCCAGTTCCCCCTGCAGCCAATGAGACTATTGCCACAAGAGGCTCCTCAGGATGCTTTGCCCGTCCCACCCCCCCATTTTCAAGTGGAAAAACACCCAGGGCTTCCTTGTTTGTCAGGAGATACAGGGACACCCAGCCAGGATTGGGGAGTGGTCTCTCCAGGCACACCTGCAGTGATGTTCAATTCGGCCAGGACACATCTCCCATAGCAGCAGCGCACCACTCCCTTAGATAAATGCTCACAGTATGAGATCCAGGTGGGCCAGGTAGGTACACCTGGCTGCATGCTCTCCATCCCCCCCACCCCTCTCTGATCCGCACAGTTGGAAGAAAAGCCTCCTGACCTGTCTAGAGAATCCAATGTGCATCTAAGCTTTGTTTATTTCCATTTTCCCTAGGAGCCATACCCCAGGAGCTGGGCAGATTCTTAGGCTTCACTAAATATTCTGACCCCGGGAACAAGGAGCATGGTGCTGGAAAAGACACACCCAAAAGGCTGAACGCCTGCCTTAATCTAAAACCACTACCAGATTGCCAGCAGGTCAGGCTGCAGCCACTGGAGACCCTCATTGGGACCCCAAGGATGGGCCGGGGACAGGACGGTCAAGCAGAATAGAAACAGCCCGATAGGTGGTTTGCAACAAGGGGCTCCCCAACAAAAGAACTTTCGAAAAGCCCAGGCAGTACAAAGGAACCCCTCCAGCTTTCTAAGGTGGGTTTTCAGGAACATTGTCAGTTTACTGACATTGTCCAGAAGATCTCCCCCTCCCCCCATGCTAGGCTAATTAATGTGATTCTCACTAGCCAGGATGCCCCTGATATCAGGAAAAGAACTTCAGAAGCTAGAAGGTACGTGATAAGAGTATATGCGGAGATTGCTTTTTAAGGTTTTCAATAATCAACGTATGGAGGTTGCTTTTCAGGTGTCCAAGAGCCAAGACCAGGTACAGGAAATGAAGGATCCCTGCGTGAGACAACAGCGGGTCTTCACAGGGGTGGTTCACCCAGGTACCTCTTCCACCCAACTGGCCTTAAGTAGGACAAGTCCTCTGGGGCCTCAAAGGAGCCAGGGACAAACTGTCAGCGTCTGGCTCCCCTCTCCTATTGGGAACAGAGAGTGCCCCGATTGTAAACATGAAAGCCGTTGTAAACATGAGCATCCCAGTCATCTGACACAATTCCGTTGAGTCAACTACTGCACCAAGTGACCAGAGAAGGCTCAGCTTGACATGGCCCCAGGGGCTGCCTTGCAACTCACTCAGTCCTTCTCATGTCTCCCAAGGAGCCCAGCTTGTGGTGACACTGGGAGATCAATCCACTGAGCTTTTCCAGTCGATGCTGAAGTAACACACTCAGTTTTTCACTCCCCCCAAGAGCCCCCTTTCCTAAAGGAACATGGATAACACTAGACTGTCAGGAAGGCCTACCAGCAAGCCTTTTCTCCAGTCTCTGGGGACCCTGAATTTACCTCCAGGTTTTTATATGCTCCCGAGTACCCCATCCCTCCCTTGGGTTGGGACTTGGCAACCCAATGGAATGCTCACGTGACTTTTCAGCTGGAAGACAGATGAGAAGTCTACTCGATGGGCTGCTTTTAGGAAAGGTCTCCCGTGTATCATTTCATAGTGGCTTCAGTTCTGTCTGCTTCTCACTCTCAGCAAGAGGGCAGGTGGTGATTTCACCCAAGTCAGGCTGGTCCCTTGACAAAGCCTGGCCAATGTCTTCTTTAGGGTGCGTTTCATCTCCTCCGTCTTACCCGTAGATTGGGGCCTCCAGGATGCATGTTGTGTCCACTGACTACCCAAGACCCCTCAGACGTCTTGAGTGACTAGTGCAGTAGAGGCTCCTCCCTTGTCACTCTGAACAGAGGAATGCAGATCAAATCTTGGAATGATCTCCTGGCCTGGGGCTTTGGTGACCTCGGTGGATTTTCAGTTCTGCAAGGAAGCTTCTACTGATCCAGTAGAAGGTAGGGAGAAAGGGGGAACAGATCTCACAATGACTGATGTGTTAACTCCGCCCCCTCCCCTGGAACAATGGAAACATGGGTGAAGGGAGACAGTGGACGATGTAAGAGATGAAAACAATGATAATTTATCAAGGGTTCATGAGGGGGGAAAGGTGCGGGAGGGAGGATAAATAATGAGGAGCTGATACCAAGGGCTCCATAGAATGAAGATGTTTTAAAAGGATGAAGGCAACATGTGTACCAATGTGCTCGACACAATGGATGTATGGATTGGTATAAGAGCTGTTAAGAGCCCCCAATAAAATGACGAAAAAAACAGCAACAAAACTTTAGGTACCAAAAATGGGAGGAAAAAAAAGTATCTACAGAAAAACACGAGTATTTGATCCCTCCTTGGGGCTGGAAGCAGTACTGAAAATGAACTTGCCAATCTTCACTTGGTCCTGTCCTCCAAACCATCCTCCAGCTACTGGGAGTGGTGGTCTAGTCGTTGGGTTGTTCTTCGCATGAACATACTGTGCCCACCCTCGGCTCCCGGTGGCTGTGGCTCCTAATGTCTCTTTCCTGGGTTTATTATTATTCTGACATTCTCAATTTACTATCCAAGTTCATTTCTCTGTGATTGCAAGCTGTTTTCTTTAATAGCCCCTGCTGAACAAAAGCAGCAAGCCAAGGAGACCGCCAGACAATTCCTTAGATGTCACCCAGCCCACCAGGAAGTAGCTAGAGGATCCAGTGCCCCTTATCCCTTATGATTAAGAAGTTGTCAACTCACAACCACCACATCTGGGAGTGGAGGCAACCCTATTCTTTTGCTTTTTCATTGCAGTACACGACTTCCCTTTCAGCTGCTTTTCAGAGGCCAGCAGCGTCATTTAGAAGGTAACCAGCCCAAACGAGACTCAATTAGTTCTGACCCTTTCAGCCAATAGAGACAACATATTACACGCTCCCAGAGCACAACCCACCTCAACACTTCCTGTCCATTCCTGTATGGAATGAAAACTTACATGGAAAGGCCCTTTAAATCGATGTGCACGTGCGCACAACCATTCCCAAATCTGACCCAACCTCTTTTCCCGAATATGCATAATTTACCTATTTCCTCTTATGGGGCCCCTGGTAGTGTAATGGTTGCATGCTGGTCAGCAGTTCAAAAACCCCAGCCAGCTTTCTACTTCCTAAAACTGTTACAGTCCCGGAAACCCACAAGGACTATTCTGCTTTGTCCCATAAGGTCGCTATGAGTCGGCATCGACTTGATGGCAGTGCATTTGATTTACTGATTTATTTCCCTACAGTTCTGAAAATCTTCAGATAGTTGGGGAGTCAGAGCTGAGGAAGCGTCCTCCTGGCTCCTTGCTTAACACTTTGCAATAAAAGCCTTTCTCCTTTCTCAAAGACCAGTGTCCAGGATTGGATTTGGGTGTGTATCGAGAATGGGCCCTCTTTGGTTCATTTACCGAGGGATGAAGAGAAACAAGGATGACTAAGGGGTCTAAGTGATGTAGTTGAGAGTGTTAGTCCGGGTTGACTGGAAAAACAAATCCAGAGACACTCATATATGTATATGTATAAGAACGAGCTTTATCAAAGAGCAATTGTACATTAAGGAAACAACCCAGCCCACTCCAGACCAAGTCTTATATTAGCACATAAGTCCAATATTAGTCCAGAAATCCTTCTTCAGGCTCACGCAGTCACATGCAATCATGCAGGAAGATCATAGGCTCAGGCTGGTGGATGTAAAGTCTTGTGGATCCAATGAAGGGGAAGCATCTCATCATTGTCGCAGGTCTCCATGTGGCCCCTCTAGCTCTCTGAGTGTGGCTCTTCAACAGGAACGTAAAGCAGAGAAAGCGAGAAAGTTCCCAGAATCCTCATGAGAAGACCATGCTCACGATGAGGCATCATCAGGCTGTGACTTGATCGACAGGCTAGACTCCACCCGTTTACTCTTAATACCCTCAAGTTGACGGGAGATGATATAACTATCACATTGAGATAACTTGGGAAGAATCTAGATAGGAACTCAGTGACTTTTCCTTCAGCAGTTGAGATTGTGTGTGTGCGCTTGCACGCGCATAAGGACACGTGGCAGGACACACTCGCTATTCTGGGAAGAGGGCACCTCCTTTGAGGAGTGTAGTGTGAGACAAAGGAGGGGTCTGACGCCGATCAAGCTGGCTGTGGTGATGGGAAAGGCAACTGAAGTTTGGAAATACGTACAGTAAAACCTGCAAAAGGTGGAATGCCTGGAAGGTGGATACCTGCTGGAGAAGGAAAACTGAAAATAGTTCCCAGGAAAACAAATGATAGGAGAGTGGTGAGGCCACCCCCAATCCCCTGACAAAGGCAGCAAACGGAGACCTAGGAAACCCAGGGGCTTCCGTTGAGTTCTGAGTCTCACAGGTTTCACCGCACAGGTGCACCCTGGGAGAGACCAGGAGGTCTGGGACAGGGCTCTGGGAAGGCTGCCCAGAGGCACCAGAGGATTCAGACAGCTTTGAGGTTCGGGGTCAGTCCTGTGAAAGTGTGGGGAAGAACCCAGAACAAAGCAGCCAGAAGCCCCCCACCCGCACCCCCACCCCTGGCTGGTTTCTGCAGAGGAAGCCCTTGGAGGTGAGACTGATGCTTGGGTTCAAGAATGAGCTGAGTCTGTGGAGTGAGAGAGGCCCACAGCAGGTGATACTCCCTGCAGTCTTATCCGTGGCCCAACTGGAAGTACATGACCGTGGTGTGGTTAGGCGCCATCCCGTGGGTGTGACCCATAGCATCTTTATACACGCAGAACTCTGCTCGGTCCTGCCCCATCCTCACCGTTGTTCCTAAGCCGGAGCCCGCTGTTGCAGCCACAGGTCAGTCCATCTCCTTGAGGGCCTTCCGCGTTTTCTCTGCCCAACACTTTACCAAACACGATGTCCTTCTCCAGGGACTGGCCTCCCTGGCAACATGTCCAAAGTACGTGAGGCAAAGTCTCGCCATCCTCGCCCCTAAGGAGCACTCTGGCCGTCCTTCATCCAAGATGGGTCGGTTTGTCCCTGGAGCAGCCCCTGGGACTTTCACAATGGCTCTCCAGCACCGAAAGGCAAAGGCATCGATTCTTCTCGGCCTTCTTTATGCAATGTCCGGCTTCCACCGGTACATGTGTAATTAAACGTAGTGATTTACTATTTGTTTATCATAGTTTTTTATTAGTGGAACACACCATGTTTTGAATCTTTATGAAATGCCCTCCCTGGCTTTGTCCATCAGGGTGGGCACCCTGCCCCAGCAGGAGGTGTGCAAATCCTGTCTGTGAATTCACTGGAAAAGGCGTGGTGGCCTCAGATAGTTAGTTTATTGTGCCAAACTGGCCGATAAATACATGTGGGGTTAATAGAAGGGCAGAGGGATAAATGGCTCGGCGAGGCTCACCTTTCTAGTTCTTGGGTCTCTTGGTTTGTGATGGTCAGACCAGGGTGCAGCTGCCTTAGCCAGTTCCCTGCTTCAGCTAGCAAGGCTCACTTCCTTCAAGACATCCCTGAGGAGAAGCCACATGGACGAACCCTGATACAGCCTTGGGTGCTGGAGCAGCCATGTGGAGACGCCTGCCAGTGCTGAGATGCTTACACGTTCACTGACTCGGTTTTCCTCCTGCAGTTGGCATCATTGTGTGTGTTTTGTGAGATGGAGGAGGACTTTGTGGATTGGTGTTGGACATATGGATTAATGGGTTAATGCTGGACTTGTGGGCTTGGGCAGCACTGGGTTGGGATGTTTTCTTGATGTGCACTTAACCTTTATATAAAACTCCCTCTTATACATGCGTTTCTGTGGATTTGTTTCTCTGAAGTACCCAGACTGACAGGGCTGGCTGGGCAGGTGGGGCGGGCAGGAATATTATACAGGTGAAGGCGTCCTGCCTTCCTTTCCCAGCAGTCCCGGGTGGGCAGGGACGGATGGTTCCTCCCGTCGGTGTGACGTCAGTTGTGGCTGTGAGTTGAGGAGCACTCACGCCTTCCGCCGAATTCTCAGGCTGGTCTGGACCCTTCCTCATCTTCTCCCTCCTGCACCAACAAGTCATCTCATCTGGTCAGATGATGATTTTGGTTGTTTTTTTTTTTTCAGACTGTGTTCTTTTTTGTGGTTGTTGTGACCTTGACCTGGGTGGGGGGGAGGGGGTGCAACTTCTTGGAGCTTTTGAACTCCCATATCGTGTTGTTGACGCCAATTCTATCTACAGTGTGCTACAGGCCAGCAGGGACATTGGCCCCTTGGGGTTAGCCACTTGCTCTCTATCCATCCCTGCCCTCTCTGTCTTCCTCGGGGCCCCTGCCACCCTCCGACTATCATGCTTTGTGCCCACAGTCAGGAAATGGTCCCTCTTCCCGCTTGTAGATGGCAATATTTGCTCCCACCCTTTTGGTTGAGATATTCCTTATTTAGCCTATAGACCAACAGTGCTCAACCTGTGGGTCGCGACCCCTTTGGGGAGTCAATCGACCATTTCACAGGGGTCGCCCAATTCATAACAGTAGCAAAATGACAGTGATGAAGTAGCAATGAAAATCATTTTATGGCTGGCAGGGTCACCACCACAAGAACTGTATTAAAGGGTCACGGCATTAGGAGGGTTGAGAACCACAGCTCTAGACCAAATAATTCTTGTGAATTTCCCCCACGTGACTTCCCAGATCCTGTTGGAGGTTCATGTAAAGGGACAGGGGAGCGAGGAGGCTGTTTGCATCTCATGGCATCTGGGCTGTCGCATGGGCTCTGGGATCTCGCCAGCTCTCCTCCAGCACAGAAGCCCTGAGGCGCAGCCAAGCGCAATCCCAGCTAGCCTGCCTGGTCCTTGACGCCCTCCTTCACTGACTTTGGGGGAGACACGAGGGGAAACTTTCCAGAAGGTTTGATTTCACCACCAGGTTTTGAAAGTCACTCTGAAGGATACAAGCCAAGATAGCATACTTAACTTTTCTCTTTAGTTTTTTTAATACTGCAAAGTTCACACTAAAGTCCCTTAACATCTGGACTTCCAGCTGCAGGTGTTCAGTCCGATCCCAGCCCCACACTGGCCCTCAAGCCTGGATGGGTCTGAGGACAAGATGACGAGAGTCATGTCTGGAACAAGTTAATTGGCGTGGACCGCCAGGATGGACCTGAGCTCTGCCAGCTGTGTCTCCAACTGAGTGACACGAGTCCTTTCCATTTACTCCTGCCTCGGCCTTCCTCCTCCCATCAAGGCTGTGGATTCTACGTGCACTGTGTGGCCCTGCTACTGAGGAAAGCCACGCCTGGCGTGCTGGTGGAACCCCGCCATGGCATAAAGATAGGAGAAACTCATGTTCTTGTGTGGAGTGGCAACATCTACGGATGCTTACACTCTGGGGAAGAATAGATATCAGACGATATTAAAAAAAATCCAACCTCCCTTGGGAATTTCACATGTGATGTCTTCAAAAGGTGAAGTCCAGTGTGTAACCCCACCGAGATTTATTTGAGGCTGTGTGCTAAGAGAACCTCTTCCCTCAGGTACTGCTTGCGGTGGCTGGTGGGTGGAGAGACAGCTGGGAAAACCTGAGCGAGAAGAAGAGAGTGTTGAAAGACTGCAGAAGCTGACTGCAGGAAGGCGGTTGTGAAGCATGGAAATGAGGACAATGAGGGGTGGCGACTGGGCAGGGCTTCCCAGAAGGTGTCTCCAGGAGCATGAGGAGAAGATACCCACTGCTGGAGGTTAAGGTGGGTCCAGGAGCTCCAAGCAGATGTGTGAATTGGTAGTTCCTGAGAGGTGTCAAAGTTCATCAATGCAGCGAGGCTACTAACCAGAAAGATGGATATTTGAATTCAAACAGGAGCCCTGGTGGGATAGTGATTATGCATTGGGCCACTAACCCCAAGGTAGGCAGTTCGAAACCACCAGCAGCGACTCGAGAGAAAGATGAGGTTTTCTACCCCCAGAAAGAGTGATCATCTCGGAAACCCACAGGGGCAGCTCCACTTTGTCCTATGAGGTCACTATGGGTCAGAATCGAGTGAATGGCAGTGAGGGAAGAGCCTCCATAGAGGGTCGTGGTGACCCACTTCTAGAAAAATTAACTAGTGTGTGTTAGTCCGGGTGGACTAGAGAAACAAATCCGTAGTCACTCATGTGTGTGTGTAAGAAAGAACTTTATGTAAAGAGTAATCGCATACTAAGAAAACATCCCAGTCCAGATCAAGTCCATAAGACCGATATGTCGATATTTGTCCACAAATTCCTCTTTAAACTCACGCAGCCATGCAATGATGCTGAATGCAGTAAGCTCATAGGTCAGTGGGTAGAAAGTCTTGTGGATCCAGTGGCGGTGGAAGCATCTCAGCACTGGCAGGGGTCTCCATGTGGCTCCTCCAGCTCCAGGGCTCTGGCTCCATCAGTGTAGCTCCAGGTGGCTTGTCCACAGGAAGACAAAGCAGAGAGAGAGATTGTGTGTGTCCCACCTCCATGGAGGCAGACAGGAGTTCCGAGAATCCTCAGGAGAAGACCATGCCCAAGCAGAGGCCATGTTGGCTGTGATCTGAGTGACAGGCTAGGCTCCACTCTTTGCAAGTTGACAGGAGACGATGTCACCGTTACACAGGGCGAACCGAGAGAGCACAATTCGACTCCCAAACACACAGGGTTGCCATGACTTAGAATCAACTTGGCGATCGCTGGTTTATTTTTCTTTTTAGTTTTATTTGGATTTTGCCGTGTGAGGACATGACCCTCTCACTGTGCACTGGGGAAGAGAAGCTTCCAGAGGCAGCCCAGTGGCGCTCATTGCCCTCTCGTTCCCCTGGCCCTGGTGTCTGCACGTGTTTCTGGGTACTGGGTGTCTCCACTGCCATTCAGAGGCAGTGTTCAGTTGCGGGGAAGGGAGGGAATGGAGCGCCAGAGGAGAGAGGCAGCACGGCCGCTCCCTTCCATGCGGAGCATCCTCCCTCGTGGGGTCCGCATCTTGCTGAGCTTTCTGTTTGAGGATTCCCTTTGTCCTCCATTTAACATGCGAACAGCCCTCTCGACCCCACGTGAACCAGTCACCAGAGACCGCTTTACAAAAAGCTCTCTGAAGTAGAATTCTATTTACAGACGTGCAAGTTGAATCCAGGCTCTAGCTGCACAATCGAGAGCTGGTGAGTGGCCCTCCTGGGATCATGCTTGCAGTTGTGATGCTGCTGCAGCACCCCCCACCCCCACCCCCCCAAAGGATGCCGAGTATGTGAGCTGCAGTAAGTCAATATTGGCCTGCCTCACTGTTAGCAGTCTGAGGAACGGTACAGAAGAGACGTGCACTTCTTTCCCCGACTCTGCTCCTGACCCAGTGGAGTGAAGAGGTTGTTCAACCACAAGAGGAACCATGCTATTGTTTGGAGGCAGAACTCCAGAGGTGGCCTGGGAGGCTCATGAATATCCATGACCCTTATGCATATTCACAGAGCAGGAGCATGATGGATGGCCCACACCTGATCCCTTTCCTGGAATGCCCTCCCAAGGCCTCTGAGCCAGGAGCCAGGCATCTGCCCTCACCTGGGGGGGTGGAGAGGGGGCCTGGGAGGAACATGTGGGGCACTTGTCTTCCTGTTTGTGCATGGCGGGGTCCTCACCCAGGTGGCGGATTGGGGGGGCCCAGCTCCAGAGAAAAGGAGTATTTCCTTTCTGCAGAGCCTGCTACAGGGCCCCTCCATTTCCGGAGGAAGAGCTTGGTGAGAAACGGACAGGTTGGTAACTTAAACCCACCCCAAAATGTGCCTAGGAAGAGAGGCCTGAGGATCCGTCTCTGCAAGGTCACCGCCACGGAAACCATGCGCCGTCCTGCTCTGTAAAACACGACTTGACTGGACACAGCAACTGGCTGGTTGCTGATGTCTCCTTGGTAACAGAAGCAAACGCTCCTGGTGTAGCTGCCCCTGCAGCCCAGAGGGAGTGGGTCTCTGGTCAGAAGGGGGAGGAGAGAAGGCTGGGGCTCTCCAGATGAGCACGTCCGCATTCCTCAGAAGGTATTAGAATTCTGGGATCCAGGAGCAGCCCCTTGCCTTCCTGGGCAGCATCCACTCTGCACACGCAGCTCATGGCAGCTGCCTACTCTTTCAACAGCTCTGTAGACAGAACGGCAGCCGAGGAGACAGGTTACTCTGGGCTCTAGATCCTGTCATAGAGCCACGGAGGCCATGGGTGGACACGATGTCGTCGGGGCACCTGAGCACATACAGCGCCCGACTTCCTGCCTCCTCCTGGTTTCACCTGCGCCTCCACCGCCGGCTGCCCACCTAGGTTTATTCTCTCAGGACACAGGGGTCTGAACTATGTCCTTTGGTGGGCTCCATGTGTGGTTTCCAAATCGACCCCAGAAGGCATGGCTTCTGCCCCTGGGCCTTCTCTGAGGCTGACGCCGATGCCACGGGCTCGCTCTGAGCTGGCTGTGGGGCTGAGAATGAGGCAACTCGACTCTCCATGTCCCCCTCTCTCTCTTCACAGTTAAGTCCCTTTTCAAAAGACTTGTGCCTACATCATCACAATCAGTTCTCGTGCTCTCTCCTCCCTCCCGATTCGTTGTTTACTCCCCAGTCCCGCCCCCTCCCACCGCCATCCATTGGTTATCGTCTCTGCTCATCCTCTGTGCTGCATAAACTGGTGGCAGTGCGCGTTTTGATTTCTGCATCTCTGCGTAGCAAGGTCCACCACCCTAGCAGGCCCCGGCCAGTGTCTGACCGGGCTCACCAACTTGGCAAGGCCTGCCTGGGGGGGGTGTGGGCCATTGCTTAGCATGCCAGCCGCTGCCCTGATTCTCCCTTTGCATCTGATCAGGCTCCTTAGGGCAGGGGCCCTTCTCATGCATCTCCTTCCTGCCTCAGCCCTGGGTCTGGGCTCTGACTGTGCGTGGAGTTCAGGAAAGGTTTCCTCCTGCTGCTGCTGTTCATTGGAGACCCAATCTGGGCTGCATTAATATTAAAAAGTGTGCAAGAGCCGGCCGAACAAGTGAGTTGGTTACAGAGCGTCCTGGGGGGCAGCACTGTAATGAGCGCCAGAGACTCTGCGATAAGGAAGCCTGCCCTGTTGTTTACTGACACGCATCTCTGCCTCAAGCTAGCTTCAAACATGACGATTTCATTTGCAAGGGGATGAAAGAATGAATGGGAATTTACCTCTAAGTGTCTCTGTAATTGAGTGCCTATCTGCAGGACGAACAGCCGCAGCAAATCACCCACGATCGGCTAACACTCCGCTTTGCCAGGGCTGTGCGTTCTATTCTTCCTGCTCAATAGCGGACGTTGTCTGCGCCACCCAATTAGCCAAACACAGATAATGTTGTCAGAGAACAGCTCCATTAGATTTCAGAGAAGACTGACACCAATACAAAAGCCTCTCCCCCTCACAGCATTTCAACTTCAATTTTTTCCTACATGGCTCAAAAAATAAATTTGTTTTGTGGGGCAGAGATGATGAGTTTGACAGGTTTTCGGAATGGAAGAGAACCGAGAAGTTAACAGGAGTGGCTGGGGTAATTCCAGCCGGCTGTCCACCATGGGCAAACTTGATGAACTGGGCGGGAGTTTGGGGCTGAGAGGGGCGGGGCCTGGGCTCCAGCCCTGACTGGGGTGTTAAGTTGGTTGCACCTGCTGCTGCCACTTAGGCCTGAGTAGCAACACGGAGCTCAGCAGACCGAACGTTCCTTCTAGACGCAGAACAGCGTTCGATAGCAGCACCACGGACAGCTCCATTCTTCTGGGAAGCCATGCAGAGAGCAGGCGCAGGGCATCTTGGGCTGGGGCAGCTCTTTGGCAGAGGAGAAAACTGAGGCTGGCATGGAGTCCAGTCTGACTTCACGTACCCCCTGGGTTTCCAGGAAGCAGATCCCCAGGCCGTCTGAGGGCAACTGTCTCTGCGTGGGCTTGAACCTCCCACCTTGCCACTTGTAGTAGAGCACTTAATCGTGGGACTGCCTAGGGAGAGAGGGGGGACCTGCTTCTCCACAGTGCAACCATAGAAACCTTGAGGCAGCCTCTCTAAGGATCTCTTTATGTTTGTTTTCCTTTTATTGAAAAGACTATAAGAACAGGCAACCTTTAAAAACACCTTCATCTCAGCACTGTAACATGACAGTGAAGTGTTGGCATGTTTCCCTCATGCACACGCGTGGGTCGATTCATCTGTTCCTGCTTCTCACACCCATGGGGCAGGGCGGACTGCACACCTCCCTAATGACTCGGCAGGCTCACCCGAGGGGCCCGGGAGTGCCGCTCAGGGAGCCATGGAGGCAGTGGGTCTGCAGAGTACCCCGCGGGGACTCCCCGACAGAGGAGGGACCTGCCTTAGTCTGGGTCCCCGAGAGAAGTGAAACCAGAGTGACGTGGACATCTCTCTCTCTCGATGTATTTGCAAACATCTGGACAATCGTGAAGGTGTTGCAGGACTGGGAAGGTTATATATATATATACAGCTTTGTGATATGATCATAATGAGATACAACTTTCTAAATATCTACCTATTGATCTATCTATAGCTAGATGTAGATATGGATTGACATAAGGGAAATGGCTCACTCAACTCTGGGGACTGCCAAGTCCCAAATCCAAAGGTCAGGTGGCTAACTAGAGACTTGTATCACAGGATTGCAGGGGCTGGAGACTCCAACATCTGGAGGTCAGGGGACAGGCTGGAGATTTCTGCAGGCTTAGATTCTAAAAACTGGAGGCATTTGATAAATGGAGGGGAGAGAGTGAGCGCAAAATCGAGTTTAGGCAGAACATTTATGTTTGGAGGGTGGCCACATCCCCAGGAAAGTGTCCTTTCAGTTGATTGGCATGGAAAGTGATTACATTATATTACATTATAGAAAAGCAACTAATTCATGTCTGCCAAGTCGCTGAGATTCATGGTCTAGCCAAATTGACACATAACATCAACCACTGCCCGTACTGGTGGATGTTTGAGCATGACATCAATTCCCCTTCACTGTCTCCTGGGTGGCCCCATGGGGAGATAGCCTGGAAATGGAATGGAGCTGGGGGGTGGGGGTGTGGTGGGGGAGGCTGGGTGAAGGAATGCTGATGAAGAGGGAGGGAACTGAAAAGTGGGATTATTGGGACAAGGGACTAGTGACTAGGGAGGCAAAGGGAAAGAAACACAGGCCAACTCCAATGCTGACCTCACAGAACTTAAAGACCAGCCGAAGAGGCAAGTATTGAACACAGGGGGGAAAAGTCCCTTAACTGATTAACATATTACTTAATGATAAGGCTATTTGTGCTCTAAAGGAGAAGCAAAGGGGTGTTCCGACAGCTGAGCCTCATCTAGTTTGTGGGCCAGGGAGGCTTCCTTGCGAAGGTGACCTTTGGCTGAGACCGGAAGGGTGGGGTGGATTTCAATGAAGCACAGGGCTAGGGACCTGAACGCCAGGCCTCTGAGCAGTCTCCCGCCTGCGAGGGGCAGTCTGATGGCTGAAGGTCATGCTGAGGGTAATGGTTCCACTGGCCACCTGGGTCCCCTGTGAGTCGGAAATTGGTTCTTGCCTTAAACCAAACTCTCTGCCACCAAGTCCAATCTGACACAGCAGGGCAGACTGGCCCCTGTGGGTTTCTGAGACCGTAACTCTCTACGGGAGTAGCAAGTTTCATTCTTCTTCCAAGAATCGGCTGGTGGTTTTGAACGGCTCACCTCATGGAGAGCAGCCCAACTCGTAATCACTATGCCGCCAGATAATAGAACCTTAGCTGCGGATGTTTAAGCTCTGATGAGCACGAGGCAGGAGAAGACAAGGCTTTTAACTGCTGGCAAGAGTGACAGTCTTAGAAACCCACAGGGGCGGGTCTAGCCTGGCCTGTAGTGCTGCTATGCGGCAGAGTCGGCGCAGCGGCTGTGGGTTTTCTTTCTGTGTGTGCGCTTGCGCGCGTATGTGAGCACGAGGAAAATGGCCGCTGTCTTACTCCCCTGGGAGCGGGGACTCCTCTACCTGCACTGAGGTGAGGGTGCCTCTTGTTGGGGGGCGGGGACTCCTCTACCTGCACTGAGGTGAGGGTGCCTCTTGTTGGGGGGCGGGGACTCCTCTACCTGCACTGTTGGGGGGCGGGGACTCCTCTACCTGCACTGAGGTGAGGGTGCCTCTTGTTGGGGGGCGGGGACTCCTCTACCTGCACTGTTGGAGGGCGGGGACTCCTCTACCTGCACTGAAGTGAAGGTACCTCTTGTTGGGGGGCGGGGACTCCGCTACCTGCACTATTGGAGGGCGGGGACTCCGCTACCTGCACTATTGGAGGGCGGGGACTCCTCTACCTGCACTGAAGTGAAGGTACCTCTTGTTGGAGGGCGGGGACTCTACCTGCACTGAGGTGAGGGTGCCTCTTGTTGGGGGGCGGGGACTCCTCTACCTGCACTGTTGGGGGGCGGGGACTCCTCTACCTGCACTGAAGTGAAGGTACCTCTTGTTGGGGGGCGGGGACTCCGCTACCTGTACTGAGGTGAGGGTGCCTCTTGTTGGGGGGCGGGGACTCCTCTACCTGCACTGAGGTGAGGGTGCCTCTTGTTGGGGGGAGGGGACTCCGCTACCTGCACTGAGGTGAGGGTGCCTCTTGTTGGGGGGCGGGGACTCCGCTACCTGCACTGAGGTGAGGGTGCCTCTTGTTGGGGGGCGGGGACTCCGCTACCTGCACTGAGGTGAGGGTGCCTCTTGTTGGGGGGCGGGGGACTCTACCTGCATTGTTGGGGGCGGGGACTCTGCTACCTGCACTGAGGTGAACCCCTCAGGGGCGGGCAGGAGCTGTTGTGCAGAGGGGGAGGTGGCCAGAGCATGCCGGAGGTGGTGGAGGTAAAGCCACCTGGCCTCTGGTGGTGCGGAATTAAAAGGCAAGGCTGGAGCCAGCGTTAGAAGGGACCCTGGTGGCAGAGGGGTTACCTGCTGGGCTGTGAATGATAAGGTCGGTAGTTCCATACCACCAGGTGCTCCTGGGGAGAGAGACCGGACTTTTTACTCCTGTCAAGGGTGATGTCTCAGAAGCCCACAGGGGCAGTGCTACCCCGCCTTGCAGGGTGGCTAAGAGTGGCCGTGCGTTTGCATCCGGGAGAGGCCCCACATGCCGTTGGAGATCTGGGGCAGGCTGGAGTCACAGTATGGGGGTTGGCAGCCCAGTGACCCCGAGGGAAGCCCCAGCAGCTGGGGAGTGAGCCGAATGGGGAAGGTCAGGCCTGGCCCTCCGGAAAGAAACATTTGGAGGTCAGGGGAAGGAGACAAGGCTCGCAAACAGATATACCCGGTGGACGCGGGCGACATCCGCCTGTGATAAATCATGGCGCTGCTGCCGGTGCTGCAGATGGGAGCTCCGAGGACCCCCGGCACCGGGGCCTGTCACCCGGTGATGAATGAAGTCTGCGTATCCACCACCCACCTCTCACCAGCGCCTTTTTCCAGCCGCCACCAAGCAGTTCCACAGCACAGAGAAAAGAGCTGAGCAGGCTTCCCGTGACAGCCTGTAAAAAGTGATTTTAAACCTTCTTGTAATTGTTGATTAAAAGGCCCATTGCTCCAGAGACTGTTTGTGGTGGAGGGAGGAACATCGGTTTGGAAGTTTCCAGGGTTCCAGTTAACTGGCCTGGCGCAGGCGGCAGCTGCCGCTCCAGGCTTAGCTTTCAAAAGACATTAAACCCACCCCAAGAAAGGGCTGCACAATAGTTGTTTCCAGAAAGGGAAGTGTGTTTTTATGTGCGGGTGGGGGCTGATAGGGGGGGGCTGAGGGGCTTGCAGCGGGAGGAGGAAGTGAGGCCAGGCACAGGTGGCTGTGCCCAGGGCAGTACCCCTTGGGTCTCCTGTACTGTCCCTCCGCTTGCCTTCTCTTTGCTTCCATTCTCGCTCCATTTGGAGCAGACCTCTTTCCCATCACCCTCTCTGAATTAAGTCAACGTGTAGACTCCATTGCCTCCCTCGTCCTGCCCCCACAGATAGCCCTTGCTGAACTCCCATAGCCGGCCACGTGTACAGGACCCACGCTTCCCCTGCGGCCCTGCACTCCATCATATCTGCATGACTCTAGTCGTTCACCCCGGGTCTCTCAAAACGACCTGCTCAAGCTCAAACCGCGGGCACCTGTGAGTGTGACCTTACTGGGAGCAGGGCCTGGGCAGATGGAATGAAGTTGAGGCCCTGCTGGAGTAGAAAATAAGACAAAACTCTCTGCCTTTGAGTCGATGCTGACTCATAGCGGCCCAATAGCACAGGGTAGAACTGCCCCTGTGAGTGTCCGAGACTGGCCCTCTTGATGGGAGTAGAGAGCCCCCTGAGTCCAACATGACTGGTGTCCTTCAGAGACGAGGACGAGAGACCCAGCAGGGAGTCACACAGAGGGCACATGTGGCAAAGGGGGCCACCACGTCAGGGACCTGTCCATAGACCAGGGGAGGCCATGAATGCCAGGAGCTAAGGCCAAGCGTGGGAGGGGATTATTCTCCCGAGCCTTCAGAGTGGCCTTGCTTTCCACCTTCTGGCCTGTCAAAGGAAAGGGAACACGTTTCTGTGATCTTAGGCTACACAGCCTGCGGTGGTATTTACTGCGGCACTAGGACAGGAATACCAAGACCCACACTAGTTGATGGTGGGGAGCCTTCAGGCCACCGCTCAGTGCCGGCCTCTGGTTTGTCCCCAGGCCATTGTGATTTCCACTGAGAAAGATGGGCGGTCAGGAGCTGGGGGTGGGATTCCCTCTGCTGAAGCACCCGGGCTTCTCTCTTCCTTGCCTTGCTGGTAGGGGTCCGGAGGGAGCGGATCCTCTGCAGGTGACGATCAGGTCTCCGTCTGGGCCTGGTCACATCCCACATAGGGCTGTCCTAGCAAGTCTACGCAGGGGGAGGAAATGGTGGGGTGGTGGTATCGCTCGTTTGCTTTAGGTGTTTCCCTGAGTTGCCAAATGGAACCCTGGTGGTGGAGTGGTTATGTAGGGGTTGGGAGAGGCACTCACTGCAAGGTCAGCTCCGAGAGAGAAAGACGGGGCTTTGTAGTCTGGACAAGGCTTACAGCTTTGGAAATTCACAGGGCCAGTTCGGCTCTCTCCTGTAGGGTCGCTATGGGTCAGTATTGACTTTCTGGCAGTGAGTTTTGTTTTTTTTGGAGTGGTTGTCATGATTTAAACAGCTAGGTAAGCTGGGTCACGGGAGGTCTATCTGGCAGAACTGCCTGAGAGTGGTAAGATGATCAAGCAGGACACAGAATACAGTGGTTACACGTTGGGCTGCTAACTCCAAGGTCAGCAGTTTGAACCCACCGGCACGCTCCATGGGAGCAAGACAAATCTTTCTACTCCTTTAACGAGTTCCAGTCCTGGGAACCCAGAGGGGCAGTGCTGTAGGGTCTCGCTGCGAGCTGGAGTCCATTCAGAAGAAAGAGGAGGCTTTTTAATCCCTTCAAGCGCCACAGTATCAGAAAATCAGAGGGCCAGTTCTGTCTTGTCCTACAGGGTTGCAGTGAGTCAGAGCTGACTTGATGGCAGTCAGAGAGGGCGCAGAACAGGCAAGAGACTTTGCACTTCCTCAGCGTGGACATGAATGGCCCTGGCCCAGTGGGAGCCCAGTGCTTGCCTCCGAGCTCTAGCTCAGCATGAGCTAGCAGACAGACTTGTGGCAGGACAGAGCTGTTTCCCTGCCAGGAGCTCAGGGAGGATGGGAGACAGCCTCTGTGCCTTAGCAGTGTCCTTTCCTGGACCCTCCTGAGCCTCTGCTGGGGCAACATGGGATGTTTCAGGGACCTCATACGCACCTTATGCTGAAGCGAGCTCAACTGGGCCTGGGGGTCACTGTGGGCCATTTCTAGGGCACCCGGTCACAGAGCTTCTCAGAGATGGCTCAGACTGGGACACGGGAGGAACAAAAGGGTCCCTGGTGCGGATTCTTATTTTGTGTTCCCGTGGGGCTGGGACCTACGGGATTCTGGGTAAATGCTAGCATTTGAGACTTTAGTTCATTCCGTGCAAAGTCATCTCCTGAGAAGAGGGGTGAGTGGAAACCTGGGGTAGCCATTGGCTTCCAGTGAGGTGTGGCTGGCTGGATTTACTCACGCACTCATTCAGTCCTGCCTGCCGAAGGGGCTGGGGTGGAACGCCCAAGGTCTGTGCCCTCCAGGTGGGGGCACCACGCGAGAGACACAGGGCGACTTGCAGGATCTGCCGAGGAGCGCGTATGTTGATCTGAAGGGGTCACAGGGACTTTCTGAGATGACCCTCCCTGGCATTGGAGATTGCCAACTGGGCTTACAGGAGGCTGGCTGAGTTCAGGGGAGCCAAACTTGAAAGAGCGGCACAGACCCGCACACAATGCCTGTCGCGCTTGTTCTCGGTGTGCCCCGTTGGAGTGCAGTTTGCATGACATTCTTGGCGGGTGCTCACTAAAGCTGGCCTTCTGGCCGTGGTGTTGTGTTGCTGTGTCCAGGAGACGCACGCACAGGAAGAGCTTATTGGTTCAAAATGATAACATGCCGTGATTTTGTTCTCTCGGTGCAGGCCCTGCTCTCTGAATCACAGTTTTTCGTCACCCCTCTGGGCCTGACTTTTCTTCCCTGGGAATGAGGTGACTAGATAGCTGAATTTCAAGGATGACAGCATTTCGAATCTTCAGAACTCATCTCTGGGAATCCAAAAATGTGTGAATTAAAATAGCGTTTTTATTTGTTTTCTGCCCGATGAGCTGAAAATGTTGCAGGGAATCACTCCAGCAAGAGGTCCGAGAGTGAGTGAAGTCAGGACCCGTCTGCACCTGGGCCGAGCAGGCAACACAGGAGGGATTCCACAGGAGCCTAGAGCTGTTTGGCTGCAGCGTGTTTCTGGTTCAGCTGCAGGTGTTGTTGGCTTCCCAGAAGAAGGAGGTGTGGACGAGCCAGCTGGCATTTGGTGTGAAGTGTGTGATGGGGGAGAACTTTGGTATGCTCAGGCTTTGGTGGGTGTTCATTGGGTTTCCATAGCAGATGTGATTCAAGATTCACAGCAGGATCTATTTGGGGGTCTCTGTGGATCAAATAACGGAACCCTGGTGATGTAGTGGTTGGGTGGCTAACCGCAGAGTCATCAGTTTGAAACCACCAGCCACTCTGAAGGAGAAAGAGGAGGCTTTCTATTCTTATAAACAATTACAGTCTCAGCAACCCACAAGGGTAATTCTACCCTGCCTTATAGGGTCACTATGAGTCAGAATAGATTTGATGGTAGTGAGTTTTGGTTTGTGGGGCAAAATGGGACATGAGAATTGATCTATTTGGGGAGTGAATGAGTACACAGGAAATGAAGCAGATTTTGGGGTCAGAGAGAAGGAGTCAGGGTCAAGTTGAAGGAACAAGCTCCTGGAAAGGGGAGTGGATTGAATTGACCCATAAGAAATAGCTGACAGGAAGAGATGAGTCTGATGTGGTCCACTCTTCATGGAGCTTGGCATGGGAACTGTGGCTTTCTAAGTTATCTCAACATTGCATGACTCTGTCCATTCATCTAGCATCATGAATTTATTTCTTTGTGGTTGCAAACAGAGCTTGAGTGCTTATTAGAGAGACAGCTGTGTAAGAGACATCCTGGCATGTGGGTGGGTGAGGTAGTTAGATGATCTGTTGTCAACTTGAGACTATTACGAGTGAAGGGGTGGAGTTTAGCCTGTCCATCAGGTCGCAGCTTGATGACCTCATTTGGAGTCGCAATGGAGATAAAGAGCTCACTGGAGGCCAGATACGCTCTCTCCCTGGGAGACATTCCTGATGATAAGCCTGATGGAGCTATGCTGATAGAGCCAGAGCCCTGGAGTCAGTCATGTGGAGACCCATGCCAACACTGAGATGCTTCCACCACCACTGGATCCACACGACTCTCTACCTACTTGTCCATGATCTTCCTGCATTTGGCGTCATTGCATGGCTGTGTAAGTCGAAATAGGAATTTATAGACTAGTATCGACATATGGGGTAATATCAAACTTATGGACTTGATCTGGACTGGGCTAGGATGTTTTCTTAATATACAATTGCTCTTTGATATAAAGTCTTCTCTTATACACAGGGGGGGTCTATGGATTTGTTTCTCTGGTCCACCCAGATGGATACAGTAGGGGAGAAATGAGCCAGCCAGAGAGAGAGGAGGAGGAAGGGACTGGGAAAGCCAAGAGGGCTACATGAGTTATGATCATCAGGGACAGAGAGGACTGCCTGGGTCTTTCTTGCTGGGGAGTCCCTGTGATTTCCCAGAGAGGATATCAGGTACCACCTCCTGCCTTGCATACCTCCCTCCATGGACCCCTACGTCCATGTGGACACCAGGCTTTGGGGCATGGCACTTCCCCTTGCTCATTGGTGGTTCCCAGGTAGGGAATTAGGCTTCATGGATGGGTGGACAGTGCTTCCTAAGACCACTCAGGAAGTTGGCTTCTTCCTGGAAGTTCCTGTAGAGGCGGGTTTGCTCCTTTCAGAAGGTTCTGCAATGCACAAGTTCTGTGGGGTGCTGTTAGAACTGCCTCGGGCCAACTGTGCAATACTGGGAAATCCCACCTGTCTTTCATGGAGATTCCCGATGAACATTAGCATGTCCCCGCCCTAGAGAAGTCCTTCCATAAAATAAACCTGTTAAACTTTCTTCAATCCCATGTCACCTAAAATTTATCTGACCCACCATTCCCTCTGTTACAGAAAGCCTATTAAGATCCCGTGGAAGCCATCATTCCACATACACACTTTGGGGGCACTCTGATTACATTCACATGCTAACTACCTCGTGGACCCACATTCGCTCCATTCCTTGCTGCAATGACAATTAAGAAGAGTGTTTATCATCTGGCTCGATATGGCCTCCTCTGAGCTTGTTGCAGGCCACCCAGGCGCAGCGCACAAGATGCACCTGTTCACTCAGCACCCCTCAGCGAGCCCCGGGGCGGCCGGAGTCTGCAGACCAACTGCTTCCCAGTTCAGCCAGAATGTGTGGCCTCGTAGCCAGTCTGTGCATCTACCTTCTCGGCCAAATGAAGCTCACCTGGGGCCAGGAAGCTCAGAGGATCTGAGCCGAAACACTCCATCTGTTGGCTCCCCTGTCCCCCGCAGCAGCTCAGGCCCCGGGCTGTACCGACTGTCTTGTTTTGCACGAAGTGATGAAATATTAAAGGAAACTCTTCCAGGTTTGAAAACCTTTTTGTCACAGCACCAGGGACAGCCTGAGTACACGTGACAGAAACCACCAGGACGTGGGGTGCAGAACAGAGGAAGGAGGACTCACTTCAAGGGTGGGACTCCCTTGGGAGCGGCCCTGGGCTGGCTCTCTCCCTGCTGGCTGCCCCAGGAGGACACGGCTGTTGCGGAATATTGGAATAGGAGGCTTGTCCAGAGTCCTTGGGTGGGTTGACCAGATGCTCTATGGGGTTTGTCAGGGTTTGTTGGTGGTGGTGGTGCCAGTGGGGTTGGTGCCTGCTTGTTCTGCACAGCAGCATGAAATGGCTCCTAGTCCAGCTCCATCCTCGTTCCTATGTCTGAGTCCCTGGTTTGCATGCTAGGATCGGCATGAAGGCTGGTGGGTCTGCTCCCATTTGCTCCCCGTGCTGCTTGGCTCCCTGGAGAGGGACACGTGGGCACTCTGGAAGGTAGGGAAAGGCTGCATCTGGAGGAGCCATTCAACGTGGGCTTGCTGTGGTCACACAGAAGCCAGGCTTTCCTGTCCACAGAGCTTTCTGGACCCGTCTCAATCACACGTAAGGGTCAGGGTGGCATTAGACAGCCGCCGTGCCTCTGAGCTGACCCGGTGTCAGGCCAGCGACTTGGCCCCTGCTGGCTATGCTCAGCAGCTATTGTCTGTCTTGGCTTCTCTGTCTGTGACTGGGGTGGGACCTTGCTTAGGGCACAGATGCACTCTTGGCATGTCTGACACAGGGCATGAGACCCTCTAGGATCCTGGCTGGTCCTCTGTCCTGGCCTCAGGGCTGCTCTGGACCCCGACTTGGACAGACCGGAGCAGACACAGTCAGACGACCCCGGAATGGCCTGCACATCCGCTGAATGGCTGAACCTGAGTGCGTGGGCCTGTAGTGGCGCAGCCGGCACTGGAGGGAGCGAGCCCACCCAAGGAGAGAGCAAGCAGCTCCCCCTCGGATGATTGATTAGCAGCCTGCCTGGCGCTTGCCAAGGTGTCCCAGAAGCACAGGAGCAGATGGCTTCGAGGAGAATTCCTCCCGGGAATGGGTTTCCGTGTGGAAATCCAATATTCAAACGAGAGGAGAAAACGGGAGGCTTACTCTGCTGTATTTTGCACTGCAGCTAAGTAAAAAAAAACCCAACAAAACAAAACCCAACAAAGAACCCCCAACAACTGGATGTGGAGTGGGAGGGTTGGCAAATAGGGAGGTAAACCTGCCAGGCTGCCTTTGACCTGGATGGGGCTGTGCCCGTCTGGGGGGCTGCTGCCAGGAGACAGCAGCATGTGGGACTTAAGCTCTATTCACAGGCTTTGTTTAAGCAGCTACTATATCCACAAGGTCAGCAATTCAAACCACAAAAGAGAAAGAGCAGCTTTTCTACCTTCTGCTTCCATCAAGAGTTACAGTCCCAGAAACCCACAGGGGCAGTTCTACTCTGTTCTATAGGGTCACTGTGAGCATCGACTTGATGGCAGTGAGATTTTTATATGCACATCCTGCACCAGGTACCGTATAGTCAGGTCAGTTAGGTTATTGGGTTCCAAGGCACGGACTTGAGAACTTTAGAAGTAGACAGGGGTTATAGTTCCGCTTGGCCACTTTCCAGCAGAGAGACCTTGAACCAGAGACTTGGGCTCTCTGACACTCAGGTGTCTCAGTCCATGAGTGGGGGTTGCAATACCCACGTGATAAAAAAGAACCAAACCCACGGCCACCCTTGGCTCCAACCACAGTCAGCACCTATAGGACAGAGCAGAACTCACCACTGCTCCGCAGGGTTTCCAAGAATGAAAATCCTTATAGAGCAGACAGCCTCATCTTTCCCCCTTAGCGTGGTTGGTGGGTTTGAACTGCCCAAACAGTCGGTTAGCATTCAAACCCTTAACCCACTCCACCACCAGACTCCCTATCTCACAGGGGTGGCTAAAATCATTAATGAGGCTGCTTAGGGGAAGCACTCTTAACCTTCCACGAGGGAGACCTGGGTTAGATTCTCACCCCAATGCATGTTGGACAGAAGTGAGCCCATCTGCCAGTGACGGCTCTGTGTTGTGCCTGTGGTGCTGAACAGGTTAATGAGGGGCTTCCAGATTAAGTTGGACTAGGAAGAAGGGCCAGTGAGCTACTTCCAGAACTCAGCCCACGAGCATCCTGTGACTCCCAGTAGCTCAGTCTCAAATGGATGATGGGAAGACACAGGAGAGGCCTTCATTCTTTGGTGCAGAGGATTACGACAAGTCATGGAACAGCTCGATGGCATCTAACAACATCCGGGCGTGCCAGGAGTGCCCCATAGCACTGAGCCACAGAACACACTCTCAACCCACAGCATTGAGCATCAGTCCCAAGCCCCATACAAGGTGGTGAGCTTGCATCTGTGTTGGAGATGACACACCTGAAACAGACAGCACTTCTATGTGCTTTCCTCAAGTGGCTTAGGTTGGTGCTAGTATGTCAGGGACAAGAAATGGGGTCTCTCAGTTCTGCAGCATGCTCTCTTACCCCTGCTCCCAGTAGGCGGCTGTCCCCTGGCCTGGGATGAAGAGCCTGGGGGCAGATCTTGGTGGCCACTGCTCTCTGGTGCAGTCAGGTCATTAAGAAGAATATGTTTCTTATTTTATGTGTTTTCCTCTCAAAGAAAAGTAGTGTTGGGACTTCATCCCCCAAAGCTTTCAAGAACCATCTACTCTGAGAGGGGAGAAGTCTGAGCATCTCCTATCCCCTGAGTTTGGGTCTTCCCCTTTCCTGTTCCAAGTCCATGTTTTATGCAGGGCTTGAAGTTGAATTGAATAAGTTCAGTCATGGCTGATGCAGTGAAATTGGAATCGACTCCAGTTTTTAAAATTCAGGTGTTTGGGAATGATAACTGAAGTGGGGAAAAAATGGGTTGGAGTCCTGGGATGAAGAATTGAAAAAGGCACCGTGAGCCTTTCAGGAGACTGATGGGGGAGACTGGGTTATTGGTCGGGACTGTGAAGAGTATCACACATTCCAATTGTCATGGTTGTTGCCAACTTTGATTCGAGCTCTGCTGTTCACAACTCTGCTGGGCAAGAGATGAGGCGGCCTTGCACTGCACATGCGGTCCTTGTTTTCCAAGAAGGAGATGAAGCTTCTAGCCCTGTGCCGACCCATCATCTCTTGTTCTGGCTATCACTTCATATAATAAAATGTATGCCCACACACATGTTACATTTTTGAGTGCATTCTGGTTTCATTTCATCGGCCTGAACCAGGAAGAACCAAGCCCTGGTTATGTGGTGTTGCTTTCACTCTCTGGCATTTCTTTCTTTCCCCAGGGCTTGGGCCCATTCATATTTACGAGCAAATAAAACTTAGATTGCTGCTTTGGGCTGTAGGATCATTGAAGGAATGCCTAATTTAATAAAATCCCCCCGCTTTGACTTTTTGTGACTTCCAGTGCAGTCTACTCCAGGAGAATGAGCCAAAGGGCGGAGACATGGCTGAAACAAAAGCCTCGTCTTCCTCACCTCAACCTGGTGTCACCAGCCCTCTGATCGGTGTCGGGGAGTCAGCGGAGTGTTGGTGACCTGGATGCTGTTTGAGTGTTAAGTCCTATATGAACATGTACGGAGGAGCTAACTTTCAGGACATACAACTGTGTTAGTCCAGGTAGCCTAGAGAAACAAATCCAGAGGTACTTACATGTGTGTAAGAGAGAACTTTATATCAAAGAGCAATTGTATATAATGAAAACATCCCAGCCCAGTCTAGATCAAGTCCGTAAGCCTGATATTAGTCCATATGTCCAATACCACTGTATAAATTCTTCTTCAGACTCACACAACCACATGATGATGCAGAATACAGGAAGATCACCACCACAGGATCCAGTGGTGGTGGAAGCATCTCAGCATTAGTATGGATTTCCACGTGTCTCCTCCAGCTCCAGGGCTATTGCCACAATCGGCATAGCTCCAGGTGGCTTATTAGCAGGAGGATGAAGCAGAGTGTCTGTGTGTATATAGCCTCCAGTCAACTCTTTGTTTCCATTGTTCCTCCAAATGAGGTCATCAAGCTGCAACCTGATTGACAGGCTAGACTCCACTCCTTCGCAAGTTCACAGGCGATTATGCAACTGCCACAGTGGGTCTCTGGGGTCTCAGCAGTATCATCTTGTTTTTCAGACAATGACGTATCAGGGTAGGCCTGGGGGAGTGCTTGTGGTGATTTGCATGAAGGAGGTGAGGATTCCCTAGTCCTTCTTTGGAGACTGATCAAATCCCTCATCAATCCAAGGACAAAACCCAGTTGAACCGATGCCTACTTCCATGTAGACTACTATTTTTTGGCAGTTTTCTCTTCCTGAATGCACACACACTTACATGGGGTCCCTTTTCATGGATTTGGAGGAACAGCCTTTGTGGGCTCAGTGTGGAGCAGAGGGGACAGCTGTGTGTCTTCTGCAGGCAGCGCAAGGCTGCACTTGGGCTGCATTCTGGAAATGTGGCTTCTTGAGGGGCAACCGTGTTCCTTCTGGAGCCATTGATGGGGCCCTGTGCCAGGCAGGAGGAAGGCAATTACACTGTTACGTGTCATGCTGGTCTCAAAGGGCCAAATTAGCTGGCTCTCCACAACTAGGGTTTACTTTGGCTTTTATAATTTATAGACTGATGCAGATGCATGCTAGCTCACTCCTCGATCTTTCTGGAACAGATGAGGTGCCCCTGGCGCTGCGGGCAAGACGGAGAGGAGCCAAATGCAATCCTGTCTTTGAGGCTATTGCAAGTTAGGGAATATAGGACAGCTCACCACCCATGCCCATGCCAGGCCCAGTGGAGACATGGCCAAGGGAAAGGTGCAGAGAAAGCCAAAGGCAGACCCCACATCCAGGCCAAGGCTTCGTGGACGCCGGAGGGGATTACCCGGCCCAGGCAAGAGGCATGGGTTTTCACAATTGGGGTTGGGGTAGACAAGACTGCTGGACAAAGGCTATCTGAAGCATTCGAGAGGGCTTCAAAAATTTATAGAACATTTCCTTTTAATTCCATTTTTTTCTCCACAAACATGTTGAAACCCCTCCTATGTGCATAGACAGAAAGAAGACGGCGATCTGGCAAGAGTTTCTCTAGAAGAAAGTCCCGGGAAAGTAGCAGACTGTATTAGGTTTAAGGATGTTCTGTGGTGCTTGTAGCATGGATGGGTGAGTGAATGACTGAACCTTCTTCATTCAACACAGTGACGAAGGAGTCCTGGTGACATAGTGGGGCAGGCCTGGGGCTGGTAACCACAAGGTTGCCAGTTCAAGTTTGAGCCCAGCAGCCACTCTGAAAGAGAAAGAGGAGGCTCTCTGCCCCCCTTAAAATCTTTATCATCTCAGAAACCCCATGTAGTGCTTCTGGGAGTCGGAATCCACTTGAAGGGAGGAGGAGAGGCCAGCTATTAGGTTAGGGGCGGAACAAACAGCTATGAACAAACAGACGTGTGTCACCTCCTCGTGAGCTTCCATGCCAGCAGGGACGATGCTGCTGTCTGGCTGCTGCAGTGGTTCTGACTCAGCAGGCACACGGACAATGGAACCTAACACTGCCCAGTCCTCACAGCTCTTGTTACCTTTGAGTAGATTGTTGCAGCCGCTTTGTCAACCCTTCTCATGGAGGCCTGTCCTCTTTCACCGACCTCGAGTTTACCCACGAGATGTCCTTTTGCAGGTACTGGTCCCTCCTGATCAGATGCCCAAAGTGCTGAGAGGCAGTCTCGTCATCCTTGCTTCTCGGGAGCGCCGTGGCTGTGTTTGCAAGACATGTCTGTGCGTTCTTCTGGCGCTGCATGGTGCTTCCCTCTTAGTTTATTTTTTATTGTGAACTGAGGAAGGCTTACAGAGTGGATCATCGATTTTACCTGGAAACATCCGTGTGCATTTTTAACTCCTTGATTACAACTATCTCAATGAAGCATCTCTTCTCCCACTTCCTCCCAGTGTTTCCTGTGGCCCTTCTGAACTTGGTCCTTCGGTAAATGCTGCCCATTGGGTCTCAAATGATGGATTTTTCTAAGATGTGGATACCCCAATCGTATCATTTCCCTTCTTATCAAACAAGCAAGAACAAAAAACCAAACTCACTGCTGCCGAGTCCATGCAGACTCATATTGACCCGATAGGACAGGACCAAACTGCTGCTGTGAGTTTTCAAGATTCTTAACTCTTTACCAGAGTAGAAAGCCCCGTCTTTCTCCCTCGGAGCAGCTGGTGGTTTCATACGGCCGACCTTGCAGTTAGCAGCCCAGGGTTCCTTCCCTCCTTCCTACAGATCTACTTATTGTTTGGCTGAAAATTGAGCCACAGAGGATCGTTCAGTTCCAGCTCTTAAGTATGTCTCCTCAGTAGGCTTGACCTCACGTTTGATTTTGAGTTCAGTGCTACCTTTGCTCTCTGTCTGTTCAGGACCTTCTAATGGAACCCCCCTTAGAACATTGGTAGTGGTAGCCAGGCACCCTCCCGTTCTTCTGGTCTCAGGGTCAGGGCAAAGCTTAGTCTAGTTGTTTCTAAGAGCCTTCAGTTTGCTAACTTCTTTCCTCTGGACAGAAAGAGAACAATAATTGCCACTTAGAAGGCTTCTCATGAGCTTTAAAAAATCATTTTATTGGGGGCTCATATAACTCTTATCACCATCCATCCATCCATCCATCCATCCATCCATCCATCCATCCATCCATCCATTGTGTCAAGAACATTTGTGCCTTTGTTGCCATCATCCTTCTCAAAACATTTATTTTCTGCTTGAGTTCTTGGTATCAGCTCCTCATTTTCCCCTTCCCTCTCTGCTCCCTCTCCTTCATGAACGTGATAATTTATAAATTATTATTTTGTCATATCTTACCCACTCCCTTCACCCGCTTTTCTGTTGTTCACCCCCCAGGAAGGAGGTTATATGTAGATCCTTGTAATAGATTCCCCATTTCCACCCCACCTCCCTCCACCCTTCAGGCATCACCACTCTCACCACTGGTCCTGAAGGGATCATCTGTCCTGAATTCCCTGTGTTTCCAGTTCCTATTTGTACCAGTGTACATCGTCTGGTCTACTTAGATTTGTATGGTAGAATTGGGGTCATGATTGTGGGGAGGGGGGGAGGGAGCATGTAGGAACTGGAGGAAAGTTGTATGTTTTATCTTTGCTATACTGCACGCTAACTGGCTCGTCTCCTCCCTGTGATCCTTCTGTAAGGAGCTGTCCAGGTGCCTACAGATGGGTCTTGGGTCCCCACTCTGCACTCCCCCTCATTCACAATGATTTGATTTTTTGTTCTTTGATGCCTGATACCTGATCCCTTCGACACCTCGTGATTGCACAGACTGATGTGCTTCTTCCATGTGGGCTTTGTTGCTTCTGAGCTAGATGGCAGCTTGCTTACCTTCAAGTCTTTAAGTCCCCAGCCATTATATCTTTTGATAGCCGGGCACCATCAGCTTTTTTCACCACATTCTCTTATGCACCCATTTGTCTTCAGCGATCTTGTCGGGAAGGTGAGCATCATGGAATGCCAGTTTAATAGAACCAAGTATTCTTGTATTGAGGGAGTACTTGAGTGGAGGCCCAATGTCCATATGCTACCTTAATATGAAACCTATAAATATATGTACATAAATAGATTTCCCCCTCCACATATAAAAATTGCATATATAAATATATTTACATATGTACATGTCTTTATTTAGACCTCTATAAATGCCCTTTGCCTCCTAGCTCTTTCTTCTATTTCCTTTTACTTTCCTCTTGTCCCACAATCATGCTCAGTCTTAATTTGGGTTTCAGTAATGCCTCTTGGTTACATTACCGTTGATCACACCTTACCAGGCCTCCTATACCCTCCTCACCACCGATTTGGATCACTTGTTAACACCACTTCCTTCCCCCCCCTCCCCCTCTCCCATGTCCCCCGGAACTGTCGGGCCTGTTTTTTCCTCCTCCATATTGTTCATCCAGCCTATCCTATTTAGACAGACCTGCAGAGATAATAACATGCACAAAAACAAAACAGCAAAACCGATCAACAAAAAACAAAAAGCCAATGACAAAACAACAACAACAACAAAGGAAAGCCTGTAGTTAGTTCAAGAACGGTTTGTTGACCTTTAGGAGTGTTTTCCGGTTGAGTCTGATGGGGCACCAAACCCTGGTCCCAAAGTCTAATTTTGGTATTCCCTGGGGACTTCGTTGCTCTGTTCCCCTTGCTGCTCTGTTGCCCCGCCTCAGTGTTTTGCCTCGGTGTGGTGGGATCAGATCAGGTGCAATTTCCACACTGTAACTCCAGTGTTGTCCCCTGTCGGGCTATGGGTCAGTGAGGGATGTTGTGTCTCATAGTGGGGCTGGCCATATCGTCTTCTCTGTAGATTGGCTGCTCTGAGTGGGAATATCAGCCTCAAGGCTTGGTGGGCCAGGATGTGCTCTACTCTCTCTTCTTCCCCCTTCATTTTCTCCCGATGCTCTGATCGGACATGTGCCTTGCCCTGATAAAGCTCTTTCTTATACACATATGAGTGTCCATGAATTTGTTTCTGTAGTCTACCTGGACTAACACATATCTATCAATCTATCATCTATCTATAAAACCTATATAAGAATATATACCTGTGGGTATAGTTTTACTGTCTCTCCTACAGCTTTTTAGTCTGTGTTTTTATATATGTGTCTGTGTTTTTATATATGTGTCTACTTGTGTATAATGCAGCATTTACTTCGGTTGCTTTTAACTCTAGCACTCTTTCCAGTGTCTTCTCCTGCTGCCACCTTTACGCCCCCGCCCCCATTCTCTGCTAACCTCTTCCTTACTGTATATGCTTGTCCCCTCCATTCACGTTAAACGGACTTGACTTCTCCATTTGGAAGTTCGGTAACTGCATTATCCCGTCTTTTCACTCTGTGGTTGTTTTCATTACAAACTGATGTTTCTGATTGCTTATTCTCAGACTTGTTGGTTTGCTTTCAGGTGGTGTACTGGCTGAGTTGGTCTGATCACTGCAAGGACACAAGTTTGAAACCACCAGCCAGTTCCTTGGGAGAAAGATGAGACTTTCTATTGTGTAAAAATGTTACACTCTCAGAGACCCTAAGAGGCAGTTCTACCCTGCCCGAAAATGTCGCTAGGAGTCAGAATTGACTCAATGGTAGTGAGTTATTATTATTTTTTAGGTTTGTTTTATTTCCAATAATTTTATATATGGGGTGACTTCTGGATAATGTTGTCATGTATGTTAATCTCATGTTGCCGTCTACTGTTTGTGATTTTATGTCTGAAGCACTTTTAGTATTTCTTGTAAGGCTAGTGTTGATTTTATAACCCCCTTAATTCCTATTTATCTGGAAATGTCCCAATTGTGTTGTTATATTTGAGGGAGATATTTTCCCAAGTATATGCTTGCTGTTTTTTTCTTTCTTTCAGAGTTTTATATATGTCGTCCCTTTGGCCTTTTGCCTGCCTTCTTCCTATTGTGAAATCAGAGCTGACCTTACTGGTTCTGCTTTCTAGGGAACTTTTGATTTTCCCTGAGCTGCTCTCTGGACTCTCCTTGTTGCTGGTTCTGGGAAGTTTGATTATAATATAGCTTGGTCCTTCTCTCTTGGGGGGGTCTATCCTCTTGGGGGAGGGGCTCAGTTATCTGAATGCGTATTTGTATGTTTTACATGATGTTAGAGAAGTTTCTTAAAACTACAATTCTTCAACAACTTCCTTTGCTTTTGTGGGTCTCTTCCTGGTCTGGAATTCGGATCATATGCAAGTTGTCCCTCTTGATGCTGTTCCTAAGGGATTCCTAGGCTGTCTGCACGCTGCTGCTCTTTGTCATCATTGTTCCTTTAGAAGATTAGCATTAAGAGATTTTCTTCCAAGCTCCATACTTCAACCTTTCCTTTATTTAATGATAGTCCTCTGTTCTTTCAATGCATTGCCTAGGAATGGAATTTTAATCTTCTGGATTTCCATTTCCTGGTTTTGTATGGTTCGAATTTTTTATTTATGTGCTAGTTGGTTTTTGTACTGTTTTCCTGAATTATTCTCATACCACCTTCAGTATTTTCTTTGATTTAATCTGCAGTTTCTTTGATCTTCCCTCCTGCTCCCCAATCTACTGGGAGCACCTAAATACAGTCCTGTTAATTCCTTATGCGGTAGTTCCCGTGCCATTTCTTCCTAAGTAAGATCTTCTGCCTCTCTATTTGGGTCACTTCTTTGAACACCTCTATCTTACTCCACTCCCCCACACCCCCCACCAGTGAACTGAAATTGTCCACCGTCTCTGAGGTGTCATGGTGTTGTATTTATGTGGATGCTGTAGACATGTTTACTGTTCATGGAGCACAGCTGAGTGAAGGCTTGGCTGGTGTTGGCAGCTGTCCCTAGGTTGGGTGGTGCAGGTGTCTCTAGATCAGGTGGCCTTTGCCAGTGGCTGGAGCCGCTGGAGGCAGGGCTGTGACTGGGCCTTGTGCGCACAATTGGTGTCTCCTGTCAGATGAGGGAAGGGGAAAACTGATAAAAACAGAAACAAAAAACAGCAACAGAAAAGAAGAAGCGAACAAGCAGGAGGAGGTAAATAATTTAACTACTCGCAAGGAAAAAGGAAAAGAGAATAAAAGCAAGGAAAGGGAAAAAGACAAAAATACAATGACCAAAATAAGAGGTGGGGAAAAAAGAGGAGAAAATACAATAACAAAGGGAAAAAACTGAGAGGAAAGGGAAAAGGGGAACTGAAGAAAAGAACTAGAAACGTGGAGGGAGAAAGAAATGGAAAGCATGGAGAGGGGACAAAAGGAAAAGAAAACCCGGAGAAAGGAGAAATCTAAGGCAGGGACAGGAGCCAGCGAGGAGAAAAGGGTGGGGGGCAGGGCTGCACAGACAAAGAGCTCAAGGGGCGAGGGTTCCTAGATGTAGTTCTGGTTAGTCTCGCTGTTGTTCTGGGTCGGGACCCTTGATCTGAAAGTCGTTGGTGTGGGCTCTGTGAGCGGATCAAGTTTGAACATTTTTTTTGATAAGGAATGCTTTCAGGCTCAGTGTGCAGCTGGGGTTGGGGGGCTGGTTGTGAAGTAAGCCCTTGCTTGCTCTGGAGGGGCCAGGGCCCCCCCACTGCATGACCCCCTGATCTGAGGCGGTGGAGTTCTGGTGCCCCAGGTGTAGTGCATCAGAAGCCAGGTCCGCAAGGTTGGTGCTTAACCTCCAGCACAGCAAGGGTGGCAATGTAGAGCAGGCGATGTCACCGGCCTCTGGTTGGTCAGCGTGGTGGTTGGCCATGCTTCTGGTCCAAGAGGGTGTGAGGAACAAGGGAGGGTCCCGTCTTTCTCATCGTCAGCCACCCGTGTGTATACTATCGTGTTGCCGGGCCACTGTGAAGATTGAATGTTGCTTGTGAGAATTCACGATGGCTGTTCTGGCCAAGGCAGATGGCACTTCCCCTGTGTGTCTCCTCTCGCTAGCTTTCTTTTCTGAGTCAGTCTTCAGTTCACGTTATTTACCCTTTCCTCAACGTTCAGGGTTCCAGGATGAGCCGTTCCACTTGGTCTCTCGTGTCTTTGCTTTAGAGCAGTGGTTCTCAACCTTCCTCATGCCGCGACCCTTTCAGACAGTTCCTCATGGTGTGATGACCCCCCAACCATAACATTATTTTTGTTGCTACTTTGTCACTCTAATTTTGCTACTGTTATGAATTGGGCAACCCCTGTGAAAGGGTCCGTTGAGAACCGCTGCTTTAGAGGGTCTTGGTAGTGTGTTTACCTAGTCCTCCATTCTTCCAGAAGTCCGTCCTGGTGCTTTCAGTCTTCGTTGCCAACCCCAGAATTCCAATGCATGAGTTCTCCTATCTTCCTGGTCCAGTGTGCTGCTTTCCCAGGCACCGGAGAAGACCGAAACATCGGGAACTAGGTCAGACACACCTCAGTCCTCAGTGCACACGCTTTACTCCTTAACACTTTATGGAGACCTTTAGCCATCGATTTGCCCAGTGCAACATGCTTGGTTTTCTGACTGCTGCTTCCATGAGTATTGACTGTGGATCCAAGCAAGAAAAGACCCTTGACAACGCATCCATCTTTTCCCCATTTATTATGATGTTACCCATTGGCCCAGTTGTGAGGGTTTGGGTTTCCTTTACACTGAGGTGTCATCCATACGGAAGATTTCAATCTCTGATTTTCATCAGCAAGCACCTCAAACCGTGTTGGCTTTCAGCATATCCAAGGTTGTTAATGAGCCTTCCTCCAATCCTGAAGCCATTTTCTTCCTCACCTAACATGACTTCTCAGATCACTCGTTAAGCATGCAGATTGAATGACGATGGTAAATGTCACAACACCTGACACACGCCTGGCCTGCTTTGAAACCATGCAGAGGAGACAGGCTGTAAACCTGAACATTACACACGAGGAATGTATAGACCATGTTAGAGAGGTAAGTGTGAGGGAAAAAGAATTAGTGGAGCCAAACTGTGGGATGGCCACACGGGTGTGTGTGTGTGTGTGTGTGTGTGTTGGGGTCCAGGGGGCTGCTTGACCAGGAAGGCCCCTGAGAAATAGGGATTTGAGCTATTTGAGAAGGGTGTCAGCACAAAGCAGGTTGGATATTTGGGGCACGCACATTCCGAGAAGAGGACTAGCAGGTGAAGAGCACACTGGCAGCAGAAGAGAGTACCCAGTGTGCCTTTGGAGTTGCCAAGGGAGCTGAGTTGTGGCAAGCCCAATCTCTCTGGTGTCCCTGCTTCCCCCTCCACCCACTCACAGAGCACTGTGTCTTCTTGCCAAGGCACGGGATCCTGCACTTTGGCAATGGGTCCCTTAAGCGATTTCTGCCTTTTCCGCTCTAAACAATTCCATGGATTTGAATGGAATTGAGGAGTCACTGAGCAATTATCTAGTGATTTGCTTCCTCATGAAGTCCAGAGAGAATTACTGGAAGAAAATTGGTAAATTATTTTTATTCTTAATAAAACCTAACATTATCTTGCTAATGCCTGATATTAAGAGTTCAAAGTCATCTCATACCATTGATCTTCAAAGGAAAGAGATTTCCTTCTTTATTTGACAAGGGCGGAAAAGGCTCGGGCAAGGGTCTCTGCAGACGAGGGCTTCAGAACATTGAATGCAGCGGGGACAGTGTCCCACCTCCTCGCCCCGCCCCCTCCGCAGGTCTCTTTGTGTCAGTGTGTTTCATTGCAGAATGACAGCCCTGAGCATGCTGAACCTCCACTCTGTGGGGGCAGGGCCCCTCACTTCCATCCTCAGTCTAAGAGGAGCTGATTCGGTGCTGTTCAGTTGAACTGGTTTAAGGTAGCAGAAGAGAGGCGTGCCCAGTGAAGTCAGGCTCTTGGGAAGCAGATACTTCTGGGGTCTTAATGTTCTCTCTCCCCTCCCCAAGAAAACCCTCTCTCAGTAAAATGAGGTGCCATTTGTGCCCGGGCCCCTATAAATGGATTTTGGCTCAGCCCATTACAGGTAACTTCTGTGTGTGGAACCCAGATAAATCTTACACCGTCAGGGAGTGTTTAAAATGGCAAATTTCAGAGCAAAGGTTTCACAAAAGCCATAAATAAAACTTCAGAAGGAATGGAAGTGTTTATAAGCATCTGTGGAATTCCACACAAGAGCAATGGCCTTGGCCTGGGGGCCCAGAGGGGGACGGAGGTGCTGTGTTGGCCATTCGTGAGCGAACATCCATCTTTATTTGGCCTCTGTTCAGAGGCTGGACTTGGAGAAGCTGTGTCGACGGGAGTCATGCTGAGCGGCCAGGCTCCTGCGAGAGAGGAGGTTTGTCACTGTCAGGGCCAGTGGCTAGTCCAGGCTCAGGGCTGTGAGTGGGAATGGAATTGGCCAAAGACCGGAGCCTCAAGTCACCTACAATTGCAGGTCTACGAGGTGCTTTGCCTTGTGGGAAGGCTCTACTACCACGCTGATGACATAATCCTCCCAACTAGCCGAGGGCAGTCAGAGCACAGCCTCTTCAGCTTCGGAGCCAGAAGCAGGGGCGGGGGGGGGGGGGGCGAGGGGGGCTTGGGACTTGTCCAAGTCCCAGAGCAAGTCCGCATTGGGAGCCTGTGGCTTCAGGTCTGCTCTTTCTGAGGTGTGCTTCTTGCCTCCCACTTTCAATCCACCTCTCCCTCCCAAACAGGTGTTCACCATCTGCTCCGAGCCAGAACCCGGGCTGGATGTGTGGACTCTGGGAGACATCCAGGGTGCAGGGTGCACACTCTGGGGTTTTTTTTTAGGTGGACTTTTATGGCATGTCCAGAATCCACCATCCCTACCATTTATTCAACAAGTAATTGCCAAACACTGACGATATTCCAGGCCCTATGCTAGGCGCTCTATAAATAATATGGAGCAAAGATGTGCGGTCCAAGAGATCAGAGCCAGCGATGGCCCGGCAGGGGCAGGATCGGCAGATGGTGCAGGATGAGCGGAGATGTTCCGGCAAAGCTAAGGGCTGGGCTGGATGATCCCCGGTAGCCAGGACTTGGGATGGACAGAGGGCACGCAGAGGTCCGAGGTGAGAGTTGTGCCGACTTGGGGAAGCAAATCACGCAGCAGAAAAGCCACTCCTGACATCACCTGTGGGATCAGCTCCTTCTGAAACCCGAGTCTTCCTGGGCGTTAGGCATCAGCCTGGGGTTGGACCCAGGGGCTGAATGAAGGCCCCAGAGGGGGGCTCAGCTGGGGGTGTGTTCATAGGCATCCTCTCCTTCCTAGCCCCAAGATCAGCAAGGCCCTGAGCTGAACAGGGCTCTTTGTCCACGCAGATTCGTACTGGACCCCTATGCTTGCTCCCTGTTTGTGTCTGCAGAGAGTTGGGGTTCTCTGAGGGCAGGCTCCCAGGATTCCCAAAGATGCCAGCATAGCCTGGGGTATGTGGCGTGTGTCCCCAGACAGATTGACTAGATAAAAAAATATGGACACCCAGTTACATCTGACTCAGAGGCCGTTAGTATTTTGGAAGTATAAGTATATCCCCCAAATAGCATGTAATATTTGAGATATACCTATACTAAAAATATTTGTTGTTTATCTTGAAATTCAAATTTGATCGGGCATTCCGCTTTTGTTTTGCCTTTTACCATTCCTGGAAACCCCACCTTAAAATGCTCACTGACTGGTTGATTGAAACGCAAAGGTTTCTAGGTATGTAGGATTCGAAGTTTCGGGAAGTAGACAAACTTAGACGTATATAACCGGGCAGTGTTTGGAGCCTGGGCTGTGGGTCAGCCTGCTTGGATTTTATCCCATCTCTCTGTTTGACCATGTGGAAGTAAGTTCGGGAATGGCTCTGGTTCCTACCTCCTGGGCGAGGAATACATGGGATAATCCCTGGAAAGGGTTAGCACACTGTTTGCACTTCATGGAAGCCACTGAATAATACAATACATATAATATTTATTATTGGTATCACCACCCTGACCACCGCATGAGGCCGCACAAGTGCTCTGTACCTGCTCTTAATTCTTCCCGCCCTGTTGCTCTATGATGGAGGCTGCCCTTCCTGGGTCTTCTGCGGCAGTGCTCCCTGCCCCTTCCTCTCCCCTGATCATAGTTTCTAAACCAAGGTTAGAATGGTTCAGATCCACTCGCTTCCCCTTCCCTGCCTGGAAGCGTCCTGCCCCTCCCTAATTCAGCACAGTGCATGCCCACAGACACAGCTCCAGTGGCCAGTCCTTGCGTAGACTTTATAACGGGACATAGATCATTACAAATGGATTCAGGTTTTACAAAATATTTTAGGAGGTAGATAAATTAGATCATGAAAAGTGCATAAGGGATATCAATTATGCAGAAGCCAGAAGAATGATTATAAAGTGATCTGGCCACTTTATAATTTCTCCTGCCCACTAGCCCACCCCCCCACATGAAACATTTAACTGTGGCCATTAAAGCAGAAAAGGCCCCTAGGTTCTCCTTCAGAGGAAGGGGGTGGCTCCGGATGCAGGCCATCCTGTGTGGGCTGACTGGCCTGCTGCTGGCATTCGGGGAGTTAAAAGGCTGCCTGGGAAGTGTAGAAAACTGGGCCCGGGCTTGTTTTGTGGGGAATGAATCTTGGGGAGTTCTGGGCACACTTAGAGGACCCAATTAGGCCTGGCTCTTCTGAATCAACACAGAAAGGTGCCTACCAGAACATCACGGGTGAATTGTTAGAGACTTTGTGACTCCTGGGTCCTCAGAAGTCCTCCAAAGGTGTCAGTCTTGTCCTACCCCCTGCCCCACAGCAGCCTGGGCTGGACCCCCAGTGGGCTGACTTTTCAAAAGATCAATGCTACTAGGTAACATGGGCCCATGGGGAGAAGGGGCAGGGCACTATGACCCTGCAAACTGTCTAGGTCGTCTTCCTCCAAGAAGCTTCAGCAGTCACTGCTAGACCCAGAAATAGCTGAGGCTTTTGTCCCTGAAAGCAGGCCTTACTCTGAGCCACACCATTTGGCCCTTGGTTTTGTCAGGGGTCCTGAAGTGCCCCTAACCCCCTTGTGGTGTGACCTTTGGGAGGCAGAACCCTCTCCCTCGTCCTCTCAGACCTGTGGGCATTGAGCTGGGCTCATTGGTGCCCCATCAGGGTTTGTTATGGGGAAGCGGTTGGCTATCGGCTAAAGCTATGTTGGGCAACATCTCCAGGTCTGTTACCTCGGGGTTGGTCACGCTTTGTCTGTCGGCCATCTTTTGGAATCAAGGTATGTCTCTACCTGGAGTTGGTCTGTTTGCTTTAGACCCACCCATGCCTTGATCATCGAGGGGAAGAGGGCACAATGGCGGTGACTTCATTGGGGAGAGCTGGCGCGCCTTGTAGGGTTGAGTGAAGGTTGTGAAGGGAGGCAGAGCCAGTGGCATTTCCCATTTAACCCTCACCATGCCGTGGAACGGATGCAATTGAGCTCTGTAGAAGTTGAGCAACACGCCCGAGCTCATAGAAGTAGCAAGTAGGAGAGGCTGGGTTTGAACCTGGGCAGTCTGACTCCTGAGCAAAGAACCAACGGGCAGGCCTGCACAGGTGGAGCTTTGCTAAGTGCTGTCTGTGAGCCCACCATTCCAGGAGCGGGCTGCAGCAGGGGGTGAGAAGGATTTCTGCTGTGTTCCACAAACTTGGAAGGAGCACCGGGAAGGTGACTTCATTTTCACTTGGGTTCCAACATCAGTCAAGCTTTCCTGACTTTTCTTAAATTAAAGACCAGTCTGGAGAGAGAAAGATCTCCCCAGAGCACATAGGGCTGCTTGCCTGCTGCCAAGGACAAGGTAGCGCAGGCGACGAACAAAGTAAAGGGCATGGGCTGGCTCAACCATTTTGTGAGTTCATAACGGAAAAAGCACTTTTTGGGTTTGTTTGTTTTCTTTTTGCTTCTTAGACATTTCACACCTGATGGAAAGTTTAAAAGATACAGCCTGGAGCTTAGACTAGGCAGGAGGTTCCATGGTGCTAAAGGAAGCAAGAGGATATGCGAAGGTGTATGGCGGAGTTGCTTATCCATTTGTATAGAGATAAGTCTAGTGTACACGACTGGCCTGTCTGTCTGTCATCTTGTGGTGGCTTGTGTGTGGCTGTGATGCAGGAATGATGCTACTTTCAAATGCCAACTGGGTCACTCATAGTGGACCCAGGAAGTTTCAGCAGAGCTCCTAGGCTAAGCCAAGGAAGGAGGACTTGGTCATCTGTTTATCAGACAATCAGTCAGTGAAACCTGATGAAGGACAGTGGGGTATTGTATGATCCAGTGCCAGGAAATGACTCTCCCAGGGTGGAAGGCACTTTCAACATGATGAGAGCAGAGCTGCTTCCGTAATATAGTCAGCCTCAATGACCTGGATGGACCAGAGTTTTGAGACCTGCACTTGCTGACGGGGCACAACTCAAAATGAGAAGAAACAACTGCAAACTTCCCTTCCCAACTGCAGCGTGGACTGTATGAAGTGTGACTCTGGGAAGACGGAAGTCATTAAAAATAAAACGGAACGCAAAAAGAATGATGTGCTAGGCTTCAGGAAGCTGAAATGAACTGGCATTGGCCATTGTGAATCAGACAGCCATAGGCTCTACTGTACCAGGGCGGATAAATTGAAGAGGAATAGTGTCACATTCATGGTCAATAAGACCATCTCAAGGACTAGCTTGAAGTCCACCACTGCCTGTGATGAGGTCATATCCAGATACCTACAAGGAAGACCAGCTGTCACAACTCGTCTACAAATTTACACATTGTTGGCGAAGGCCGAAGATGAAGAAATTGATGACATCAACTTCTGAAGTCTGAAATTGATCAAGCATGGGATCAAGATTTATTGATAACTCCTGGTGATTAGAATGTGAAAACTGCACAGAAAAAGGGTTGGATGATATGGTGTTGGTGAAAGAATGCTGAAGAGCACGTCATAGGATTTTTGCAAGACTAATCACTCACCGTGAGTACTCTTTCAACATCATCAAAGGTGATTATACACATGAACCTAGCCAGATTGAACACACAGGAATCAAATCAAATACAGCTGTGAAAGAATCAATGTAGAAGCTCAATATCATCAGTTAGAAGAAGGCTAGGCGCTTACTGTGGATCAGACCATCCATTTCTCACATGCGATTTCATGTTGAAGTGGAAGAACATGAAAGCAATTCCACAAGAACCGAAAAAAGGCATTCAGTGTGCTGTGGTTGACTCAGTTCCAACCTACAGGGCCCCCAGGTACAGCAGAACGAAAGTACTGCCAGGTCCGGCATCCTCTGCGCACTTCGTCCGACACATGGTTGCAGCCACTGCGTCAGGCCATGTCCCTGAGGGACTTCCTTTTTTTGCTGCCCCTCAACTTTACCAAGCATGAGGTCCTTCTCCAGTGTCTGCTCCCTCCTGACAACATGCCCGAAGTCCATGATGAAGACTTGCCCTTCTTACTCCCAAGGAGCATTCTAACTGTACATCTTCCAACACCGATTTGTTCTTTTTTTTTTTTTTGGCAGGCCATGGTATGTTCAGTATTCTTCACCAACACCATAATCCAAATGTATCAATTCTTATTTATTGTCCAGGTTTCCCATGTATAGGAGGCAATTGAAAACACCCTGGATCAACAAGGGAACAGTGATTCAAATCGGTGGTGAGGAGAGTGTAGGAGGCCTGGTAAGGCGTGATCAAGGGTAATGTAACTAAGAGGAATTGCTGAAACCCAAATGAAGACTGAGCATCATAGTGGGACAAGAGGAAAGTCAAAGGAAATAGAGGAAAGAGCTAGGCAGCAAAGGGCATTTATAGAGGTCTAAATAAAGGCATGTACATATGTAAATATATTTATATCAATTTATATATGTGAATGGGGAAATAGATCTATGTGTATATATTTATAGGTTTAGTATTAAGGTTGAGCAGATGGACATTGGGCCTTCACTCAAGTACTCCCTCAATGCAAGAATACTTCTATTAAACTGGCATTCCATGATGCTTACGGCATAATCGCTGAAGACAAAGTGGGTGCATAAGCAAATGTGGTGAAGAAAGCTGATGGAGCCTGGCTATGAAAAGATATAGCATCTAGGGTCTTAAAAACTTGAAGGTAAACAAGTGGCCTTCTAGCTTGGAAGCAACAAAACCCACATGGATGAAGCACACCAGCTGTGTGATCACGAGATATCGAAGGTATCAGGTATCAGGCATCAAAGAGCAAAAAATCATATCATTGTGCATGAAGGGGAGTGCAGATTGGGGACCCAAGACCCATCTGTAGGCAACTGAACATCCCCTTATGGAAGGGTTGTGGGGAGGAGGCAAGCCAGTCAGGGTGCAGTGTAGCAATGATGAAACATACAACTCTCCTCTAGTTCCTAAATGCTTTGTCCCCACCCCCACTATCATGATCCCAATTCTACCTTACAAATCTGGGTAGACCAGAGGATGTACACTGGTACAGATAGGAACTGGAAACACAGGGAATCCAGGACAGACGATCCCTTCAGGACCAGTGGTGAGAGTGGCGATACCAGGAGGGTGGAGGGAGGTGGGGTGGAAAGGGGGAACTGATTACAAGGATCTACATATAACTTCCTCCCTGGGGGATGGACAACAGAAAAATGGGTGCAGGGAGATGTCTGACAGTTTAAGATATGACAAAATAATAATTTATAAATTAGGAAGGGTTCATGGGGGAAGCAAGGAAGAAGGGGGAACATGAGAAGCTGATTGATGCCAGAGGCTTGGGTGGAGAGTAAATGATGAGGGCAACGAATCTACAGATGTGCTTGACACAATGGGTGTATATATGGATTGTGATGAGTTGTATGAGCCCCCAATAAAATTAAAAAATAAATTAAAAAGAAAGAAAACACCCTGGATTGGGTTAGGTGCACCGTAGTCCTCAAAGCGAAATCTTTGCTTTTTGGACACTTTTCAAGAGATCTTTTGCAATCGATTATCCTAATGTAATATGTCTTTTGATTTCATAAGTTTGGCTTTTGTGGGTGTTGAATGCGAGTGCAAATGAAATAAAATCCTTGACAACTTTAATCTCTTCTCCATTTAGCTTGATGTTGCTGATTGGTCCAGGTTTCAGGATTTTTGTTTTCTGTTGGTGGAGATGTAATCTATAGGGAGGCTATAGACTTGGTCTTCACCGGTAAGTGCTTCAAGTTCCCTTGGCTTTCAGCGCCATCTGCACAGTGCAGGTTGCCAATGAGCCTTCCTCCAATCCTGCTGCCATGTTCTTCTTCATTAGCTCTGCTTCTCAGCACACAGAGCGAGCAAGGACTGTGAGAGGATACAGCTCTGACGCACACCTTTCCTGATTTTAAATCACACCCTACTCCCTCGTCCTGTAGAATGACGGCATCTTCGTCTATTCACCTCAGTAGTAATGACAACATTTTAACTCTGCTGCTCCTGGTAAACATTTGTCTTGGGCTGCTAGGGCTTTGTCTGCGCCTCCTTCCCTGCTTGTAGAAAAAGAAGGGAAAAAAGAAAAACAAGGGAACCCCGGGGATCGCATAATAACAAGCCCTTGCTGATTGGATAGAAGGGGAACCTAACTCTGATTGAAGTGTGTTTCCTGATGACTAGTGAGGTAAAATCTTTTCTTGCCAATTTGCTGGCCTTTTATCTATCTTTCTTGTGACTCACCTGCCGCTGGCCTTTGCCATGGTTCCCAGCTGCGGCTGAGTCCCAGTCTTTCAGAGGCCTGAGGAGTGGGGGTGGGTGAGTCTTGAGTTTGCCACTTTCCACTTCCTTCCGTGGGTCTTTGCATCAAGCGTGTTTACTCCTGCTTGGAATAAACTCAACTGTGCCTTCAGGAGGTCGATGTGGAAATCCAGAAAAATGCTCTCTCCTTAATCAAATTTCCTGTGCTATGAATGGTTATTAAATAATTGATGTGAGAATTGTAATGACTGATTAAGGCCAATATCACTAGCCTCAGACAATCAGTGTGGAACACTAATTAGAAGGTACAGAGTAACCCCAAATGGGTTGTCGACAGCAATTTGGGCACTGGCATAATTGTTGGCCAGCTGAGCCTGGAGGCAGGCCTGCTGGGTGGGGCGGGAGCGTGTCTGTGGTTGATGGGCAGGAAGCAGTGTGCTCCTTCAGAGGGCTCTCCCCAGGTGAGCTGTTTTGCCGGGGAGTGACACCGAGGAGGGCGACCCTGCACTCCTGTCTGCAGACCAGCAGTGCCTGGGCCCACCCACAGGGACTCTCTCTCTCTCTCAACACACACACCCCACCCCCAGGGACTCCCTCTGAAGGGTGGGAAGTTTCCAGCCTGAGTGGTATGACATCCCAACACCCGCTCCTCTGCCTGTGCATATGTCTCTCCCCCCACCCCCACCAGGTCTGTGCCCCCCACCCCCACTCCCAACACACTTCGCTTTATTGCCTTTGTTTCAAAGGTTTCTTTCTTTCTAAACTGTTTCTTTTTGAGAGTTTTGTTCAACTTTTTGCGGCGGCGAAGCTGCTACTTCAGTGAGGTTTGTCCTGGTGACTAATGCATTGATTCCAGTTCCCGGTGGCCCTCTGTGTCAGAGGGGACTGTCCTCCACAGGGCGTTCAGGGGCTTGGTTTGCAGAAGCTGATTGCCAGGCCATTCTTCCACGGTGCTGTCCCTGGGGCTTGAACCGCCAGTTAGAAGCGGAGCATTCACTGCCAGCCTCCCAGGGACTCTGTTGTGGAGGTGACTGGCTGCAAAATGTGAGGCTCACATTGATATTGCGGCTCAGGTGACCCAGGAGTGAGAAGAGGAGGCTTAGGTGCCAGGTCCTGATGGGCCGGTGGGAGCCATGCTGAGCCACTCCCTCCTGAGAGATTTCTTTAGCATTCCTTCCTTCCTCCCTGGACCCAGGGTGGAAATGAGAACCAGAGGTCAGCAGGCGAGGATGTACATGGGGCAAGCAGCAGAGGAAGGTCCATTCACTCGGCCTAGCCACGCCTTGGTGGGAGACAGCTTTGGAGTGAGAATCCTGTGTCCACTCCCCGCTAGTTCTGGAGCTTTGGGCAAGCTAATCAGCCCCTCTGAGATGTGGCTTCCTCATATGCCAATACACGCAGTGGGTCTCAACCTTCCTGTGCCGCGGCCCTTTCATACAGTTCCTCATGTTGTGGTGACCCCCAACCATAACATTATTTTCGTTGCTACTTCATCACTGTCATTTTGCTACTGTTAGGAATTGGGTGACCTCTGTGAAAGGGTGGTTCAACCCCCAAAGGGGTCACGACCCAGGGCTTACTTACACACCCGAGTCAGGTGGTCTGGCTTCCAACTGGGTGCCAGGCCTCAGCTGAGCTGTGTGACTGAGCAAGTGACTCGGCCTCTGGCTCTCGGTTTCCTTACATGGCACAGGACGATGACAGTGGCCCCTTCCCTCTCAGATCGTCCTGGTACGGTACGTGAACTGTCAGCTGTTAGACTAGTGAGCCTCTGTCTCGATGGAAGTCCCGCCAGAGTCCCCCTTAGGAACATGCCGGTGCGACTTCATCTTAGATATTTGGCCCTGTTACCAGGAAGGAGCTGTCCCTGCAGCAGGGCCTCATGCTCGGTCCACTGGAGGTCGGGGACAAAGAGGAAGCTCGTCTAGAGATGGATGCATGGGGGCTGCACCAATGAGCTCTGACCTAGAAGTGATGCTGCAGGGGTGGGTGAGGTGCAGGGCGGGCAGCATTCTAACCTGGGGGACACAGGGTACCAATGAGTTGGAGGCGCCACCACCAGCTGCGGCAGCAACAAGCACTACATGAAGGCTGTATCAATGAGGAAAAGATCAATACTGCTCTACGAGCCAATAAACAAAACGTGATGTCATGTCGCAGGCAGCACTTACAGAGTGCTGGAAAAGTTCCCTGCGATGCAAGCGGGGACTGAACCAGACCAGGGCCCTGCCCTGAATTCTGCTGCGAGGGATGCTCAACAAGGACACAAACAAGCACAGTATTGTAACCTCGGGTGGCTCCTGCCACTGAGAAAACTAAGCAGCGCAACGTGACCCGAGTGTAGGGTGGGTGGGGAGGGAGCTGGCAGCATTGGAGTGGACACCGCAGTGAAAGAAGAGGCTGGGACATGGGGAGGACGTGTACCCTCCTCGCCTCTCCTCTGGTGCTGCCTAATTCCCACTGCCAGACAATGCCCATGCATGCGGAGGTCTGGGTCAATCCCTGCTGGGCCCGTTTGCTGGCAGTGGGATGCAGGGACCAGCTCTGGGAGTGGCAAGGCTCTTCTCAGGCAGATTCTGGGGACTTCTGAAAGGGGTTGATGAGCTAGCTTTGCCTGCCTCTGTCGGGTGAGGGCTTTGAGGGGCCTGAGTGGGCCAGGTGAAAGGCTGTCTCCTGCTGGCTCGGAACTCCTGGGAGGCCCCTGAGGACACCCTAAGCAAGAGCCAGACAGAACCCACCTTAGCGAAGAGTGGGTTCAGCTGGGATCCACTTTACATCTTGTCAGTAGCAGTGACATTACCTCAGAAAACAATGACAATCGTTCCAAGTTAGAGAAATTAAGTACCTGGGATATTAAGATGCTTCATTCAGATTTGCAGGCCCCCTGGGAACAGTTCTTTAGAGAAATAGATGCCTTTCAGCGTGAGACAGAAAGATCTGTGGCGAGCGAGCTTCAGTGGGCGATGGGCTTTCTTTGTAAAACCCTTACTCCAAGCTGTGCATCTTATGTGTGTGCGTGCGATCTAAATACAGAGGAGGGTGGGGGGGGGCTGCAGCAGGACCTGTGGTTCAATCCCAGCTCCCATCAGGCAGGTAGCAGTGGAGGGTGCTACCTACCTAGGGGTGGAGTAGCCTCTCGTCACCCAAGGAATTCAGCGAGACTAGGAAACCCTGGCTCGAGGGCTCTGGGGCCCACGAGTCAACTTGCTAGCTGTCTGGTTGCTGGTGGTGGTTACCTGCTATTGAATCAGACCCCGAGGCGCGAAGACCTCGTGACCACTGGGATGAGATGCTGCCAGTTTTCGCTCCATCCTCACGATCAGACTGGCAAGAACCGTAGGGTTTGCATCAGCTCATTTCTGGAAGTTGATTCCTAAGCTTTTCTTCCGAGCCCATCTGTCAACTTGAGCTAAAGGAGTGGAGTGTAGGTTGTCCATCAGGTCGCAGCTTGATGACCTCATTTGGAGGCCGATGGAGATAAATAACTCACCAGAAGCCAGACCTAGTCTTTCTGCCTTCCCTTTCCTGCTGTTGAGACACTCAGAGAGCTGGAGGAGCTGCGCCAGTGCTGAGAGACTTCTGCTGCCGCTGGATCCACAAGACCTTCTACCCACTGGCCTGTGGATCTTCCTGCATTCGGCATCATTGCAAGTGCTGCGTGGGTCTAAAGAGGAATTTATGGCCTAGTATTGGACATAGGAGCTAATATCAGACTTATGAAGTTGATCTGGACTGGGCTGGGATGTTTTCTCAATATACAATTCCTCTTTGATATAAAGTTCTCTCTTACACATATGAGTGTCTATGAATTCATTTCTCTAGTCTACCCAGACTAACACACCATCTTAGTCTGGAAACTATGCTGAAATACATTCAGCATAATAACAACACACAATTCTCCACCAGCAAAGGCAGATGCTGACTGCACTGAGGTGCCTTGATAGGAATCAGACCTGGGTGTCTGGCATGAAAGGTGAGAAGCCTTCCTGTGAGCCGCCACTGCCCCTGGCTAGCTGGGGCTCCTCGTTTCCTCACAGCTGACCAGTAGTGTCTGTGGGACTATCTGGGCTGCTGTGGGTACCTTAACAACGGAAACACCCCACCCTGCGATGACCAATTTCCCTTCTTAGCATCTACTGAAGAAATCTAGTCCTTATGGGTGCCAAGAGACGTCCTCGTGGCTGCCTGTTGTAACTTGTTTCTCACAGTGACACAATGGAAGCAACCTACATATCTTGATTCCTAAATAATCATACTTGTTACTGTCAGGTGCCATCAAGCCGGTTCTGATTCATAAACACCCTACGTGGAAGGGAACCAAACAGTACCTGCTCCGGCACCATCCTCACAATTGTTATGTGTGGGCTCATTGCTGCAGCCGCTGTGTCCATCGTGCTGAGAGTCTCCCTCTTTCGGCCGACCCTCTACTTTAGCAGGCATGGCACCCTTCTCCGGCCATTGGTCTCTCCTTACATTATGTTCAAAGTATGTAGGACACAGTCTTGCTCAGAAACATTCTGTCTACACTCCCTTCAGGACAGGTTTGTGTGTTCTTCTGGCATTCGGTAGTGCTTTTGGTGTTCTTTACCAACACCGCAATGCCAGTGAAATTCTCCTCTGGTCTTCCTCATTCATCGTCAAGCTTGCAGTGCAATGATTGGTTGGAAGTGCCGTGGCTTTGCGTCAGGTACACCTTAGGCCTCCAGTTTGGGTATTAAACACTGTGGTGAGGTCTTGTGTGACAGACTTGCTCAGTGCAAGGTGCCACTTGATTCCTTACCGGCTGCTTCCAGGAGCATTGTTTGTGGGTCCCTGTGAATCAGAACTGACTCAGTGGCTACAGGTTTGCTTCGATAGTGCAAGAAAAAAGAGCCCTAGCAGGCTTTCAGGTAAGTGTTTGCCTGCTGACTGTAAGGTGGGCACGCGAAACCCACCGCCACGCTGCGGGAGAAAGATGCGGCTCTCTGTCCCCCTAAAGATGTGCAGCCTCGAGAACGCTATGGAGAGTCACTCCGAGCTGGAACCAGCTGAGTGGGCGTGCGTTAGGTGGCAAGAAAAATGCTGAAATCTGTTTAGTGATTTAAGAGCTGCACATTCAGTCAGTGAAGGTGATTATGATGAGTGTGTCACGATCAGGGGTTGGTGCCCTTGTTTTCAAGTGAGGGCAAATTTACATGGCAGTAAAGGGCAGGCAAGAGGGTCTGCGTGTCTGTAGTTCATAGCTCGGGAGCTGGTGGTGCAAACATTTCGGGTCATTTTTTGGTCCATTTTTCCCCTTATGCATTTTCCACATAATGCCAACCACATTGTGCACATGATTTTGTGCCCTGCGTTGTTTCATGTAACATTTTATCCTAAACACTTTCTATGCTGTTTCAAATTCTCTATTCAGATCTTTCAGGACTGCATAATTTTCCATTGTGTGTATTTAACCATTTCCAATTTTCTTTCCACATTAAAAAAGTGATCTTTATTTGCTTAGTGTTATGCATTTAATTGTGAACCCCCCAAATTTGCATGATACATTCTAGCCCCTCTGCCAAGGGACAGAAAAACAAGGCGTACTGGAGCGGAGGGAGCTGTGTCGCCTCTCAAAAGGACTAGGGGAATGGGGCAGCGCAAGACTGAGAGGGCACAGCTGCCCTCCCAGTGGCCCTGTGATGTGGGGCTGAGGCCCAGAGCTCAGAGGCCTCCACCCAGAATCCAAAGAGCATGGCTGTCACCCAGAGTCTGGAGGGCGGGGCCATTGAGCAGATGATCCCAAAGAACAGAGGATCATTTTCAAGCCTTGAGAGCTGATGTAAGTGGCTCTGATCAGTTTGGGGTCTGCTTGGCACCCATTATTCCACTATTCTTTGAAATTTCTCCCATTGATCATGGAGATATCGACCTTGTGCCTATTCTACCATTTTTCATCAGAAGCAGATAACTTGAAAAATAACATATTTCCCGGGTTCCCAGATAAAAAGGAATTTTGCCCCAGACTGAAATATGCCCACAGTCTCGTTTATATTTGATTTGGATGAATCAGAAGATGGGATTGTGGACTTACAGTTGATTTAAGACTTTGGGAGGATATCAGGAGGTGAATGTGTTTTGCATGTGGAAAGATAATTTTGTAGCCTGCGGAGGGTGTCGGGCAAAGGGGTAGAATGTTATGCATTGCATTGTCTTTCCCCCACCAAGCATGTGTTGTAAACCGGAACCCCTGTGCCTGTGATCATAAACTCATTTGGGGGAATGGCTTTTCTTTGTTATGTTAATGAGGCAGTATTAATGGAGGGTGTGTTTTAAATCAATCTCTTTTAAGATAAAAGAACAGGAGCTTAAGCAAGAAGAAGCTCACTAAAGAAGCAAAGAACAAAGCTAACCTGATAAGGACCATTCCCCAGAGAGGATGGAGAAGGCCTCCCCCCAGTGCCCACGCCCTAAATCTAGACCCTAACTCCTTAAACTGTAGTAAACAAATTTCTGTTCACCAAACTGTCCACTTAGATTTCTTCTAGTAACACTCAACACTTTAGGGATTAGATTGCAGCTCCCGGAAATATGTGTCAACTTAGTGAGGCTGTCCGTCTCAGTGTTGTGTAACGATCCACCATTTTATGATCTGATGTAAATAATCTATGAGTTTGAACCTGTGTGGTGTTAATGAGGCAGGATTAGGAGGGTTTATTTAGATGAGGCAGGATGCAATCCGCAGGCTTAGGCTGTATCTTGAGTTAATATCTCTTGTGTAAAAGAGAATAAGCAAGCTAGTAGAAACAAGAAAGACCAGTAACAAAGCAGAATGGGAAGTGGAGCATGCCCTCTCTGAGATGCTCCTGGACCCAGGAGAAGACTGCTAACCACACACATGGAGATCTCCAAGCGATGGCAAGTTCACCAGTTGACAGGGGACAAGCACCTTCCCCCCTAGCTGACACACAGAAAGCTTTCCCCTCTAGTGGGCGCCCTGAATTTGGGCTTCTCGCCTCCTAAACCCCAAGAGAACGATGTGCTTGTTAAAGCCAGCTACTTGAGGTATTCCTGCTATAGCAAGACCGATGATTAAGACGATAACTAAGATACCTAATTACAAATCTCCCAGCAGTTTTGTGATACAATTAAAAGTGTTAATGTTCCCATGTGCCATGCAGTGCCTTGTACAGGAAGCATAGTCAGGTGTGTATGTGTGTATGTAAATGAAAGCAGGATGGAGAAGTTGAGGCCTTGCAGAGACCTGGACTATTCTAGACCCTTCTGGAATGATTCAGGCAAGAGAGACTGGGCGCCACGTTCAGGCCAAAGCATCTTAAGCATCAGGATAAAGTGTGTGAATGGCACCTATTGGACAGATCTGACTCTTCTTGTGAAATAATTGACAATCAATGACATGGATGTTTCCCTCCTGGTGGGCGGCGGTAGGGTGGCATGGGGTGGGATGGGGCTGGAGTCTTGAACAGCTAGTTTGTAAAGAACTCTGGTCCCTCCCCTGGGAAATCTTTTGCTCTAGCCTGCATACTGTTTGCTGGTGTTAAGGTAGGAAAGGAGGTTTGTGGAGGAGGGTTCTCGGGATGACCAGGTCCAGGCAGAGCCTTGTGGTTTGGTGTCTTGTTAGAATGAGGGAGCCTCTCGGCCATTCTTCTTGGCTGTTGCTATTGGGTACCATCACATCGATTCTGACTCATCGCAACCATGTGACACAGGAGACCAGCCCCATAGGGTTGTCTCGGTTGCAGTCTTTTACAGGAGCACATTCCCAAGTCTTGCTCCCAATGAGCCAGTTGAGTGAGTTTGAACCACCAACCCTTAGGTTCACAGTCTAGGGCTTCAGTGTTGCAGCCTCAGATTTCTCCTCCCTCCATTGTTGGTGGCATTGGTGCTAGGTGCCATCGAGTCAGCTCTGACCTTAGAGACCCTGGGCATGGCAGATGGAGAAACTGCATGATCCTGTGCCATGTCACAAGTGTTCCTCTGCCTGAGCCCTTGATGCGGCCCTCCTTTAGGCCTTATTTTATTTTCTCTTCAAAATGAAGGAGTCCACATGCATCTGAGTGTTAACAGGAAACTGACAGAAAAACCAAAAGATCATGTACATAAGGTCAAGGAAGCGACAGCTACCAGTGGGGGGTCACTCCAGTCCTGAGACTGGGAGAAAGGGCGGTGCCTAGAGCTGGAGTGATGGGAGAACTCCTATCTGTGGGCTGGAACAGTTAGGCTTACCCTGGATTTGGCCTAGAAGGAGCTACCTCTTTCTTCCCATGTTCTCTTCTCTTGCTGGTGCTGCCCATTGACAAACCCAATCAAAACTCTAGAAGAGAAGGGATCATGGGTAATGTAGTCCACGTGAGTCATCCACCCAAGACACCAGCCAGTCGGAGAAGGGTGCAGGGTAGATTTGGAGGAGACGTGATGAACGGCCTGCACCAGCAGCCTCTGCCATCACCCAAGCTGTGACTTCACCAGCAAGGAGACACAAAGCCTCATCAGGTATTATATCTTAGTGTGATGATGTCAACTCAGTCATGCTCCCACTGGGACTCCAACTAGAATGCTAGCTTCCTCCAGTGTCCTGCTCATTAGGTCGTGGGGAGAGGGGAGGGGAAATTAACATAAAATGTGCTGCGGCCCGCATCCATAGGTGGTCCCAGGCAGAGACAGAGACCCAGAGGTTGGGTTTTCTATCTTCTGCTCATGCTCTGCCAGCACCTTGGCTGGCTGGCTTATTTGTGCTAATGTGATGGTTACAATAGCTTTCTCCCCACAGGTTCAAGGTGGCGTGGAGTCCACGCGGAGCCCCTGCTCCTGCTGCCATGGCTGCTTTGTACACAAGCTGGTTGGTCAAGCGCCGGAGTGAAGGGGAACCAGGAAACTGGCATATAAAAAGGGGTCATTTCATTCATCTGCTCATTGAGAGGCTTTTCTGCAGTGAGTAGCCTCAGCGGAGGATTATTTTTTGGGGGTTGGGGAGGTCATGGATGTTTTCCACCTACTCAATGGCACAGCAAGTGACCCTTCCCCATACCTTTCTTTGTCACCAATGCCTCCATCTTGTTCTAAGCTCCTGAGCAGTTGTCAACCTGATCATGACCGGCTATAAATCAGTATGGGCTAATCAGGCGATTTCCTCTTCTAAGTGAGGGTGACAGCATAATGCAGTTCCCAGGCTTCTCCCTTCCAGGAGGATTTTCCTTCACCATTTTCTCTGAGGGCCCTTGCCATATGCTAGCATTCACGTCTAACTGGTGCCTGCCTCCCATTCCTTCTGTAATTGTTGGGTGCCCTTTGAAGCATTGGTGGGGTTGCAGCAGATGAGGTGACAGTGATAGGAGGAAGTAGTATGGGCCTCTAAACCGTCTAAAGTATAATTTGCTCTTGCTCTCTGGACCTATTGAGGCTTGATCTTATAGACAGCATTTCCACTTGACAATGCAATCCTGTTCTGTCCTCCGAATTTTGTGATTCATGAGTCCTGTAACTTTCAGTTTCCGATGGGAGTTGTGTCCCATGGTTATGGGGTGCTCTGTGATCTGGTATTCAGTCTCTGCCAGGACTTAATAGTAAACCAGAAGCTGCTTTATAAATGGGGAATTACTCTCGGCAGAATTCTTACTCTTAACCTTGATAACTGTGCTGTGGTTTTCCTGGGAGGGCTTGCCAGAGGCTCTGTCTAAAATCTCTCTCTGCCGCAGATATTCCGCGTATCCTTGGATATGTGGGTCACCGAGTAACAGGGAAGCTTACAGCCCGAACCTGAGAAAGACCCCTTTCAAAATGGGCAGTTACAAGAAGCCCATACTTTTCTTCCACAATCCGAGGAGGTCCACCGAGGCCCACTTAGTTCTCGCTTTAGCGGCGCTGTCCTTGTATGTTCCCTATGACTGCACTCTTGGAAATGTCACTTATGTGTCCGGCTAAAGTGTGTATGGTGTTAACTGATCAGTTCAATTAGCACGAGGATAGCAATGTTATCGACTTGCATGATCTTCGATGAGATAGCAAGGCAACTAGGTCCCATTGAGATCACACTGTGACAGAGGTTTGGGCAGCTGCTGTTAACTCTGGGATCAGAGAGTGAGGAAGATGCTGTTAATCTCTGCCACAAGGAGGCAAAACGGCTTCTGATTACTGTTATGGACTTAGGTTCGGTAGGTCATTAACTGTAGACCACATTCCTATTCAAGGGAAGTCTGGATTTCTGAGATGGGGGAGAGGATTTAAAAGTTCAAAATGGGCATCTACCTAAATGTTCCCCTCCCATGCACCAGACTCTTACATTTTCCCATCAGTGCCTTCAGCTTCACATGGCATTGCTTATTCTTCTCAACCTCAACACTGATGACATTTGGGGCTGGGTGCTTCTTTGTTATGAGGAGGTGGGGGTGTCAGTCCTGTGCATTTTGGGATATTTACAGCATCTCAAGTCTCTGCTTACTAGATAGCAGGAGGATCCACAACCTGAGCTGTGGGAAGTCAAAATGGTTTCTGACATTGCCAACCGTTCTCTAGGAGGGAAATTACCCTTAAAACCACTGCTTTAGCATGAGACCTGATGAAAATATGTCTTCATTTGTTCTACAGTTCTATGAAGCTTTGGTCTTATGCTTAATTCTCAGTCATATCTGCGCCATGGAGCAACGGCGAGGAAACCCCTCAAACACTGCCATGAAGAGGTTCTGACTTTCCATTGTGGTTTTTCAAAAACCCCAGATTCGATTTTGTCCTTTGTGGGTGGATAGACCCTCCTCAGCAGGCCAGGCAGAGTAGGAACCACCGTTGTCACAACAGTGGCAAAGTGACAGGGCATTTCCGCTCCCACCGGCACGCCATCATATACCCTCATCAGTGATCATGTTACTGCCATCATGAACCCATTTCATCTTAGACAGTGGATCCATGCGCTCATCACCTGGAAGAGTAAGCCAAGCTCCAAATCTCATTTTTCAGGGCCTATTTTCTGGGGCCACTTCCAGTACTCATTATTCTAACTGTCAGGAGGAAGTGTGCCCAATAGAGCAATCTTGGAGATTCGAGGCGGCCCTGAAGCAACGTCTAGAGATCTATTTCTGAACAAGCAGCCATTGGAAATCCTGCTGGGAAGCACAGTTCTTCTCTGACTCACCTGGGGAGCCAGCTTGATGGCACAGGTTTGGGTTTTCAGTGAAAGGGCTATTTTTAAAGGTGTGAGCAAAATTAAAGGAGCCCCTCCCCCCCCCAAACAACAACAACAACAAACAAAACCAAGGATGGATGGGGAAGCAGCCAGGAATCGGTAAGAGCAGTAAGTCATTGCCTCCTGTAGACTGGAAGGGGAAGGAGAAACCCAGTGTAGGCAAATGAGCAGCCTCTCCCGAAGGCAGACACGTGGAGATACTGTTTTTGATGCAAAAGGGAAAGCGGGCAATAAATGCTCTGTCCACTCTCCCTTCCCATCTCCAGTCTTCTCTAGGCGCCCCTACTGGCTGAACTGAATGCCAGTCTGACAACTCTTTTTTTTTTTTTCATTTTAATTTTTTAAAATCGTTTTATTATGGGCTCATACTGCTCTTATCACAATCCATACATACATCAATTGTGTAAAGCACATCTGTACATTCAGTGCCCTCATCATTCTCAAAACATTTGCTCTCCACTTAAGCCCCTGGCATCAGGTCCTCATTTTTCCCCCTCCCTCAAGAACCCTTGATAATTTATAAATTATTATTTTGTCATATCTTTCCCTGTCCAACGTCTCCCTTCACCCATTTCCCTGTTGTCCATGCCCCAGGGAGGAGGTCACATGTAGATCCTTGTAATCAGTTCCCCCTTTTCAACCCACCCTCCCTCCACCCTCCCAGTATCACCACTCACACCACTGGTCCTGAAGGGACCATCCCCATCGGATTCCCTGCACTCCCAGCTCCTATCTACACCAGTGTACATCCTCTGGTCTAGCCAGACTTTCAAGGTAGAATTGGGATCATGATAGTGAGGGTGGTGGGGAAGCATTTAGGAACTGGAGGAAAGTTGTATTTTCCATCGTTGCTGCATCGCATCCTGACTGGCTCGTTTCCTCCCCGAGACCCTTCCTTAAGGGGGTGTCTAGTGGCTTACAAATGAGCCATTTTAATTTGTATGGAGGCTGTGAGGCCAGCCTCCTGGGGCACCAAGCAGAAGCGGAGAAGAATGTGGAGAGGCAAACCCCAACAGTGGCTAAAGAGGAGCATCAGCCATTTCTCAACTTCTGTCATTTGGATTTCTTTTGCAGTAGTTAAATCTCTCTTTTGAATAATAATTTCAAAAAATCGTTTTGTTGTGTTTTGAATGGTATACAGCAATGACAGGAGTTGCAGGGTGGTGCAAACGGTTAATGTGTTCAGTTACTAACCCAAAGGTTGGAGGCTGGCGCCCACGCAGAGGCGCCTAAGAAGAAAGGCCTGGTAATCTACTTCCAAACCCTCTAGAGCAGGGCTTGACCCTCACAAAGGGTTCCCACGCGTTGGAATCGACCTTATCGCCACCACCTTATGACACAGATGCCATTTTAACTGAAAAACTTAGCTCACTACCTCATTAAAGTTTATATTCTACAGCCTGTTCCCCACTCAGTATTTTGTAATATTAATCACACATTAGAACAAATTAAATGTGTTGCCATTATAATAATTCAATAATAATAAAAATTATAGCTCACATTTATTTTGTGCTTTCTATATATTAAGCACCACACTAAACACATCGCATGCAGTCATTAATTTATTTTTAATTAGCTATGGAAGAAAAGGCATACATTGTCAACAAATAAATGATGACATCAATCCTGTTTGCCGAGGACCTGGTATATACGAAAATGTAGATCGAAATGTTACTTCACGCGTGGTGCAACATCCAACAGACGAAAGCTGCTTTTCGGACCTGGTGTTTAGGCGTTTTAAGTTTTCTACTAAACAAGACATCCGAATGGTTTATTTATTTTTACAATGTTTGCTTTATGTTTTCAAAGTCACAGAGATGGTTTCACTCCGCTGGGTGTAAGCACTTTACCACCACTTGTTTGTCTGGGCAATCTTTATTCCCAGCAAATGAAAAGCCAAATTGCATATAATTGTCACTGTGTTTTCTTTGTTTAAATATTGAGGTTTGAAATACTAATGGCATATGGATATACTCGATAGGGTTCTGGATCAGATGGATGCAACTCAACTAGCAAAAATAAGCCTGCAGTGATTTTGCAGAATTATTATCCATTTTTACAGTCTTCATTAATTTGTTGTATTTTAGCATAAGTGTTTCTTATGCTTCCTGGCTTTAACCAATGGCCCTTGGTGAGTATAAATTAAATAATCTATGACTAAGAATAAAGGCATTTCAAAAGAGTATTGCCATCCGGCTCACCATGGTGGTTAGCACTGGTTCAGCTATGTTACACATTGATTAAGAAGTAGATTTGTCAGCAGGCTCAGCTGGGCTGCATTCACTGCCATTCTTGCTCTCATGGTGCACATTAAGGAATATGTTAACTTTGAAATAATTATTTTATGGAATTAAAAAAATGGAATGGAAGTCCTTACTTACTAGGGACAGAAACCCTTGCTACCATCGAAGGTTTGTAGATGGCCATTTGCCTCAGGCTGAGTGAGAGGCTCTTTTCGTTTCTACCCTGGTTTTGCCCCCTGGTAACACAAGGAGCTACAACACCTTGGCCCCCAAGCCAAACCAAACTCACTGCCACTGACTCGATGCCAACTTGCAGCAATCCAATAGGATAGGGGAGAACTGCCCCTCTGAGTTTGAGAAGAGGCTGCTGGTTTTGAACTGCTGACGTTGCGGTTAGCTGACCAACTCAGAAACACTACACCACCCGAGCTCCAACACTGTTGCAGGAGGCAGGGACCCAGGCTCTTGAGAGTGGGAAATCAAGTCATCAAAGATCCAGTGCTTCAGAACTGGAAGAGGCCTTGGGGTCATATGATCCACTTCTTTTTATCCCTTTGTGTTCTTAAGAAAAATAATTGTCTTTATTTTCTGTTGTTGAAGACAGATACAGCAGACTGATTACATTCTTTAACCTGTGCAATAGCTTTACCCTTCCTTTTCTGAATGGTTCCTCTACTACTACATAACTTCACTGCCTCCTAATCTTCCTGTCTAACTTTTCAAGTTGCTCTAGCCAATTGGATCAGACAGTGCTCCAGGCAGACATTCTTTACCATTTAAGTGAATTGGTTATTTGGCTTATAGACGAATTCAGAGGGATAGTTTTGACTTTAAGGTTTAGTGATTATCTCAGGGGTAATGGTTTCAGGGGTTTATTCAATCTCAATGGCTCTAGAAAGTCTGGATTCCATAAGAGTTTGAAGTTCTGTCATACATTTCCCCCTTTTGATCAAGGGTCTTCTCTAGAATCAGTGATTGAAGTGTTTAGCAACGGTTGCCAGACACCACCCCATTCTTCTGGTCTCATGTGCCATTTCTCCGCTTCTTTCAATATTCTGGATTGAGAAAAAAAGCAGAACCCAGAGACTTACCAGGGTCACCGGGACAGAGCCTGTTTCTATGGGCATCACTGGTCCTTGTTTCTCATGGTAGGCACAATATTCTCTCCCGATCTGCCAATAGCCTGCTGAGGTTGGGTGAGTGGAACACACAGGCTTTCTCTCTGGAATGCAGCAATTAGAGTTCAAACCTCGGCCTCTGATGCATGCCCAGGGCCTCTCAAGTAGAGGTAAGTAAACGTGATTCTCTTGTATATTTAGAACGCATACATAGAGAAGAAAAGACAAGCATATTGCAGACCAAAGATTGTTACCACAGTTGGGAGGGAGGGGGAAAGGGGGTTAGTGGTGATGGAAAACATATGACATTGATTTAAGGGAGAGTTTTGCAGCTGATTGTCACATGTAAAAAGTGGGATGACAAAAGTTGTGGGATAGGCATATTTCCAAAAATGACAAGCAGTGAAATAGAAGAAAAAAGACATTGCCAAGGCTGCTTCTGTATAACCACAATCTTCATGGAATTTGGTTCCTTGGTTGGGGGGTTCAGAGTCATAGTTTCCTGGGACATCCCAGTTAACTGGTCTAATAGCATGCTCAAGGCTCTGGTCTATTTCTTAGCTTGTTACTTAGTGTCTGCGGTCTTAGATCTTGCAAGCAGCTGCCTAAGGCAGACCATTGATCTCTCTGCACCCGGAGCATCACAGGAAGAAGGGGGGTCAGGAGAAAGAAGAGGATAGGGGATGTGCTAATTGCCTCCAGGGATAATTCCTCCTTACCTAGAGACCAGAACTAGATGGCGACTGCCTGCCATTATTGAACATTTTGACCGAAGAGTCCATAGAAGAACGATGATCCAAAGGGGAAACGGCAGAACAGCATTTCAAATTGTCATGGACTCTGGACTTTCCGGAGCCATGAAGACTGCGTGGACCCTGAAGCTAGTACACTAAAGGTAATCTCTAGACTGTAAGCCAAAAAATCGCCCCAGAAGTCCTCTTGAAACCAGACAATCATTTAGCTTCGCTGGTCGGAAATGTCTGCCGTGAGCATTATGCTCTTTTGTGAACTGTTTATTTATCTAGGATCAAACTGACGATAGCAGCTCCAATGACTGGCTAGGATTAGGGGAGCAACTCATTTTCCTTAGGTAGGGAGGAACCTGCCGACAAGGAGGGTGGGACTAGGCAGCCCCACTTGAAGAATGTCATCAGTGGCGCTGAGTTATACATGTAGACACTGTTGGGTTGGTGCGTGCTTTGCTCTCGGTGTTCCCAACAACAAGAAAATAAATAAAATTTAAAGGAAAAGAAACCTTACCTTCTTAGAAGCCAGGGGCTGATGGTAAGGTTAGCAAGGGAAAGTCAAAATGTCATGATCCCTTGCTACAAGGTTTATTTTATTTGTAGTCCCAACCTGGCCAACTACACAGCATTTTCCTGGGACCATTGGGACAAACCCAGTGAGCCTGGCCACCTGAAGTAGAAGGCCAGAAACAATGGCCACCTGGCTTGGCCTTTAGATGTCCTGCAGAGGCACTAACTTCTCTGCATTGAAACACTTTTCAAAACCTTTTAAAATTGGAGCTTTAGTCTCTTTCCCCTTTTCCATAACAGAGACGCTCTGTTCTCTCAGGGAAGATTCTGGGTAATCTTTATTTTCGGCTGGCAGGGGCTCTGTCGGCCTCTCTGCATAGCAGATAAGGCAGGCTGGCTGTGGGCCCGGGGCAGGCACTAGGGCATACTTCACACCAAGATGAGACGCTCTGCGAAGGAGCCTGCAGCATCCCAGGTCAAGTCCTCTGGTTCTGAAGGTTCTCTTTTGCAAAATGCAGGGGAGATTTCCTTCCCTCTTAAGTCGGGCAAGTTTCTGGTCTCCCCCTTGCTTTTCAATCCCAGGCAATGGCTGAGCATGCATTTCTGGTGTTTCCCAACAGGGATAAACTCCAGTGCCCTGAGGGGTACCTTTATTGCTAATCCATCATTTATTGGCGGCCTTCCCTTTGAGGTCTTGCATCCATCCCTACTTCCCTGCTGGTATGTAAGCTCAAATAAACTATTGATGCCCGACCTTTGCTTCAGGAGCTGCTTCCAGGGAGGCCAAATGAAGTCACTAACAGACTCCCACTCGACCCCCTCGCCTGCCTTTCTGTGGCCATCTCCCCCTGCTTCTGCCTTGACACCTTGCCTCACATCAGGTACTCCCGCTGGACTGTGTCCCGTCTCATCCCTTCGGGAAGACATCCCCATGCCTAGCCTTTGTACTGTGCTCTATGTGACACGGTTGTTTATTTCATTTGATGTGTGAAGACAAACTTATGTTTTAGTTTGAGTCAGGTAAAGATTTACAGAGGAGACGACAGTCTTACATTCAGTAATTCATACACATTCAAACTCAGCTCATCCTTTGCAAGCCCTTCAGTGTGTGTGTTTCCATCCTGTGTTTCCCCTTTCCATTGCTCTTTCTTTTTTGAATCCTCTAAGCTCCATCCCCCCCCCCCAGTTAAATGCTTGCCCTTTGATCTTACATGGTTGATCACACTAACAAGTGGGGAAGTTCCGTTCCAGACCTGAAGGGGAATCGCTGTTGCCTCCCTATCTGACCGATAAGCGGGGCCTCCTTTATGATTTCGAGCTTTGTTCGACGTTTTCTCCCACCTTGTCTTCTACCGAGATGCTTTTCGGGGCAGTTGGTAGTGGAGCCGGGCACCATCGAGTTCTCAGCTTAGGGTTACGGAGACTGAGAGTTGCGTGGTCCATTAGCTCGCCGGTCTAATTGTTTCCTGTGCTTTTCATTTTGCATCACTCTGTCTGAAGCCTCTGTTATGTTTTCATCTCCCGCAACACCTAACACAGTGCTTGGCACGTGGGTCTTCGGCAGATGCTTCTAGATTTAAACTCCTCCAGCTTCCCAAATCATCCAGGTCCTCTCCTTTCATTCACTTTGCCAAGACTCTCATCTGCTATTCAGAGATCATCTTTCCTGGGAGCTGCATCTCCCTTCTCTGGACTCTTCTCAAGGCCAAGGGTGAAGAGGGCTTTAAAAATTCATCAGCCAACCAACACAGCCAGGCAGAGAACCAGGAACTGGGCAACAAGCCCTGGGAGGTAGAGAACTGTAAGGATGGGTCTTAGACTCAAGGTGTTAACAGTTAGCGCATTGGTTCCGGGGCAGGCAAACTTTAAGAAGCCAAATAATCAATACTTTAAGTTCTGCAGGATATGTATAATCCGTGTCACAGATGCTTGTACAGCTCTCTTAAAAAATGTAAAATTCATTCTTAGCGCTCCGGCAGCACACAAGTAGGCCATGGACTGACTTTGGCCCGTGGGCTGTAGCTTGCTGACCCGTTAATTAGTCCAACCATTCAGCAGCTAACATGCATGGCGCCCCAATTCGGGCCTGGCACCTGTGGGCAAAGCTGTTCTTTCCGGCGTGGTGCATGCCTTGCAGTGTTTGAGAACGGTCCGAGAAGTTGAAACGAATGGACCTGAGTACTGATCCTTAGTGTGGCCGAGACCCAAGAGAGAGTTCTCCTTTCCCGACCCCCCCCCCCCCCCCACTGGGCTGCTCTAGACCCACAGGACTCTTTCAGCCGGATTGCGACGGTCATTCCAGCTGTCTCTTCCATCGTGATGCGCTGTTGCTTCTGACTGAGTTGTTTGTGCGATGCCATCATCTTCTCTCTGCGTCTGCTTTGGAACCCATGGCCCGTCTTAGACTCCTAATAGCTCCCACCCTTCTCTTCTTCCCCACCTCATTTGTTACGTGTCCCTTGCGGCCACCCGACATGTTCTTTATGCTGTTTGTTGTTGTTATGGAGAATATACACAGCAAACCATGCCCCCAGCCCACAGGCTATGTGGACAATTAGGGCCCACAGGCTATGTGGACAATTAGGGACACTGATGATGCTCCGCCAGTCACGCAACCATGCTCCCCTGCTCTGCCTGTGTTGTCCCACTCTCCGAAGCATCACTTCATTGACCCTTCCAATCTGAGGGGTTGCTATTGTCTTGTCATTTTGACCCATATATACATACACATACACATTCACATATATAAATCCATGGTATATATATAGATCATTTGAAAGCTTCACATGTGCCCCCCTCTGTGTTAAATGGCTTTTTGTTTATTTAAATAATGGGACCCAGCTATCACCTTTTTTCTTTACATTTTCCTGATTTTGGTGGTGGTGTTGAGAATATCCACAAGCAAACCAACCCCAATTGGACAGATTCTACACGTACACCGTGGTGACATTGATCACAACCACTCTCACCCTCCTTTTCTGAGTTCTTCTCCATTAACAGAAGCTACTGCCCCTCCAGGGGCCTGTCTAATTGGTTGGGTTGCTGTTCTCAATTTGATACCATATTTGCTCATCCACTGCCATTAAGTGGATTCTGACTCAGAGTGGCCCTATATAGGGTTTCTGGCTATACATCTTTACGGGGAGCAGACAGCCTCATCTTTCTCCCCCAGAGCAGCTGGTAGGTCTGAACTGCCCACCTTTGGGTTAGCAGATCAGTTAGCCTGATGGCACCACCAGGGTTCCTTTGATCCCACGTGGGTACAAACCAGCAACACCAAAACAAACTCACTCACACCGAGTCAATTTTGACTCCTAGTGACTCTAAGGACAGGGAACTGACCCTTCGAGTCTCTGGGGCTGTACATTTTTATGGGAGCAGAAAGCCTGCTCTTTTTCCCCACAGAGCAGTTGGTGGACTCAAATAGCTGATCTTGTGGTTATCAGCCCAACACATAGCCCTCTGTGGTAGTAGGAGGCTCCTTCCCATATAGATAGAACTTACACAAAGCTTAATGCTCAAGGTAGCCTTTTTCATTAATTTGTTATGATTACTTTTAATCATTTTATAGGAGGCTCTTACAGCAATCCATGCATCCTATGTGTCCAGTACATTGGTACAGATGTTGCCACCATCCTTTTCAAAACACTTTCTTTTCACTTGAGCCCTTGGTGTCAGCTCTCCATTCCCTCCTCCCTCTCCCGCTCTCCCACCCGCATGAACCTTTGATAAATTATGATTTATTATTATCTTTGTATCTTACAACATCCACTGGCTCTCTTCACCCCTGTTTCTGTTGTTTGTCACCCTGGGTGGTGGTGGTGGTGGTAGTGGGGATTATACCTCTATCATTGCGATCAGTTCCCCCTTCCTCCCCTACCTTCTCCCTCCCCTCATGGTATTACTACTCCCATTACTGTTCCTGAGGGGTTTATCTGTCTTGGATTCCGTGTATCGAGAGGTCTTATCTGTACCAGGGCACATGTTCTGGTCTAGCCGGGTTTGTAAGGGAGCACTGGGGTCATGAGAGTGGTGGGGGGTGCGGAGGAAGCCTTAAAGAACTAGAGGAATGTTACGTGTTTCGTTGGTGCTATACTGCACCCTGACTGGCTCATCTCTTCCTTGTGAGCCTTCTGTGAGGGATGTCCTTGTCTGCAGCTGGGCTTTGGGTCTCCCCTCTGCCTCCCCTCATTCGTGGCTGCCCTTTTTATAGTTAAGCTAAAGTCTGACCTGATTTTAAGAAGACGTCAAGGGAGTTTTATTTGTTTGGTTTAAAGTTAAAATTATTAGGGAGTTTTAGGGATTCATCATCTACCTTCCACGAGCCCAAAAATCTATAGTCCGTGAGAGTTTGAAATTCCGTTTTCTATTTCTCCACCTTTTCATCAGGCTGCTTCTCTGGAATCTTACATCGGAATGCTCCATCGTGGTAGTCAGACACCTTCCCGTTACGGATCGATTCCACACCCTCCTCCTGTGCCGAGTCTCCTCTGTCCTCTGTCACTCCAGGGGAATAGAGATGATTGTGCTCTGAATGGCTGTTTGCACGCTATTAAGACCCCAGGCCCTCCATAACGAGCTAGCAGGTACAGCAAAAGCACTGAGCACATAATTAGGCCAATTAACTGGGCTGTCCCATGAAATCATGACCACACCATCAACCCAAGCAACCAAATCCCAGGAAGTGGTTGATTGTGTATAAGCAGCCTTGGCAGCTGCTCTCTCTCTTTCAATTTTGACGGGTGGTGGTGGTGGTGGTGGTGGGTTGTAAATATATCTTCCATACAACTTCTGCTAGCTCAACTTTTTGTAGGTATACAACTTACTGGCAGGAGCCCCGCTGTGTAGTGGGTTATGAATCGGGCTGCTAATTGCAAAGTCAGCAGTTCAAAGCCAGCAGCCACTCCCGGGGAGAAAGATGGGATTTTTCTACTCCTGTAAAGAGTTATAGTTTCACGAATTGACAAGGGGAAGTTCTAGTCTGTTACATAGGGTCACTATGAGTCAGATTTGACCTGATGGAAGTGAGACAACTTATTGATAACAATTACAATTATCCGCTTTACCGCTCCTCGTCCCTTGATTTTCCGATCTCCATGAAGCATGCCTTCTCTCCTATCTCTCACCCCTGGTCTCAAGGTCTCTGTCTCTTCTTGTACTTTAAAAATTGTAACCACTCTATTGACATACAATCCACACACCATACAATTTAATAGTTTAAACATATCAGAAGGAGGTGTGCAGTCACCACCACCATCAATTTAGAACATTTTCTCCCTTTTCAAGTCATTCCTATTAACTCCTTATTTCTGTACAACCTCCCCTGCCCTAAACACAAGAAACTTTTAGTATAGTTACTCTCTCTATAAATTTACCTATCCTGGTTTTCATGTAAAAAATTCTCGACACCCAAAACCTATAAACCCCCAGCAATATAAAACTAAAACTCAGAAAAACTTCAATCTAACACACAGTAGCACATAATAAAATCTAGAGCAATTTTAAAACGGGTCAAAGGGGAGAACTAATGATAAGATGCTAAATTTTAACCTAACTACATCTGCATCAGTCTACCTTTCAGAACTCTGTCTGATAGCCAGGTTACTCTTACCCCCGGTAAAGGATCAGAGGGAATTCACTGGAGCCTTAGTTCACACGGGGACTCTGCAAATGAACTTTTGACTTCACTGTCACCCATAGCCTTCTGTGAAGAAGTTGCTCAGAATTTAAGCTTAAATACAGCTCCCTTCTCTGGTCTTGGATTTTTATTACTCATAATCCTTGGATCACACAGACTTGTGTACTTCTTCCATGCGGACTTAGATGACATCTCAATTAGGTGGCTGCTTATTTCAATGCAAAGTTTTAAGACCTAGATGCTGCTTTCTCTGATAGCCAGGCACCCTCTGATTTCTTCACCACACTGTGCTATAGCACCCATATCTTCAGTGATCTCTTCACGAGGGCAAGTATTGAGTAGTGCAGCACTATAAGAACTCATTGTTCTTGTGTTAGGGTACAGTTAAGTATCTTTCAACCCTTAGTGACCCAGGCAATGTGCTACAGACAGCATGGACTTTAGACTCCGTCTTTCTGAGATGCACAGAGATGACATCCTTCATCGGCCACATTAGAAAGATCCATTCTGGAAACCCCACTAAGTGAACCAGACACCTCCTTAAACACACCTGTAACAGCTGTGGCAGATGAAAAGAAATGAAAGACTCTGTTGTACTTAAGGTTGAAATGCTCTAGTGTGAGAAGAAGCAGATGGCTACTACCCTAAGGTTATGGATTTGGAAGTCACTGAACTTTGATTCAAATTTCTTGCTTTGAGGGTACTCAAATAAATAGCAGCTTACAACACTACCATATATTTGCTGTTTTCACACTCTTTTTGTTTTATTATTACGTATCTTAGTCCAGCAGGCATAGTTCTGCCTTAGCAAATGAGCATTATTGAAAACTTTGGCCCTATGTCCACCCTCAAATTTTTATAAATCATTTTATTGGGGGCTCATACAACTCTTATCACAATCCACCCATCCAAATGTGTCAAGCACATTTGTATATTTGTTGCCATCATCATTCTCAAAATCTTTTCTTTCTACTTGAGCCCTTGGTATCAGCTTCTCATTCCCCCCTCCCTCATGAACCCTTGATAATTTATAAATTATTATTATTTTTTCATGTCTTACACTGACCAATGTCTCCCTTCACTACTTTTCTGTTGTCCACCCACCCGAGAGGGGGTTATATGTAGATCATTGTGATTTGCTCCCCCTTTCTCCCCCCACCTTCCCCTTACCCTCCTGGTATGGGTACTCTTAATATTGGTCCAATCTGTCCTGGATTCCCAGGGTTTCCAGCTCTTATCTGTAACCGTGTACATGCTCTAGCTAGATTTGTAAGGTAGAATTGGGGTCATGATAGTGAGAGACAGGGGGCGGAAATGTTAAAGAACTAGAGGAAAGTTGTATGTTTCATGGGTGCTATACTGTACCCTGACTGGCTCGTCTTCTCCCTGTGTGACCCTTCTGTAAGGGGGTGTCCAATTGTCTACAGTTGGGCTTTGGGTCTCCACTCCACAATCCCTCTCATTCACAATGATAAGATTTTTTGTTCTGGGTCTTTGATGCCTGATACCTGATCTTATTGACACCTCACGATCACACAGGCTGGGGTGCTTCTTCCATGTCCATGTGGGCTTTGTTGCTTCCCAGTTACATGGTCGCTTATTTATCTGCCCTCAAGTTTTGCAATGTCCAATAACTTATGTTTTAATCTGTACAAGCAAATGATCTGTATTTTAGTCTAAAAACCTGTCCTATACATATATACTTTCCATTTCTTAACAGTATTACAAATTCTATACCATTGGCTAAATTAATAATACTTTCAATAGAAATGCCATATGCCCCATGGGAATGACTTATAATATTCCCCAATAAAATGATAATGGTGTCTCTAGGGTGGGCCAGGGACATATATAAATCATAGATATAAGAATGGATTTTGTGCTCTTGTCTTTTTAATATAAGTGAAATCGTGTAATATCGGTCCCTTTTGTGACTGGTTATTTTTCTATTTTTGATTTTTAAAAATATCCTAGCCAGCTGAGTAGGTGTTGATGTTATCTTATTGTTTTGATTTGTATCCCTCTGGTGGCTAATGATGCTAGGCATCCTTTTATCTGTTTCATGATCATTTGAGTATCTTCGTTGGTAAAATATAGATTCAAGGCTTTTGCCCAGATTATTTGTTTTTTTTGTTGTGAAGTTGTCAAAATGCTGCATAATTTTGTTATTAGATTATTATTATTGTTGTTGTTAGGCGCCTTCAAGTTGGTTACGATACACAGCAACCTTTTGCTCAACAGAACAAAACACTGCATGGTCCTACACCATCCTTACAATTGTTCTTATGCCTGCGACACATTGTTGCAGTTACAATGTCAATCCATTTCCTTGAAGACCTGCTTTTTCACTACCTCCCCACTTTACCAAGCATGATGGCCTTCGCCGGGGACTAGTGTCTCCTGACAATATGCCAAAGCATGTAAGATGAATCTCGCCATCCTACCCTCCACGGAGCACTCTGGCCTTACTTCTTCCAAGACAGAAAGGCTTGTCCGTCTAGCACTCCACGGTATTTGCAACATTCTTCTCCAGCACTGCAATTCAGATATGTGGCTTCTTCTTCAATCTTCCTTATTCAGTGTCCAGTTTTCACATGCATGGGAGGCAATAGAAAATACCATGGCGGGGATGACGCTGGCGCTCGGTGAAGCCAACACAAATGGACTCACACTGTGCCCACGGTTCCGCCAGCGACAGCCAGAAGGACCAAACTGCCCGCTGCCGCCCCCGGCGCCGGGCTCAGGACCAACCCACCAGCTCGGCCTGGATTTCAGCCAGAGCCGCCCTACCAAGCGACCCCCTGGACCGGGAGCCGGATGCCTACCACCGGGGCTGCGAACAGAGTCAGAGCCTCACTAGTCTTCTACCGAAACCACGAAAAAACTAACGGCCGCCGAGTGGATTCAAATGCCCAGTGAGCCCGGCAGGCCGAGTCAGATAGCGCTTGTGGGCATCCGAGACTGGAAATCTCTGAGAGTCGAATGCCTCTCCTTCCATCCTGGAAGGAGCCGGTGAGTTTGAACTGCCGGCCTTGCCTTTAGCGCTGACTGCCCCAGGGCCCCTGCCATCATCCACGCGGGGAGGATGATCCCTGCCTCCCAGGCTCTCCCTGAGATTTCAGCCAGCATCATGTGAGGTAGGAACGGGATGCTGAAGCCCATCCGCAGCACGCGGCCCTTTCCTGCCACTCGTGGTCACCCCAAAAGATTGCCACCTCCATGGAGTTGACCTCACTCTGACCAGGCAGTAAATATTGATGAGCAGCTAGCCTCTTATTTCTACCATTCTTTTTTTAATTGCACACTTTATTTAGTCCTTATGACTTAAGACCAAAAAGAGAGAGAGAGGAGAGAGAGAAAAGGTTTATCCTGTTGAGCTAGATAAACTAGCTTCTTCATTCTGAAGTCGAACCTAACCTATGGGCTGGGCTCCTCCCTCCCACCTGTTCCCTCCGGGTGCAGAGATGGGGGCCAGGTGCATTTTCAAGTGGGCTTGTCTTGAGCTGGTCTCTTACTCCGATTGCTTCCCCATAGCACTTAGTGTGTTTGGGTCCTTTATTTTGTTCCTCTACTGTTGACTAGAAAGGTTAGGATGGGCGTGGCCCAAGGCTGAGGCTTCCTGGCTAGCCCTCTCCCAGGGCATTGTCTTCTTTCTGGAAAACTCTCTTGTCTTTTACAGGCCAACAGGCAGCCAGAATATAACTGAGCCTCCTCAGGGAGGGAATTGGAAAGGAAGAGAGTTTCAAAACAGGGCTACCTGTACTTGCACATTCCTGTGTCTCTGGAACCAGTAAAATTAGATGCTTGCTCACTCCAGTCCTTTCACGAACGCCTAATTAATTGTCTTGGAAAAGGGGTCTGGATGTTATTTCAATTTTGTTTACTGCAAGGTTAGACTACATGCAAGGGCACACACAAAAAGTTGCCCCTGAACTATTTCATGTATCAAACTAGGTGATTGCCTGCCTCTCGCCAAAGTCATTTTAAAAAGGGCTACGCTGTGTGCATAAGATGATGTGCAAGCACCGCCCTGAGTACTCGCCATCAAGTCGCTTCAGACTCAGGTGAGCCTGTGTGTGCAGAGTGTAGCTGCGCCATAGGGTTTTCCAGGTCTGATTTCGAGGTCTGCCACGCTTTAGGCTTATTGGTGATGGTGAGTACTTACCTCAGGGACTCCTAACCATTACTACACAGTGAGTAAAAGGAAATTGCTCAAAGATGCTCTCATCTGTGGAACTTAATACCACTCCCCAGCTCTTCCAAGTAAATCTCTTGCCCTGGCTGAGAAATTGCATTGTAACAAAATTATTTGGTGCCCCCCTTTCCCCTACATGGGCCCCAGTCTACTTTTTTGGTCTCAGCTGCTTCCCGCTGGAGGTGTCTTCTTTCGCTGTGGGCCATCTCTCTGAGTTGAGGTGTAGCTTCCTGGCAGGTCTTCTGATTGGACAAGCGCAGCTTCTGTAACAATTAAGATTCGCTGGATCCCAGGGGCCCCAACACTGTACCATCCCTTTCTGAGATCAGGGAGGAGTTTGTCCTAGGTCAAGGCTGTCATTCTCACCTGCTGTGTAGGCGTTCTTGAATTTATAGCAAGTCTTGTGCCATGGAAAATGACTGGCTCTGCACCCCTGGCAATGCCAGTTCTGATCACTGCTGGCCTGGATCCACTTCTGATTCTGGGATTCTGAGTCCTTTTTTCCTTTTGGTTTATTGGCCTTTTGAGTCTTCTTCCTGGCATGGCTCCTGCTTTTCCCCAGAGGAGCTATTTCCTGAGCCTTCTTTGGGCCCAAACTCTTGCTGTCCTCCAGGAAGTGAGGCATCTTTAGAGGCTTTTCTGGACCATTTTCAGGCTGACACTCTTGAAGTTGCCTGGGGGCCTGTGCCCTGAGCCTTCTCTGGACCATTCTTTGAGCTGAAACTCTTGCTGTCCCAGGGGTTTAGGTTCTGGCTGTACTAGGTTTACACTGTTTTCTTTTGCCTACTGTTATTGATATAATGTGTAACAGAAATGATTATTGGGAAGTAAAAAGAGAGAGTTTGTAAATCTGCACGCCTTCAGTCATTAAATTGGATCTTTAACTGGGTGGAGCACACACCTACAAAGAAGTTCTTTGAAAAGATAAGCCCCACCCAGTGCTTTGAGTGCTCTGGACATTGGCATTTGAAAAGACTTTCTGAGAGAGCTGTTGACAGACTGAAGGGAAAAAGGAACTTTTGAACCAGTGGTTTGTGCCTGAAGCTGGAAAAATCTGGATCCCTGAAGGAACTCTTCTCTAAGACTGAACAGTTAAAGGGAGCCTGGGGCACCCTGAAATGCTTGCTAGGTGACCACCAGGATCCACTTGAGTGGAAGTGGGAGAAAGGCAGCAATAGAGAGATGAGTTGAGTCTGCCCACTAACTCCCATGGACCTGGTTCAAAGATGAGAGCGGGTTGCTTGGTCTGAAGTTCAGTGAGTTGTGCAGAACTTTGACCTGTGTCATGACCTAGCCCAAAGGGGTTCACGTTGTTGAGAATTTGTGATGGAGCCTATGATCAAAAGGGAAGACAGCCATTGGGCACCCTGGTGAGGCTAGGTGAGGTGGCATCCCACATTGACTTGACCAGACCCTGACCAGGTGGAGATGAGAATTTGGAGCCTGTGAATTGGGTTGTATTGCTGCTGACTTTATGGACTGCCTATCCTGATTTGACTTTGCTTATGGATACTGACACACAGGTTCCAACTAGAATGAAGATTCTTCATATCAAAGAACATGCTCAACTCCTCAGAGCACTGGGTTGATATAAGTGGGCAGTATAAAAATTGGACACCCAAAATTGGTGGGACAAAGGCATGAAGTGACTGGCTTATAAATTTCGTGGGCGGGGGAATATGTTCATAGGATTATGGCTTAAGTGTTCACATAACCGCAATTGTTAAGTAGAGACTATTTTTGTTTTGTTTGCTTATAGAATGCTTAAATGGACCTGGCACATTTTGAGTTATATGCATTTAGTTTTATCCTGTTAGGCATAGTTAAGATTTTATTATTGTTTTGCTTTTAAATACGTATGTGCTGGGAAGAGCTAGGAGGCAAAGGGTATTTATAGAGGTCTAAATAAAGGCATGTACTTATATAAATATATTTATATCTGAGGATAGGGAAATAGGTTTATGTGCATATATTTATAGGTTTAGTATTAAGGTAGCAGATGGACAGTGGGCCTCCACTCAAGTACTCCAGTACTCCCTCATTGCAAGAATACTTTGTTCTATTAAACTGGCATTCCATGACACTCACCTTCCAGACACAATCGCTGAAGACAAAGCAGGTGCATAAGAAAATGTAGTGAAGAAAGTTAATGGAGTCCAGCTATCAAAAGAGATAGCATCTAGGGTCTTAAAGACTTGAAGGTAAACAAGTGGCCATCTAACTCAGAAGCAACAAAGCCCACATGGAAGAAACACACCATCCTGTGTGCACACAAGGTGCTGAAGGGATCAGTTATCAGTTATTAAAAAACAAAAAAAAATCATCATTGTGTGCTCACCTTCCAGATACAATCGCTGAAGACAAATGGGTGCATAAACAAATGTGGTGAAGAAAGCTGATGGTGCCCGGTTATCAAAAGATATAGTGTCTGGGGTCTTAAAGGCTTGGAGGTAAATAAGTGGCCATCTAGCTCAGAAGCAACAAAGTCCACATGGAAGAAGCATCCCAGCCTGTGTGATCATGAGGTGTCAGAAGGGATGAGACATCAGGCATCAAAGAACAAAAAATCATGAATGAGGGGGAGTGCATAGTGGGGACCCAAAGCCCGTCTGTAGGCAACTGGACATTCTTTTACAGAAAGGTCATGAGGAGGAGATGAGCTAGTCAGGGTGCAGTGCAGCAATGATGAAACATACAACTTTCCTCTAGTTCATAAATGCTTCCTCCCCACCCACTATCATGATCCCAATTCTACCTTACAAATCCAGAGGATGTACACTGGTACAGATAGGAACTGGAAACACAGGGAATCCAGGACAGATGATCCCTTCAGGACCAGTGGTGAGAGTGGTGATACTGGGAGGGTGGAGGGAGGGTGGGGTGGAAAGGGGGAACTGATTACAAGGATCTACGTATAACTTCCTCCCTGGGGGATGGACAACAGAAAAGTGGGTGAAGGGAGACGTTGAACAGTGTAAGATATGACAAAATAAGAATTTATAAAATATCAAGGGTTCATGAGGGAAGGGAAGCGGTAGGGAAGGATGAAAAGGAGCTGATACCAGAGACTTGGGTGGAGACAAAATGTTTTGAGAATGATGAGGGTAATGAATGTATAAATGTGCTTTATACAATTGATGTATGTATATATTGTGATAAGAGTTGTATGAGCCCCCAATAAAATGATTTAAACAAACAAAAAAAAAAAAACAAAACAAGCATCAACCTGTGTGATCCAAAGATTATAAATAATAAAATCCAAGTCTGAATGAAAAAAAAATACCATGGCTTGGGTCAGGCACATCTTAGCCCTCAGAGTAACATTCTTGCTTCTCAATACTCTAAAAAGATCTTATACAGATTTACATCATGCAATATATCTTTTGATCTCTCGATTGCTGCTTCCTTGGGCATTGATTGTGGATCCAAGGAAGACAAAATCCTTGATAGCTTCAACCTTCTCTCCATTTATCCTGATGTTACCTACTGGTCCAGCTGGGAAGATTTGGGTTTTCTTGACATTGAGTTATAATCCATACTGAAGGTTACAACCCTTGATCTTCATCAGCAAGTGCTTCAATTCCTCCTCACTTTCAAAAAGCAAAGTTATGTCATCTGCATACTGCATGTTGTTAATAAGCCTTTCTCCAATCCAGATGCCACATTCTTCTTCATATCAGCCAGCTTCTTTGATGATTTGCTCAGCATGCAGATTGACCAAGTACAGTGAGAGAATACAACCCTGGTACACACCTTTCCTCATTTTGAACCATGTAGTATTCCCTTGTTCCATTCATACAGCCGTCTCTTGATTCATGTACAGGTTCCTCATGAGCTCAATGGAGTGTTCTGAAATCCCCTTCTTCTCAAGGTGATCCATAGTTCACTACGGTCCACACAGTAGAATGACTTTGCATAGTCAGATTCTTGTTAGATACATGGTGTCTGAAAATGTTCTCCAACTGGGTAGTTTATCTTTTCATTTTTTAGTAAAGCCTTTTGGTGAAAAACAAAAAGAAAAAAGTCCTTTGTAATTCTGAGTTCTGTTACATAGGCTTACTGGTTGGATAGGGATTGGTAAAACTCCCAAGTCCATGTCCCTTAGTCACCCTTTAGTCTAGAATGAAATTAACCCCATGAGCACCATTTACTCAAGGACAAAGTTCAGAATAGAAGCAGGAAAGGCAAGGAGGGTGTGGAATAAGGATTGTACACTGAGGAGAGTGCAGTGCGCAAGTTGAATCAATATTGATGTGAGCTGTTGGCTGTAACACTGATGATCTGTTCTGTAAACCTTTACCCAACTTCACAGTTAACATTTAAAAATTGTTTTTAAGCATTTTATGGTTTTAATGTGCATATTTAGTTACTTCATCCCTTCAGAATTTGTTTTGGGGCATGTTATAAGACATGGATCCTGTTTTGTTTTTCTGCATATGAAAATCCAGTTTACCCAGCACCATTCGTTCAAGACTATTCCTTTCCCATTGGATGGAACGAGCCCCATGTCAAACATAAATTGACCAGAGATGTGCAAGTTTATTTCTGGACTCTCAATTGTATTTCATTGGTCTATGTGTAGACGGTCATAGTTGCCATTCCCAAGCTGTTTTGTTCACTGTGACTGTGTAGTGTGCCTCAGAATCAGAAAGTACGAGCCATTTGGTTCTTTTCTTTCAACATGGTCCTACCTATTTGGTGCCTTTTCCCATTCCATATGAAATTGAATTAAGTTTTCTATTTCTGTAAGTAAGGCTGTTGGAATTTCGATTGGGCTCGTATTGAAGCTCTAGATCACTTTTGGTAGTAATGGCATCTTAACAATTTAAGTTTTCCCATTCAACAACATGGAACATGCTTCTGTTTATTGAAATCCCGTAATTTCTGTCTGTGGTGTTTTATACTTTGCACGACCCTAGGAAGATTTATTCCTCGGCATTTTATTCTGCTAGCTGTGATTGTAAGTGGAATTGTTTATAATTTCTCTTTCAGATTTCTCATTACTGGTATGTAGCAGCCCATTGACCTTGTACCCTGCAACCTTGCTTAAGCCCTCTGTTAACTGCAGGTGTTTCTGGTGGGCTCTTTGGAACTGGCTGTTTAGTATCCTACCATCCATAGATTTAAAAAACTGCTCCCCGCCCCCCAATACTGCCACACCCAATCTGGAACTCTCTCTGTTACTGCTCTGGCTAGCATGTCTAGTGCAATAATGAAGAGTAGTGGGGAGGTGAGCAACCTTGTCTTGTTCTTGATTTCAAGGGGAAAGCTCTCAGTCTTTCTCTATTGAGTATAATGGTGGTTATTGACTTTTCATATATACTCTGAATCACATTAAATTATTTCTCTTAAGTCTACTCTCTTTTAGGGTTGTTTTTTATTTATCAGAAAAGGGGGCTGGATTTTTTGGGGGGGGAGGGGAGTGTTGGATTTTTATCATGTTCTTTCTCTGGATCCATAGAGATGGTCGGTCATGTGACCTCTTACCTTTGCTCAATTGCTGCAGTGCATGCTGTGGAGCTGCTTGCCAGGCGGTTGTGGAAGACTTTTGCATCTACACTCATGCACTTCCCTTGCAGCGCTTTGTCTGGCTTGGGCATCGGGGTTCCATTTGCCTCCTAGAATGAGTTGGGGAGTACTCCTGCCCATCACTTGTCATTAGGACCACCCTCCCCATTGTGCTTCTGCCTCCAGGTTTACCCAAATTCTCCTCCTGTCTTGCCTTATTGGGGGCCTCTCAAGTATAGTTAATAGCTTCTCTGCCTGGAAGAAGCAAACAAACAAACAAACAAAAACAAACACCAAGAGAACAAATCCTCCAAACCCCACCACCCAGACAAACACAGGAACAAAAGCAAAAACCACCCATGAGGATCCAAGCCAAGGGCTGCTGGTGAGTTAATTCTGAATCACGGAAATCCCTTGTGGATCAGAGTACAACTGTGTCCCATTGGGGTTTCAATGGCTGTTTCTTTTTCTTTTCTTTTTGAAAGAGATTACTAAATATTTCTTCTGAGGTGTCTCTAGGTTGACTTGAACTTCCAACCTCTTGGTTAGCCAATTAATGTGTTATCTCTTCGCGCCACCCAGGGGTCCCTGGTCGTCATCTCTCTCCCTTTGCTAGTCCCGCCTCCCTGATATCGGCCTGAGGTTGTAGCCAGTCAGTGGCGGATGCAGTGTTCACTCAACAGCTGAGATGCGCTACTATTGGGGGCTCAGGTTTCTGAGGGGTCCTGCCCAGTCCACCCTGTTGAGCACCTCCACGTGGAATTAGATTCCTCTGGACCTTTGCCCTATGTTTGAGGTTTAGTCATGTATTGGTTCGTTTGGTCTTTGCAATTGATAATAACAAGTAACATTTTCTGTGAAGAACCCTTCTGGACAGACAGCCACACAATAATAGGATCCCTAGGCTTCCGATTCTACACACACACACACACACACACACACACACACACACACACACACACACACACACCACCCCTCCCCACCCCCTGCTGGCATTTATAGGATCCCCAGGCTTCCGATTCTACACACACACACCCTGCTGGCATTTTTTCACCCATTCTACAAAAATCCACAGTGACAAAGAGGAGACATAATTGGCACATCCCAATGTTTCCCTTGCTTTGCAGAAAAAATTCATTGCCAGCTTGTACAAAGTAGCGGCTCCCTTAGTGTGTTTTAAGTGGTTTTATTTGCAGGGTTTTGATTCAGGTACAACTTTTCAGGAGAAGTGAGACTGCATAAAGTGAGGCATATTCATGCTCACCTGGAGAAAATTGTTGCCCCACGTATGTGAGGAAAAGATAATTTGCAAGTCTGATGTGGATGCTCTACCCCCAAATCCCACAGGGCAGAGCGCAACACATTCCAGAATACAGATTTCTTTTTCTCTTTTTATCTCGGAGGCGCACCTGTAAGAATCCCTCTTTGGGATGCTGGAAAGTCAGGATCTGAGAACGCAGGTCAGTATGATTCTGATCCATTGAAGGAACGCAATAGATCATGATGGTGCTTGAACACAACCTGCAGGGAGCTCTCCTCATGCAAGAGGACCTGGCCTCAGATTTCTCTTTGCTCAGAGGCTCTTAGCCTGGTGTCCTTAGACCCCAAAGGTTCTGCTTGGGGGCTTCAGGACTCCACCATAAAGCTGCTCACATTTTTTTTATGGGTCCTGGCTGCTCTGCATCCTTTTGGAGAGAGAGATTAGGACGTCCATTTAATTTGCAAAGGATCTAAGACCCCAGGAGGGCTCCCCTCTGGCTCAGTGTCAGAGATACTCTATGAAGATGGCTGTTCTTCTGGACGGAGGAGCATCGCAGGGACCTGGTGCATATCTGTGGGTTCAATGGTTCCGTGAGTGAATGGATGATATGCCTGCACCAGGACTGGAGTCAGAGATGTTCTGATCTCAGCGATGCTTCCCTGCTCTTCTGCAGCAAATACACTACATTGGTTTTCTAGGAAGGCTGGTCTGGGAGCTGGGCTCAGAGGAGGAGGGAAAAGACTGTATTCACTAAAGACCCAAACTGCAAATCCAAGACCCAAATTGCTGCAAAAGAAATCTCAAAGCAATAACCAGAGCAAAGACTGCAAGAGGAAAGACAAATTGGATTTTCTGAGGTTCATTCCCTAAGCAGTTACCTCTGAGCCTGGGGAGGCTTTGGCCTCCTGTCAGCCCTGGATGTCAGTGGGCAGGGCTGTAGCACCACACCCTTCTGCAGTGATTGTGGAGGGAAGCAGTTGCCTTGGGCCTGCTTGGGCTCTGATTCTGCTGAACACAGCGTGGGCCAGGGTGCTGCCAGCTCTTCCACCAGAAAACTGTCAGACCAGAGAGAGGGAGTCCACTGTGGGAGGTAGGACCTTGAGGCCTGGGGACCTGGTCCTCGATGTGGCTGTCGCATGCCACACACCTCAGGTTTCAAAGTCTCCTTCTATTAGGACGGTGCGCAGTGTCGTGTTTTTCTTCTTCCCAGGGCTGGTTCAGAGAGGCAGTGAGAAGGCGTGGCTCAGCTTTATGAACTATAAAATGCAGAGGGCAAGGGAAGCAAACCAGAAGAAACTGCATGGCTTGGGCAGGGATCCTCCTGTCAGGGTGTGTGTGTGCCCGCCATGGACAGTTGGTCTACTAGATGTTCCTGGTGGAACTTCCTAACAAAGTTGGTAGGAGCATGGGAATGCATGGGAGAGTGTATTCAAAGGCTATAGCCGGAGACTCATTGGCAGCCGTCAGGTTGGGCCTGACTCATAGCGATTCTATAGGACAGAGCAGAACTGCCCTGTGCGTTTCTAAAACTGTACCTCTGTACAGGAGTAAAAAGCAGCATCTTTCTCCCATAGAGCGGCTGGTGGTTTTGAACTGGTGACCTGTGGTTAGCAGCCCAATGCACAACTACTTTGCCACCAAAGCTCCTTTGGGGCTACCGTTTGAGGGCTGTTATTCTAGTTGGAGACACAGGCTTTGGGTTCAGGGGCTGGCATGCTCGTAGATGATTAATGCCATAGAGACACTTAGAGCTTCTGCCTAGCCACTGCAGGTCGTTTGAGGCATGTGGAGACCCTGTTTTCATGGATGGACACTTGGTCCAGAGGTTGGTCCAGTCTGTGGGTCTTTGGGCGCCTAAAGGAGAACGATCCATACAGAAAATCTAGATGTGCTCTGCAAATGATATGTGGATTGGAAATTACTAGCGAATTAAGAGTTATCTCTTCTAAGCGGCATTCTTGCCTCTCAGGGTCAATTATCCGTAAGTCATAGAACTCACTCTGGTACTTAAAATTACACCGCTCCTAAGTCTCCGTGTCAGGGGAAGCCAAACCAACAGACTCCCGTTTTACAAATCTGCAGACATTTCCACGAAGGCTCCCTTAACTGCCTCTGACAGTCGGAAAATTAATAGATGCAGCTGACAATGTGGAAAATGATTGTGTGCACAGAGGTCTCAAAGGACAGCCTGGAATGTCTTCACTAGAAACGACTGGCGTGAAGAGGACGTGCGATACAAGAGATGGATGGCCGGCACGTCTGCCGTGGGTCACACCCCATCATTACGGGATCTCTCCATCATGAGTGGTTCCCAAGCAGGCCGCCGGCAGCCTCCCTCACCCTGAGCCTGGGATGCGGGGATCCGGGGTTGTTGAAGGATGTGCAGGGAGGAGAAGTGCATCTCTTGACCTTGAGAAGCTGTCCAATGAAGCTGGGGTGAGGCGGCCCACGTACCTAACCGGCAGGACACCATTTGAGTCTGTATATGCTCTAAGAAGTTTGGAAGAAGGAAACGAGGGTTGGGCCCTGGGCTTTCTCAGGGGAAATGGGGCTTGAGTTAGACTTCAAAGGAATCGAGCAAATTATGACTTGGGACTGGAATTATGTATGACCGAATGAACCTGGAAGCAGCCATTCATTGGCTGGGACTTGGAGATTTTATTTACCGAGAATGTTGGAATAAAATTTATTATAACAAGAATTGGCCTGCCCTGTATTTGTCCTATATTTAAAACATGTAATTTTTCACAGTAACAGCCGAAACATGAAATTTAAATGTAGGCTTCTTTATGGAGTCTTGGAAATGACTTTGCTTCCTGGATGGAATTGGACTATTGACTGTGTTAGGTTTGCAGGTGATTGAGCAAATAGTATTTTCTATTTGATCTTATTATATTTTAATCACTTTGCAAGGAATGGCAGAATGGCACAAAATGAGAAACTTCACAAGCTCATATTTCATTATGAAGTCAGTTTGTACAGAGCTTTGGAGAGGACCTCTGGGGCATTGATTTGCTGCGGTGATCAATTATGGCGCAGCCCTAACCGGGAGGGTGCCGGTGTGCAAGACGCTCCTGCCATGCTGGGCCTGAAGGTCATTCGGCCCATCTCCTGCCTGCAGCTGGCCACGGCCGCACACTGGTGCTGGTGTGGCTTGAATCTGCAGGCCAGCGCAAGAGCTGCTGCTCTCTGCCCCTCTGGGTTGCTAATACATCGATGCATCATGGCGGAACAAATGCTGCCGGTGGGCGAAATCATACTTGAAGATAACTCATTCCACCACCACCTCTGCCCCCCTCCCTTCCGGAGGCTTTCCCTTTCTACTTTCTTCCCCTCGAGCAGGTAGCAGCATTGGGGCTGTTCTGCCTCCATGCAGCTGCTTGCTCCGGCTGCCTGCAGAGGTCCCCTGCATGGCTTCTTGGCTTTTGTTTTCTAGAAGCCTAAACTCAGGGTAAAGGTAGCCTGGCAGGGCAAGCGGCTACTTGGCCACGGGCTGAGAGATGAATGGTTGGTCTCTCTCCGGCAGCTCCACGGGAGCAAGATCTGCCAATCCACTAGCGTTAAGATGACAGAAAGTAAACCCTGTGAACAGCTCGACTCTCTCACATGGGGTCACTCTGGGTGAGAGCCAACCAGACAGCACCTAACAAGCAACCCCCGTAGAATGGATCTGAGGGAAGGGAGAGCTCCTGGGTGGGTGGGGGGCAGGCAAGAGAGAGCGAGTTCCTCACCCCTCAATTGCCTTGTGTGGGCACACAAAGACAGGAGGCAAGACTCAGACATGGGGTACCGACAGATGGGGGCTGCAGCTTCAAAGCCCCGTGTCTCTGCATGCTGTTGGGAGAAAGCAGGGAGCCCCAGCTGCACCCGCTGGCAGAGGGGTTGAGAGACAGGGCCAGTCAGCAAGTCCTAGAAGATAGAGGTTCTGCCCCATTTTTAAGAACCACATCATTCTGGTGAGACTGGGGGGGGCAGTATCCCCAGAATGATCCCGTGTCCCTTTGATGTCGAGGGCTCTGTAGCTCCCCTTCATCACTGACCATTCTGGTGTCTGTAGTGCAGTCCCCGTAGGTGGCCAGTTAGCCTCCTTAGGGTGCAGCCAATGTGCCAGGGCATTGCTTCCGGGTGCAACGCCTCAGTCTTCCTGTTCTTAGAGTCTGTCTGTGGCCTGTGGGGAGCCCATGTGGGTGAGCCAGGGAAAGGGGCTTAGCTTGTCTGGTTCTTCTGCAGCAGCGAGATACACACCATGCACTGACATCTCATATGTTTCTCTGCCCTGCGTGCTAAACAGAAAAACCTAAGGAGAAACACAAACATCAGGGCTCATCCCAACACCTGACCCCGGACCAGAGTGAAGCCTCCCGAGAGACGTGCGCCAGGTCCACCTAGCTAAGCGAGTTGATCCTGTAGATGCCACGGCATGATGGTCATTACTGTCTCGAGCTGCTACGTTTGGGGGTAATTTGTTATGTATCAGGAAATCTCAAATATGCGGGGTTTATTTTCCTTATTGACTTATAAGAACTTTTTATTTACTAAGAAGATTAATGACTTGCAGATAGGTGGTACAAATATCCCTTGAAATGTCCACTGGATCTGCACTGAATCTAGAATTATGCTGGGGAAAGTGGGTATGTAGTCTTCTCACTTATTAACATGGATTTAAATCCTTTTTTGACGTAAATTTGATGGCTTGATTGGTTTCAGTCTTATCCTCCTTTGCCCTCCAGGTTTCTTCTTGATGTCATACGTGTGTATAGTTGAGCATGTAAATCAGCTCTATTTTTGTTTTATATTTTCTTTCTACTCGCAATTGAGTGTTGATGATAAAGTTCTGGTAAGAGTCACTGAACAGTGACACGCATGACCTTCAAACGGCCTAGGTGAAGTTCTTGGACCTTAGCTGCCTGGCCTGTAGACCGGGAAGAAGCGGGAGGGTGGTGGGGACGATGTCAGATTACCTGTGTACAGGGTTGAATGGCAGTGCCTGGCACGTGTTAAAAAGACCTATTTGCTAGTATTGTTCTGATGAGTCGCCAAGAAACATTCAATACTTGGAAATAAAACCAAGCATCAGGTATACGGACTTCCTTGAAGCCAGAGAAACCAGATTTAACGTAAAGAGTGCTTTCTTCCACACAATGCGCCTCAGGGATTGTTTGGCCCTGACAGGGCTCCAGGCTGCGAGCCTTCTGGAGCAGAATGCTTGGAGAACATTGCAGCTATGTCAAACCCTTGGACTGGAAATCCCTTGTAGACTGTACAGATTAGTTAGCTTTATTATACTGCACCTACGTGGAGTTACCGCCTCTTGACTTCAACATTCAAATTTATGTGAACATCATGCAAATGATGCTTCCCCAGTGTCTCCAGCCTTGAAGTGGCTCCTCTGAGGTCTCCCACTGCTTGACACGCCCCCTCACCCAGACTTTGTTTAGCTTTTTCTTCAGCTCATTTCTCCAAGGAACATCTTGGAGGGGGGGCGGCTTCCACTCATTGTCCCCATGATTGTGAGGGTTTCCAAGGGCGGGGGACCATGGTCCCCTCAACTCAGCAGACATGTTAGACACGTCTGGTCCTGGGGCCTCAGAGTTTTGCTAAGGCTCCGGAGATGGAGAACAAAACCTTACTTACGTGGCAAACACCCCAATTCTACAGCCAGGGGTTATGCCTGCATCATCGAGCCGTAGCCTCTGGCAACATAGGCTGTTCCACATAGGGATGTAGCACGACCGAATTAAGATGCGCCCGAAGTATGAAGTACACGTGGGAGTTCAAAGGTTCGGTATGAAAACGTGGCTGTAAGATATTGCATTCATAAATTTTTACTTCTACGCATGTTGAACAGATATCTTCGGTGTATTGAGCCAAATAAATTATGAAGATTGATTCCACCCATCCCTTTTTACTCTTTTATGTGGCTACTGGAAACCTGAAAATTGCATATGCGGCTTGGGCTTGTATTGTGTTTCTCTTGGGCAGAGCTGGGTGAGGTCTTCCCTGTCTGGGGCTGGCCATTCTGGGGTTTGTTGGGACTAATTACCCTTGATTCCTATGAATCGGGGGCCCTCTGGGGGACCCCCAGGGAAGAGAGTCAGGCAGGGCCCACTCGAGAGGGATCCCAAGAGGCTTGGGAGAGACAAGCTGCTTCTTCAGTCCGTGGGACTGGATAGGATGACTCCCAGAAATGTGTTGCTAAAGGGAGCGGCAGAAGTGGGCGGCCGTAAGAGGCATTACCTATAGGGAGAGCCCTAGGTAAGAGATGCCCAGTGATGGAGAGACATCTTTCTCAAAAGGACAAGTAGCCCAGCCCACCATGTTCAGATGAGAGCGGGCTCTAGGAGCCCATTTCTTCCAGCCAGCACCGATCACAAATAGCAGTTCTACCTGCACCCCTCTCCCTGAGCCTCCTCCGATCTATGGGGCCAGATGCATTTAGCAGAGCAAGGCGAGCCATTGAGAATCAGGCCCTGGAGACTGCTCTTCCCGTGGCAGGCCATGCCTAACTGAAGGGGAAACCATCAAGTCAGTAAGTTTAGCGTGTTTTTAAGGAGCCCTGCTGGCACAAATGGCCAAGCGCTTGGCTACTAACCAAAAGGTTAGTGGTTCAAACCACCCAGACTCTGAGAAAGACCTGGCAATCTGGTCCTCTGGAGATGACAGCCTAGAAAACACTATGGGGCCGTTCTGTTTTGTCCCACGAGGTTGCTGTGAGTCAAAAGCGACCAGACAGCAGTAACAACAGAGTTTTCTGATCACAGGGGATTAAAAAATCTGACAAAAATGATCCTTCTATTGATTATCTGCACACTATTTTCAAACTAGAAGTCAGCTAATATATGAGTCCAGACAGGTCCCGCCTTTGCTGGGAAGCCTGTGGTGGCTTGCCTTTCAGAGAGAAGCCCGCATCTGGCTGTGATGACCAGGGCAGCGAGGGAGTGGCCCCTCTCATCTCTTCCTCCCCCTCCCGCCCCCCCCCCTCCCAGCCCCAGTGGGCTGTTGTGACTTGGCAGCTTGGCTCTGCTATGTAATTGAACACCGCCCAGATGTGGCGGTGATGGTATTTTGTGCATGTAGTTGGCGTTGACAATCAGCTGACTTTAAGTGAAAGAACACCATCCATAACGTGGGTGGGACAAAGCCAATCAGATGGACGCCTTAAAACCTAAAGACAGACTTCCCCAAGGGGTAAGATATCTGCCTCAGACTACAGCTTGGAGTCTCCAGCCTACTGCTCTGCCCTGCAGACTTGAGACTTTCCTCTCCATGATCACATGAATCAACTCTTTAAAACAGCTCTCTCTCTCTCTCTCCCCTCCCTCTCTCTCCTCTCTCTCCCTCATGAAGAAGAGAGATACATATTTTTAGAGGATACCATTCAGTCCATGAACATATTTACCACACAACTTTTGCCATTTAGACTTTTTATAGGTGTACAACTTCATGACAAAAATTACATTAATTGGTTGTGCTGTCCTACACTTATTCAATGCAAGACAGTGTTTGATGATTATATGATTGATTTATTTAATTCAGCGTATCTTGAAACTCCATCCACATTGAAATGTGTACCAAGACTTCATTTCTTTGGCCAGCTGTGTAGCATTTCATTATATATTGGGCCACATTTTGCTAATCCATTCATTTGTCGATTGACAGTTAGGCTGTGGGTAGTTACATTTGAGGTAGTTATTGGGTCCAGCCTGTCAATCAGGTCACAACCTGATGATGCTTCCTTGTGGGCACGGCCTTCTAAGGATTCTGGGAACTTCATCTCTCTTTCTGCTTCACCTTCCTGTTGAAGAGCCACGCTCAGAGAGCTGCTGGAGCCAGGCGGAGACCCGCACCAGCACTGAGATGCTCCCACCACCAGTGGATCCGCAGACTTTGCACCCACCACCTGTGAGCCTCCTGCATTCAGCATCATTGCATGTGCTGCTTGAATCTGAAGAGGACTTTATAGACCAGTGTCGAACACCTGGGCTAATATCGGACTTATGGACTTGATTTAGGCCAGGGTGCTTTCTCAGTATACAATTGCTCTTTGATATCAAGCTTTCTCTCACATATGTGAGTGTTTCTAAGTTTGTTTCTCTAGTCAATCTGGCTGTTGTGAACCGCGTTGCCGTGAATGTCTGTATACCAGAGGGAACCACCGCCCTGTGGGCCAGGGAAGGCGTTACCAGTTTGCCTTCTCATCAGCAATGGTAAGGGTTCCCCTGCCCCTACGTACTCTCCAACCTGCATCATGGCCTGCATTTTGCTTGCCTGGTTTTAAATCTTAGCCATCCTATGTGGGGGTGAAATGGAATTTCATTGTGGTTTTGATTTGCTTCCCTCTGATGGCTGATGACAATAAGTATCTTTTCGTGTGTTTTGTGGCCTTGTGAATGTTTTCTTTGGTTAAATGTCTAAGTCTGTCTTGTGATTGGGCTACAGCACGCCCTCAGGTTGCAAGCACCCAACTTGAAGATAACTCAATCTTGTTCTTTAATGTTATGTAAACTTGCCCCCAGTTTGAAACGATCGAACGAATCCCTATTTGAAACAACCTCATCACAGCGACCTTCATCAGCTTCATGTGAAACTTTTAAACTGTTGAAAAGGCTTCAGCTTTTTTCCCTCACTAAGTAAGAACCATGTTCACCTGCTCTGACTTATCTATTGTCAAGGATTTGAACTGGACCCCCGCTACAATATGTCATGTGTCAACTTGGCTAAGCATGAGAAGACCTGACATGAGGGCGAATGCTGTGAACAGAGGAATCCAAGCGCCCAGGGTGGCTAGGGCTGTGTGTAGGGGAGGGCAGGTGGGAGAGATGCTGGGAGGGTGGGATGGTGTCCGGCATTATCCTTTCCATGCGGCGGGTTGTAGAATTGGAGCAGAAGCAACCAGCTGTCTCCACACAAGTGCTGGAGTCCCACTTGGTTCAAGATACTGCCCTCTAGTGGGAATTGGACATTCCCATCTGCTGGATGACTTGGACAGTCTTTGGACCTCCATGTTTATAAATGGAGGAGTAAATGTTCTGAGGTGAGTTCCACAAAGCCAATTTAATTCCTCCATCAGCTTCCTATCCTATCTAATATACATGCTTCTACTATTTTTTAATTTTATTCTTATGTTACTGAAGTTTTTTTGCAAGAGCTTAATTCTGTTTTGTGTAAATTACACAGAACTGATTTAATATGTATTTCAAATTGCATCCACGATAACTTTTTCCATTTTGAATTTCCTCTTGTGACCATTGTTTCTATCAATCCAATTTTCTTAGACAAATATTTGCAGTTCTAAATTTTACCGAGACAGCTTGATCTTTATACATACATATATCTATTTTTCTCCAACATATTATGCTGTGTACAATTCAAACTATTAACTGTTCTATTTTGAGGAGCTCATTCCTTCTAACAAAATTCATTATGGCAAGGATAAAATATGGATAATTGTATTTACTTCTTCGCTAATTTATTATAAAAGTAAGTGCCGACTCCCCGAGGAGATGGTTCAGATTTGCTCTCTTGTCCCTATTTGCCTGTTGCCTCTGTCAATTCAGGTTCGTGTTTCATGTTTCTGAGCAGCACTGAGCTCCATAGAAGTCTCAATGACTGCCATCGTAAGGAACCTGATCCCCAGTCATTTCTTCTGCAGCACCGCGGGATAGAGCTGAGCTGCCAGCCTCACGGTGACTGAGCAAGGACACATTATTTGCGTCATGTCCAGGACTGACCGATTGCCGCGCGAGCCTAATCCTTCTGAATGTTTCTGATGACTTTGTATGTCGCATATGGATCACTTTCTCTGTTGGCAGATGACGGTGGGGTGGAGACAGCTCCCAGGTCAACCCAAGGCAGGCTGGAGTTCCTGTCCTGGTTTTCATGAGAGTCCCTGGGCACTGAGGGCTCACGCTGGGCCGCTCAGCGTGCTCACACCGTACCTTCATGATCTCATTGAGTGGTCCTCTTAAGGCTCTTTTGTACGGAAAGAAATGGCAGTGTAGAGAAGTAAGCGGTCTAATTGAGATGTGAACCCAGATGAGTCGGAACCTCAAGTCTGCAGTTGAAGTCTCTGTGAGACAATATTGGTGAGTTCAGTACAGAGTCATGAGCTGTCTGATGCTTTTGGGGAGGGGTGGCTTATGATCATAGAATGGCTGGCCCAGACTCCTGCCCCTCCCTTTGGCATACACTACAGCATTAGAGCCAAAGGCCCAGAGCAGAGAAGGCGCACCACCAGGCTTAAACAGTGGTGGGTGGTACAGCTGGTGAGGTCCCAGGTTTCTCGTTCCTGGGCCATCACCAAGTGATGGGCCAGTGTGAGTCACCTGAGACTGGAGACCCTTGGAGTCAAATTTTCTTTCAGGAATAAGGGGGTGGAGCCTGTGACATCACTCGCTAGACGTGGCATCATGTCACTTGAGTACCCCATACCCTCGAGGCTCCGTGCAGGACCTGATTTCCCGGTGTGGAGGAACTGAGTGGGACCCGCCAGGCCGCCAGTCCCTGCTTGTGGGACCCTGAACTGGGAGCAGAGGAGATGGCTGCTTGCCAATGGAACCCTTCCCTTTGGTGCGGACTCAGGAATACAAGGGCGTTTGCCTCTTTGGTCTTGATCGTGAACAACGCACTTGAGTCTCTCCAGGCCCGAAGCAATCATCAAGTCAAACCTACTGTCACGGGGCTTTTGCGGTGTGTTCTTCCAAGACACGTCCTTGTTCTGATGACATAGAGAATGCTGGTTGGCTCGTGGGGGTGACATTTCCCTTCAGAGGGGTTATTTCATCCTCGGTAAGGCCCATCACAGATAGCACCACAATAGCGGGAGGATCAGAAAGAAGATCTGTTGTCTCCATTTCTCATGCTCAGACCTGGACAGCATTGCCACACACTTGACCTAGTTAGGAGAGAAAGCTGACTGGCGGGGGCAGGCTGCGGGGGTGGTGGGAGAAGGGGGTGCTTCTCCCCTGTAGGTAAGATCTATGCTGGCAGCCAATGGTCTTACTTGAAGGCCCCAGTGTCCCCCACGGCCCCTGCACAGTGACCAATGATCATAGCCACCGACGTATGAGAAAATAACTTTGGAATCTCCGCATCTCAAGTCTTTCCCGCCCACGCAAGGAATAGAAGTCTGTTATGAGGGGGCAATTATGCCTGGAGGGTTATTGGGGCGCTCTGTAGCATCATCCCGAGTCATCAGTGCCATGGCAGGGGCCCATCCACAGCGATGCTGGGCTAACCAGGAGGTGGAGATGTTGCTGTTTGAAGGTGGAGATTCTCTTGTCCTTAATATCACTCCCCAAATGAGGCCCTAGACCTAGAGATGTTGTTCAGATCCAGCTAAGGCTTGGCCTGAAGACCTCTCTCCACCAGCCTGCCTTGTCTCAGGTCGTCACTGACAGACTGAGGACCAGATCTGTCCCTGGCTCAGCATCTCCGGCGGGCAGCGGCTCAGGCGTGCGCATTGGGACAACGGGGTGCATACCACCACCACCAGAGTTGGCCTCCTTCACTGCCCTGGAAACCTAGCCTCCATTAGCAGCACAGAGCGCCAAGACAGCCCAGTCCCACTGACCCCGCCAAGGAGTCTTCCTTTGTTCGCTTCCATTAGCAACTGACCTATCAAACCCTGTGAGGCAAACATTCCCCAACCTCCCCATCACTCCAAACAGCTTTCGGCGGAAACAGTTGGTTTGCGTTGCTCTTGTCGATAGCTTTGGGCGGAGAACGAAGAAATTGCTGTCGCATCTCCCAAAAGCATTTTGTGAAAGGACTATTTATTCTAGGTGCAGTCTATTTGCCCGGCACCTCTCAGACAATCAATAATCCCAGTTTGTTTATGATTATCCTTGCTCCCTCCTCCTCCATCTGCCACCTGAGTTTGCGCCTCTCTCTGCAGACGACCCGCCGAACATGGGAGCATCTGTCTCTCTAATGACCGGCCACAGCAATCTCGGCTGTTCAATATGGCGAGATGAAGACAACATTTAATTTCGACGCGATGGGGCACTCCAAAGCCAGATCTGACAACTGTTCCATTGAAGACTAGAATTTCACAATTTCCTTCGATAACGAAAAAGAAACAGTTCTTACTCCCAGAGGAACATATTTACAAGATGGAGAGTTGATAACTAGGCCACTAGAATGACAAATGGTTCTGAAATCCATTGTGTATTGACTTTGATGAACGTGCCTTGCCTTCAATGAGACAGAGTTCTTCCAGTGTCTTGTTCTTAGCCTGAAGGGCCAGAAAAAGTTGGAGCCAGAAGCAGACCCCTTGTCCTGTTTCCTGGACCACCTTGGAATCTGAAGATTTCTGGGGGCTTTTGGGACAGGCAGGAGTGACAAGTAGGATTGCGGAGGGAATGAGATTCTTGGGGGTTGAGGCTTGGGGATGTGTCCAAAGCTGCTTTTTGTAGTGGGAGGGGGAAGGGTCTTGAGAAATAGACAGTTGTGGGGCAGGAAGGACAAAGACCTCCAAATTAGTGAAAGTGAAGAGTGATCTTTTAGGCACCTGGATGGAGAATGAGGCCTTCTGCCCTTGGCCAAGAAGATACAGCCATCACACCTGAGACACAATGCAGAGAGACACTGCGCCTTCAACCTGAGCCCTGTGGTGACAGAGAGAGAGAGAGAGAGAGAGAGAGAGAGAGAGAGAGAGAGAGAGAGCGCGCGCGATGGTGAAGCTTGGCCAATAGTCTGTGGTCCTTAGGGGCCATCAAGTCACTTTTGACCCACAGCATCCCTATGCGCAACAGAATGAAGCACTTCCCAGGTCCTGCGCCATCCTCGCAACTGTTTCCATGCCTGATCCCATTGTTGTAGGTGCTGTGTCGATCCCTCTCATTGGGGGCCTTCCCCTTGGTGGCTGCCCCTCTACTTGACCTAGCATGGTGTCTTTCTCCAGGGACTGGTCTCTCATGATAACACAATTGGCCCACAAGACCATTCAGACTTCTGGTGACCCCAGCACAGTAGAGCCGCTCTTTAGGGTCTCTGAGATTGTCCTTTGGGAAGCAGGTGATGATCAGGGCTGCTTTCTGAGTGGCTTCTGGGTCAGTTCAAACTGCCAACCTTTTGCCTCACAGTGAAGCACTTAACCATTGCACCAGCCAGGACAAAGGAATGTAACAAGCAGGACTGCCCTTATGGAGGCTCCTGGTGTGCTGGCCATGGGGGCCAACTGCATGGGGGTATTTTAGTAGGGAATCCTGAAGGCCATTTACTAAGAATAGGAGCCTGCAACAGGGAGGTGTGGTCTTGCTCCTCATCGGGGACTTGAACTCTCACTCATGAGGCAGGCTCTTATTTGGGCCAAAGCCCAGTGGGTTCCTTCTGAGGCCACACTAGGGTCTGGGCCCTGGGCCCTGATGGGAGGGAGGGAGGGAAAACTGGGCAGCAGGAGAGCTTCCCTCCCCCTCCTGAAGTGGTGCACATCCTCAGAGATGGGAACCCCAAGGGAATGCACACCGGAAGTCGGCCAGGGTTCTTCAGCAAAGTATCTTCCATCTGCTTTGTGCTTTAATTCCCCACTGCTTTGGGCTTTGCTGGATAATTAATTGGTGGAGCAAGCACTTGCCCTGGATTTCAGATGTAATTAGTAGGTCAGGTACCTACCAGAAAAGATGCTTTTTGGGGGGCCCCTGGAGGTCCTTTACCCTCCCAGGAAGTGCTGTTCTCTCCTGATACCCCTGAGTGAAAAGTTCTCTGAGCTGCAACCTGCTCCTTGGCTCCCCATGATGATTCGAGCGATGCCCTGCTCCCCGGTCATCTTGAGTCCGCTCTTATGCCGCCGCGGAATGAATTTCTCCGGATCTGCCCAGGAAACCCCGACAGAGAAGAGGATTTTGTGACCCATTCTCCTCAGCAGAATACATTTCACTTAAGAAGGAGGTGGATTAAACACATTTTGTTTTGAGATTTCCACAATATCTCTTGAGCTGTTATAATGCCCAGCTTAAGAATTTCTACCCTAAACCTTGCTCAAATCATTTCGAAGGCTCAAGGTGATTTAGTGACGATGTGATGGTTTTATATTTTTTTGACATTTCCACTTGGCAAAAGGCTGAGAGAGGTGTCGGGGTTTGTGGAACAGAAGAGCTAGGCTCTCAGAAACACCCTGTAAGGCACCGTCTTCTCATCAGTTAAACAGGCTGGCGCATCTGCCAGGGAGACGAAGGACAAAGTCTAAACTCATCAGTGAGTCCGTGTGGGCGGGTCTTGGCCCTTTGCTTTCAATCTGTTGACGAACAGCTGAACATGTGAGCAGGCTGTGCACTGCATGTGGATCTGAAATCCAGTTTGCACTAGGAAGCTGACCTGTCCTAGTGTCCCTGGACTGTGGCGACCCAGGAGGTGGAGTCTCCTGATCCATCCACAGTAGAGGCTGCTGTTGCTGACAGGGAATTCCCAGGCTGGTCTCAGAGTAGGGCCTGACCATGAAGACTATAGCCCTCGAATCCCACCAGGAAAGATCACCGGTGCCTCCCCCCTCTTCAAAACGGCTTCTCATTTGCTACTGCCTTGAAAAGACTCCGCTGCCTCTGATTCTCAGTCAGTCTCCTGTTCCTTCATCAGGGGGCCTGGCGCAGAGGCCCTTGAGAGTGCTCGTGAATGCTCATGGATTAAGGTTGGCGTTTCTGGCCTATTGTCTACCCACAATGACATCTGGGGGTGTCTTCCACCTCTGATTTTCATTTCCCCATGTCCCAGGGCCTGGCATCAAACATCCATCCTCGGGAGGCTGTGTCCACCCTGATCCTTTCCCGCATCCATTCTCAGTCTGTGGAAGCCAGCCCTGACTGCTGCAATATAGCTGCTCTTGGAAACATCTCACCCAGAGTCTCAACTCGAATGCTCTCGCTCTCTCTCTCTCTCTCTCTCTCTCTCTCTCTCTCTCTCTTTCTCTCTTTCTCTCGTATCTTTCTCCATAACGGCTAAGAATGGTTGATACCCTAACCAGGTCCTAATATGGAGATTTTCTCTATTTAAGGAGTATTCTTTTGGGCTGTTCTGGTGTCTCCAGTCCAGAGCAAAGGACCTCTATATCAGTCTGGTATATCTATACCAACCCCATGGGCCTCTCGTGGAGAGTGCCTTCAAATCCTCATTTAACAGTTTGGGCCCATCCCTGGGTCTTCTAGATACAAATTCTGCCCAAAGACTTCCTGGGAGGCAGGGAACAGTTGGCTGAAAGGAGGGTTCAAATCCAAGTAGCTCCGCCATGAAGTGCTCTTGGGGCTGATTCCCTTGCCTGCCACTCACCAGCTCCATTTACCTAAAGTCATTCTCCTGCTTCAGTTCAATGCCAGCCTCGCTCAGTTCCGACTGGGCCAGGGAGAGGGAGAGGAGAGAGGAGACAGTCAAGGGCACAGGAAGTTTCCCAGAAGCTCTTTAGCAGCTAATAAAAACAAAAAGAAAATTAACCCAGATTCCCTTTCTAATCACTACATCTTATTAAAGTGTGATTACATAATCTATCTCGGGTTGCATACTTTCTTGTTTTTCTTTTTAATTGGTGATTATAGACCCTGAGAGGTTGGTGTCCAGCTCACCCATCTGGTGGGTTGGGAGGGCTGCGGCAATATATTGCAAGCACAAATCTGGGAGAATCAGAGGTCTCTGCACAGATGCGAGGCTGGTAGGAAAAGTTGTTGCTTTGTGCTATGTGGTTTGCAATCAGAATGGATCAACATTTCAATAAAGGGGTAAGTTAGAGGGTGCCATTACTCCGCTGTAATCATTGGTTTCGAGTTCTCTGGGGCTAATGTTTTGGCTTCCGTGGTCATGGCCAAGCTAACTGAAGAACATGGAGGAGGGAAGGGTTTCTAGAATATTGGATCATGGTTAGGGTCTTGATCTGCCCCCATGCTGCAGTGTTCTAGGCCCTGCCTTCCTTGTTTCCATTTCTGCAGAAGAAAACACATTAAATACCAAACCAATAACAACAACAAAAAAACAACCCCGAAGCCTTAAAATATCAAAGCCCCCAAATGAAGCAAACCCACTGATTCCAACGAATTGTGACCTCATGTGTTAAAGAGCAGAATCGCGCCACAATATTATGGAACCAGGTCACCAAGTCATCTCTCCGAGGAGTGCATTTACATGGCCACCCTGCGGGGCAGCAGCCACACTGTTGCACCAGGGAGGCCTCCACCGGAAGAAGACATGGCAGAAGAATGTGAGCAGAGAGTAACATAAACGACAGGATCTAGGCACAGTGCCCTGTGGTCACAGGGAAGCTCCTCATCAGTCTTCATGGTACCTCGGGGGCAGGGGGAGTTATTGAAGCCTTTCCTCAAACTCCCTCACATAGCCCAGGCTAGGAACTTCTCGGGCTGCTAAGCACAAGGTCAGCGGTTCAAATCCACCAGCCACTCTGCAGAAGAAATATGAAGCTGTCCGCTTTCATAAAAAATTGATGGTTTCAGCAACCTTTTCTAGGTCATGAGTCAGAACTGACTCAATGGCAGTGGATTTTTGGATTTTATATTCTCTGAAGTGCATTAGGGAGTCTGGCTGTTGGCAGTGGCCTGCCACAGTTATTTTCAATGGCTTAGTTTTGCCATTTTATCACCTAAGTGCCTTTTCTGTCTCTCTCTTATTTCATGGTGAAAACAGAGCATAGTTCTTCGCAGACTGTCAAAGTCTCTTTGTCATACCAACATTCCTTCAAGGCTGGTTCTCGTTCATTTTGCTGGCAATTGGTATTTCATTTGGTCACTGCCAGCAATTTGTCTGTTTTGGGGGTGGGGCAGTGGAAATTTCATTTGATTTTTCTGCCTGGGGAAAAAAATGTCGCTATATTTGGAAAGCAATTTCCCCAGAATCAGGAGCCAAACTGATTATATGATTCAGATGTTAAATGCATTTTTTTTTGCTTTGTAAGGTTTTAATTTTCCTTGGGAAGAAATATATTAATACCTGTCTGCATGTGTCTGTCTGAAAGCCGAACAGAGCCATGCTGGCTGGCAAACTTACAGAAAGTCTCCAGTGAGTTAAAAAAGCGAGCGAGCGAGAGACCCATACACAGATTGAAGGCCTGCTTGCTAACGCATGTGCTCTTCAGAATGATCTATACTTCGCCGTATGCTTTGGAAACCATGGTTTGTAGATCTCAGATCCTTTGAAACTAGGAGCGACGAGCCAGTCCTCTACTACAAAGCCTTATCGTGAACGTTTCAAGGATAATGGGGTTGTCTCAATTGAGCCGAGTCCTTAATATTAATTTTCGGTGCTTTTATTTTTGGAGGCGTTAAAAAGCTTGTTTTGCCTAATATATTAGCAGTCACTTCTCGGCTTTGAAAACCAATCCTTCTTGGAAAGGAGAGTTTTAAATTTGAAATATGAGGCCTGCGTGGCGGTGCCTTGAAATCATTAACTGTCCCTTCCATATTAATTGCAGGCATATCCATCACGGGGAACTTGTTGGTCATTAACGTGAGGGGGATGCGAAAGTAAAAAGGCCCTGGACCCCGTCCAGGCCAATGCTGTCGCTCAAGACTTTGTTCTGAAATCGATCTGACCTTCGAAGTGGGCTGTACCTATTGACGAAATGACAGTTTGTAGTTTTAACACAGCCGGCGACGGGCAGTTTGAGCACAAGGAACGGGCGCCGGGTTCGTGCAAGAATCCACCACGGAGATTTCACCCCGCGCATTTCTTGGTGGACATGTCTGGCGAGCCTGCAGGGGTTGACTGGCAACCTGGCAACTGGCCACCCCTGTTAATACCACAGATTCAGCTCATGGGGGGGAGGCCCAGCTGTCCCCGCGAGCTCTGCTTTCGCAGCAGACACTCATGTTGCGCTGGTCTCTGGCTAAGGGAGCGCGGCTGTACGTCTATACTCCACATGGTAGATATTTTGACCCAGCCATGCTGGCCCGGGAGTCATGGAGGCGTGTCTTCTTACGTGCTCACCAGGGGGTGTGCTGTCCTCGATTCCCTATTACAGCTGGGGGCTTGTCACTTTCTGTTCTCACTCAGCTCTTTTGCCTGTTGAGTCTAATTTGGGTCTAAAGCATGATCCAATACAGGCAAAGCTTGAGGACCATCTAGGTGGAAGGGGCCGATTTTTGAGTGCGTCCACTCTTGGGATACTTTGCACCGAAGCTCACCGTTCTGGCCATGGTAAGGTGCACCAACAGGAAGAGTCTCTTTTTAAAATTGTTGTTTTGCTCCTGACCGAAGTCCCCTGGTTTCTTCCAGAATGGCATCTTTCTAGTGTAAAGGGAGGGGCAGAAGTTGAGACCTGAGTCCTTCTTCATGAGCTGGAACGGCCTTGTCCCTCAAGCTGTAGAATTTTCCAGCCTGACTCAGCTTGGCTCTTTAAGGGGCCAGGGGAGTTTCGAGGGTGATGTGGCCCAGGTCTAGGAATATCCAATCCACTTTACTCTTCAATAAATTCAATTCAACAAACACGGAGTGAGTGCGGGCTTTGTGAAATTACCATGGAAACCCAAGCAGAATCTTTAAATGACTCAAGGGCGGGTGGGGGTGGGGGTGGGGTGTTCCAAGTCCTCAGATCCCATTCATACTTCAGTGTGCCAGAAGGGCGCACCGTAGGCTAACTCGGGCCTTCTCCTGGAATGCTTGCTTTCAGCCCGAGCCGCAGAAAGGGGGGAAACGATGGAAAACAATCGGTGAAGCTGCTACTAAGGTTGTTTGTTCCTGGGATGTGGGACTGCTGGGGATGAAGGGTGAGGAACAGACAGCTTTGATTTCTGTTACAGCAAAGAGCCGACTTCACGGCTGCTTCTGCTCCGTGATGTTGCCGCCCACGCACTCTGTGCCAGGGCAAGACCTACAAAGGGAAGCCTGGGTGCCTGGTGACAGCCTGGGCTGTGGCACCTGGTGGCACAGCGGGGGCTGTGGGCTCTAGAAGATCAAAGCCTTGATCGTGTGAGGTACCCAGCAGGGCAGGGTTTGTCCCTGACACCTGGTCCAGAGATCCACAGATCATGGGTCTGGGTGAAGAAGGGGGGTGGGTATTAGAAAAATCCAGGGCCCCCCCAGTTGTTTTGTTTTAAGTAACACAGCAGTTCCAGCGGTGCTTAGGAAAATTCCAACTCAGAGCCTGTCAAATCAGAGAAGGGGCTTTGACATTGAAGATCATTGAAATGAATAGCAATCTTTGCAAGTGAACAAAAAAACCCAACCAGCCAAACCCAGCAAATGGATAAATTAAAGGAAATTGGTTGGTTCGGTTAACAGGAAAGTTTAGATGTAAGTTCTGGTGTGGATGGACCTAGGATTCAATGACACAGCCACGGACACAATTCCTCTCTTCTCTTTGGCTGGTCTGAGCAGGCTGCTAGCCTAGAGTTTAAGGCTTCTTCCTTGATCTCTAGCAAGAGGGAGAAACCATCTTTGCCTCAACCTTTCCACAATCCCTGATCACCCATCTGATTCTATTGCCTTGGGCCACATGTGCAGTCCTGAGTCACCCTCTAGGCAGGATGTCTACTCTTGGGGACAGTCAGCTTCCCGAGGACCAAATAGAAACGAGGAAGTGGTAGGAAGGGAAAAGATTCAGGAAGGGAATAGCAATGTTCACAATAATTTAACAACAACAAAAACGATTTGAGTTGACCCATGGCTCTGTCTACTAGTCTTTGTTTACAGATAAACCAACAACTTAGATTCATAAATTTCAGTAGCCACCATTTAGTGGGGAGTTTACTATTGGATCTCAAAGAATTCACTATGCATCGTATTATGTAGCCCTGTACCAGGAGCCTCTGAGTCCATCATCGTAAACCTGTTGGTCAGAAGAGGAAACTGAGGTGGGAAACAGTTAACTAACTTGATGGAAGTAAAGATTCAGGAAGTGGCAAGTAGAGTCAACATGGGCACTCAAGCCAGTGACCTCAAAGTTCATGCTTTTGAAGACATGATACCAAAACCAATCACTATGTAATACAAACGACAGGGTCCTGTGGGACGGCTTTCACTGCTAGCTCACCATACGACGTCAGGTACACAGTTTACATTCCCCTTAGGCATTTACATTGTAAAGTGGGAATTTGGACTAGGCAGTCTCTCACATCACTTCAAACCCATAGGACTCAAGACCCCCTGAGTCTGAACTGTGCTTGGAATTCTTTGCTGTAGTCAGGAGAGATTCCCTGCTGACCTGATTTGAATCTAGACAGACAGCAGAGAGGACCAGAAAGATATACCTTGTGCTTTAGTGACTATACAAAGGCATTTGATGTTGATTCTTCTTCGGTCTTCCTTATTCAATGTCCAACTTTCATCTGCATATGAGGCAATTGAAAATGCCATGCCTGGATTCCCCACGTCTTAGTTCTTGCTTTTCAACACTCTCAAGAGGGCTCTTGCAGCAGATTGTCCCAGTCCAATGTGTCCTTTGATTTCTTGACTTCTTCCATGAGCATTGATAGAGGATCCAAGCGAGACCACGTCCTTGACAACTTTAATCATGATGTTACCTACTGGTCCTCTTGTAAGGATTTCGGTTTTCTTTACATTGAGTTGCAATCCAGAATGAAGGCTGCAGTCCTTGATCTTCATCAGCAGGTGCTTCAAGTCCTCCTCACTTTCAGCAAGCAAGATTCTATCATCTGGACATCACAGGATGTTAATAAGCCTTCCTCCAATCTTGATACTCTGTTTTTCTTCATAGAAGCCAGTTTCTCTGATTATGTGCTCAGCACACAGGTTGAATAAGTATGATGAGAGGACACAACCGGACCCATACCTTTCCTTATGTTAAATCATGCAGTATTTCTCTGTTCTGTTTGCAAAACTGCCTCGTGATCCATGTACGTGTTCTGCCTGAGCACAATGAAGTGTTTTGGAATTTTCATTCTTCTCAAGGCTATCTATAGTCCACACAGTCTAACACCTTTTCATGATTAATAAAAGACAAGTAAATAGCTTTCTGGTATTCTCTGCTCTCAGTCTAGATCCATGTGACATCTCTGGTTCCATGTCCTCGTATGAATCTAACCCGAGCACCTGGCAGTTGACTGTCAGTGTACTGCTGCAACTATTGTATGATGTTCAGCAAAATTTTACTTGCATGTGATATTAATGATATTGCTATATAACTTTTTCATTCTGCTGGGTCACTTAATATGGATCTTTTCACATCAGTTGGCCAAGTATCTGTCTTCCAAATTTCTTGGCACAGATAAGTGAGTGCTACCAGTGCTTCATCAGCTTGTTGGAACGTCTTGATTGATATTTCGTCAACTCCTGGAGCTTTGTTTTTGGCTAATGCTTTCCGTGTAGCTTGGGTTTCTTCCTTCAGTATCATTGGTTCTTGCTCATAAGCTGCTTCTTGAAATGATTGAATATTGATAAGCTCTTTTTCGTATGTTTGGGCTGCCTTCCACACGGTTGGTAGTTCCAAACCACCAGCACCCCTGTGGGAGAAAGACCAGGCAAACAGGCAGAGCCTTGGAAACCCACAGGAGCGAAACCCAATGGCAGCGAGTTTGGGTTTGGAGTTTTCTTTATCGTCCAGTGATTCCATGTCCTTTTGATGCATCCTGTATCAAGACTTTGCCTCTAGAGCCTTTCAATATTGCAACTTATGCTTGCTTTATTCTTCACTTCTTTTGGGTTAAGATATGCTGAGCATATTTTCCCCTTTTGGTGTTTTAACTGTAAGTCTTGCACTGAGTCTTTTTGAGCTGCACTTTGAAATTTCTCGTTTGGATCTTTGACTTCATCCTTTCTTCCCCTTGCCTTAGCTACCCTGCGATTAAGAACAAGTTTCACAGTCTCTCCTGACATCAGCGTTGATGTTTCATTCTTTTCCTGTCTTCCCTTTTTTCAGTGACTGTTTGCTTTCTTCATGGATGATGGTCTTGATACTGTCTCACAGCTCTTCCGGCCTTGCGTTAGCAGTGTTCAGTAAGTCAGATCTGCTCTTGAGATGTTCTTAAAAGTCAGACGGGATGTGCTCAAGGGCTCTCGTGGACATGTTTTAATTCTAACTTCTGCTTTCTTGGCGTCCTGGATCTGTCAGCCTCTTGGGTCAGTCCTGGATGAAGTGTCACGAAGCTCTCTGACTCGACTGCTAAGTGTTCAGATGCACCCCGCTCTGCCAGCAAGCCTGGACCCCAAATCACTCTGCTCTCTTACTCTGTGGGTCAGCTTACGTGTCATTTTGTATGAGTCCTGATTCTGCTGTGTGTGTTTTAAAAAAACATATCTGATGGTACATTCTCGGGTTTTTATTGTTATAATTATTTCTGATGTTTATAACATATACGTTTTTAAGTGATAATTTGGGTTTTTCTTATTAGACATCTTAATTTTTTTCCTAGCCTCTACTCATCGTCAGCTTTTAAGACGGCTTTTTTATTTTAATCATGAGAATAGCACTGCCCTCCTATGGTTCTGAATCCTCTCTCCATGACGCACTGCTGCTGTGGCAAAAAATCCCGTAAGGATATGGCTTTCATCAACAGATTTATTTCCTCACAGTCTAGGCGCTTAGAAGTTCAAAGTTAGAGGGTTAGTTCCGTCTGTCTGTCCTGGTCCTAGGATGTTCCCAGTGCAGGGACCCTGGGTCTAACGGACATATTCCATTTCAACTCCTTTAGGAGTGCTCGTGGGACCCTCTTCTCTCTGCCCACTTGTTTGATCTGTCTCATGTCTCAAATGAAATAGACTCAAGACTCCACCTCATTCTGTCGATTCTATCTGGTCTCATCATATCATGGCCACTGATTCTGCCTCATTGATATTATGTCGTCTTTGCTTGGGATCGTTGAGTGGGTTCTCAAACCTAGTGGCCGCATGTACCACAGAAAACAGTCCTGCCTGGAGCTCTGCCTGTCTCACGGTAATCTGAGCACTCTTGAAGTCACCGTGCCTTCCAACCTAAGGAGCTCATCTTCTGGAATTGTCTCAGACAGTGTTCTGCTGCTGTTCTGATGTTTCCAGGGGCCACTGGTTTTCAGAAGTGCATTTCCAGGGCCTCCTTGCCCACCCTAGGTGACCCTGGTGATATTTTAAAATATTGGTGTCACAGCTACCGGCGTCCCAGGAAAATGCAAGCCATCACTGTGGGACAAAGTGAACTTCACACCGTAGAGGTTAAGGTGGACAACATGTAGGATAATTACATCAGGTCACAAAATAACGGATAATTGTGCTACGCTGAGAATCACGGCCTAGCCAAGTCCACAGACACTTTGGAGAGACACAATTTAATCTATCATGCATTCATTCATCTGCAGCCTTTGATCCCCACTATTGGCCTGTCTGTCCCCATTTAAGCAGGCATTCTGCCTGTAGCCTCTCGCACCACCACCCCTGCCCCTCCAGAATGTGAGCATCGACCGAACCCCAGGGACACTTCAGAGTTACACCAGCTTCCAGTCCCTGTGGCAGCCCTTTGATCCCCAGAGGAGAAATTGGTTTAATTTTCAGTAGCTTGTTGTGCCTTTTAGCCACTGATGCCACTTGCACCCGCCTCCTGAGAGCCGCCCTCTGACGGCTATTGTCTGAGCCCACATGTGTCGCTCCATTGCTCTGTGTGTTCCGCTCTCTAGTACTGCTAACAATCTGCCCCAAAGCAGTGACATCAGTGATTCCATTTTTCTCTCCATTTGTGTAGGTATCCCTGTCACTGTCCTTGAAAATAGCTTTTGTTTCTTTATATATCATCTCCCTTTTCATTTGGGCACATTGATTTTTCTTCCTGTTGTGTATGTCCGCCTTAGGTGGGTGATGGTGTGTTCAGCCAGTGTCAGCGGTGCTGTCAGGTCTGAGGGGAACTGGGATTTACATCCAGGGATAATGCTTCTGACAGTAGCTGGGCATACCTGGTCCCTAAGTCTGTCTGCTCAGCATGCTCCGCAGGGCAGGCCTGCTTGTTCCTGGGCAATGTGTTGGCTAAGCAGCAAGATGATTGACTTTGTCATTGCTGAGATCACTGAGTTGTTTTGGTCCCACTTGACTCCGCTGGAGCTAAGAAGATGCAGGTGTACACAGTATGTCCTGGCCTTCTGCAGGTCCTGATGACGTGGCCCTGTTTGCCCCAGTGAGGGGGACAGAGGAATGACTCTTCTAGAAACGTCAGGGGCCAGCTCTGACTTGTGAAGTGTGGTGCTGGGTGAAGCCCATCTCACACCCACGCTCAGTCACGAGGGCTGGTGGAGAGAGGCCACGCCGTCTCCTTGCTCGATTCTGGTGTCCATGTCTGAGACTTGAGAAAGCTCAGAGCCCAAGGCCACATCACGGGGCAGGAACATGGACCTGTATTTCACAGGGTCATCCGGAGCCTCGGTTTTCCTGGCCAGGGAAGTATGGCTCTGTGGTCCCTGGGGGGCTGCTGCCTCTTGCCGTCTGTTCCATGACATGAGGTGGTAGGTGCCCTTGGTGCTCGGCCCTCGTCTCCCTCTCTGGTCGGTGCCTTCATTTCTTGATTGCTCGAAGGCCACGCTTCCCCGGGAATTGCCTTCTGCCCAGCGGAAGCTTTTGCTTTGGCCAGGAAGTTTTGCCCATGTCCCCACCCGTGCGGAGGAGTCTGGAGCCAATGCTGAATGACAGCCCACCTGTCTCAGGCTGCCACCGGACCTGGCGGGAGTGACTCCAGTGGCAGCCACCTCCTGCCCGTTTCTTCCCTGCTCCTGCTTCTCGATCCCCTTCTCGTGAGAGTGTTGGAGCATTCACTCCCGTGACCCACTTCCCTGCCACCGGCATCGTCTTAGTTAGCCAGTGCTGCTGTAACGGCAGTGCCCCAGGATGGCTGTAGCAAACGACGTGGGGGTTTTTCCATCCACCGTCCAAATGTCGGTCTCTGGCTCTAGGGAAAGCCGTCCTCTCTTTCTGTGAGATCTGGAAGAAGGGCTTTTTTCCTTCCCATATCTGTGGCCTGGCATCCCTTGGGGAGCTCCACGTGTCTTGGCAGCAGCCTTCCCCTGTTTTTGTAGCTGCCAGGTGCCATCAACTCGGTTGCTGCCCCTAGCCACCCTGTGGGCAACAGAAGGCAACACAGCCCGGTCCTGCACCACCCTCGCGATTGTGCCCATGCTCCCGTCCATCGCTGTAGCCACTGGGTCACTCCACCTCCTTGAGGGTCTTCTTGCATTCTTTGGACACATTGTCAGGAGAGAGCAGGCCCTGGGGAAAGTAGAGAGGCCGTGACAAAGAGGAAGAATCTGTCCCTCGGGCTAGGAAGTTCTTAGACAGACACCCCGCATAAACAAAGCCTAGCGCTGCTCCTGCTTCTCATGTACTGAGGTCCCCCTCACTGCCCACGTGTGCCGGCTTTCATCTCTCCGCCCAAGGCAACCTCCCCTGTCATCAGATAATGGCTGGCACCTTAGGAGGGGTGGGTGTTGTCTCCCACCCAGATCCTGCCTCATTAACATAACAAATCAAATCCTCCTGAGCATAATGGAATCCTACCTCCTTAAGGCATAACCTACTGCCATCCAGACGTTTCTCCGGTCCCTCTCCTAGGCTGTCCATCTCGACAGGAGCACGTATGTTCTTTCCCTCGGAGGGGCAGGTGGGTTTGTACAGAGGGTTTTGTTATTGGCTGACTCTCATTTACAACCTATCACAAAACGGATCACAAGTGGAGAGCAACCGCACAGTAACGTGAAGCAGGACCTAACCAAAGGGACGCATGTTTTGTGGGACAGTTTCATCCATTAACAGTTGCTATCTACACGGATCATGTCACCAGCTAGAATCCCATGGGAATGTATTCATGGAGTGTGTGTGTGTCTCCTCTGTTCATTTCAGTCATGCCTTTCCCTTTCATTTTTTTTCCATTTCCCCTTCTGCCTGTCATACACTTTCCATCCGTTCATCCGACCATCCCCTCTTCCACTCCTCAATTCACCCACCCTTCTTCTCCCAGAGACGGAGCTTCACAGTTTCCCATAGAGTAGAAGGATCAGGATCCAGATTTTTTTTCTTCCTCCAAATGGAAACTGCTTGGGGCCACTTGCCTCTCCTAGGCTGGCCTTTATTTCTGCTCCTTTGGGAAATGAGTGCCACTTGGACATAAAGACTTCTGGTCAAGAAGAGCCAATGGGATTCAGCGCCAGTACCACACCTTCCGGGATGCTCTGCCATTCCAGGAGCTGCTTGGCTATAGGTCCCACCTGGCCCCGGTCACGGGCCGAAGCTGCAGAAGGAGCACTTTCCGCCGACAAATGGTGTAAGAAAAATCGAGGTGAATTATCCAGCTGCTGCGTGAGTGCTTTATTGATTACAGAGCTCCAATCAAATTAGTTGTCAGCAGAGAATGCAGATGGCACCAGGTGGAATGGATTTTCTATATCCCCTAATTTCATTATTTCAATCAGGGGTGAACACTGAGTGGCCCACGGTGGGGTTTGCGGGGGTGGGTGGGGGGAGTGGGAGGGGCGGGTTGACACGCGCTGTCTGGGCCTGCAGGTGTGTGGGTTGAGTGTCACGAGCACTTTGATAGCAAGATTGAGGCATTCATAAAATGGGTGTGCATTGCTTTATGGATTGAGTGGCAGCGGGAGGTGGCGGGGGGGGGGGGGGGGGGGCAGGGGCAGGCCTTCACCAGGTGCTTACAGGAGAGAACGCCATGCCTATCGCAGAGCTTGGAGGAGGGTCACTCTCTAGGCTAAGCAGATTGAATTCTTCTCTCCCGTCTTTGGAAGGCGGCCTCGCTCTGTAGTGAAGAGCTTGTGTTCCGGTTCAAGTCTCAGCTCCACTCCTTCCTAGCTGAGTGATCTTTGGCAGCTGACTTAACGTCTCTGAGCCTCGGTTTCTTCCTCTGTACAATGAGGATACCAATAGTATTTTTCTCACACAGCTCAGCGAGGATGAGAGCAGATGGTGTCTATAAAATGTTTACCACAGTGCCTGGCACGTGGTTAGCGCTCTTCCCACTCAGGACTATTGGCCTTGCCCTGGGGCACTTGGAGATAGACAAGGACCCCCAGGTGAGGCTGTGGAATGACCGGTCGAAGGGTGGACAAAGATCCAAATGGACAACTTCTGTTCTTCTCAGACACGCTCCTGTCCGAGTTGGCGAACTTTGGAGTTGGCCCTCATTCTGAATGGACAAGGTAAACTTGTGAGACTCACTGATGACGCTCGCCTTTGCTGGAGGGCTGGGGTAGGGTTGGGATCCATAGCTAGTCTCATCCCTCTTCCACGCCGCAGCACCCACAGACAGGCTCCTGTCCATGCTGACGCACAGTCCACTCGATCATGAAATGGCTTCACCGTGAAACAAGGAAAAACCAAGCCTTCTCGGGTTTCTTAACCGAGTCTTGGATTGTCTACAGGTTGGGATCGTTTTGGTTAGGGTTTTCTGTGTAACAGAATTGGATTGAATAATGATTTGGGTTTGGTGTTCACCAAAGGCTTAGGGGCAGCTGTGTAGCCATCGTGTTGCCCTGCAGCTAAGGGCTCCTCGGGGCATGGCTGTCTCATGGCTGTGAGGCAGCTGGTGAAAGACAATTCATCAATGGACTCCAACCCAGCCAGACCCATGACAGCCACTTGTCTCTGTATCAAGGCTGCTGCAGGTCTCAGCTGAGGACTCCCACCAAGCTTGGCGGCGTAGAAGGAGCTGGTAGACATGAAGAGGGAGGATAGGTTGGATCTCCTAGGGAGGAGGCAGCCTAGGCACTGACGATAGGGCGCTGTCTGGTTAAAAGAATCGCTTCATTTCTCAGTTGCGTTGGGCTGGGTGTGGCATCCATGACACCGATAAACCACATCTGTAGCTCTGGACTCCCTTTGAACTTGCACATTGTGCTCCCTTGTGCTGTCATCAAAAATTCTTTCTTTCACCTCCAATACTTGATCCTATCTTATTCAAGAACATGCCACTCCATCCCCACCCCCATCCTCAAGGAAGGAGATGGTCTTTGGGAGCAACCAGAAGACCGTATTGGGGCCCATTTTGCCATCCGGAGAAGCTGAATCAAGTCTTTGGGCCAGGGGACAGCTACTCTCACCTCCACTCCTAGGGCCGAGCAGTCAGGTGGTGCAAGTCGAAAAAGCAGGGCCAGGGGCCTCTCAAGCCATGAAGGCTCACTCAGGTGACCCATCCTCAGCCACTGGGGTCATAAATGCGGCCCTGACCAGACCTGTCTACATTCCAGGTGGAGAAGGCAGAGCTCAGGTTCTCTTTCTACGCTCACCATCTGAGACCTGGAGGCCAGGGTTGGGCTCAGGAGGCATATGTAAAATGGTCTTTGTTCCTAAGAAGAACACCCATGAGCAAGCAAACCTCAGTCAGTCCCCAGTTCAGAGAACTGAACTCTTCAGAGAGAAAACTCCAAGGGAATCTAATCAGGACACCTGTAATCCAATAAGTCTCTGTGTTCTGGAGGGAGAGGCAGCCGGGGAGGTAGAAGCCCAGTGACTCTTTACTTCTGGATTAGTGGGAGCTGCTGGTGAGGGATCCTGATAAAATGCCCAGTCGATGTACAAGAGACAGACTGAGCACATCCCAAGAGCCATCTTGCTACGCCAAGGCCTGGGGAACACAGGCACTCTGCCTGGGAAGGTCCTGAAGGTGTGCTTAACCTTCCTCCCTCCGCACATTGGGAATCTCCATGCACCCTGAGGACATATCCCAATGATGGGAATCAGCCTCCCTCTTTGTGGGAGCCCTGACTGAGACAGAGAAGGCTGGAATTTATTCTCACATGTCTCCTGCTAGTTGCTGGGTGCTAGCTGCTAGTTGCTGGGTTGGACTTCCTTAGCTTATCTCATATCTGGTCTCTCTCCCCATGACTCCCCTGGTTTGTGGACCATTGGCATCTCTTGTCTAGACCAGAAGTTCTCAGTGTCATCCTGGGAGCGACTGTACATCTAGGGAAGGATGCTATATGGCTACCCATCTTCAAGCACTCGTGTTTCAAACAAAGTATTTTTTTTCTCTCTGGACTAGTAGTCCAAGGTTATTGTTATGACCCTCAGTTTCCTTTGTTGTTGTTTTGATGAAAGACAAGAGGTGCCATTACAGGCAGAGCTGGGGAACTGTATGTGGGCACGCAACCTCTCTTACATCAGTGCCTGTGGACCCAGGATGCCCCCAGGAATGGACCATGCATGCAAACACGCTGGAATAAAGTAAGAGCTGGCATCCTGGACTTAAAACAACATCTTCACTGCTTATCTGTCATCAGTCTTGCCTCCGTACTGGACAGAGGGCTCTCTCTCTCTCTCTCCATATATATATAAATTTTATTAGGAGCTCATACAACTGTTATCACAATCCATATATACGTCAATTGTGTAAAGCACATTTGTACATTCATTGCCCCATTGCCCTCATCATTCTCAAAACATTTGCTTTCCACCTAAGCCCCTGGCATCAACTTCTCATTTTTCCCCTCCCTCCCTGCTCCCCTTCCCTCATGAACCCCTGATAATGTATAAATTATTATTTTGTCATAGCTTTCCCTGTTCGACTTTCCCTTCACCCACTTTGCTGTTGTCCATCCCCCAGGGAGGGGGTTATATGTGGTTTCTTATAATTGGTTCCCCCTTCCCAAGCCACCCTCCCTCCACTCTCCCGGTATCGCCACTCTCACCACTGGTCCTGAAGGGATCATCCGCCCTGGATTCCCCGTGTTTCCAGTTCCTATGTGTACCAGTGTACATCCTCTGGTCTAGCCAGATTTGTAAGGTAAAATTGGATTCCTGCTAGTGGGGGGCAGGGAGGAAGCATTTAGGAACTAGAGGAAAGTTGTATTTTTCATCGTTGCTACATGGCACCCTGACAGGCTCGCCTCCTCCCTGAGACACTTCTGAAAGGGGATGTCCAGTGGCCTACAAATGGGCTTTGGGTCTCCACTCTGCACTTCCTCCTTCATTCACAATGATATGATTTTTTGTGATTATGATGCCCGATACCTGATCCCTTAGACACCTCATGATCACACAGGCTGGTGTGCTTCTTCCATATGGGCTTTGTTGCTTCTCAGCTAGATGGCTGCTTATTTACCTTCAAGCCTTTAAGACCCCAGATGCTGTATCTTTTGATAGCTGGGCACCATCAGCTTTCTTCACCACATTTGCTTATGCACCCGCTTTGTCTTCAGTGATTGTGTCAGGAAGGTGAGCATCATAGAATGCCAATTTAATAGACGAAAGTATTCTTGCATTGAAGTAGTACTTGAGTAGAGGTTCAATGACCTCCTGCTACCTTAATACTAAACCTATAAATATATGTACATAGATCTATTTCTCCATCCTCATATATAAATATATTTATATATCTACATGCCTTTATTTAGACCTCTATAAATACCATTTTCCTCCTAGCTCTTTCCTATATTTCCTTTGACTTTCCTCTTGTCCCACTATGATGCTCAGTCTTCATTTGGGTTTCAGTATTCCTCTTGATTACATTACCCTTGATCACGTCCTACCAGGCCTCCTACACCCTCCTCACCACTGATTTGGATCGCTTGTTGCTCCCTTGTCCCTTAGTTTGTTAACACCGCTACCTTTCCCGCAACCTCCCCCTCTCCCATGTCCCCCCAGAACCGTTGTTTTCTCCTCCAGATTGTTCATCAGTCTATCTTATTTAGACAGACCTGCGGAGATAATAACATGCGCAGTATGCCCTTTATGGCACCTGGCTCACGAAGGACAAGGCTCATGTTTTTTGGTGCATTCTTTCACATGGTCTGCAAAGGCCTGCATATATAGGGCTCCCAATTCTCTCTGTTCCTAGACATACAGGAAGTGTACAAGGGCTTTGTACACTTGGCATCCGATGGGGTCAAGGGCAGGGATGTTGGGGTAGGTATAGAAAGCCAGTGATTCTGCCCACTGGTTGTCTTTTTCTGCATCTTCAGCATCACTGTCAGTCTTAGGCTCAGCACATTGTCACAGAGGAGGGAATGTGGACTTGGGCAATTCGACCATCATCCTGCTGTGTTTTCTCCCCACTCCCTTTGACTTCCCCCACACCCCATCCCTCTTCTGGTGAGATGGAGCAATCGTTTCCTGATGTTTAGGACCACACCAATGGAGGGGCAGTCAAAATGAAGCTCATAACCATTATGATGCTGCAGGGTGCTCGTCAGCTTGTGGAGCCCAGCTTGCTGGGGACAAACTAGAGCTACACTAGCAGGTTGGCAAATACGGTTCTCTATCGCTGCGATCGCAAAGAAATCTTCAGACCTCATTAATAGACCACGAGTCCGAGGCAGGAGGGGAACAGCAGTGATAGGCGCTAGCAAAGGGTGTTTGGTTACTGGGTGAGTTCTGGGGTCCAGAAACTGACCTCCTTCCGCACCCATGAAAAGCCAATATGGAAGTTACTGTGGCCTTAACACATGTCACTCATGGAGAGATGTCAGTATAAAGGAGGCTGGCAGAGATGGCATTTGCTGCTGTTGATTTGACTGACTGGTGTGGCCCCAGAGGATCTTTGGTGGTGTAGCAGTTACAAGTTGGGCTACTAACCACAAGGTCAGCAGTTCTAAACACCAGGCACTCCTTGGGAGGAAAAAGATGAGGCTTTCATGGTAATTACATAATCTGGTGTCAATTTGGGATTTGAGAGGGTTAAGAGTGAAGGGGTGGAGTCTAGTCTGTCAATCAGGTCTTAGCCAATGAGGCCTCTGTGTGGGCATGGCCTTCTCCTGAGGATTCTGGGAAATCTGGCATTTTCTCCTTCGGGCAGGAGACGCCTCTCTCTCACTCATTCCCTGGGAGACATTGCAGCTGACAAGACACATGGACCTACCCTGATACAACCAGACCTCTGAAGCCGGAGAAGCCATGTAGAGACCCCTGCCAGTGCTGAGATGCTTACACCACCACTGAATCCACAAGACTTTCTACCCACTGGCCTATGATCGTCCTGCATTCGACGTTATTGCATATGTTTCATGAGTCTGAAGAGGACTTTAGAGATTGGTATCAGACATATGGGCTAATATTTGACTTATGGCCTTAGATTGGACTGGATTGGGATGGTTTCTTAATGTACAATTACCCGGTATGTCTACCTGGACTCACACAGCTTTCTCCTCTCATAAGCAGCTCAGTCTCAGAAACCCACAGGGGCAGTTCTACGAGGATGCTATGTGTCGGAATCAACCCGATGGATGGCAGTGAGTCTGGTGTGAGCTTGAGTAGGGCCCCAGCTATACCAGAATGGAACACTGCCCAGCCTGGTTCCAACCCCCACGATGGCCGGCATGCTGGAGTCCGTTGTTGAAGCCAACCTAGCTCACGGAGGGGTTCCTGCCCCTCATTTTCCAAACGCGATGTCCTTCTCCAGCAACCATTCCCTTCAAAAGACATGTCCAACCTAACCAAGTCAAAGGGTGGTCCATTTATCCAATTGTCATTGATAATTTTCAGAACTAAATCACCAGGTGCAGCCGTCTGCCAGGTGTTTCTTCTTCATCACAGGTCACACTGCTGCTATCTGAAATACATTAGCGTAGTGTGGCAGCTGCATAATCTCCTGTCAGTTTAAGTGAAGGGTTGGAGTCTAGTCTGTCAATCAGGCCACAAGTTAACACCCACCAGGAGGATTCTGGGAACTTCCTTTTTTTTCTCCTGGGATGGGGACCATGCTCTCCTTGCTTGACATTCCTGTTGACAAGCCACATGAAGCTATGCTGATGCAGACAGAGCCCTGGAGCTGGAGGAGCCACGTGGAGGCCCACACCAGCACTGAGATGCTTCCACTGCCACTGGATTCACAAGACTTTCCACCCACTGGCCTGTGATCTTCCTGCATTTGGCATCATTTCATGTATGGTGTGAGTCTAAAGAAGAATTTTGGACATGTGGGCTGATATCAAACTTACGGACTTGATCTGGGCCAGGTTGGGATGTTTCCTTAATATAGAAGTACTTCTTGATATAAAATTCTCTCTTACATATATATGAGTGTCTCTGGATTTGTTTCTCCAGATAACCTGGACTAAGATACATCGCTTCCAGCCTTATCACAACCTACAGGCCACACCAGTAGGGCAAACTGACAGAGAGGCTTGTGGAGATACAGGGTCCCTGTGGCTTTCTGATGCCCTGACGGTGCTCTCAGCCCTGATGGATGTGTGCGAAGAGACACTTTTCTTTGCCACTGAAGCCTGCAGGGGGAAGAGCGCTATCAGGAGGGGGCACTTCTTGGTGGGGAGTGTCCTCTGATAGCCCTCTGGGGACTCCCTGCTCTGAGACTTCCTGGGCTGCCCCTGAGTCACACTGTCCCCTGCTTGTTCTCACTCTCATATGGGTCTCTGGCGTGGTGGTGGCACACGTGCAACATGCTCGCTGTGGATGCAAGCAGGAGTCCAGAGAAGGAATAGAGACCAGCCTGCAGGGCGGAGAGTGCATCACCAGGGCTCTTGGGCGAGAGAGGAGGAGTGAAGTGGGAGAAATGAGGGAGTTCTTGAGCTGGTAACAAGCATATGAATTCAGATAAGCAGGGTTCATGGTGCTCGAGGCAGGTTGAGGGAAATGCGGAAACATTTTCACTCGATGTATCACATTAACCCCAACTCCACATGCAGCATACCAAAGCAAACGAACAAGAGACAATCAACAAACACCAAACTCACGGCCATCAAGTCAGTCCCGACTCCTAGCAGTGCCCGTGGAGAAAGACGAGGTTCCTTCTCCCAGAGAGCTATCATCTCAGACCCACGACGGCCCCTCTGTCCTGTGCTTTCGGGGCTCTGTGAGTCAGGACCAACTCCATGGCAGGGAGTTTTGGAGACTCCAATCTCCACTGTGCAGGGAGGAGGGACACGAAGGACTTCATCATGAGAAAGCACACGGGGGATGAAGGGCTGGGTGGTGAGTACTGATTCCAGGGAGAAGTCTCAGGAATCACCATCAATCCGGCTGTACAGCTGGGGCCTGTCTATCATTCTGAGGCAGCTCAAGCAGCCCCCTCCTTCAGGGAGGTCTGATGGGAAACAGGAACAAAGGGGAGAGCTCAGTGGAGCGGTCGGTGAACTCCAGCTGTAGCCTGAATGAGAACAGCCTCATGGTGGGCAGGCAGCTGAACGCGAGAGGCTGAACCAGAGCAGACAAGAAGGTGAGCCCCGCTGGGAAGTTGTGTGGAAGCTAGGTGAATCGTGTCGATGAGAGGCTAGTTTTCTCTCGGTGTGATGAGATAGAAAAGCCTAGTTGGTGGGTGGGCTTTCTAGAAGTTTCTCATCAGAGGCTTGCATGTGAAGGGACACGAAAGGGGCTTGGAGTAGACAGCTCCCAGAGGCGTTCAGAGAGCGATGGAGGGGGCTCCCAATAGTTCTGCTGCTGTCCCTTCTGTTAGCAGTGCTGCCTGTGCCGATGATGGAACAGCCTCTTCTGCAGCAACGGCCAGTACATGGACCCAGGTTGGCAGCCTCTCCCACAGCCTTATCTGCTCACACTGGTGGACAGGCCTTGGGTAGCCCCGGCTGCGCCCCGGCTGCCTGGCAGAAGGCTTCCTCCCTCTCCTGCAAAGGCTGAGGCACCCAGACTGGATTTACCTCAGGGGTTCCCTCCAGCGGGCTGACCTCCCTCAGCTCCAGCAGCAGTGGGAAACATCTGGGTGGGTGGATGGGTGGTGCAGGAATCCCTTGGGGTCCCTCTGGTGAGGGGAGGGAGGGCTTCCCTGCCCTCCAAGAAGAGGAGCTGAGAGCATTGGAGAAAGTGGAAACATGGAGGCGAAAGAAGGAACGGACCCCCAGTTTCCACCATATCATTTCTCTGCAAATGGAAAGTCCCCTTCCCCTGAGTGGAGGGTCACAGTCAGAGCAGGGTGTGAGGGCCCTGAGCACTGGTCATCGGCGGTGTCTGCTCCTGAACCACACGCTGGAAAGGAGTAGATGAGCATGTACACACTGTGTGTGTGTGTGTGTGTGTGTGTGTGTGTAATGCCAGGACGTAAGTTCTTCTTAACTGAGACTATAATGTTAGAGGTGAAACCACATCGCAGCAGGCGCCGTGTAGCAGAGTGATATGAACCGGATTATAACATTTTGGGCCGATGTAGGATCCTAAGTGATGGGACCAGACAGGGATTTCTGACTGCTAGGGGAATGCCCAAAAGATCCCGTGAGAACAGGCTTGGTAAACATCTTAACTGTGGAACCAGGTCCCAGTGAACATCTGAAATATCCTGACCTAGAGCTGCTGCAGCCCCAAATAAATCTGGCCTGTCCTGACATGGAGTCACAGCGGAGAGGAATTTGATAGACACCTGGCAAGAGACAAACTTCGTAACGAATGAGAAGCAGGTCCAACCACCAGAGGAGCTGCAATTCTCCTTTGAATGTGCCCTTGAAAGATAAGACGTGCTCCCTTGGAGAACACCCCTCCTCAACTCAAGAGGAGGACCTGCTTTCTCCTCCAGGGGAGTCGTATCTAGGTCACCTCCAGAGGCCGACCCGCTTCCTTTCCTGGGCAGTGAGCCTGTTGCTTTCCTAAGACTGTGTGCACCTGAGCACAGCTTCTCTCAGGCTCCGTACAAGTCACCTGGGGGGACCTTGCTAGGTCCCCATGGAACCGGCAACTCAGGGCCGAGCGTCCCACTGAGAGTTCTACCTTAGACCACATTTCCTCCCAAAAGAACAACCCACATGGTCTACAGCAACGAAAATGAGTTCGTGAGCTTAGTTGTTTCAACGGTCAAGGTGAACTTCTGTGCCTCTCCCACAGAGAATGAGCTAGTGAACTTAGTTGTTGCCACTTCTTCTCCCAAATGGAAGTTTGACTTCCATCCATTTTGCTTTAAACAACCCCTACTTCAATTCTGATGCACGGTTTGTAATAACGGCTATAATTACAAATGAACACGTGAAGAGATGGCACAAAAGAAAATTGAAGAACCAGAAAAAAAACATGGCTATATTTTCTTTTCGTTTCAGATCAATCTTTCGTCCCTACCAGGTTATAATTTAAGACATTTCTTTCTAGTCTTTGCTCTTATGAATCCATCAATTATTTCACCACAATTAAGCTTCTGGGCAGTATCTGCTCCCACACATGATATGATAATGAAGTGGGTCTTTCTAGAACGATGGTTCATTCCTGAGGGAGTCCGAGTCTCTCTAGATATGAAAATGAGCATTCTCTTGTGCAGTTTGGGGATCTTTAAAGTTAGGGATCTGTGCAATGCCATTGCAACATTGGAAAACATGCATTCTATCTTATTTTCTATTCGAAATCACTCAGGCCCACATAAGTGAAATCTGCCTTTCCTGAATCTGTAAATTTAGTTCACATGTAAGACAAACACGTCACTTTTCTATACAGGTTTGTATCCAAGTCACAGGGACATGGTGATTCTAATTGCTTGGATGCCTCCATGCGTCCTCCCTCAGGAACGCACACATTGTTCAGAAGAAGAATCGGATTTAAAGAACTTCCTACATTGTTTTGTCCTTTTCACACAAGATTCAAGTGTGCCGATGACAGTGTACTCCGTGGTTGTGGGACAGTGATCTTGGGCACTCAGTGATGCTCCTGGGGCTTCTGTCATTTCCTCGGTTCGTTCTGATGCTTCTGTGATAGTGCGCTTGTGGCGACACGTGGCAGTGGTTGTTTTGTTGTGTGTTCAAAATGTCAAAGTCTTCCCTTACATTGTGTAAATGCTCTGTTCAAGAGTGATCTCTCCTGGCCTTTAAATTCACGTCTGAATCTTTGGAAAGTTGGACTTGTGGGATGACAATGTTGCAATGCATTATTCCACATACCCAACAGAAGTACAAACGCATAGATGTACAGAAGAAGTACTAGTACAAAAGGCTGATGCCTTTTGTTGGCAATCTTGGAGCTTCTCTTTTGATAAATCCTTTTTGTGTCTGCTCTTCTGCAGTTTTTTCTCGGGCATCTAGAATCAGAGTGTGGGGATCCAAGATCGCTCTGTTGCTACAGTATATACTTCGAAAGACCTTTTAATACTCTATCATTGAATACCTAGTTTTAAGAATGTCCCCCTTGGAACTTAGAGGGAGGAAGATGTGCAGAATCATTAGGCAGCTCCAAAAAACTCCAAATTTCCTGCCGGAGAGTTGATTCTGACGCAAGGCGACCCTAACTCGACAACTGTTTCTGGACAGCAATCTGCCCGATATCCTATGAGGTTGCGTGAGTGTACAGTACACGGTATAAAAGTGACATATTCATATCCTGTGACTTTCTGTTGAAGGCCACTACAAGGTGATGCAGTGGGTTAAGCATTGGGTCAGCATTCAAACCCATCAATCATTCCGTGGGGGATAAATACTTCTGTTAATACTTCCCGCTGCAGGGCAGTCCTATTCTGTCCTAGAAAGTTGAAGGGAGGCAGAAACCAGTTGCTGGCTGTCGGGTTTTTGTTTCTCACTTTACGCCTTTAATGCTGGGATGCAGTGGCAACATCGCCATAGGACTCGCCCCTGGATTTACAAACGCCAATTTTGCAAACTTCATATAAATAGTGAAATCTTGAGTTGTAGTTTCTTAACTGACCTGACTTTTTAAGCTCGTAACATTGCTCAGCAGACCTTCCATCTGCTGGAGATGCATATCTTAAAGTAATAGCTAGCTGATCTATATGAAAAAGACCAGGAGTGGACTCTACAGAAACTGAAATATCAACAATTTCACTCAAAATTGTTAATTAAACTTTATCACGGCCAAAATGTACCACGTATTCACGTGTTTTGCTGCTAGGTGCTCTCAGTCAGTTCTGATTCATAACCACCCCCGTGCACAGCAGGACAGAACCACTGCCGTCCGCACTGTGCTGACAAGTGTCCCTGTGTGTCAGCCCATTGTTGTGCTCATCTTGTCCATTCGTCTTGCGGGGGGGGGGGGGGGGGGGCTTCTTCTTCGCCACTGCCCCTCAACTTGACTGAGCATGTTGACCATCTCCAGAGACTGATCTCTCCGAGAGCAGGTCCAACACACGTGAAACAAAGTCTTGCCATCCCCACTGCTAAGCATTCTGGTTGTACTCCTTCCAAGACACATTTGTTTGTTCGGGCAGTCCGAGGCATTTTCAATATTCTCCTCCAACAGCAGGATTCAAACACATTATTTCTTCTGCAGTCTTCTTTAGTCATTATCCACCTTTTCCGCACATTTGAGGGGATGGCAGATCTAGACATCTCTAATAGAGTGTCATTTCTTGTGATATTCTATACTGAGATATGACTTGCTAAAGGTAGATCAAATTGAGCAACAAGTTCAAGTATACGCCACAAATGTCTATTTTGTGGGGACCCAAACACTTCATTCCTTCCTCAAAAAATCCGCATTTAGCAACTTAAAAAAACATTTTATTGGGGGCTTATACAACTCTTATCTTAATTCATACATACATCCATTGTGTCAAGCACATTTGGCCCCTTAGTATCAGCTCCTCATTTTCCCCTCCTCCCCCCACCTTCCCTCACGAGCCCTTGATAATTTATAAATTATTATTATTTTGTCATGTCTTACACTATCCAACATCTCCCTTCACCCACTTTTCTGTTGTCTGTCCCCCAGGGAGGGGGTTATATGTAGATCATTGTAATCGGTTCCCCCTTTCTACCCTACCTTTCTTCCACCCTCCCACCCCCCCCCGCCCCGGTATTGCCACTCTCACCACTGGTCCCGAGGGGTCCATCTGCCCTGGATTCCCTGTGTTTCCAATTCCTAGCTGTACCAGTGTGTATCTTCTGGTCTAGCCAAATTTGTAAGGTAGAATTGGGATCATGATAGTGGGGAGTGGGGGTAGAGGGAAGCATTAAAGAACTAGAGGAAAGTTGTATGTTTCATTGTTGCTACACTGCATCCTGACTGGCTCATTTCCTCCCCGCGACACTTCTGTAAGGGGATGTCCAGTTGCCTACAGATGGGCTTTGGGTCCCCACTCTGCAGTCCCCCTCATTCACAATGATATGATTCTTTTTGTTCTGATGATGCCTAATATCTGATCCTATCAACACCTTGTGATCACACAGGTTGATGTGTTTTTCCATGTGGGTTTTGTTGCTTATCAGCTAGATGGTCGCTTGTTTATCTTCAAGCCTTTAAAACCCCAGATGCTATATTTTTTGATAGCTGGGCACCATCAGCTTTCTTCACCACATTTGCTTATGCACCCGCTTTATCTTCAGTGATCAAGTCTGGAAGGTGAGCATCATGAGATGCCAGTTTAATAGAACAAAGTGTTCTTGCATCGAGGGAGTACTTGGAGTGGAGGTCCAATGTCCATCTGTTACCTTAATACTAAACCTATCAATATATGCACATAGATCAATTTCCCCCTCATCATATAAAAATTTAGTTACATATGTACATGCCTGTTTTTAGACCTCTATAAATTCCCTTTGCCTCATAATTCTTTCCTCTATTTCCTTTTACTTTCCTCTTGTCCCACTATCATGCTTAGCTTTCATTTGAGTTTCAGTAATTCCTCTTGGTTACATTGCCCTTGATCAAGCCTTACCAGGCCTCTTATACCCTCCTTGCTACTGATTTTGGATCACTTGTTGTTCCCTTGTCTCTGGGTTTGTTAACACCACTTCCTTTTCCCCACCTCCCCGTCTCCCATGCCCCCCCAGAACCGTGGGTCCCTTTGTTTTCTCCTCCAGATTGTTTATCCTGCCTATTTTATCTAGGTAGACCTGCAAAGATAATAATATGCACAAAAACAAGACAGATCAAAACAAAGCAAGAGAAGAAAACAAAACAACAACAGCAACAAAACCAATGGGGGAAAAAAGAAAAGCCTGTAAATAGTTCAGGGACTCTTTGTTGACTTTTAGGAGTGTGTTCCAGTTGAGTCTGATGGGGTGTCATGCCCCTTGCTGTTCTGTTACATACTTTTAGTGTTTTGCCTCAGTGTGGTGGAGTCATATCTGTCACAATTTCCACACTGTGTCTCCAACATTGCCTCCCCCATAGGACTATGGGTCAGTGAGTGGTGTTGTGTCTCCATAGTGGGGCCAGCCATATTGTTGTCTCTGCATTGGCTGCTCTGAGCAGGGATATTGTCCTCAAGGCTTGATAGGACAGGATGTGCTCCACTCTCTCTTCCTCCCCCTTCATTTGCTCCTGTGTGCTCTGATCAGACATGTCCCTCTCCCTGAGCTGTAGTTTCAGTGCTGTCCTCTGAAGTAAATTTTTCTGGGGAAAGGGGCGGCTGTCCACATAGTTGGGATTGGGGCTGGCCCCTCAACATTTAGCAATTTTTATAGTGACTGCAACAATGCATTGCAAACAGCTTTCCAATACTGATGTACTTCATTAATTTGTGTTTCTACTTCACAAGTTAAGCCAAATCCAGGCCTTTGGTTTAAATAGGGCAACAGTACAATCTCTGTGAACTGTTTTTATGTTTCTCCTTCCAGGTGCACACCAATCACTAAGTCCATCTGTAGCAGACTGAAAATTAAATGATTTTGGACTAAATAGCGAACAAAACAATATGCAGAGTGGATTGATGGAGAATACAGGAGACACTCTCTTTTGTCACTTGCCCCCTGGAAATACATTCTGGCACAGAATCTGGTTGGCTCACCATCCTGAAATATTCAACACAAATTCTCAAAATGATCCATTGTTTTGTCGACAATCATTTGGATCTCTTTTTGATCCAATAATTTATGTAATCAGAAGAAAAATTTTTCCACAAAGCAAAATCTGTATTTCTCTTATTTATGAGTCTGCAGCTGTGACAATTTCAGTTCCTACAATCCTTTCTAAACCTTTATTATTGCTTTTAATACAGCAAAGGATGGATGCAGACAGTGGGACAGACTCTGTTAGATCACATTGTTACTTGTAACTGTAGCATTTGCAGTGATTAAATTCCATCATTCAGTGGGAGGAGCCTTTTCTGATTCATTACATTTGAAAAGGGAAGATGATTTTGGAAATGTCTTTAAGTATCCGCAAGTTCTTTTCCTTTTTCATCTTCTGCAAAGCTTTTGTTCTGTGTTCCATCTAATGTGGCCATCTCACTTTGCCTGGATATGAAAGTATGCACTCTTTAGCTGTTGCTCTCCTATACCAAATAGATCTGAGTGCTTGAAATAAAATGATAGCACATGTAAAATTTATAAAATAAAAATTGCACTCAAATTTGGATATTAGTAAAGCCTGTATTTGAAAACTAGTAGGTGAAACAATCTTCTCTGGGACATGTAACTTTATTCTTCAGGTTTCAGCTACGCCAAAGAACAGTGCTTCGAAGACAGGTGGAAACAGTCTCATCAGTTTGTGTTCAGTGTCTGTTGGTGTGTCCTTGGTAGATTTCCATGCGTGCTGTCGTCTTGAAATACTATTTAAAACCTTGAGCATTCCTTCCCCTCCTTTTGTTATCCTCTCCAGATGCCCCTGGTCTCCCGCTCCACTCCCCCAAGGAAGAACAGAGAATCGGTGGCCCAACTGTGATAGGGAAGTGTGACCAAGGCACAGCGACTCTCTCAATCAAGGATCTATTTCAGAGCGGAAGTTGCATGTTCCCAAGGACAGTCTCTGTGGAGTGGAGTCGACCAGGGTGAGACAATGAAGACACATTGATTTCATTTTTACAAGTGTTTGATAACTAAAACTAAAAACAAACTTTCTGCCATCTAGCCGATTCTGACATAACGACCCTGAAGTAAAAAGCCCTGTCTTTCTCCTGTAGATCAACTGATGGTTTTGAACTGCTGACTTTGTGGTCAGTAGCCCCGTGCTTACCCTGTGGTGCTGTCAGGGCACTATGATAACTAAGGGGAAGAATGGTCTCAATTGTTCGCAGAAACGGGAAGAAACTTCTGGTGCACTTAGGGTCCGTCCCTCACTCCTCTTGATTTTCTCAAGTTGGAAGTGTTGTGGAGATCTCCTAGGTAATGATAAACTGTCATGGTGCTGGTGGGTGCGGTTTTCATTATTATAATGAGCAGTGAGTTTTTTTGTGGGTCATTCATGCCCTACTGTGCATACTCAAGGTGGGAGAGAGTTCTCTGATTGCAGGGTCCTTGAATTGGTGCTTTTTACTGTAGTTTATGAGCAGAATTCTTGATTACTCTCTTATTCCTAGGATGTTTTTCATTGGCATTTTCCAACTCCTTTGTTATTTCCCTAACACTTAAAAAAAAGTATTCATTTACTATTTTCTGATTTCTCCTTTGACTTATTGATTATTTAGAAGTGGTCATCCTAGAGAATGTTCCATATGTATTTGAGATGAATGTGAATTTTACCGTTGTTGCCTGAAGTATTCTGTTGTTGTCTGCTGGGTCTGATTGGCTTTACTTGTTTTTCTTTCTTTCTTTTTTAAGAAACATTTTATTGGGAGTTAACATAGATATCTATCATTTCCATAGTTCAATCACATCAAGCAGTATTGTACAATTGCTACCGCAGTCTCACAATACTCTCTTCCTTCTTGAACTCCTTGACATCAGCTGCATCTGTATAGGATTGTGGCAGATACCCAAGGTGGGGTGAGGGGTGAGAAGGATCAGAAACAGCCTGATGCAAAGACACGCATATGCTCCATCTGAGACGTGATCGACTCACTTTGTGCAGAACAGGACCAGTATGTCACATGTTATGTGATGACCGTGCCTCTGGCGGGTTTTGATGTGATCAACAAGAGAAGACTGAATATAAGATTATACCTGAGTGGTCTGAAATGAAAAGGAAAACATAATTATTTTTATATAGAAATTATAAACTTATATTGATAAGGACAGAACAGGGACTTCTGTCTGCTAAAGGAACAACGGACCCTGAAACCAGGTCTGGTATACATCCTTTGATTGAGAGCAGGACAGGTGAGCATCCTGACACAGAGCTATAGCCTGAGACAAACTTAAAAGAAATATGCAAGAGTGCTATGTCATCAGGATTGATGAACCTATGGAGTCAGCAAGTGGAATAATTGTTGGCGGGGAGGTAGGGGGCACAGAAGTGGTGGTGGGCTGAAAGGGTGATGACATCAAAGGGTCCATATAGAAAAATGTTTGGAAACTGATTGTGGTAGTAAAGATATAATTCTGCCGGATGTGATTGAACTATGGAATGATTTGATACATGTATTAATCTCAATTAATAAAAGAAAGAAAGAAAATATGCAGGAGACCCAAGGGCAGAGTGAAAGAGCTAATGAGAAACCCGTTCAACCGTCTGCAGAGCTGTGATCTCCATCGCTTTGAGTAAGCCTTTAAAAGAAGAAACGTTTCCCTCCATGGGGTTCTCCTCACCCTGAGTCGGGGACCTGCTTCAGTCTTGAAGCATATCTATGACTAAATAAAATTATGCTTAGCTCTTTGGTGTGTGTGTGTGTGTGTGCCTTTGAAGTCATTACAATCTGCTCAGAAGGGACTTGCTAGTACCTCCAATGAAGACCAGTCCAGTGCTGCTGGTAGGATAGAACATCACAGTATCAGCTTCATTTTGCGCCCAGCTAGTTCCTGCTCTACTGCACCACTTACATTTGCTGTGTCCTGTCTGCTCTGGAGAACTCAAAACAAACTCAAACTCACTGCCATAGAGTCAGTTCCAACACATACTTTGTTGATGTTCTAAGCACGTGCTTACCTTTCTTATTGAATAATCCTCATTGGATCTAGTGCCACAGGAGCTCAGGTGGCATAGTGGGTTATGTGTTGGATTGCTAACCCCAAGGCCAGGAGTTCTAAGCTGCCAGCTACTCCTCTGGAGAAAGACGAGGCTTTCTAAACTTATAAAGAGTATAGTTTCAGAAATGTAAGTGGGGCCAAGTTCTATCCTGTCCTAGAGTTTCTCCATGAGTGGGAATTGACTCGATGGCAGGAAGTTTGGTTTTGATTTTGGTAGGTAGTGCCAGCGCTGCCTCCTCTCCTGGTGAGCTGTGCGTTCCAGCTCAGGGACATGATGGCTTTTTGACTCAGTGGGCTTCCCACTGCCTGCCAGCATTTCCTTTGTCAAAGTGTTTTTCTTTTCCTTTTTTTATTGCTACTCTCAACAGATAGTATAAAAATAGCTTCCACAGCCCTGTATAACTTCAACTTGGTCCCGCCCCTTCAGTATGTGTAAGCCACTGGCCTATCAGCTCTCCCAGAAGCCTCCCTCCTGTTTGCTAGGTGCTGTACCAATAGAGAGCTAAATCAGATGTCAGAGAGTTTGTGTTCCTAGCTTGCTGTGTGATTTTGGGGAGTATCTCTTGGTGCCTCTGATTTCCTGTCATGTTCTCATCTTCAGCTTCCAGTACAGGGAGTGGGTGATATGATTATGATGCTCTGGATAGTTTCCAGAGGGTGGGTGCTGCTTTGTGTGCATCTATATCCTTCAGGTAGGGCCCATCCAGTCCTGCCTGGAATGTGAATGGACTACTGTGTGGTCCCTGTATTGGGCAAATCTACATTGCACTTGTGCCTGGAGTTCTTTCCTCTACTGACTATATAGAAGGAAGTGGGTCAGCTTGCAGTTCGGTCCCCCGAGCAGACTAGGGTCAGAGTGACCCCTTGGTTCTCAAGCTAGGGCTAGAGACCGTGTATCCACCCCTAAGTACCAACACCCTTCTATTTTCGTCCCCTGAACACATCTAAGCCACGAAGCCTCACTTTCTTGGTTGTATATCCCTCTTTTTGTTTTACTTTCTGCCTTTCAAGTTCTATGTCCTCCAATGACTCCAAAAGCTAGGCAGATGGACTGGTTTCTTTAGCCAAAATGAGCTTTTAAAATCATTTAAAAGTGAATGAAACGCTTAGATGTTTCCGTTAGCTCACATGCCTCTCCTGCATAGCTCACTTGCCGTCACAAGAGCCTGTGTCTTTTAATAAGCCATCTGGGCATGCCCATTCCTCTCTCCAGAAGGCGTCTAGCAGCTTTGCTGGACTTGGTCAAGGAGACGGGTGCCCAGAAATGCCCAGCTGGATAATGAGTTCCTCACATTGGGTAACATGAGAGGAGTGATTCAGGATAGGCAAGAAAACCAAGCTCAGGCTGTCCCAAGCCTCTGTTGTGAAGCTTGAGGCTTGGGGGGAAATGAGCCACTCAGGGCTACACAGCTGGGAATAAAATCTCAGTCTCCTGATTTCCCTTCTACATTTAGAAGGGTCTTAGTGAGACCTTGCTAGAAGAATGAATGGATAAGTTTTCTTCGAGAGGAATAATGCAGATCTGGTGAGAAGGGCACAGTTGGAAGACTTGAACTCTCGCTCCTATTCCATCTTCCGCCCCAGACTTAAGAAATGGGTAAAGTTCCGTCTCCCAAGCTGCTCTGACATCTGTTTCTTAGTTTCATGCCTCAGGTCTCCTCAGCCTGTTCATAGACATGGAATGAGAATGACTGCTTCCATCAGGCTAAAACACATTCACTTCCTTCAGAGTTGTACCATGAAAGTCAATTTACTCTTTGCTAGAGGATAAGGAGTCTGCATGACCAGGTAGCCATGCTGCTTTGAAGGAAGTCCTTCCTTCTGGAAATGCATGACTCAGCAGAAGGTTGTCTGGTGGGCCTGGAATTAGATCCCGGAGTGTTGTATGTTCCCAATGAACTCCCCCACCTTTTCTTCTGGGCCTCTTTCCTCTAAAGCCCTGGGCCAGGACTTTTCCGAATCTGACATTCACTGCCATGGGTAGAGGCTGGGCCAGAAGAAAGGACTGGGCTCCCCAAAGCAACTTTTTTTCTCAGCTATATCATTTTGAAAGTTTTCTTCTTTTTCTTCTTCCTTTCTCCCATTTTCTTAGTAGGTTAGTTGGTAGAATATTGAGGTGGGAGCAATAAATGTTACCCACTGATCTTGAAGTTGGATGCAGCCACTAGGTAAGCCTTTGGGCTGATTCTTTTTGGGAAGGAGTGAGATGGTAACACAATGTGAGGTGAGCAAATGCACAAAAAGCTGTGTGCGAGGAAACATCCATAATGAAGATTTAATGGTACCAGCAATTAATGGTACAAGTACTGTGCTAGGTCATCACGTACTGTGCTTAATTCCATCTTTCCAGCAACCGTGAACAGAGACATCACCCTGTTTTACAAATGAGGACACAGACTTAGTGCGTCTCTAAAATCTTAAAGGTCTTCAATTATACTGCTTTCTTAAAGGTGTGTGTGTGTTTGTGTGTACATGTATGTATCACCACGTCCATGCTCATAAATGTAAGCATGTCATCTACCTAAGTAGGCATGCATATACCAGCCAGTCAAGGGATGCGAGGTGGTGCGCTTTTACATTTCAGCTGCTTAGCCCATCCTTCCCCTTTCCTATATCTCCTCCCTTTATTTTGGTAAAGGTATTCCTGATACAGATAAATGTCCTGGTTTTCTGAGGATCATCCCCCACTTGATTTCAGGAGCTGGGTCACCCTGCTCTAGACCAAGCACTGAACAGAGAGGCAGTTCTACAGACTTTGAAGCGAAGGGATCTGTATCTTCCAGGAGGCGGACTCAAACTCATGCACCGCGGAGATTCTGGGGCTGCTTTGATTCCTGTCCTTCCCAAGATGTTGATTCCCTAAAGTACCCTTCATCTCTCTGAGAAAGTCCTCTTCCCCCTTCCTCCCATCCTTCCTTCCCTGCGTCTTTCTGTGGTGTCCTTTCAGTCTTCTCTCTGATTTAATTATTTGTGTTGCTTATAATCAAAGACCCTTGGTCTATGGTCTCCCCACCTCTTCCTAATCAAGAGACCAGTGCGGCCACGGAGCACATCTCCAAGTCACTTCATACGCTGTTGCAGTTTCCAAGGCCCCGACGTCACATGGAAGATGGGTTCATACCATCCCAGCTCTAACAAAGGAGCTTTCTCCCACTCCTAGGAGCCACGCTCTCTTTTTAGTTCTGTCTCTTCAGGTCCATCCCGCGGCATGTGGGAGCACTTTTTACCCAGGGAACAGAGCCCTGCTTCCAACGTGAGAGCTGGAGAACGATGTATATTCCGTCAGGCCAAGAGTCCCCGCCAGAGAGGGCGCATATTACCATGTGATTTTCAGATGTGCGGAGGCATTTGGTGCACCCTGCTAAGAAGATTACTTCAATGATGAAAGAAGAGATCATGGCGGGTTGCTTTTATATGAGGACAATTCAAAAAGTGTCGTTACTGGCATTCTATTCCATACAGACGTTGACTGAGCCCCAGCACAACGTGCTGAAACACGTCTCTGGGATCAGTGGGTGGCTGCAGAGAAGCTCTGGTGGTGATACACTTGTCTTAATCTTTTTTTAGGATGTCTTTCATAGAAAGATATGAGAAACAGTGGCTTCCAAGGGGAGCAGCCGGGCCTAAATTCAAGGCAGAGTGGCCAACTCTGAAGGTTATAACTTTATTTTTTTAACTTTATTCCAAAGTGATTATCTTGGATAGATTTTCTGAAAGGTAACAGGATGATCACAGAGGCTTATTAGGAAGTACTTTTTAATTAAATCATTTTATTGGGGGCTCATACAACTCTCATCACAATCCATACATTCATCCATGTGTCAGCACATTTGTACATTTGTTGTCCTTATCATTCTCAAAACATTTGCTTTCTACTTGAGCCCTTGATATCAGTTCCTCATTTTCCCCCCTCCCTCCCCGCTCTCCCCTCCCTCGTGAACCCTTGATATTTTATAAATTCTTATTGTTTTGTCATATCTTACACTGTCAAATATCTCCCTTTACCCACTTTTCTGTTGTCCATTCCCCCCAGGGAGGAGATTATATATAGATCCTTGTAATCAGTTCCCCCTTTCCACCCCACCTTCCCTTCACCCTCCCAGTATTGCCACTCTCAGCACTGGTCCTGAGGGGTTCATCTGTCCTGGATTCCCTGTGTTTCCAGTTCCTATCTGTACCAGTATACATCCTCTGGTCTAGCCAGATTTTTAAAGTAGAATTGATATCATGATAGTGGGGAGAAGAAGCATTTAAGAACTAAAGGAAAGTTGAATGTTTCATCATTGCTGCCATGTACCCTGACTGGCTCATCTCCTTCCCCGCGACCCTTCTGTAAGGGGGTGTCCAGTTGCCTACAGATGAGCTTTGGGTCTCTATTCTCCACTCCCCCTTAGTCACAATGTTATGATTTTTTTATTCTGAGGACTTCACATAGGGAACCAAGTTATGAAAAATCCATAGGCATAACCAAACACCCTGAGGAAATGAGTCATTGGGCTTAGGGGCCCAGGGCTGATCTCAGGGGAACATTGGTTAATGGACACAGCATAGTTCACCAAAACTGCACTCGACATCCTTCTTTGGTGAGTAGTGACTGGGGTCCTGGGTACTCAAGAGTGGCGATCTAAGGTGCAACTATTGGTCTCTCCCTGCCTCGAGGGAAAACAAAGAGTGATGAATATTGACTGTGGTTAGAGAAATCCGGTAGTCTAAATGGAACACAGGGACATCAGTGACCACAACCCTGAGACCAGAAGAAATAGATGGTGCCCAACTACCACTACCAACTGATTGGATGGAGTAGGATCAAAATGTGGGATAAAACTCAAAGTCAGAGGATTAGAATAGGCTTACAGATTGGATTGAGACTCACAGAACCTCTGAGACTATGACCCTTAGCCACTTACCTCCAAACACAAACCAGACACTCACTGCCATCGAGCTGATGGTGACTCGAGCTAACTCTGTAGGGCAAGATAGAATGCCCCTGTGAGTTTCTTTTTGGGAGTAGAAATCCCATCTCTCTCTCTCTGTCATAGTAACTGGTGGTTTCGAACTGCTGACCTTGCAGTCAGCAGCCCAACATGTAGCCACTACACCACCAGGGTTCCTTGAACTTCCCTCAGGGGCTCATTTTCAGCCAAATAATAGATCCGTAAGGAGAATGATAACACCAGGGAGGCACAGAGACCTTAGAACAATCCACTCTTCAGATCAAAAAGAGACTGTTCAGACAAGGTCAAGCTCAGAAGGGTTGGGGGGAAAAGAGGAATGCAAACAGGAGCCAGAGGAAGGAAATGGGGTAAGTGCTGTTTCACTGTGGGGATTACAATCAATGAGAGGAAACCAAATGTAGGAATTGCTGGCTGCAAAACTGATCTGTTTTATAAATCTTCAGCCAAATCACAACACACAGTAAGACGAACAAGCAAACCCTGCCTTGGTGAGAAAAAGGGCACCCAAGTGGTGCCAAAGCATTGTTTTTCTTCCCATCAAGAGAACGCACTGATCATTCTATGAGGGTCACAAGGACTGGCTTACAAGAAAGCATTACTCCATGTACCCTGTAGCCCTGATATTGCCCCTTCAGATTTCTTCTGTTCCCCAAACTCAGAACATTTTAAAGGAACACAATTGGAGTCTCTCACAGGACCCGAAACTGCTGTCTGACGTGCTGCAAATCGAAGAGGGCAGAATTCTGTGGGGGAGCGTTAGAGAGAGGGAGCACTGCCTTCAGAAGTTATTTTTGTTTAATAGAGGTGTTTATGCTACTTTGTAGCAATCCTTTCTGATTTACCACAAAGTTTTGTGGGAATATTCCATTGTCTTCCACTACCATTTTTCCACTCCATATATATCTGTATGCCTAAACCAGTGTTCTGGTCCTTCCGGCACAATTCCGTAACCCCCCCAGGAAGTAGCCATCTCTACGTTTCTATTGCAGCTTCTACAAGGGTCGAGCTAAACCTCCCACTAGCCATTGCAATGCCTTTTATTGGTGCAAAGTTTGCTGCCTGTTGGAGCTTTTCCGTTCCATTTTCTGTCCTGCTACTTCTGAAAGTGGATGGCTCTCTGGGTCTCCACATCTTCTCTTTGTTAGGATACAGTTAGCTCCGGATGTGGGATGTGGTTTGTATAATGTGAGGAAATGGTTGAGAAGAAAGTGACGGTTCTCCACCTACCACCGGGCTTTCGAGTGTGTGGTTAACACACCCACATGCCACTGGCTCCAATTTGCAGCTCAGTAATAATTTAACCATGAACATAGGAGCTGTAGACTTTGACAAAATGGAAGTGCTTTAATATGAAACTGTGCTTTATCTTGCCTGTGATATGCCTCTCTTAATTTCCTTCAGCAAAGGATGAAGGTAAAAGAAAAGATTGTTCACATTCTGGTTTTATTTTCAATAGTTGAAGTCTGATTGGTTCTCCAAATTGAATCCCTTCATACTTTTTTGTGTGTGAAGATGAAGGCATATTATTCAGCTGGGATCCTCTTCGTATGCTATTAGGAGCCAACTGCTCTGCCTCTCTTGAATCTATCCCTTCATTATTTCCATGCACACAATACTAAAATATGTTAAACCCATATCAGTAAAAAATGCCCCCGGAGCCCCAGAAAGAACAGAAAAGAAAACCCTCCACTGCTTCTGGCTTCTGGTTGCGACCATGGAAATTGGGATGGTTGCATGGCTGTGACATTCCTGGAGGTGCCCGAGGAAGGCTGAACCCCGGTGAGGAGAGGCTCCTCATGAGAGACACAGAACAGCTGTCCTGGGTGGACGGAGACCTCCTGGCTGCAGGACTACTGTGCTGGGTTGAATGGGGTCCCCTGAAATGCCTGTGATGGCGTCCTCAAACATGACTAAATAAATTTCTGTTCATCAAAGCCACCCTCTTATGATATTTCTGTGACGGCTGCACTGGCTAATGAAGACTCTTGCAATAGGAGGGTTTTCACAGGCCGTCAGCTGGGTTGCTCTCAGGGGCAGACATGATCTCAACCATCACGTACCTTCGGTGTTGAGTAAACCTGAGTGCTCTAGGGATTTGGGCAAGGGCTTCATGAGTGACGTGCCTGAGCTGGGCCACGCAGTCACTTTATTCTGGGCTTCCTTTTGTATGTGTGGGGAAGATGGAGTCCGGCCCAGGAGCACTTAGTATGTGTATCAGCTCCACAGAGAGGATGCTGTCAGCTCACCTTTGCGGCTTTCTCATCTAATACCGGGTAGCGTCGTTCAGCACTCTTGGGAAGGCAAAAGCCATGGGGATCATTACACAGTGATCAGGTAACACTTAATTGGCTGTCTCCAGATTCTGTTTTTTAGACAAAGACCAAGGAAGAGAGATGATGGGAGCTGATTGCCACTTAAAGTCATAGCTCAAGAAATGCCGACATGCTGACTAAACTCTGTCCACACCGCTCTCCACCTTCTTCCCTGCTGCGCCGCCCCAGCCCCGTACTGCCCCCCACCACCCCATGCCAGCAAACAGAAGCCCTACTGATACCCCACACGAAGGAACCGCCTTTTTAAAGCACCTGGTTGACAGTGGGTGTGGAGCCATGAAGACAGAGCTTCAGTCCTTCACACATGTATTCCCTCTCTCAGGTCTAATGAAGGGCACCCTTCCTTGGTGTGTAATATGGTCCTCACCCAAATCGCCACATCCATCAGGTTCCCGTGACTGCCAATCTGTGCTCCACCCAACCCCCCAGCTTCCCAGATTTGAGAAGACCCCAGCTAGCAACCCCAGGCTGGTAGCCAAACTCAAAACCCAAACTCAACTGTCAATGAGTCAATTCTGACTCATAGCAACCTTATAGGGCAGGGTACACTGCCCATGTGGGTTTCTGAGACCACAACTCTTTACAGGAGTTAGCAAGCCTCAGCTTTCTGCAGAGTAGCGGTGGTTTCGAACTGCAGACCCTGCCGTTACCAGCCCAATGTGTAACCACTACACTACCAGGGCTCCTTGGACTGGTAGTTGGGTTTTGATAAATGGCAGGAATGCGGCAGAAGCAAAACGCTGAACTTTATCTCTATGGTGAACAATGTGAAAGATATGCCTCTACTAAACAAATCGCAGGCCCAAGGAGTGGGTGGCTTCTGGAGAACATTTCCAGACAGAATGACAGCATGTCTCAGTAATAGGCCATTTTCCCCATCACTGCACAGAACTAACCAACCACCAAGCTGCATCTGAGCCCGCAGCTCGGGATCCAGTTTGAGTGTTTCTGCTGGCAGAGCCAGTTAAGATGGTCAGCCTCACTGCAAATGTTATGGAAGGGCCTTTTATAAAGCACCAATTTTATTTTTTGAAGTAAAAATGTAAAGGGCTGTACAGAAGAACTAGGTGATGTCTGGCTTCCACTACTGGTGGCTCTGACCAGGGCACATACTGACATTTTCCATTAAGATGGGAGAAAAATGTAGAGCAAACCTCAAATTCATTCAAAACAGAAACAACAACCGACTTGCTGATCTGATAGGGATGGGAGGACCCCTGAAGACCAGCCCAACCCTGGAAGGGAAGCCCCTGCTGAAGGCCCCCTCTCTACCCAATCATAGATGGTCCAAATGCAAAGGGAAGACTGTAGGGAAGGGAGGGAAGCTGGAGGCACTGAATGGGGAAGGCAAGGTAGAAATGGGGACATTTTTGACACATGGTGGGGTGAGGGGAGGGGAGGGGGAGAGCAGCCAATGTCTCTTGGATGGAATGATTTGCCTACACATTGTTAAATGAGAAACTAATATGCAGTGTAAACTTTCACCTAAAATGCCATAAAGTATACATATTTTAAATTGGAAACTATCTAGAGTAGTTAAAACAATTTTAAAAAAAGAACAATGCTGAAGGACTTCCTGATTTCCAGAATTCTCTGAACGCTGCAGTGAGTAAGATGGCGTGGCACTGGTTTAAGGCTAGGCAGATCAATACAGTAGGATAAAATTCAGGAAGAAGCCTTCTTATACCAAGGGACTTCAAAAAGTTTGCAGGAAAATGATTTAATTTAATTTAATGATTTAAAGTATTTTTTCCTACTAGTTTTTAAAAGTTTCTTCAAATATGGTCAATTGATTTTTGACAAATATGCTAAGGTTACGTCAATGACCAAAGTATGGTGTTCTCACCAGACAGTGCTAGGACAGCTGGATGTTCATGTGGAAAAGGAAAAAATCCTTTACCTTATACCACATATAAAAATTCACGTAAAGTGGCCTATAGGTCTAGGCAAAAGTACTAAAAATATAAACCTCCTAGAAACAAAAAAGCAAGAGAAATATTTACAACCTTGGGAATAAGAAAATATTGTTAGGACACAAAACCACACATCAGAAAAGACAAAATTGATCGATTTTACTTCATCAGAATTAAAACGTCTCCTTGAGAGACTTGTAAAAAGTTAAGCCGCAGATGGAGAAAAATATTTTCAGATAAAGAACTTACACAAGTAGATGTCATAAAATGCATGGGAAAATTCCATTACCTTCTAATTCCATTTTCACAACCTTTTAAAAGACATCCTCATATCCAGAATATATAAAGAAGCCTTCAAAAAACCTGTCATCAAGTGGATTCCAACTCAGTGACCTGACCTTGAGGGCAAGGTTGAGCTGCCTCTGAGGGTTTCCACGACTATCACTCCTCTTGCGAGAAGGAAACCTCAGTTTCTCCGGGGGAGTGGCTGCTGGTTTTGAACTGCTGAACCTGCGGTTGGTTAGCAGCCCAGCACATTACCTCGATGGCACCAGGGCTCCTAGCTCTCACGAACAAGAAGTCAGATAGCCGATTTTTAAAATGTGCAAAAGATGTGAACAGATAATTCACACATGAAAATATATGAGTGGCCAAAAAAGCAAATGAAAAGAGGTTCAATATCATTAGTTGCTTAGAAAAGGCAAGTAAACCCCCCAGGAGATACCACTGCACGCACGTTGGAATGCCTGCAACTTAAAGATCACCAAATGCTGGAGAGGATGCGGAGCGGCTGGAGCGCTCCTGCTGGTTGGTGAGCAGTCACACCGAGCAACCTCTCCGTAAAATCGCTTAGCCATTTTTCATAGAGTTAAAAACACACTTGATTCTACTCCTAGGTATTTATGCAAGTGATAAGAAACAGATTCCCTCTGAAACTTTAGCATTAGTATAGCAGGCTTTGGAAAGAGTTAGACGCTGGAGACATTCCATATGCTCATTAATAAGTGAACGGAAAAACAAATTCTAGTATAACTGTGTAATGGAATACTACTCAGCAATAAAAAGAACCGTGTGGCTGACTGCCTCAGCGTGCTGAGTGGAAGAAGCCAGACCCAACCGCATGTATATTGAGTGATTTTGCTTCTGTGACATTCTGGAAAGGACACATCTCTGTGGTGACAGGAAGCAGACAGGTGGCTGTCTGGGCTGGTAGGCATGGCTGGGACAAGTGCTCAGGGATCTCCTGCTGGGAGAGCAGTGGTCTGTATTTGGCCTGTGGCTGGTGGTCGCATGAATGTATGAAGCAGGCAAAGCTATGAGCTTGTTGTATGCAGAGTCTCCCTTAAGGAAGTTACTTTTAAAAATCAACATAATACAAAATTGACTTTGAAAGAGTCAATATGCTTCCGCATCCCAAGGAAACCACTGTATTACCCTCAAGTGAAAGCCGGTCAGCCAGGTTTCTTTGGGAGCTCTGCAGTTAGGGCCTCAAAGGGGTGCTGTCACAAACCTGGGCTTCCCTTCCAGATGGGAAGTCTGAGGACAGGCCGAGAGCAACTGTTTGAAAGGTCAGTCCAGCTCTGGGCAGACTTTCGTTCCCAGGTGTCAGGGAGAGAACCTGCCAAAGGTAATGGGCGATTGACCAAGGAACAGATATTTAGATGGAAGGAATCCTCATTTGGAGGCTGTTATTCCAATCTAGTCATGTAATAGATGCACTAAGGATTTCCTTTTTCATTTTGTAAGTGGAACTTGGAGTTTTGCTATTCATAAAAATGAGTATTTAGGTTGATTTCCATTAGGTTACGCACCTCACCCAGGGCAGGGACCCTTGCTCCTGCTTACAGCTGTATTTCAAATTCCTACGGTGCCAAGGATCCTTGGTGGTGTCGTGGATTAAGAGTAGAGCTGTGCAAGGTCAGAAGTTCGAACCCACCAATCACGCAGTGGAAGAAAGCTGAGGCTGCCTGCCTCAGTAAATATTTGGGTCTTGGGCACCATAAGAAGCACTTCTCCCCTGTCCTATAGGGTTGCTATGACTTAGAATTGAATGAACATCAGTGGGGAAGGTAATGCCTGACATAGAGTGAGCACTTGGGAAACATTGTTTTGAATGATTGTATGAATCTACCAAGTCAAGAGTCAAATAATTAATGCAGTTTATCCAGGGCATTAATTGTGATTGTTACATAATCTGGTGTCAATTTGGGACTTGAGAGGATTAAGAGTGAAGGAGTGGAGTCTAGTCTGTCAATTGAGTCATCGCCAATGAGGCCTCTGTGCGGACATGGCCTTCTCCTGAGGATTCTGGGAACTCCTGTCTTCCTACTTGGAGGCGAGAGAAATCCTCTCTGTCCTCTCACTCCCTTGGAGACGCTCTACTGAGCAGACACATGGTGCTATGCTGATAGAGCCTGTGCTATGAGCACTGGAGAAGTCACGTGGAGACCCCTGCCAGCGTGGGGATGCTTCTAACGCCTGGATCCAAAGACTTCCTATCCACTGGCCTGTGATCAGCCTGCATTCCGCGTCATTGCATGTGTTGTGAGTCTGAAGAGGACTTTATAGATTGGTATTGGACATACGGGCTAATATCGGACTTATGGATTGGACTGGACTGGGTTGGGATGCTTTCTTAATGTACAATGACCTTTATATAAAACTCTCTCTTATACACATATGTGTCCATGAATTTGTTTCTCTTGTCTACCCAGACCAATACATTAATGAAGACAAACTAGGTTTCACTGCAACAATAAACACTGGCCCAAGACAAGTGTGATAAAATCATATATCTTATGTAGAACTAGTTACATGCGTTTGCCTGGCAACAGTAGGGGGGACGGAGAGCACAACTTTCCATATTGCCAGAAAGTCAAACTCCTCAGTTGATGCTGGCTCACAGTGACCCCATAGAACAGGATAAAACTGCATCTGTGGGTTCCCAAGACTGTTGCTCTGTACGGCCGTAGAAAGCTCCTTCTTTCTCCCAAGCAGTGGCTGGTGGTTAGCAACTGCTGACTTGACCTTGTAGTTAGCAAGCAGCCTAGTACTTCACCACTACACCACCGAGGCTCCTAGTCCCAGCAAGGAAGGGTCTACAGTGAGATCTGGTGAACACACAGCATTATGTTCGGCATCTTTAGCTTAGGAGAGGTTAAGTTCTTAGCTTGAGGCAAGTCTCTCCTGAGGCCTGAGCCGGGTGTTGTCTTGTTTGGGCACATTGGGCCTCCCCTGCGGTGGACACCACTCTTCCTGGTGTCTTCGATGAACTCCGTGCCTCCTTGTGCCTCCTCTCTCTGGACTGCCTTCTGTTCGCTCGCTGAATGAGGTAAAATGTCGATTCCTTCGGAGAAATGTAGCTACGAGTGACTCCTTCCAGCGTTCCATCTTTGGTCCAGGGCTGTGATGAATTTCGCACACATTTGGACACTTAATGACACTTGACCTAGCCCTTAGTTCTATATGATCACATGGCTGCAAAAAGCCTAATGATTGTTTCCTCAATTCATAACCTCTCAAAGATGAGAGTCAGAACAGCGCTCTCCGCTGCTCTTTCATCACATACAGGACTAAGCAAAAGATGGACGCTTAATAGATGCGTTTATTTTCTTTTTAAAAATCATTTGATTGGGGGTTCATATAACTCTTATCAGAATCCACACATAAATCTATTGTGTCATGCATATGTGTACATTTGTTGCCCTCAACATTCCCAGAATATTTGCTTTCTACTTGAGCCCTTGGTAGCAGCTCCTCGTTTCTCCCTCCCTCTTCCACCTTCCCCCTCATGAACTCTTGATAATTTATAAATTATTATTATTTTATCATGTCTTACACTGTCCAACATCGCCCTTCACCACTCTTCTGTTATCTGTCCCCCAGGGATGGAGTTATATGTAGATTTTTGTAATCAGTTCCCCCTTTCAACCCCACCCTCCCTCCACCCTCTGGTATCGCCACTCTCACCACTGATCCTGAAGGGTTCATCTTTCCTGGATTCCCTGCGTTTCCAGTTCCTATCTGTACCAGTGTACATCCTCTGGTCTAGCCAGATTTGTAAGGTATAATTGGGATCATGATAGTGGGTAGAGGAAGCATTTAGGAACTAGAGGAAAGTTGTATGTTTCATCGTTGATACCCTGTACCCTGACTGGCTCATCTCCTCCCCGCAACCCTTCTGTAAGGGGATGTCCAGTTATCTACAGATGGCCTTTGGGTCCCCACTCTGCACTCCCCCTCATTCTCAATGATATGATTTTTTGTTCTTTGATGCCCAGTACCTGATCCCTTCAGCACCTCGTTCGTGATCACAGAGGCTGGTGTACTTCTTAATAGATGCGTTTCTGTGCACACTGGCAGAGTAAACCAAGAGGGAGGAGCATCTCTGTGGTGGAGCCGAGGCAGGAGATAGAGGAGTCCCGGGAGCTGGCCTGTGCCACACAGGAGTCTCGTTGCCATCCCTCCTCAACGTTTCTGGCCTGGGAAGATTCCATAAGTCCGCCATGATGTGCCCTACTGGGGTAGTATTTGCTTGTCTGTCTCCTACTGCCCTGTGTCCACTGAGGAAAAACAAGCCAGGTGGGTCCTGGAAAATGAAGCTCCTGTGGGCTGGGAGCTGCTGGTCCCTGAGCAGCTGACTTGCTAATGCTGGCTGACTTCATCATCGCCTAAGTGACGTTAATCTGCGCTCTTTCCTCTAAGTCTTTGCAGGCGCATCCTGAACAAAAGACTTAATCACTCTGCTGTCAAGATATTCCTTGCTGTCTGTGCAACTGTTCTCGGGTGTGTAATGTGAACAGGCTGCCCTCATTTGGAGCCCCCATTCTCTCTAAATGAGAAAATGCAAATGAGGCACTCAGGCTACCACACCATAACTCGCTGCATAAAATTCTTGACATCAACAAGAAGCTACTTAGCATAATAAACTGCCAATTTAGTCATTTAGGTTTCGGCTTCTAAAGAAGGCAGCAGCGTCAGGCTGCGTTTTCTACCTCCCTCCATACACGCCCGAGTTTATTATTTTGATGTTTATGTTAAAACATAGGAAATTGGCATTTGTGTGATTATTTGGAAATCTTCTACCCTAATTTGTTTACTTTCATAATTCAGGGAGTCCTGGCTCATCTGAAAGGCAAAATGGTTTTTTTCCCTCCTCTACAGCCTTTTCTTCTATTCGGGACAAGATTTCTCTGGTTAAAGGGAACAACAATTTAGGAGTTTGAAAGAGTCAAGGGTATGCTGTGGAGGCTGTGCAGGAGCCTGCCCCAACCCCTACGAGCTGAAGGAGATGAAGAAGGTCTTACAGATGAGGGAGAGAGCTGCCTTGGAGGTGCCCAGGCTTCCAGATCTTTGTAGAAAGAAGTCTTGTTTCAGGTGTCCTCACACTCTGTTGCTCCCTCTTTATGTCCATGTCCTAGGGAGCCAGCCCCCCTGCTGGCCACTCCCTTCCCCATCCAAGGGATCCATGTGCCCCTACTACGTTTCTATGTGCCAGTTATAAAGATGATACTGGACTATGCCTAGTTAATGGGAGAGTCAAATGCTAATCAATGGATAGATTATGCAACCACAATTAAAATGCAATGCAGGCTGGACCATGCACACATCAATTTTCCTGAGCCTGAGAGAGTGCTTGGCTACCCCTACCCAGTGCTCTGAAGGAGATCACATTAGAAGGTCCTGAATAGAGTAGGAGAAAAATACAGAACAGGACTCAAAATCAGAAGAGAGATAAAGCTTACCTGTAAGAGAGAGCTGAATCCTTTGGGGCAGGAGACTGGTTTATAGAGGGGTTTCCTCTGGGCACTTAATTGGGAGAGACAAATTTGCTGACCCACAGAACTGGAGCTGAGTTCCTTGAGAGTGAGGCTTATGTTGGAGTGGTATGCCATTTGGGCATTTATTGGAAGCCCTAAAAGAGCTTCGTAACACTGCCCAAGTAGGCCAGAGGCTAGGCCAATAGGCTAATGGCCAGTGAGAGGATTGCTTGAGGGCAAGACAGGAAGAACCTGTCCTCGGTGAAGAACTGTGCCCTGAGCATTTCCCACCTGAATTGTAACCTGTTAGCTTCTATAATCACGAAAAACAAATGCACAAGAGAATCATGGTGCTCAGGTCCCGCTGGCCACCAAGAAAGCACAGTCAAGATTTACTCATATGTCATGGCTTCACAGAATGTTTACCAACGTAACTTCTCTGCCAAGTCTTTCCAGTTCTCTGGGCTGTGGTGCAGTCTAGACACAGGCGAACGAGAGGAGTCAGAGGCATATTGAGCCTCCCCCCCCCCCCCCCCCCCCGTGCCAGCTGGTGCACAGAGTTACCACGCTTGGCTGTGGATCAAATGATTAGAGAGTTCAGTCCACCTTAGAGGAGAAGCCTGTCTACTGCGGAAAAATCAACCATCGAAAACCCTTTGGTAGAGGGAGAGTGGGTTGGAAAGAGGGAACCGATTACAAGGATCTACATGTGACCTCCTCCCTGGGGCCGGACAACAGAAAAGGGGGTGAAGGGAGATGCTGGACAGGGCAAGATATGACAAAATAATAATTTATAAATTATCAAGGGTTCATGAGGGAGGGGGGATCAGGGAGGGAGGGGATAAAAGAGGACTCGATGCAAAGGGCTTAAGTGGAGAGCAAATGCTTCGAAAATGATGAGGGCAAAGCATGTACAGATGTGCTTTATACAATTGATGTATGTATGGATTGTGATAAGAGTTGAATGAGTCCCTAATAAAATGTTTAAAAAGAAAAAAGAAAAACCCTTTGAAGCCCAGTTCTCACTTGGCACACAAGGGGTGTCCAAGTCAAAATGGATTAGATCTCAAATGTTTGTTTGTGATACTCATTTGTTTCTTTGTTAACTCTATGTGCAACATTGTTTCATGAACCAGATAGGCAGAGCCTTCAGCTTCCCAGGGAGGTCCCTGGCAAGCAGCCCAACCTTGCATTAGGGACTTGGACTTGGGGATCTATGGCTTTAGCAGCTGTGAGTTAGACTCTGGTCTACACCATTCTCCAATGGGTAACTATGCCCAGAGTTGCTGAAAAGATCAAATGAGATCTTGGAACACCGAGCTCTGGCCCAAGTATTGGTTCTTTGGTATTGCTGGAACGGAGGGTCCATTCTGAACCACAACCATGGCTGGTGGTGGTGTGTCGCCCTGTCTAGGTCAGGGCTCGGCAGGAGGAAAGTCACTGTAGCACTGCCTCTGACCTGTCACTGTTCTCGGATTCCAGTTGGAGCCCAGCCAGTTGGAGCTCTTCCCTGGAGAAGTAGACAGGGCCTTGGGAGAATCAGGTTCCCTTTCTGCTGCCCTCCCACCTGCTGCCCCCTGTGAGTTTCTTGTTACCCTGGGGGAATGCTGGTACTTCCTCTCTGTTTCCTGGTTTGAGTTCACAAGACAGGTCAGCATTCACGAGCTCTTTGTGGGTTTCTTGTGGGACAGTCGACGACTATAGATGAGAACTGCCTGTCACATAAGAGAGTATGCAGGATGGAAACATCTTCAACTTGATTTACTTCCTTGGTCTAAATTTGTTAGAAAACAAGCTATCCGATTGCTCCTAGTCTGGTAGTTGCTCTTCTCGGAAATCCTCAAGTCTTGCCCAGGTAGGAAGATCCTGGGTCCTAGACCCCCCTCACCTGGTAGCCTGGCTGGTGCAGCAGATGATAGCTCCCTGATGGAGGGCTGGACTGGTCCAAACAGAGGGCATCCTGGGAGATGGAAGAGTTTATTCAAGCTATCTAGTCTCTAGCTAGAGCTTGTGGTTCCTTGATTGCCCCTGTCATATCTTCTTGGAGACTGTGTGGTCGTTACATAATCTGGTGTCCATTTGAGGATTAAGAGTGCAGGGGTGGAGTTTAGCCTGTCATTCGGGAGATAGCCAATGAGGCCTCTGTGTGGGCATGACTTTCTCCTGAAGATTTTGGGAACTCCTGTAATTCCGCCTTGGAAGCAGGAGATTCTCTCTCACTCCTTTGGAGACTACTGTCAAGTCTCACTTCCTGCGAGACAGCCTTGTGCAGAAGACACACAGAGAGAGGCTGATGGAGCCAGACCTCTGGAGCTGGAGAAGCCACATAGAGACCCCTGCCAGCACTGAGATGCTTCTACTGCCACTGGACCCACAAGGCTTGCCACCCACTGGCCTGTGATCTTTCGGCATTTGGTGTCATTGCATGTGTTTCGTGAGTCAAAAGAGGACTTTATAGATTGGTATCAGACATATGGGCTAATATCAGACTTAGGGACTTGATCTGGACTGGGCTGGGATGTTTTCTCAATATTCAACTGCTCTTGTATGTAAAACTCTCTCTTATACACACACGAGTGTCTCTGGATTTGTTTCTCTAGTCCACCCAGACTCACACACTGTGTGCTTTTGTCTTCTCTCTTTCAATCCCATGTTCTCTGCAGCACCATTTGTTGGTCTGTTTATTTGTGTTTGTTTGTCTTGCCAAATGATTTTAAGAACATAGTCATATTATACACACACATGCTTGTTATCCTTTGCTAAGAGCTGACTGTGTATTGATCCTCAAAACAAGCCTATCATGTCACACTGTTCATGTGACTTTACAGATGAGGAATCTAGGAAAGAGAGAGGCTCAGTAATTGCCTAGCACCACACAGATCAGAAATGCATTGCTGGTCTCACTGCTAAGGCGGCAACCCTCCGCTGAGGAGCTTGCAGGGATGGGAAGCCTGGCAGGCCCAAGGCAGCTGAAACCAGGCATGGGAGGTGGGTAGGGGGTGATGTCTTTTTCATCAGCTCCAGTGCTTTACTTTGCTTGGCTTTTTTTCTGATGGGTTTGCTCAAAGCAACTGTTGGAATGATTATGCCAACCCGTCATTCAGCCTTTGTTCATTCCGATAATTAGCAGAGTGGTAATTAGCACCCAAATTCAAAAAGATAGCCTACAAACACACCTTTCTATGCTTAGTTTTACTTATTCCAAGATAAAGTCCCAATAAAGGATTTTCTTTCCTTTTTTCCATTTTCATGAAGAGTACTGTCCCCGTTTTGAATAGGTTTGCCGAGAGCTCTTTGTCTCTGGTAACTATTGGCTTTGGATCCTGAGGGTCGCTTTCTTCATTTCATTGTGAAAGACTGGTTGACTCTGGGTTCAATTCTGGTTTCAGGAGCAGACACCAGAATGGGTGTCCTTTAGTGACTCAAGCCTTCTTCTTCTTCTTCTTTTGATTTCAGCCTTCTAATGAATCTCTGATGCCAAGTTCTTGGATGGCCATCCCTCTCTGGGCAATGGGGAGAGGAAGGAGAGCAGCTGTGAGGACATGTTGGGTCTTGGAGCCCTGTCATTCACCACTGTGGAGTTCAGCTCCGTCCCCCATCCTCACCCCCACCCCCACCCTGCCTCCAGCTTTCCAGAAACTGGACTGCTTCACGTACATTGGCCTTCAAAGTGGTCCCTGGTTACAGAGAGGCACCCTGGCCTCTGATTGGCTGGGTTTTTGGTGTGGAAATCTGCTCCAGGGGCCTCTAGGACCAGTCTAAGCTGAATCTAATGACTGGGCTTCGCTCGTGTTTGTTACTGTGCTGGTGGTCCCATCTCGACCCCCTTTTACAGGTCTTTGTTTCTTGGAGATTGGTCTCAAAGCCGGAGACCGCTTCTAGAGCACGGCACGTGTTCACTCATTTAACCTCCGCTTTGCAGATGCGGATGGGACCCCAGGCTGCTTCAGGAGCTTGCCAGGTCACAGTTACTGAGAGACGGGACCAAGGTTGGATTCAGTCCATCCGGCTTCACACTCCATGGTTCAGCCCACCTCCCCGAACCGCCTCGCCAGACATGTGCTGTAGCTGGCAGAGTCCAGCCTGCCTTTACAAAGCCCAAACTCACTGCCGTCACACTGATTCCAGCTCCTCCCAGCACGACTGTAAGACATGTAGAACTGCACTGGGAACTCCCAAGGTGATTGGTCTTTTCCAAGCAGAAAGCCTCATCTTTCTCCCAAAGAGTTCAAATGGCTGACCTTGCAGTTAGCAGCCCAACATTGAACTCTGTAAGCAAGCCCACCCACCTTCTTTCCCAACTCATAGGGACCCTAACCTGCATTTCTGAGGCTATCAATCTTAAAGGAGCAGACAGCCTCAACCTCCCCCGGAATAGCTGGTCAGTTGTGACCACCTGACTTGTGGTTAGCAGCCCAGAGTCTAATCCAGAGGACTCCCCCTCCTCCCCCCACCGCCTCCTTCTGCCTTTATAAGACAGCTTCAAGAAGCTCATGGAAAGATGCCATTCTCTTTCCATCCCATTGGTGTATTAATTTTCTGAAGCCCTCTTGTATTTGTAACCATCACACTTACGAAGCCTCCCTATGAAGAGCCGCAGCTGCCGTATCAATACTAGGGCGATGCCATTGATTTTAGTGGCATTTAGATCACAACAGCTTGTCTGGAGCTGCACCCTGAGATTTATGCTCTGCACATCCATTAGAGCTAATGGGAAATGGGTGTGTAAATCACAAGTGGTGATGGGAAGCTACAGTGGGGAGTTGCCCTCGATGCATTTTACTGCCTGCTCTGCATTGGCACGCTCACCCTCTCTAGCTGTCATGTGCCCCCTGGCGTCTTCCTTAGGGAGGCCTGAGGGTGGGGAGAAAAGCACACAGACACTGGACTGGATACCTTGTGGCTGTGTGGCCTTGGGTCAGTTAGCTCACCTCTCTGAACAGTTCTTAATGTTCCCATCTCTAAAATGAAGCAAACACCCCTGGGTGCTGTTGTGAGCACACTTAAATCTCTAAGCCCAGCAAATGCCAGCATTCCCTTTCGTGCCTCCATTTCTCCTCTCAGTACAAGTGCCCCGCACCAGACACTGGTAGATGGGCCTTGGAAAGGGAGGAGGGGCATCAGTGAAACCCCTGTAATAGAACACAGCCAGGGCTCTGTACCTTGAGGGGGTATTTTGGTTGGAGACGGTCGTGGTTTTGAGTTTTCCCAGGGCATCATTGGACCCAGAAAACTAGATTAGACTCTGGGCTTCTGAAGGACAGCTTTTTCTTGTATGTGACCTCACTGCTCAGCTCTCTGCCTGCCCCCAGTAGATACCAGCAGTTGCTTGTTGAGGACAAATGAGAAGTCCTTTCTTTCTGGAGTTCTGAGCTCAATATGTTTCCGGATGTGGGATGGACAGTGTGCTTCAATGTGGATTCTGGGTCATGACTCCACTCAGGACTATATTCTCCAAGGGCAAGAGGCCTGATGATAGGCAGCATGTCCATTTACCTGGTCAGGCCGGTCAGTGTCGGCATCCTTAGGTCCTTTCAGAACCTAAGCTTAGGTGATTTAGGCCCTAACCAATTCTTCATGACTTTCTTCTCCTCATTGTTGATCTCATCTTTCAGTGTCTTTGCTGTGCGGTCTCACCCCAATGAGCCAGCCATGTTCTTGATTTGTTTAGATACAGGCTGGGTTTTTATATGGTCTCTGAGCCATCTGTAAAGTTGTTAACTGTGCTCACAACAATACAGAGAAAGAACAGCAGAAAAAGAGACTAGTCTTTCCTGATACGATGTCCAAAGTACATGAGTACAGAATTCCCCAACTTCTTTGGTCTGAAATTGATCAAACATGCAATCAAGATACATTAATAATTACTGGTGATTGGAACATGACTATTGAAATAAAGAGGAAATATCAGTAATTGGAAAACATGGCTTTGCTGATAGGAAGGAAGCTGTTGGTTATGTGATATAATTTTGAAAGACCAATAACTTCTTTATCAAAAACATGTTTTTTTCAGCAATATTATCAGACAAAGCAAGGACACAGGACAGCTATGACACACACCACTAATTGCACATATGCAAATTCAGATTGAAACTAAAGATAATTTAAACAAGTCCCAAAGAGCTAAAAATTGACCTTGAATTCATGTAGCCCCTCTGAATTTAGAGACCATCTCAAGGACAGACTTGACACATTAAATGCTAATGACAAAAGATCAGATGGATTATGGAATGGCACCACCAACCTCATACAGGAAGAAAGCAAAGGGCTAGAAAGAAAGAAAACAGTGGACGTCAGAGAAACTCTGAAATGAGCTCTTGAACATAGATTAACTAAAGCTAATGGAAGAAGGATGAAGCAAAAGAGCTAAACCAGAAATGTCAAAGAGCAGCTAAAAAGGACAAAGTTTTATACTAAAATGGGAAAAACGTGGAGTAAGAGGACCAAAAAGAAGACTATAGTCAGCACATCTCAAGCCTTGAGATTCAATATTGACAGATTCGATGGGAAGTAAATCGAAGGCTGTAGGAAGCATCCTAAGGAAATGGAAGGAATACACAGTCTACTAAAAAGAACCACTTGATATTCAACCATTCCAAGAGGCATCACATGTATCGAACAATGATTGTATCCTTACTGTTTACTGATTCTGACTTTTGGTCATCTGTTAATTTCCCCAATAAACCTCCTTAATCTTGGGCGAAAAAAGATAACATATGATTAAGAGCAGATAGTACAGGAGGAAGACTTGAAGTCAAGTTCCAGGAGTTGATGGAACACCAATTGAAACGAGTCAACAAACCGATGCAGCACTGGAAGCACTCACTTGTCTATGTCCACACTTTGGAAGACAGCTACCTGGACAACAAGACTGGAAGACATCCATATTTGTCCACTTTCCTTAAAAAATAAATTTAAAAAATGACCCAACAGAAAGTGAATTATCAAACAATATCATTGATACCACATGCAAGTAACATTTTACTGAAAATAAACACTGCAACAATGTATCAAGATTCAGAAGAGGATGTAGAATGAGAGATAATGTGGTAATTACATAATCTAGTATCAATTTGAGAGGATTATGAGTGAAGGGGTGGGATCTGGCCTGTCAATCAAGATATAACCAATGAGGCCTCTGTGTGGGTATGGCCTTCTCCTGAGAATTCTGGGAACAACTATTTTTCCTCCTTAGAGGCACTCCTCAAGAGACACTGAACTGACAAGACACATGGTGCTATACCCTGGGAGCTGGAGAATCCACATTGACCTATCCTGATGCAACCAGACCTCTGATGTCAGAGAAGCCATGCAGAGACCCCTGCCATCACTGAGATGTTTGCAACACCATTGGATCCACAAGACTTCCAACCCACTGGCCTGTGATCCTCCTCAATTTCTCATCGTTGCATGTGCTTTGTGAGTCTGAAGAGGATTTTATAGATTGGTGTTGGACATGTGGGCTAATACTGGATTTATGGACTTGATCTGGACTAGCCTGGGATGTTTTCTGAATATTCAATTGCTCTTGTATATAAACCTCTTTTTCATACACACATGAGTCTCTATGAATTTGTTTCTCTAGTCTACCTGGACTAACACAGATATCATTGCTAATGTCAGATCTTGTCCGAAAGCAGAGAATACCAAATTATGTGTTGGGTTATTTTTCACTATGAAAAAAGGCCTTTGACTGTGTGGATCCTAAAACTAAAGATAACATTGAGATGACGATGAATTCCAGAACACTTAGACTCTCCTCCTTCTTATTATTAAATCCATAGTTGAGCAAATAATTTGGGAAGCTGGGCTATATGAAGAAGAATGACGCATTAGACTTGGATTTCGCCACCAGTGATTTGACACAACCTTTTTGCTGAAAGCAGGGGGAAATGACTTCATCAACATTTTCTGGTGAAGATAAAAGATACATGCAGACTTCAGTATGGATTACAACTCAATACAAAAAACAAAACAAAATGTTTTCCCCACCCTCCCACCCCCAATAACTGGAACAGTAGACAACATCATGATAGACGGAGAAAAGATTGAAGTTGTCTAAGACTTCATTTTACCTGGATTCTCAATCAATTGTTCCTGGAAATTAAAAGGACATATGGCATTGTGCAAATCTGCCGCACAAGAGCTCTTTAACGTATGAAAGAACAAAGACGTCACTTTGAAGACTAACGTACACTTGACCAAACGATGGGTGGCATTTTTAATCACCTCAGGTACATGTAAAAACGGGACAGTGAATAAGGCAGACTGAAGAATAGTGGATGCATTCAAATCGGGGTGCTGCTTACACATATTGGAAACCCCACTGACCGGCTGAAGAACAAACGACGCTGCTCTTAGAGGATGCTCTTTAAAAATGAGGCCGGCAGGACTTCGTCTCACATACTTAGGACACGTTATCAGGATAGACGCATCCCTAGAGAAGAACGTCACGCTTAGTAATGAGGAGGGTAAGTGAAAGAGAGGAAGACTCTAGATGAGATGGAGCGGCACAGTGGCTGCAACAGTGAGCTCAAGCCTAACAGCAGCTGGGAGGCTAGTTCAGGACCGTGCATGCTTTGTCCTGTCACACATAGGGTGGCTATACACCTGAGCTGACTCGATGGGAGTGTAAACAACAACCATTACTGTGGTTACGGTTCCATTTGGGAGAGGTTGTTCATTATGTTAATGAAGAAGGACTGCTGTTATTGTTATTAGGTGCCCCAGAGTCAGTTCCAACGCACACTGACCCTACGTACAACAGAACAAAGCACAACTCGGTCCCACGCCATCCTCACAATTGTCCTTAGGTTTGAGCCCATTGTGGAAACCACCGTGTCAATCCATCTTGTCGAGAGTCTTCCTCATTTCACTGTCCCTCTTTTTTTTTTTTTTTTTTTTTAACCAAGCATGGCGTCCTTTTACAGGAACTGGTCTCTCCTGATAACCTGTGCAAAGTACACGAAACAAAGTATCACCTTCCTTGCCTCTAAGGAGCATTCTGGCTATCCTTCTTCCAAGACAGATGGGTTTGGTCTTTTGGCAGTCCCTGGTACTTTCAGTGTTCTTCACCAGCACCGTAATTCAAATGCATTGATTCTTCTTTGGGCTTCCTTATTCAATGTCCAACTTGTACATGCATATGAGGTGATTGAAAACCATATGAGGCGATTGAAAATGCCATTGATTGGGTCAGGTACAACTTAGTCCTTCAAGTAATACCTGCTTTTCAACACTTTAAAGAGGTCTTGTGCAGGAGATTTACCCAATCTGGTGTATCATTTGGTCTTTTGACTGCTGCTTCCATGAGAATTGCTTGTGAATCCAAGCAAGATGAAATCCTGGACATCTTCCATCTTTTATGTTGATCATGAGGTTTTCTGTTTGTTTGTGAGGAATTTTATTTTCTATACATTGAATTGTAATCCATACTGAAGACTGCAATCCTTGATCTTTATCAGCAAATGCTTCAAGTCCTCATTTTCAGCAAGCAAGATTGTATTCTACATATTGCAAGTTGTTAATAATCCAATCATGAAGCTGCATTCTTCTTCAATATAATCCAGCTTCTTTGATTACTTGCTTGGAATACAGATCGAAAAGGTTTGGTGAGAAGGTACAACCCTGAAAAACACCCTTCTTTATTTTAAACCAAGCAATATGCCCTTGTTCTGTTTGCACAATTGCCTCTTAATCCATATACAGGTCCTACATGAGCACAATGAAATGTTCTGAAATTCCCTTTCTTCTCAAGACTATAAACAGTTTGTTTTGATCCAAGCAGTCAAATGCTTTTGCATAGTCAATAAAACACAAGTAAATATCGTTATGGGATTCTCTGCTCTCAGCCAAGATCCCTCTGACATAAGCAGCAATATCCCTAGTTACACGTCTTCTGAATCCATCCTGAGCCTCTGGCAGCTTCTTGTCAGTGTACTGCTGCAACAAGTGTTGGATGATCTTTGTAAAATTTTGCTTGCATGTGATCCTAATGATATTGTTGTATAGTTTGAGCAATCTGTTGGGTCACCTTTCTTTGGAATGGATACAAATATGGACCTTTTCCAGTCAGTTGGCCAGGTAGCTGTCTGGCAACTTTCTTGGGAGAGATGAGTGAGTGCTTCCAGGGATTCACCAGCCAGCTGAAACATTTCACATGTTGTTCCGTCAATTCTTGAAGCATGGTTTTTGCCTAATGCTTTCAGTGAAGTTTGAACTTCTTCCTGAAAACTTCTTCATTGCTTCTTGCTCAGCTGCTGCCTCCTAAAATGGTTGAATGCCGACAGGTTCTTTTAGGTACAGTGACTCTGTGTATTTCCATCTTTTGGTGCTTCTGCATCATTCAACAGCTTGCTCATAGAACCTTTCAATAGTGCAACTCGAGGCTTGAGTTTCTCTTCAGTTCTTTCAGTTTGAGATATGCTGAGCGTGTTCTTCCTTTTTGCCTTTCTAACTCCAGGTTTTTACACATTTCCTTGTACTATTTTATTTTGTCTTCTCCAGCTGCCAGTGAGAAATTTTCTGTTCAGCTCTTTGACTTTAGCACATTTTCAGTTTGCCCTTGCCACTTGATGATGAAGAGCAAGCTTCAGAGTCTCTTCTGACATCCACTTGGGTCTTCGCTCTCTTTCCTGTCTTTTTAATGACCGTTTGCTTTCATGAACGATGCTCTTGATGTCCTCCCACAGCTGGTCAGGTCTTCTGTCCTTAGTGCTTAATGTTTCAAGTCTGTTCTTGAGATGTCCTCCAAATGTATGTGGAGTTTACTCACGGTCGCATTTTGGCTTCCATGCACCGCTTTTCATTTTCTTCAGCTCTAGCCTGACCTTACAGGTGAGCATTGAGGGTCTGGTCCACAGTCGGCCCCTGGCCTGGCTTTAGCTGCTGATATTGAGCTTCTCCATGGTCTCTTCCCACAGATGTAGTCAATGTTATTTCTGTGTAGTCCATCTGGAGGAGTCTATGATATTTCTGATGAAGAGGTTGTTGAGCTTGCAAAATTTGATCATTCACTTTCCAATTTTGTTTCTGTCACTAAGTCCTTCCCCTTTGTCTCCAACTTTTGCATTCATAACACCAATAATTATCAATGCATTTTGGTAGCATATTTGATGATTATCAGAACAAAGGCATTGGTAGAAGTCTTTTATTTCTGCATCCTTAGCTTTTGTGGTTGGTACATAAATTTAGTTGTGATTGGGTTTCCTTATATTCGGATAGATATGATCCTGTCCCAGAAACATTGTACTTCAAGGTAGATCTTGAAATGCCCTTTTTGATGATGAATGCAATGGCATTTCTCTTCAACATGTCAATTCCAGTGTAGTAAATCATGCGATTCACTGGTTCGGAATGGCCAATGTCAGTCCATTTCAACTCACTAATGCCTAGGATATCAATATTTATGTGTTCCATTTCATTTTTGATGACTTCCAATTTTCCCTTATCCACTCTTCATACATTCCAAGTTCTGATTCCTGATAGATGTTTGCAGCTGTTTCTTCTCATTTTGAGTCACACCCCATCAGGAAATACCACACGTTTTACTCTATGCACATCATTGAGATGGACTCTACTTTGAGAGACAACTCTTCAGCAGTCAAGTCTGAGGACCTGCACCCAGAGGGGATCATCTTTCAGTGCTGTCTCTGACCGTAGTCTGCTTCTATGCACTAGGCCTTCAACATCGGATGAAGTTGTGATGCCAGCCATCAGGTTTTTAGTGCCCAATTCCTCTGGAGCCGGGATCTGGGTCCTTCTTGGTAGCCAGTTCTTAGTCTGGAAGCACTGCTGAAACTTTGGGTGACCCTGCTCACATTTGAAATACCAGTGACATAGCTTCCAGCTTCAATGCAGCACACAAGTCACCACAGAACGACAGAATGGTAGATAAGCAGTGGGAAGAGGCTTAGGATGAGCTAGACCTTGAGTTACCGCCTTACAAGGGAAACCCTGTGGAGCTGTTCTGTGTTCTACAGGGTTGTTATGACCTGGAATCACTGAATGGTAGTGGGCTAAGAATTCCGGACTAGAACTGGAGAGGGCTGATAGCAGGGCAGTGGGTGACACCAGTCCTGCTGACACTGCTGTGCCAGGCTCTGCTGGGCTTGTTTCCTAAATCCAGTGCCCTTCTGGCCCTTTGACAGAGTGTGCCCTAGGGAGAGCACCGTTCGGTTTCAGTTTCCACAAATGTTTGGAGATGTGTCACACCCCGTGATCTCCAAACCAATAAAAAGAGATTCCTGAGCCACGTGGTAGCTAGCCCTCCTCCTCTCTGATGGCTCCTTTGAACTGGCTGGAGGTGAACATTACGGCTGAGCCTGCTGTGTCTGAAACATGTTGAGCATGGAGATTGTGCTCCATCAACTAGCTGGAGAGGAACCCATGGCTTTCCCAGGCTTCTGGGTAGTGAGGGGGCGGTGGGATGAAGAGACAGCAGGACAATGTGACCCTGTCCCAAGAATATCAACCTCAGAGCTCAAGTGGGCTCCGAAGATTTCCCCTCGTGCCCCCACCCTCTGTTTCCCTATCCTCTCAGTGTCCCCAGCCCAGCCGATGGCTGCTGTCCTGAATTTCCCTAGGGAAAGGAGGAAACATCTCTGAAAGTCCTCTTCCCAGTGCCGAGGCAGGAGAAATAGAAATAGACGGAAGACAATTTTCCTGAAAAGGCCAGTGCTTTGATTTTGTTTGGCAGATGACATGAAACCATTCCTGGGTGCGCTCCTATCCCCAGTCGAAGTCTAATGTGGCCTTTGTCCACAAGGGAGGGGATCGACTTTATTCAAAAGTCCTGTCAATCGGTGACTCAAAAGTGGGGCTGAATCTGGGGGTAAACAGGCTCTGGGGACAATATATGGCCTGATCACTACAAAGCCCCCACCCCGCCTCCCAGCCCCCTGCCTCCCTTATCTTCTCAGCTTCTCCTAAAGAGGACAAATGAGTTTGACATAGGAGATTCTGTAACCTGAGAAGATTTCCTTCCTGAGTCTTGGTAACTCTGTCATTCCCCTCAATGTGGTCCTGGGTCTAAATTTTTGTGTGCAGAATGATTTATAAGTCAAATCTTTTTCTAGTACTATGTCATAATTTACTGTAAGTTTATATTACCATCCCCAAAGCCCACCTCTGTAGTGTCAATTCTGACTCAAAACCATGCTATAGACCTGAGTCGAACTGCCCCGTAGGTGTTCAAAGGTGGAGTTTTCACAGAAGCAGACGGGTTCCAAAGTATGACCTACCTGTCAGTGAGCAAGCTTACAGGGGCGTAGCCACTGGACCAGCAGGCTGCCCCCATAAGGCATCTCGTGTTACAGAAGAGAGAGGCAATGTGGTATCTGCCCCTGCATTTTTAATGAACAGGGGTTGTCCTTCCTGCCCTCTCTCCCTCCTTCCCCCTTTTCTCTCCCCTTCCTGCCCCCTTCTGTTCTATCCCGCAGCTAGGACTGGGCAATATTGTGTACTAGGCTCCGTCCTGGGCAGCGAACCTTCACATTCCCGGCCTTCAACGCTCCCCACACCAATTCCCAACCTGAGGAGGACACCTGAAACATACGTGTGTGTGGGAGAGAAGGGGCTGTCTGTCCAGTGATCATGTACAGTTCTGCTCTGTCCTTTCGGGTCATCACCATCGGGATTGACTGGATGGTCGCGGGTTTATGGGGCACAGACAGAGCCCCACATCCAGTGCTCTGAGCAGAGAGGGGGAAACTTCCCAGTATGAGAGTCTGGCTGCCCCTGGAGCCCCTTGTGAGCTTTGTAGACACTGTTGCCTGGGCCAGCCTAGGGATGGCAATTTAATGGGCCTGGTGTGTGCCCTGAACACTGGTTTCAGAAGCTCCCCAGATGATCCTGATCAGCAGCCAAGGAGAGAGCCGCTCATCTGGGAAGGGACTTCCTGTGAAGGTGGAGGTGGGGGGAGAGTGCCAGACTTCTGATGAAAGAGAGCAGGGTGTGAGAGAATGAGGAAACCGCAGGGTGGAGAAGGGTTATCTTCCAAGGAAGGCAGCGCTCAATCCAGGGGAGCCTGGGAGAACAGGGGGCTTGTAATGAAGAGTCCACGGGGTGATTTACTGGGAAGGGCTGGCAAGGTGCACAGTGAGTAGGAAGGCAAAGGAGAGGCAGTCCTTGGCAAGGAACAAGGTCAACCAGAAGCCCCAGTGCTGCTCAGAGTGCTGGAGAACTTGGCTCCTAATGTGGCCAAGTGTGGGGTCAGCACACCTGTGAGGTAGCTCCTACTGCAGCCCGCCTCAATCTGCCTTGGCTGCCCGAGTGCTGTGTGAGGGACGCAGGGACCAGCCTAGTTCATCTTCATGAAAATCCCAGAAGGAGACGAAACACAGGTGGGGTGGGGAAGGGTGGGGGGGGTCTATGGAGCAAACAATTGGCTGGAGAATGTTACCCAAACTGAAGTGACTGTCCGTGTGTGGGGTGGAGGGGTGCCTGAGCACCCAGAGTGTCCTGACACAGCCTGTCCCCTGAGAGCAGGGCCCGTGCGGAGCACCAGTGACACACAGGGAATAAGACACAGTCCCAGCACCCAAGCAGACAGTGTCAGTGCCTGTCAGGAAGGTGTATGTCCAGAAGGTCACAGAAGACCGAGGAGGGGAGATAGACATTTGCCAGAATCGTGAGGAAGCTTCTTGGAGGAATGGGATATAAGATCAGAAGTACCTCAAGGGGCACAGTATGAGGACCCAGGCAGAACCAGACATCTCCCACTCGGTTATGCTTATGCAACCGCTTTGTCTTCAGTGATCATGTTGTAAAAGTGAGCATCATGGAATGCCAGGTTAATAAAACCAAGTATTCTTGCATTGAGGGAGTACTTGAGTAGAGGCCCAATGTCCATCTGCTACCTTAGTACTAAACCTATATACACATGCACATCGATCTAATTCCCCATCCTCATATATAAATATATTGACAAATGGGTGCATAAGCAAATGTGGTGAAGAAAGCTGATGGTGCCCAACTATCAAAAGATATAGCATCTGGGGTCTTAAAGGCTTGAAGGTAAACAAGCAGCCATCTAGCTCGGAAACAACAAAGCCCACATGGAAGAAGCACACCCTCCTGTGTGATCACGAGGTGTTGGAAGGGATGAGATATCAGGCATCAAAGAACAAAAATACATATAATTGTGAATGAGGGGGAGTGTGGAGTGGGAACCTAAAGCCCATCTGTAGGAAACTGGACATCCCATTGCAGAGGGGTCTCAGGGAGGAGAGGAGCCAGTCAGGGTACAATGTAGCAACGATGAAAAATACAACATTCCTCTAGTTCCTAAATGCTACCTCCCCACCCACTATCATGATCCCAATTCTACCTTAAAAATCTGGCTAGACCAGAGGCTGTACACTGGTACAAATAGGAACTGGAAACACAGGGAATCCAGGACAGATGATCCCTTCAGGACCAGTGGTGAGAGTGGTAGTACTGGGAGGGTGGAGGGAGGGTTGGGTAGAGAGGGGGAACCAATGACAATGATCTACATATAACCTCCTCCCTGGGGGACAGACAACAAAAAAGTGGATGAAGGGAGACGTTGGACAGTGTAAGATATGAAAAAATAGTAATTTATAAATTATCAAGGGTTCATGAGGGAGAGGGGAGCGGGGAGGGAGGGGGGGAAATGAGGAGCTGATACCAGAGGCTTAAGTGAAGAGCAAATGTTTTGAGACTGATGAGGGTAACGAATGTACAAATGTACTTTACACAATTGATGTACATATGGATTGTGATAAGAGTTGTATGAACCCCCAATAAAATGATTTTTAAAATGGGTCAAAGAGGAGATGAAATGATTAGGTGTTAGATTTTAACCTCACTGCATCTGCCATAATCAACTGTTCAATGCTCTGTCTGATAGCAAGACTATTCTCAGTCCTCAATTATGGTCCGAGGAGATTCCCTGGAGGCTTGACCCATGTGGGGACTTGCAAATGGGCTTTGGGCTTCTACTGCCACCCATAGCCTTCTGAAAACCAGGCATCCCAAATTTAAACTCTGATACCATTCCCTTCTCCGGATTTGAATTTTATTATTTATAGGCTGGTGTGCTTCCTCCATGTGGACTCGGTTAACACCTCACTTAGATGGCTGCTTATTTTAAGATAAGTTTTTAAGGCCTCAGATACGTTTCTTTCTGATAGCTGGGCATCATCTGGTCTATTCACTACACTTTATTGTAGCACGCATATGTTGGCTATTTTCTTCATGAGGGTGGGTATCGAGTAGGGCTGTATCACAAGAACTGATTGCTCTTAGATTGGAGTTAGAATTCAGTTGGAGGCCCAAATTTAATTCATCTATCTCTGGGTGAAATGTGCTTCTTGTGCACTTTAAAAAGGCTTCATTACCATTTTATGATAGAGAACAGTGTAACTCCTGCTCCTAGGGCCTAAGGTAACTCCAGTTACAGTGCCATTAATTTACCCAATAGTCTCTCATTTGAAACGTCGCAGAGACAAGGAAATTTTACGTGTATAGGTTGGCTTGTCAGACCACAAGATATGAAATGTTGACTTGTACAGATTAAAACCTTAAGTGACTGGGCACTAACTGTCTACACGAACGATGGGGGTTGGTAAGAGGGCAAAGCTTTCAGTAACACACGTTCACCCGGGCAGAAGCATGCCAGTCAGACTAATAAAATCCATAAGAGTGCAAGGAGAGCTTCAAGATAGTAAGCACACCATCGTCGCAGGTCACCATTCACGGAGCACCCTCACAGCAAGATTCCTGAACCAAAGTTCCAAGAGCACAAGTGCATAAGCTTCGGATTGCAGTCATCTGCTTCTCCTCACACTGGCGTTTCCTTGGAGTTCTGTCTCTTACTTCTTTGGGGTAAATGACCTGGCAGCTATGTGTTGGGCTGCTAACCACAAGGTCAGCAGTTTAAAACCACCAGCCACTCCTCAGGAGAAAAATAAGGCTTTCTACTCCCATAAAGAATAACCATCTTGGAAACTCACAGGGGCAATTCTCCCCTGTCCTACAGGGTCACTGTGAGTCAGAATCGAGTTGTTGGCTTGGTTTGGGTTTCTGTGCCCAGCCAAGGTATTCCTGGGCATGCTATTTCCAGCCTCAGCTGTTTTTAGGGAGCGCCAGATCGCGTTCCACGGTGGTTCTGCATGTTTGCCAACCAGCCAGCAGTGTATATGAATTTCAGGCTCTCAGCAACCTCTCCAGTGTTCGTTGCTCTCTTTTTGTTGTTGTTTGTTTTTGTAATTGTACTGTCGCTGTGGGTGGAAGGTGCTATCTCGTCACTGTTTCGATTTGCATCTCTGGGATGGCTCATGTCAGCCATGTGAGAGCCGTCCCTCGTGGCTTCTGTTTTCATGTTCTTTGCTCACCTTTTAATAGGATGATTTGTTTCTTCTTATGGAGATGTTTTATAATTTGATTGTTGTGTCACCAACTCAGTTCCGATCCAAAGGGACCCTACACACAAGAGGAGGAACCCCTGCCTGGCTCTGTGCCGTCCTCACAATTGTTCCCAGGTCCATGGTTGCAGCTGCTGTGTCACTCCGTCTCTGTGTGGACCTTTCTCCTCTCACTTCCCCTCTAGTTTACCAAGCATGTCCTCCTCAAGGGCCTGGTCTCTCCTGATAACATGTCCAAAACACGTGAGAAGAAACCTTGCCATCCTAGCCTCTAAAGAGTGGACTTACTTCTCAGACCGATGTGTGTGTTCTTTTGGCATGCCCCGGTACTGTCAATATTCTTCTCCAGGACCACAATTCATATGCGTGGATTCTTCTTCAGTCTTCCATATTCAGTGTCCAACTTTCCCAATCATATGAGGCCATTGAAAATACCATGGCTGGGTCAGGTGCGCCTTAGCCCTCAAAGTAACTTCTTTTCTTTTCAATACCCTAGAGAGATCTTCAGCAGCACCTTTACCCACTTAATGTGTCTTTTGCTCTTTTGACTGCTGCTTCCATGAACACTGATTATAGATCCAAGCAAGACAAACTTCTATAGGCTTTAGTAATTAGTTCTTTATTCATTGTGTAATTGCTATATAAGATTTTAGTAATTAGTCTCTTATCCATGTGTCATGTATAAAGATTTTCCCCCCCAAACCTTGGGCTCTCATCTGACTCTGTTGATGGAGTCTTTTGATGTGCATAAGTACTTTATTTTCAGTAGGTTCTAGTTATCGATTTTGTCTTCCATGCAGTGGACTTCCTTTATTATCTTTGGTAGTCTATGTAAGCCCTGCCATCAGGCCCTTAGTTTGTTCCACTGTTCTCATCAATAAGACGCACAGCTCTCAGGTTTACACGCAGGTCTCCAATGCTTCTTGAGTGTGTTTTGTGCATGGGGCAGGTATGGTCCTGGCTTATTCTTCTACAGATAGAGACTCAATCTTCCAGCACCGTTTGGTGAAGAGGGTGGCCCATCCTCATTGAATGTTTTTAGTCATGGGCGCTTTTATTTCCGGGATTTTAATCCTATTCCATGTGTCTGTGCATCTATCAATGTACCAGGACCCGGCTATTTTCACTACTGTGGTTATGGTGTAGGTTTTGCGTTTAGGTAGCATAAGGCTTACTATGTTAATCTAATTTTTGAGAAGTTCTCTGCTTTTCTAGGGCCTTCCCCCTCTCTATATGAAGTTGGTAAATGGTTTGTTCCATTTCCTTAACGAACAGGATGGGATTTGAATTAGAATGTCCTTACATTTGTAGGTTGCTTTAGGTAGCATTGATATTTTCACCATATTAACTTGTCCTGTGCATGCACACGGAACAGTCTTCCATTTGTGTAGGTCTCTTTTGGTTTCTTGTAATGGCATTCTCTAGTTTTCTTTGTACATAAGTTTTGTTTCATTGGTTAGGTTTGCTCCTCGGTATTTCATTTTTTAGACGACTCGTGTAAATGGTATTGTTTTCTGAATGTCCTTTTCAGACCTCTCTTCACGGGAATATAGGAACCAACCTGATCTCTGCTGGCTAACCTTGTACCCTCCTACTTTACCAAATCCCTCCTTGTTTCTAACAGTCTTCTTGTGGAGTCTTTGGGGGTTCTCTTTATATAAATTCATACCGTCTGCAAATAGTGAGTTTCACTTCATTTTTGCCTAATTGTATTCTCTTGACTTTCTTCTATTGACTAATGCACTGTTGAATAAGTGGTGATAAGGGGCACCTTTGTCTAGCCCCTGTTTTCAGGAGAAATGTTTTCAGTTTTTCCACACTGAGTATGATGTTGACTATTAGATTTTCACATATGGCCGGTATCATGTTGAAGAATGTTCCTTCGATTCCTATATTGTTGAGTGTTCTATCAGAAATGGGTTTGGGATACTGTCAAATGCTTTCTCTTCATTTATTAATATGATCATTGTGGCACTTACATAACTTCCTATCAACTTATAAGGAGTGGAGTCTAGCCTGTTAATCAGGTCATAGCCAATGAGGCATCTGTGTGGGCATGGTCTTGTCCGAAGGATTCTGGGAACTCCTATCTTCCTCCCTGGAGGTGGGAGACACACTCACTCTCTCTCCCTGCAAGACATTCCTGTTGATAAGCCACATGGAGCTACACTGATAGAGCCAGAGCCCTGGAGCTGGAGAAGCCAGTGGAGACCCACACCAGCACTGAGATGCTTCCACCACCACTGGATCCACAATTCTTACCACCCATTGGCCTGTGATCTTCCTGCATTCTGCATCATTGCATGTAGTGCGTGAGTCTGAAGAGGAATTTATAGATTGGTATCGCACATATGGGCTAATATCAGACTTATGGACTTGATCTGGACTGGGCTGTAGTTCTTATACTTTGTCTTGTTTATGTGGTGGATTACATAGATTGTTTTTAGTACCACTGGGTCATGATGAATTTTGGGGGGGTTATGTTGTTGAAATGTATTGACCAGAATTTTGTTGAGAATTTTTGAGTCTGTGTTCATGAGGGACATTGGTTTGTAGTTTTCTGTCTTTGCGGACTCTTTGCCAGGTTTTGAAATCAGGGGTGCCTGGCTTCATGGAATGAACTTGGGAGTTTGCTCTCCTTTTTCATATTCTGGAATAGTCTGTGCAGAATTGGGAACAGTTCTTCACAGAACACTTGGAAGAGTTTCCCTGTGAATCCACATATCTGGTTCTGAGATTCATTTCCCAATGAAAACGTCTTTATTTCTTCTTCAGTGGTGGGTCTCTTAAGGTTTTCTACATTTGTTTGTGATAATTTGGGTAGATGGTGTATGTCTAGGTATTTGTCTCTTTCTTCTAGGCTATCAAACTTTTGGTAGTACAGTGTTTTGTAGTACTGTGTTCTTATCTTTTTTATTTCATTTGAGTATGTTATGATGTCACCCTTTTCATCTCTAATTCTAAATATTTTCATCATCTCTTTCTTTTCCCTTGTTAAGTTGGCCAGGGGTTTGCCACACTTGTTAATCCTTTCAGAGCCAATTTCTCGTCTTGTTGATTTTTTCCACTTTTGCACGGGTTTGTTCCTGTCGTTTTGCTGTGTTTGTGTTCGGTTTCTTTCTCCCTATTTGTGGCTTTATCCATGTCTTTGTTCCTCCTCTGTTTCTGTATTGAGAGCTACTTTCATTGTACTGGTTTGTGGGTGGTGGGGTGCTGTGTGATGCTCTCAGTGTTGTCTGTTGTTCATTCTCTGCCCACTGTGATCTGGTAAATACTTTTTGTAATATTTGTCTTGTTTTTATGAATTCCTTTAGTTTATCCTTGTCTGGAAATACCTTTACTTCTCCCTCATATTTAAAGGATAATTTTTCTGGATATAGAATTCTTGGTTAGCAGTTTTTTACTTTCAGAACTTTATATATGTCACAACATTGTGCTCTTGCCTGCATAGTTTCTGCTGAGAAGCTCTAGCCTGCCCTTATGGTTTTACACTGTAGGAGACTGTTGTTTTCCTCTGGTTGACCTCAGGATTCTTTCCATTTCCTTGAAATTGAGGAATTTGACTAGGATAGAGCATGCTGTTTTTCTTTTGGAGGTCTATCCTAATCAGAGGTCTCTCAGCTTTTTGAATAGTTATTTTGTCTTTTGTGATGTTATGGACATTTCCTTCATGATTTCTTATTCTATTTTCTCTATAACTTTTCCCCCTTCTTCTTTCATTTTCTCTTGGCACCCCCAATGGAATGTAGGTGGTTTCTCTTGAGAATGTCCCCCATCATTTCTCAGGCTTCCTTCTCATGTCTTCACTTTAAAAAAAATCAATTGTTTCTCTTGTTGATTGTAGTCATAGTGATTGTCCTCAAGCTCACGAATTCAATTTTCCTTATCTTCCGTTCTATCCTCGGGCATTTTATTATGTTGCTCAATTCTGTTATCTCATTATTCATCTTATGGAATTCCTTTTAGTTTAAATATTTTAATGTTTCAACTTTTTCTGTTGTTCTAATGAGTATTCCTCTCAACTCTTGAGATGACCAATATATAATTCTTCTGGAATCTGTTTGTGGTCATCTCTGGGTGTCCTTTTAGAATACTTTATTGGATATGGGTGATTTTTGTTGTTTGTGTTTATTTGGTTCTTGACCTTGTATGTGTGTGTGGTACTGTGGCTGACTGCTGTTTCCTCAGCATTTTGGTGCAGGGATTAGTGTTGTGTGAGCTGCCTGATTGTGTAGAAGTAGTTGGCTAGTGGTGTGAGAAAGGCCTAATAGGAACTAGAGAACGTGCAGTGGTGAAATGAAGAAAAGAGGAGAGAGATGGCCAAGTGGTGTTGGGGCAGGTGGAGAGAGAATACAATAAAAATAATGATAGATAACAATAGGTGGTTATCTGGATAGGTCAACAGAGTTGTAAAATATAATGGACAATGTATTTCCTAGGGGTAATCAGAATTAATAGCTTCCATGGATATACATTTCATGAGGAAAAAGAGAAAGCAAGAAGAGGTGGGGTAGAAGAATATTCAGATTGGGCAAGGATTTATATTTATACATGTTTGGAAAGAGAAGTACAATGAAAGAAGAAAGGAGAATGTGAGGGAAAACAGAAGGGGAGGGAATATAAACAATAGAGAAAGACGAGGAGAAAAACATGGACAAAAACGTGTAGATGTCAGGGAAGAGGAGGGAAAAAGAGACGACAGACAGGTGTGGCTTAGGTGTGGGTGCTAGAGTTCGTTTTTTTCTTTTTAACTTTTATTGGGAGCGCTTACATCTCCCATCACAATCCATATACTTATCCAGTGTGACAAGCACATTTGTACATATGCTGCCATCATCATTTTCAAAGTACTTTCTTTTAACTTAAACTCTTGATATCAGCTCCTCATCCCCCCCCCACCCTCCCTTCCTCATGAACCCTTGATAAGTTATAGATTATTGTTCTCATATCTTACATTATCCTCTGTTTTCTTTCACTCACTTTTCTGTTGTTCAGCCCCCTGGGAGGGGGTTATATGTTGATCCTTGTGATCAATTCCCCCTTTCTCCCCGCACCTTCCCCTTATCCTACTAGTATCTCTTTCCTCATTGTTGGTCCTGAGGGGTTTATTTATCCTGGATTCCCTGTGTTGTGGGCTCTTATCTGTAGCACTGTGCATGTTCTGGTCTAATCAGATTTTTAAGGTAGAATTTCAGTCATGATAGTGGGGGGAAGGAAGCACTAAAGAACTAGAGGAAAGTTGTGTGTTTCATCAGTGCTATACTGAACCCTGACTGGCTCAGCTCTTCCTTGTGACCCTTTGTGAGGGCATGTCAATTGTCTACAGATAGGCTTTGGGTCTCCACTCCATGCACCCCCCCCCCACACACATTCAAATTGGGTATAATTGTGTTCTGGGTGTTAGATGCCTGATACCTGATCCCATTGATACCTCATGATCACACAAGCTGGTGTGCTTCTTCCATGTGGGCTTTTTAGCTAGATGGCTGCTTGTTTATCTTCAAGACTTTGAGACCCCAAATGCTATATCTTTTTAAAAAAAATCATTTTATTGGGGGCTCATACAACTCTTATCACAATTCATACATACATCAATTGTGTAAAGCACATTTGTACATTCATTGCTCTCATCATTCTCAAAACATTTGCTCTCCACTTAAGCCCTTGGCATCAGTTCGTCACTTCCCCCTTCCCTCCCCATTCCCCTTTCCCTCATGAACCCTTGATAATTTAAAAATTGTTATTTTGTCATATCTTATACTGTCCAATGTCTCCCCTCACCCACTATTCTGTTGTCTGTCCCCCAGAGAGGAGGTTATATGTAGATCCTTATAATCGGTTCCCCCTCTATACCCCGCCCTCCTTCCACCCTCCCAGTATCACCACTCCCCACTGGTCCTGAATGGATCACCTGTCCTGGGTCCCTGTGTTTCCAGTTCCTATTTGTACCAGTGTACATCCTCTGGTCTAGCCAGGTTTTTAAGGTAGAATTGGGATCATGATGGTGCATGATGGTGGGAGGTGCGGGGGAGAGGAAGACTTTAGGAACTAGAGGAAACTTGTATGTTTCATCGTGGCTACACTGCACCCTGATTGACTCATCTCCTCTCCAAGACCTTTCCATAAGGTGATGTCCCGTTGCCTACAGATGGGCTTTGGGTCCACACTCCCCTTCATTCACAATGATATGATTTTTTGTTCTGATGATGCCTGATACCTGATTCCTTTGTGTGGGCTTTTTTGCTTCTGAGCTAGATGGCTGCTTGTTTACACTATATCTTTTGATAACCGGGCACCATCAGCTTTCTTTCGCCACATTTGCTTATGGACCCATTTGTCTTCAGTGATCGTGTTGGGAAGGTGAGCATCCTGGAAAGCCAGTTTAATAGAACAAAGTATTCTTACATTGAGGGAGTACTTGAGTGGAGGCTGCTCAATGTCCATTTGCTACCTTAATACTAAACCTATAAATATATGCACATAGATCAATTTCCACATCCTCATATAAAATATATTTAAATATCTACATGTCTTTATCTAGACCTCTATAAATGTCATTTGCCTCCTAGCTCTTTCCTCTATTTACTTAGACTTTTCTCTTGTCCCACTATCATGCTCAGTCTTCATTTGGGTTTCAGTAGTTCCTCTTGGTTACATTACCCTTAATCATGCCCTACCAGGCCTCCTACACCCTCCTCACCACCAATTTAGATCACTTGTTGTTCCCTTGTCCCTGGGTTTATTAACACCACTTCCTTCCCCCTGCCCCTCTCCCATGTCCCCCCGGAACTGTTGGTTCTGTTTTTTTCACTCCTACAGATTGTTCATCCAGTCTTTCTTATTTAGACAGATCCATGGAGATAATAACATGCACAAAAACAAGACAGAGCAAAACCAAGCAACAAAAGAAAACAAAACAACAACAAAAATCTAATGACAAACAAAAACAACAACAAAAAATCCCATAACAACAACAAAAAAGAAATGCCTACAGTTAGTTGAAGGACTATTGGTTGGTCTTCAGGAGTGTTTTCTGGCTAAGTCTGATGGGGTGCCAAGACCTGGCCCCAAAATCTATTTTTGGTATTCCCCGGGGACTTTGTTGCTCTGTCCCCCTTGCTGTTCTGTTGCCTGCCCTTAGTGTTTTGCTTTGGTGTGGTGGGAAGACTGAAACTCTTTATGGGAGTAGAAAACCTCATCTTTCTCTCACTGAATGACTGGTGGTCTTAAACTACTGACCTTTTGGTTAGTACCCAAGGTGTAATTTCTGTGCCATCAAAGGTGCCTTGAAATGCCCTCTGGTCTTCTATAACTTCTCATCTATTGAATCTTCTTTTTGGTCCTTAGAGTGTAGTATCCCAAAGATAGTGCAGAAGCAGGATTCAAACCCTGGGGTCTGGGATATTCCACATGGACAAGGCTGCTGGAATGTTTTCTAAGCTAACTGTAGCTTCCCCCTCCCCCCACCTGCCCTCCCACCTGCATCACTCATTTCCCCCAATTGTGTCATGTTATTTGGTTTTATTGTTGCATTTAGGTCCTCGGAGATGATTAGGTTCCATGAAACAGAGTGATTGATTGACCTTTTGAAATGTCAGCAGCCGCTCCCCAGCTCCAGGGGATTTTGTGGGCTTCCTCATCCATTGCCTCCTGGGCTTTGTGAGCAAACCTCCTCTCTAATCCGTTTGTGAGAGGGGGGCTGCAGGAAAACTGGGGAGCTGGGCAGCTGCTCACAGGCAGGGTCCTGGAGACCAACCTTGCCATACCTGTGGGTTAGGGAACAATGGGAGCAGAGTGGGGAAGAGGGGAAATTTAGATGCTGATGGGTGAGTCAGCAGATGCCCCACGTGTGACTGCGTCAGGTGCTAATTGAGTCCCGTGACACACTGCTACGGAAGAGTTAAGACTTGACTCACCCAAACCTTGTGATCATCAGGCTGTTTGGCTCCTGCTAAAGGGGAGGGCGGTGTGTTCATGAGCTGATGGTATTGCAGTTTGAAAGGTCATCTTCTCCTGCTCCATGATTTCTTTCTCTGGAAGTGAATGGGACTTCAGGAACCCCTGAGTTTTCTCAAATGGGTGGATGAACCAAACTTTCGGAGTGTGGGCTTTGGCTCCCCCGGGTCTCCTGGGGATATATTTGGTGCCGGAAAATCATGGAACTTACTGTGGGGTCTAGGGATGGGGTGGGTGGGCACTCACGACAACATTGTAAACTTACTTAGGAAACTGTATACAGAACATGCACTTGAGCTTCCATAGAACATGGTGCTCTGATACACCGAGAGGGATGGAATTAAACCATCAGGCTTCGTGTGTTGGATGGACGCAGTGAGAACTGTGATAGAAGGGGGCTGGATGCACATTCGCGTGAGTCAGTGTTTCTGTACAAACCTGTAATTTAAACAGGGAAGGTGGGAGGAAGCGTCTTCTAGCAATCAGAAAGTTCTGTTGCATGGCATTTATAAAGTCACCCAGTACAAAAGGTGAACAAAATTCTAAATGATGATTGCAAGCCTTAAGAGAGTCTTAAATGACTTCAGATCCATTCATTATTAAATCATAATGTATTTGATTTTATTTCTGGACAAACTGGTGATTTTAGTATGGCAACTCTACTGGTTGTTACTGTTAGGTACTGTCAAGGTGACCCCACCTCTCAGTGACCTTGCGTACAACAGAACATAAACGCTACCATCTTGTCATTATTGCTGTGTGAGCCCATGGCTGCAGCCCCGGGGTCACGCTGCCTCATTCAAGACCTTCCTCTTTCCCCCGACCCTTTATTAAGTACGAGGCATTTCTCTAGTGACTTGTCCCTCCTGATAACAAAGCACATGAGGTGATAGTTAAGTAACCAGAGTATCCTCTGCCTAACCTTGTTAATTTCCAAGTGTTGATTATAATGGTGATAGACATAAGCATAAGGACAACTTTGATTTCATGAACACTTACTAGAAACCCAGACTTGCATACTAAACACGTTTATGTATTTCTGTCTAATCATTCAACAACCCTTTTCCAAGCCCAAACAACAAACCCACTGTCAGGGAGTCAACCCAGACTCATTGGAACTCTATAGGACAGGGTAGAGCTGCCCCTGTGGGTTTCTGAGACTGTAAATAACACTTTTCTCCCTTGGAGAGAGTAGCCGGTCAGTTTGAACCTCTGGCTTACGGTTAGTAGACCCTTGTGTAACCCACCACACTGCTAAGGCTGCTCTACAATCCCGTGTGGTCTTAGGCAGGTTATGTATTTCTCTAAACCCTACCTGTTAAATGAATTCTGTGCTCTTAGCCACTGAGACATCCTGCCTTCCTGCTTCAATGTTGGGCACCTACTCTGTTGACAGACATCAGGAGAGTGACTGTGAGAGGTACAGCCCACCTTCAAGTCTACTTAAAAAGGCTCTAACTGCCATCAAGTTGATGCCAACTCATAGTGAGCCTATAGGATAAGGTAGAACTGTCAGTTTGAGTTTCTGAGACCAGTTGCTTACGGGAGTAGACATCTTTATCCCATGGAATAGCTGGCGGTCTCAGATGCCAACCATGTGGGTCAAAGGACAATAAATAACCAGTAGTGGCAGCGCACCCCCAGGTAAGAAGAGACAGGAAGCATAAATAAGATGTTTGAGGTTCATTGCTTACGAACGAATAACTCAAAGAGCCGAAGAAGACTAGAGCCACCTAGCACCTGTGTGTGTGAAGCAGAGAGCAAGGATCTCAGGAAATGGGCCATCTTAGGGGTTATTAATTATTAGTCATCATTGTCATGAGGGGTTATTATTAATTAGTCATCATTGTCATGAGGGGTTATTATTAATTAGTCATCATTGTCATGAGGGGTTATTATTAGTCATCATTGTCATGGCGGTTGACTGGGTAATGTGGTCCCACAGGCAGGAGGAGGTCTGGTGGTGACCAGGGTAGGGCAGAGACAGTGGCTTGGTATTCAAGGTATGTGTAGCCTGCAGGCAACCTTTTTGTGATGCCATTATATTTTGCCATTTGAGTGTATAATTTCCCAGGGAGGGAGGGAATTGTAGTGGCTCCTACAGAATCTATTGTGTCCTGACACTTTGTACCTGTCATGCAGCCTTATTTAGAAAACAAGGGTCTTTGCAACTGTAATTAATTTTAGGTTATCTTGAGATGAAAGCATCATGGATTGATTTACTGAGGTGGTTGTTTGGGGGTCGGAGGAGGTGTTGCTAAATCCAACAGTCGATGTCCTTATAATGACTGTGACGTCAAAGTTGACTTGTAGGGTGACATAGGGATCTTCTCTACATACTTCACCTTCTGTAGAATCTGAGAGGTTCTGGGAGATTCCTTGAATTTGTTGCTTAAACCAACTTCTTGGTACACCTAGCAAAATCCAAAGGCAAAACATAAAAATTATTTTCAAGTTAGCTTTGGGACAAATTTCCCAACTTCCTCTTCTTCATGCACGCAGAGTTATTTACTGGATTTGTCTCACTTTTTATTTGGAGGCCACTGTGGTAGCTACATCATCTGTTGTCAATTTGAGACTATTAAAGAGTGCAGGTTAGCCTGTCAATCAGGTCGCAGCTTGATGACCTCATTTGGAGGCGCCGCAGAGATAAATAGCTTGCTGGAGGTGGTACACACGCTCACTCCTTGCAAGGCATTCCTGTTGACAAGTCACATGGAACTATGCTAGAGCCCTGGAGCTGGAGGAGCCATGTGGAGACTCATGCCAATGCTGAGATGCTTCCACCACCACTGGATCCACAAGACATTCCACCCACTGGCCTGTGATCTTCCTGCATTCGGCATCATTGCATGTGTTGTGTGAGTCTGAAAGGAATTTATAGATTGGTACCGGCATATGGGCTAATATCAGCCTTATGAACTTAATCTGGACTGGGCTGGGATATTTTATCAATATCCAATTGCTCTTGGATATAAAGTTCTCTCTTATACACATACGAGTGCATCTATGAATTTGTTTCTCTAGTCTACCAGGACTAATGCAGCCACTCCCGTGTCCTCTGCTTGGTTTTACTGATCTTAGGCGATGTCTTAGTCTGGGTTTGCGTGAGAAGCAAAGCCAGTATCTCAAAAAAGTGGTTCACACAGTTGTAGCAACAAGCAGTTTCTAAGGCCATGAGATTGAAGCCTTCTCCTGATTCATGTAACTGCAGGGGCTGATGAACCCATGATCATCAAGTCAGAGGGCAGGCTTCTGACTGAAGAGGTGAATGAGTCTATAACTTCAGCAGGAAAGATGGCAGGCTACTGTTGATTTCTAGGCTCAACAGGCAATATGGCAGGCCGTCAACTCACTCCAAAGAATCAGACGTCAAACAACAAGCCAGATATAGGACACAGATCCAGCAAAAAGCAAGCAAACTTTTCTGCATCGCTTACTTATATTGGAAGCAGCCCACAGTGGAGATCTCATCATGAAGGAATTATTATGTCTTACCTGCCAGACCACTAAGAATCTGGCCTAGACAAGTTGACACAAAACCACACAGGTGCCATGGCTCAACCCTGCCTGGACATGGCCCTCATTTCTCAGTGTGTTGTCACATCTGTCACTGACCAGTGAATAACTTCATCACTCCTCCCCATATCCTGCCTTCTCCTTCCACGGGTGTGCCCTCCAGGGTGTGCTGGCGGGGCCATGGCTTCAGCAAAGTCAGGGTGGAGAGGGTCTCCCCACAGGCCTCCGCACATAGACAGTGACTTCAAACCCCTGTTATGAACAGCAGCTGCTCACAAGTGTGCTTCCAACGCAGTGATTTTCCTTCAGAGACTTCCTTCCTATGTTATCATTCAATGGAAACATAAGGAGCATGAACTGCTTTAAAAGAAAATACCGCAGCGTGTATTGACTATGTGTCCCGGAGCCGCAGCGGCCATGCTGGGTCCCTGGCCATGTCCCTTTTCCCAGACATGGGATTCGCTTCTCTTTCCAGGGCTTTGTTCTCTGGAAACCCACCAGACCTGTAGGACAGGTGTCCGCAGTGATGTCCTCAGTAGGTTGTTGGCCCTCTCGTCCTCCCCGTGGTCTGCCCTACAGCCAGAGACCTTGAGACCAACACTTTGAGACCTTTTACTGGTGGCTCTGTTTTCTCACTGTAGGTTTTCCTTTGTGTATCCTGGCCACCCCTCTCTTGGTCAGCCCCGGTGTGTGGTCATTTGCATTCCTTGTCTAACGTCCACCAGGAGAGCCTGGAGAATGGTCCGCTGAGGCTGCGGCAGTGGTCATCAGGCATAGATGGGCGTGTGTTTGGCAGAGAGCATCCTGGCATAATCTGGACTCTGGTATAAGTGATGAGTCCGGGGGCAGAGAGGCAGAGCCCTGGGAAATTGTGAGGGAGCCTCACCCCAGCTTTGTGCATCCTTCTTCTCCCTTGCCCCTCCAAGCTGAAGTCTATGCTGGAGCTCCTTTCTCATGACCTAATTGCAATGGTAACGGATGTAGCATTCTGCCACAGCTAGCAGCGAGAGTGGAATTTGAGGAGACGCAGAGACAAATTACCTCTGAATTTTCGTGCAACCATAAAAGCTTTTACTGTATAGTAATTTTCCATTTCTGCTGCAGGCATATTTGCATATGGCTTAACAATTTATCTCCTGTCATTTGTCAGATATTATCCATCTCCTGTTAATATGCTAAGACAGGTCATATTAAGACTTTACAGGCCTCCTGTGCTCGATGTCAGCTGCGCTCTTGGCCCACTGGTTCCTCGGTTGTGGGAGCAGACAGGATGTGGCAAAGCTGCCTCTAACCTCCACCCCCAGGGCTCTGGCCTCCTGGGGAGGGTGGACAATGGGCACATGGTGCCCCCACTCGTGCATGTGTGCCTCACACTGTAACCCACTCTCCCAAAGTTAGGGCTGGGCTCTGTGTCTGAAAGTGGTGACCCGCCCAGGAGCCTGCTCCTAGTTCTGACTCCCCGTCTCGTTGTGATTTTGTCTAACTCACTGCCTCCATTTCCAGCATCGGGAACTATTGAACGATGTTTAAATAAAAGAAGTCACATTCATTCTTCCAAACTTAAATTCCCAAGAAACCCTAATAGGTAGGGTAGACAAGTGAGCTGCCTTGGGGTATAAGCAGAGGGTGAGGTCCTGCCACCCTACCGATTTCCACTGCCCCTCTTGCTCCGCACAGAGAGCCACCCGCTGTTTCTACTGGACACTTGGCGTGGCACGATGCACAGGAGGCCCTTGCCTGTCGAGGTGGCCTTGGCCTGATGCTCTGAGCGCGGGGCTCATGGGGACATTTATTCACCACCTGTTTCTTGCCTCTCTGCTCTGTGCTCAGGGTGAGGGTCACTAGGGCTGCCCAGTTTCAGGACATCAGGAGCCTGTGCACTCTGAGTCCTGAATTGACAGCAGTAGGTTCAGTCGGCCCACCACTGGTGGGCCCATTTTGAGATGGAAGAAAAATGGTTTGACGCTGAATGTGTGATTAGATTTGCATAATTGAATTGAAATAGAATTAAAGGGTCATATGTTTACACAGCAAGGCCTCAAATCAGATTGCAGAGTTGTCTGCTCAGTATTGAAACGTATTCCTGAGGGAGAGATGAGTTTCTGCTTCCCAGAATCCCAGTCAGCGCTGCCGAGAGGCTTCTGGGGAGGGTTGGGAGATACCTGTTGAGGGGCCCAGGGGACCACCGACCCCACCAGTGTTTCCTGAGCACATCCAGAGTGCCAGGCCATGTGCCAAGTGGCTTACATAGATTTCCTCTTGAAATGGGCTCCCCCCGCCCCCGTGTTTGGGCCCTACTCCTATTTCTTTTGTACGCATATGCGATTGAGGCTCAGGGTGAGACACCAAGTCTCCTTTCCACCCCACATGTTCTAAGATCTGCTCTGAGGATATTCTCTGCGGAACTGAGTGGGATGGGGCAGGCGTTTGTTGGCACAAGGCATCACTCACCTGTTCTACTGGGCAAAACACCCTGGCTCGTTCTACTGTGTGTACTCGACAAAGCATCCCATGTGCCCATGAGTCTGCCACCCATTCTGTTTAGAAGTTTGATCCCAGCCATTATTTCCATCTGAAAATTCATGTCAGCATGTACCACTCAGAAGCCTTGGGGAGTGGGGTCAGCATCAGTAGTGAATGGCAACGGGGATTGAGTGTCTAGAACCACCCCTTCCAACCATACTTGACCTTGTTCTGCAGCTACGCCCAAGTGTGCTCAGCCTCTCAGGGTGCCCGGGGCTGCCCTCCCTAACTGCGTTTTTCTTTTTTCCTACTTAGACTCTCACTTGGTTTTTGTATTCAGCGAGGCATGTCCTTCCTTCGGGCAGTGACCCGGCCAAGCTGGAACTGTTGCCACCATCATGAAAGAGATGCTGAGTTCTCTCACTGGTAGCTCGGGAAGGTACCCGAGGACCAATCTGTGTCTAACGTGGCAAAGAGGGAGGGCTTTGGGGAGCTCTGCCCTTCAGCCAGTCTAACTGTGCTGGCATCTGAGAAATTCATGACAATTCCATGCAATGTCCAAAGGAGGGCTGGCATGGCTTCTTCCCAAGGCAGAGCCTGGATCCCACTCAAGAGACTTCACACCTCATCTCACCATTGCCCTCCATGCTCCTTCTGTGCCCATTGTGGGAATGAGGAAGCTGTGGTGCTGAGAGGTGAGGTGACTTAGCAAAGGTCATGAGGCAGCTTGGGTAATGGAAGAGTAAGGAGGATGCACTGCCTGGGTTCACTTGTTGACTCTCCTTGTGAGCTGCATGACGCTGGCAGATTAAGGCACTTTCCCCAAGTCTTCCCTCCATCGTAGGATTAAATTACACATACTGGTTGTGTTAGGCCTAGAGAAACAAATTCAATCACACACACACACACACACACACACGCACACACACATCTCTATGAGGAAGAGCTTTATATCAAAGAATAATTGCATATTGAGAAAACACCCCAGCCTAGTCCACATCAAGTCCCTAAGTCCTGTTTTGGCTCATATGTCTGCTACTAGTCCATACATTCCTCTTCAGACTCATGCAGCACATGCAACGATGCTGAATGCAGGAAGATCACAGCCCGGTGGGTGTAAAGTCTTGTGGATCCAGGGGCGGTAGAAGCATCTCAGCACTAGAATGGGTCTCCACATGACTGTTTCAGCTCCAGGGCTCTGGCTGCTATCAGCGTGACTCCATGTAGCTTGTCAACAGGAAGGTGTGAAGCAGAGGGAGAGGGTGACCCACCTCCAGGCCCAAAGAGAGGAAGTTCCCAGAATCCTCATGAGAAGGTCATGCCCACAGAGAGACATCATCTGGCTATGACCTGATTGACAGGCTAGACTCCACCCCTTCACTCTTAAGATCCTCAAGTTGATATGAGATTATTTACAACCACATTCGTCCTGTGCCATGAGATTGACGTAGGCTGAGTCTATTTTCCTACCCACATCAGGTACACTCATCTTGGCCGTGTGGCTTAGGTTGACCAGTGATGCTGGGCATGATGTGAATAGAGCCTTTCCATGATCTTGCCTGGTCTGGTTTGCTGTCTGCGCTCTGTGGCCTGTCATTTGGAAAGATTGTCCCAGATGGCTGCTAATCCTCCACCATGGGTCTCCAAGTGAAGCCCTTTGGGCAGATGGGAATCCATCAAGTCCAGGGGCCAGTCTGTTGGAGCCCAGCCTAGAGTAGCCAAACTGCACCCGTGAGCCAGAAAATAAATGTCGGTGGCCTAAGAAGGCACTGCATTGTTTGGAGTTGTTGATTAGACAGTAAAAAACCCAAAGAGCTAATTTAATATCATTGGACATGTAGTTAATCTCTGAGTCTCAGCTTCTCCATGAACAGAATAGAGACACTAATGCTATCCTTGTAGAATTGTTGCGAGGCGAACATTAGCCCACTGCTTAGCATTAAGGTCGCAGGAGGTTTTAGATGCAATGGCTGGTGGTAGTAGAGCAAGCTCCCTGACTGATGGGCCAAAGTTGACTCCAGCAGGTTTTTCCCATTGTGGTTTCTCAGCCCCAAATGGCACAGCTCACCGAAGCAAGAGGAATCGGGCACCGTTTCCTTGGACCCTGACTAGAGGCATCGGTTACCTATGTAACAGAATGGACATGTCAAGGGGAATGTGTTTTTATTGCTCTTGGTTGTTTTCCATCTCAGACCCTTTCCCTCTGAGTGGAGGAGGCTGATCTGAGGCACTGGATGCTACCGGCCTGCATCGCAGGACTTCCTGGGCCTCCAGACCTCCACTGGCTGCCCTTCCTCAGGCGGTATGGAGGGGCCAAGGCTTTCATCTGGTCACCAGAGTCTGGTAACTGAAAGGTGAGGGCAGCAGGTGCCTGGGCTTCAGAAAGATGTTTTCTCTCTGAAGAGAAGCCGAGGCTCGGGGAACCCCTGGGTTGTTCCCTGTGTGGGAAAACCAATTGGTCTTGCGAAACGGCTGACAACGAGTATTGACAGGGGCCTAAAGACTGGAATGTACATATGTGAAGATATTTATATAAAAGTGTGGGGAAACAGATCTATGTGCATAGATTTATAGGCTTAACATTAAGGCAGCAGATGGACATTGGGCCCCCACTCAAGCACTTACTCAATGCAAGAACACGTTATTCTATTAAATTGGCATTCCAGGATGCACACCTTCCTGACACAATTGCCGAAGAAAAATGTGTGCATAAGCAAATGTGGTGAAGAAAGCTGATGGTGCCCGGCTATCAAAAGATATAGCATCTTGGGTCTTAAAGGTTGAAGATAAACAAGCAGCCATCTAGCTGAGAAGCATCAAAGCCCACATGAAAGAAGCACACCAGCCTGTCTGACCATGAGGTGTAGAAGGGACCAGTTATCAGACATCAAAGAACTAAAAATCATATCAGTGGGTGCCCACCTTCCTGATATGATCAATGAAGACAACTGTGTGCATAAGCAAATGTGGTGAAGAAAGCTGATGGTTACCCAGTTATCAAAGACATAGCATCTGGGGTCTTGGAGGCTCTAAGATAAACAAGTGGCCATCTAGTTCAGAAGCAACAAAGCCCACATGGAAGAAACACACCAGCCTGTGTGACCATGAGCTGTCGAAGGGATCAGGTATCAAGCATCAAGGAACAAAAAATCATATCATTGTAAATGTGTGAGTGCAGAGTGGAGACTCAAAGCCCATTGGTAGCCAACCAGACACCCCCTTACTGAAGGGTTGTGGGGAGGAGATGAACCAGTCAGGCTGCAGGGTAGCAACGAAGAAACTTATAACTTTCCTCTAGTTCTTAATTACTTCCTCCACCCCCCCTACTATCATGATCTCAATTCTACCTTACAAATCTGGATAGACCAGAGGATGTACATTGGTACAGATAGCAACTGGAAACACGGAATCCAGGGCAGATGACTCCTCCAGGACCAGTGGTGAGAGTGGTGATGCCTGGAGGGTGGAGGGAACATGGGATAGAAAGGGGGAACTTATTATAAGAATCTACGTATAGCCTCCTCCCTGGGGGATGGACAGCAGAGAAGAGGGTAGGGGGAGACTTCGGACAGTGTAACATATGACAAAATAATAACAATTTATGAATGATGAAGGGTTCATGAGGTGGGGGGAGTGGGGAGGGAGGAGGAAAACGAGCAGCTGATATTAAGGGCTCAAGTGGAAGGCAAATGTTTTGAGAATGATGATGGCAACAAATGTACATATGTGCGTGACACGATGGATGGATAGTGATAAGAATTATACGAGCCCCGGATAAAATGATTTTTTAAAAAATGGCTGCCTGGGCCCCTCGGTCTCAGTCCACCCCATGGAGATCAGTCCTGCCAGACCAGGAGGGGCTTTCAGGACACAGTTGTGGGGTGGATGCACAGGTTGGAAAGTGAGAGAAGGCTTTTGAAGACAGATCTAGGACCTGCTTCCCTTTTCCTCCTGAGTCACCCCCCATTTAAAGAGCAACGGTCTCCTTGCAGGCTGTGCCGAGGATGCTGCGGGCACCATCCCATGTATTAATCCCAGCTTGGTGGGCTCGGTCTACTTTCGTCACTGTTTTACACAAGGGGAAATGGAGGCCGAGCGGGAAAGTATCCCCCGCAAGGCCACATGGCTGAGAAGCAGCAGAGCTGGAAGCGGGACCCAGGTCCGTGACCTCTGGGCTGGCCTTTCATTGCTGCCTGCTTGCCCCTGTGCACCGGTGCCTGTTGCCTCTCTCTTCCCTGGGGCCAGGCGCCTGAAGTATTCTCATCTGTTTCTGGTGCTTTTTGGTCTCTGGCTTCTGGAAGTTGGCTCTTCTAAGATAGTTCTTGGTGCTGCATGAGACCTCTGGAAGTGAGCAGGCATGAGAAGTAAGTCAGGGTATAACATGGGTCTTTTCTCCCCATGCATTTGACCTTGGCTGGTCACCTTGTTTTGTGTCTTCCATGGAGCCAGGCACCTAGAGGGTGCAGGATAAATCCCCCGGGAGCTAAATTTTAGGTTCATAAAGGGAATGAAGCTTTTACTAAAAACCAAGGTGCTAGAACACTCTTGAAAATAAAACGTTTAAGCTGAGCGTAAAGACTTGGAGGGGAGCCCTCAACCTTTGGAGTTGTCTTTTTTGAAACGCTTTCTTCTCCCGAGGACAGGGACAGATGCCCGAGGGTGGGGTGGCCGAGCCATCTCAGGCAGGGAAGGGACGCTTCCCAATCTCAGTTGATTCTGGAGCCTGGTTGACTTTGGGGCATGGGGACTGGCTTTGGGCCCAGGGAAAATGCCCTCCTTTGTCTGCATCTGAGGACAAGTGGCAGGCTCCAGTCCTTGCAGCGGCAGCCTCTGAAGCCTGCCGTCTGCATGGAGGGCGCCATCAGGCCAGAGGGGCCCGTTTCAGCTTGCGTTTATAAATCCAACCTCTTAGAAAGAAAGAGAGTCTGACAGGTGGGGCTTCACTTTTCACTCCTCATTAGCTGTTGATGTACTTTGAGATTTCTTGGGAAATTCATGCAAATAAGGGGGGAGGGGAGCTGTCCTTTCAGGGTTTTTGAGACAGCGGGAGTGTCAGTGTACATTTGTGTGTGTGTGTGTGTGTGTGTATGTGTGTGTTGCAGGGGTATGTTAGGAAGGTCTGGCTGATGGCGGGGCTGGCTCTGGGAAGCAGGTATGGAATCTGGCAGGCTGTCTCACCCAGGGGTGGCCTGAGTGAAACACAGATCTGGCTCCAGACTCCCCACGTCCTTGCTTCTGACGGTAGATGGGGAGCAGGGTTCTCTGGTGGGGCCTCCCAGCTCTGGCCGGCTCGTGAGCACAGTCCCTGCTTACGTAAGGTGGCTGCTCTTCACAGCGGGGACAAAGAAGAGCAGCCGCAAAGACGTGCCCACAGTTGCCATGGCAGTGTCCAGCAGCCCCCTCCCCCAACTGGGTACCACGAGTGCCTTGTAATCGCCCCGTGTTCCACGTCCTATGGCTGAGGTCGCCAGGCTACCTGGACCCAGGACCTCAGCACTAGGGCGTTTGGTTCCCTCCCCTGCAGCAGGGCCCTGGAGGTAAGTTAAGAGCAGGGCTCACTTTAGGCTTCAGAGCAGGCGGCAGTTAGGAAAGGGCTGCCTTTCAGCCACATCCACATACTCAGCCGCCCACTCACATCCCATGCAGAAGCTAGCTGGGAGCTGCTTTTCTGTAGGGAGCTGCCCAGCCCACCCTGCCTCCTCTCCCTCCCCGAGGCCTTAGAGCCACTTGAGCCATCTATCTGCCCACAGCCCATCCATCCACGGGTGCAGCTGTTCACGCACGACGAGCTTCTCTTGAAAGTGGTCGTGTTCCAGGAAAGCATACTGCAGAGGTGACTGGCACTGACTTATTGGCAGGGGAGATGATGTAGCTCATTCGATCAAGGACAACAGAAATCTGAAAGGACATGGGACTCTAGAGAAGAAGAAGGTCAGCTGGGCGGTGGGCTTCTTGAAATGCTTTAGCAGGTTGGAGCGGGGCATGGGGGTTCTAGGAGAGGGTAGAGGCACAGGGGTGGGTGGGTGGGTCCTTCAGGAAGCATGCTCTGTGACGGGTCCTGGGGTGTAAGAGAGACAAGCATTAAGACACCAGCAGGATCTTAAGACAGATTTAGGGTGCCGGTTCTCGCGTCAGAGGCATCGGAAAAAGCTAGGACACTCCTAACTGTATACTCCCTTCCTGCAAACCAGGAGTGAGGAGAGGATGTGGGAAAGGGAGGTAGGACAATAAGGAAGTCAAGAACATCGCTCCGGAGGCCAATGTCAGAGCTGTTTGGTAGGCTCCTACGTAGCAGAGGAGAGAGACAGTGCCACAATATTGAAATGGAGCTGCAGCATTGGGAGAAGGGATTTTAGATCTCCGAGGAGACGAGGTGGGAGAGCTGGATCTGGACCTGATGATGACAAGAGGCATCGGACACAAGACTGGGATCTAGACTTTATTTTATAGAAAGAATAGACCCTTCAAACACTGGCCTTGGTGAGGGCTGCTATGGATTAAAGAGTGTGGTTGAGACAGGTGTTGGGTAGCAGTGTTGGCCTGGGCGGCCTCACCAGGACTTTGGTTGTTTGTGGTAGCCACTGCTGCAGAATGTCTCTCTCTCTCTGGTCTTAGGGAGAGGGCTGTGTGACTCTACATAAAACCCTTGAAACATGAGAGGCTGTCAGCAAGTTTGTGGAAAATGAAAAGATTAAAATTGAAATACATCTAAACTTCGTTTCTCAACAAGCTTTATTAAGAACAAGGAACAATTTGTAAGCCATGCTAATAACCATTTAACTTTCTCCTGAAGAATGAGAATGGAACCATGTCAATGTTGTCTTTTTCATTAGTAACTGAAGGAAAACGGATGCCCTTTAGGAAAAAAAATTTGAATAATTTTATTGGTGGCTCTTACATACCTTATCACAATCCATAAATTTTAAGATTAGGAAAGAGAAAGAAACCAGAAGGAGCCAAATTAGGACTATGAAGTGCATACCTGATATATTCCCATCGAAAGTCTCACAAAATTGCCCTTCGTTGATGACAAGAATGAGCAGAAATACTGTGATGGAGAAGGACTCTTCTGGTGAAGCTTTCTGGGGGTTTTTCTCCTAAAGCTTTGGTGAATGTTTTCAAAACAGGTAAAGCCGTGTTTCCTCTCCTATTATAATTCCTCCCAGAAATGCTTTAAACGCTTGTTTAAAATTTCAATCGAAAGCTCTGCTCTTGTCTACAGCCTAATTCAGTGTAACAGTTTGGGCATCCATTGAGAAGAAGATTGGTCAACTTTAATTTTTCAGTCAGATTGATATAAGCTGAGTACATTGAGATGCCTATGGTATTGGCTATTGTCTCTGTTGTGCTTTGTTAGTCCTCTTCAATCAGGGCATGAACAAAATTAAAGGTTCCCTTGCCAACTGATGTGGCTGATCTGCTAGTGTGGGCTTTGTACTCAACAGCCCCTTCTCCCATCCTTTAAAAGTCCTTCTTTTGTAAACTGCTGACTCATTTGGCAGAATAGACCTCACAATGTTTCTCAAAGCCTCCGTGACTTCATCACTCTTCCCCCCCAACTTCAATATAAATTCGTTCTTGCTTCAATTTTAGCAGGATGTGTGTTGCTCTGGCAGGGTACTCCACACAGTGTAGCTTTATCTTTTTCAGTGCCTCATACAGGATCCTGTTCAGACATGTTATAGTGTTTGTATGCGTTTATTTAAGTGACTTTTTTTCAATTTCATATATAATGTTTGCATAATATATATTTCCCACAATGTTTTAAAGATCCCTTATAAAATGTAATTTCAGGAAAGTAAAAGTTTTATCTTCTTTGAGCCCTGGTGGCGTAGTAGATTCCATTTTGAGCTGCTAATCACAAGGTCAGTGGCTCGAAACCACCTGCCTCTCCTCAGGAGAAAGATGTGACTTTCTTCTCTCGCAGAGATTTACAGTCTCAGAAAGCCAAAGGATCCGCTCTACTCTGTTCCGTAGGGTTACAGTCAGAATTGGCTTGATGGCAGTCAGTTGAGTTTGGAGTCTGCCTTGACAGTGGGGAACCATTCTGTCGTTTCTCAGCACGGAGGTGCACCTTCCCCTCCAGTAAGTGGGACATACATCAGTGTGGAATGAAGGCCGTTGTGAGGAAGGCGGGTGCTAGCTGCTGTTCTGGAGGCCTGGACCACAGACAACGGGTGTGAGGCTGACCCCGACGGACCAGGTGATGCTCACGGTTTGGAACCCACAGGGGAAACTAAGAATGTGCTATCAGGGCTATGTTGCCGGTGGGTGCTCCGAAGCTGGTAACTACGATGATACTGATGACGACGGTCACAGTGAGGGGGCAGCTGAATAGAGGGCTGCAGTTGATGGCAGCATCACAATTGTCCTGACCCGTGGGTCGTGTTCAATGCCAGTTTGCTTCTGAGAACAGCTAGTTCTCTGGGATGGCAGGGACTTAGGAGTCCCAGCCCTCATGTGCTACGCAGCACAGATGGCTCAGAGTAAGACCAGAGGGATGCCTGGACAGGAGCATCATGATATGCTCCCCCTCTGGGGTCCTGATGGGTTATTGATTTATCTGCTCAACCATCAGCTCTAATAGGGGCAACATCATGTTCGCTTTTCGTCATCAGCATATTCTCAGAACCTAACTAATTGCCTGGCACCGATACGTGCCCAATTGATGTTTGTGAATGAGATCTTATTGAGTAAGAGTAGGAGGTCAGAGAACTTCTGTGGATGTCTGAGAAGTGCAGGGAAAGTTGGGAATCAGGGAGGCGAAGGCCAAGTCTTTGTAGCTTTCACTCTGGGCCCAGGACGGCAGGGTGACGCAGAGGTGCCGTTCCTTGGGAGGACAGGTGTTCTATCCCTTCTCCCGGTTATGGTTGCCATTGTAGGCGCAAGTGAAACCAGTCGATGCTTTTCCTGACTCTTGAGCGCTGGAGGGGGTTAGAGTCCAGGCCTGATCACAGCTCTTCCTTGGCATCCTGACTCCAGCAGCAGGAGAGCTCAGAGTTCTGGGGAGGACAGAGATCTAATTACTAGTCCATTTGTCTTTCAATAAAATACGACTGCTGACAAAAACCCACCCCGACCCCCTCTCCCTGCCTGCCAAAATGTGAGCCCTGAGTCTCCCACTCCCTTTGTATGAACACGGAGTTGCAGGTTTCTTCAGGAGACGTGCCAGGGGTTGCCATTTGGGAGGATGTAGCAATTTTTTTAATTGCATAATTTGTATATAGTTTCTTATAATAAAATGTGATGATTATGGCTCTGTTTTTGTAAGAGGCTCCCTAATCTTCTAATTATGAAAGGATATTTTCTGGGCTCCAGAATGGTCCATCATTAAAAGTTTTTTCCCGTTTCTTTAAATGTTTAATGGGACTTTGTGTGGAGGGTGAATTCTGCTACTCACATGCTTTTCAGTAGTTTCAGATGAGCCTATGACCCCATTCATTCCTGGCTCCCAGTAACCCTGGAGTGAGAGAACCTTTTCACCAACGGAAATCCTTCCACATCTGCCAGACATGGTTGTCTCCTAAAGCAACCTATCTGGTTGCCTTTACTTCAGATCCTTGTATGTCAGTCCAGGTGGATTAGAGAAAGAAATTCATAGACACTCCTACATAAGAGCTTTATAAAAAAGGGTAATTGTATATTAAGAAAATAACCCAGTGCGGTCCAGATTAAGTCCATAAATTTGATATTAGCCCATATGTCTGATTCCAGTCTATGAATTATTTTTTAGACTCATGCAGCGCATGCAATGATGCCAAATGCAGGAAGATCACAGGCCAGAGGGTGGAAAGTCTTGTGGATCCAGTGGTGGTGGAAGCATCTCAGCACTGGCAGGGGTCTCCACGTGGCTCCTCCAGCTCCAGGGCTCTGGCTCCATCAGCATAGCTCCATGTGGTTTGCCTCCACCTTGCCCTGATGGCTGGATCTCATCTTGGTACCCAGGCAATTCGTGCTTCTGCTAGGGGGGTCGGAGCGCCAGCCCTCCCACCGTAGCCTAGCCTCTTCCATCAACACCCTCGCACAGGCTTTGGAGAGTGGCTTGCTGTAGATGCGGTTAGGAGAAAAATGCAGCGCCCTGTCTTTTGATCCCCCTTCTGATGCGTTTATATTTGTTCTAGTTTTTAGTCTTTTCTGCTTTCTTTTCAAATGTGATAGTAAACCCAGGACTGGTAAATCTATAGAGACGGTAACTGGATCAATGATCCCATGGGAGGGGTGGGGAGCATGAGAGTGAAGGGTGAGGTGGGGTGCGGGGCGCTAATCACAATGAGTACAAAAATGATGAAGATGTTCTACAATGGATTAGAGCGATGACAGTACAACTCTTCTTGATGTGACTGAACTGTCAAATTGTGTGATGGGCATATAACATGCCAACAAAACTTTAGGGAAGACGGGGAGGGGGCGGTGCTTCTCATTGCATCACTTCGCTGAATCCAGCTATTTGCCGCACAAGCTTAAGGCCAACATCTCTCACGACAGCTTGCTTGGATTTGGCAACAGCCGTGACACCACTCTGCGTAGCCGCTGGAGGGTTGTTTGGGTAGGATGCGTCTGGGACTTGACACTCCCAGTCAAATAATTCATTGGAGGGAGTCAATGCCCAGACTCTATCTCAGGGCTTCCGGGGTCCCAGAGTCTCTGCTCTACATCAGGTCCCTGACTCATCTTTGGGGGAAGACATTTCCATGAGAGGACCTCTCAGTCCTGTCCTGAGAGCGCTATCCCCTGCCCAACTCAACTCCATCCCCTAGCCATCCTTCAGTGAGCGCTTCATGGTGGGCTTTCTGTCTCCTGCTGTGCCTCCGATCTCCTTCTCCATTGTGCTGGTGATAGATGTTTGTCTGGTATCCATGTACCCCCGCTGGACTGTAGAAGACACCTGTCTTGTTCACAGTACAGTGTCTGCTGGATGTGTACAGGACACCTGATGCAGAGTAGCTGCTCAGCAAAGGAGTGAATAAGTTGTAACATTGCAGCTCTTTGTCACTGTATCACCAGGATGGTCTCAATGAGCCTGGGGCATGTTTTTCCCGGGTCAGTTCCCACACACCCACCCCTGCACAAGCTGTGACTACCTGCCCACCCAGTGACAGAACACCTCTGAGGTGCCTTTCCTCCGCTTGTTGAGCAAATCAGTCTGAAAGACAGAGTCCTTCCCCCATTGACCCCAGCCATGGAGGGTGATAGGAGTGGCTGTTGATGGTAGGCTTGGACCAAAACAAGGCGAAGACATAGTGACTCAGCCGTCAGTTCTTTCTGAGACAGAGATGAGAAACAAGTAAGGACATGACGCTCCAATGTCCTCAGCTCTGGGCAGCCCAGATCTTAGATGGGGCCCAGACCATTGCTGTACCTCAACTAGCCTGCTGACCTGGCAGCCATGCCGGTCGTCCATCTGGTGAGAGTCTGGAGTACTCACCAGCAATGGAGACCTTGGGGAGAAGACATTAGAGACACATTGTGTCTGGAGGCTGCAGCGGAGTAGATTGCTGGCCATTATGTATTTCTGATCCATTAAAGAATGCTTTGGCATAGGAAATACAGATTAAGAATGAAATTGCAATATAATCAAATTGCGTTTTTATGGAAAGTGCTACACTTTTGTCTAAATAAAATTCAGCAACAAAATTTTATCTGCTTTCCCCCCTCCCAAATGTCTTTCCAAATTGATTTTTTTTCTTTCCCAGAGAAATCATGAAAACCAAGGTGGTTAAGGAGAAGCGGCCTCTGGTCTCAAGCACCGCAGGGTAAGAATTGGCGCGCCCAGGATACCTAGGCTCAGAGCTGCTGTGAACCCCGAAGTGCCTCCAGCAGTCAGTGCACTCTCGCGAGCTCCCCGGGCGATGACCCTGCGGGGAAGGAGGACGCCTGAGGACAACAAAGGGTGGCTTGCTCTTTTTGAGTCGCTGCCCGTGAATGGAGGGGCAGGCAGGTGTTCAGAGAGAAGTGAAGAGAAGCAGGCAGAAGGTGCAGGGTTGGGAAATTGCTGGAGAAGAGGGTCTACAAATCACTGCCTCTATGGGCAGAGGTTTGCAAAGCAGATTTAAAGCTGGGCCTGCATTGCCCCCAAACTATTCAAACCAGAAGTCAAACATGTCATTCATTCCACCAGTGTTTGCCTTGGATCTTGTATTTGGAAACATCTGGAGCATCCTGGGAATTTATCATCCACCCAGATGCTTGGCACTCCCAACCTGGGGCCAGCTGTATGCACACAGGCAGAAATTGAAAATGATTTATTCTTTCTCTAATAACTATAATCACCTGCCAGTTCTCAATAACTGTAACCAACCACCAGGTATTTATTGATCTCATATGTTAGGCAAAAGCAAGGTACCAGAGGCATATGTCGTGATTTGCTCACTCAAGAGAAGGGGCATCTTGCATGAGAGGCGAAATTGACCTGTGCCACATTCTTTGCTCTTGGTTCTCTTTATGGTCCTAGCCTGAGAATCTGATAGGAACAGCCAGGAAGGCTGAATTTAAGAGGATAATGTAGGAGAAGAGTCTCAGCTGTAATGGGAAGGAGCTGGGCATGTTTATGACAGGGGTGGAAGGACGGAGCGGGAGGGGAATTTAAGTTGGGAAGTGGAAGGAGGTTTGGTGGGGAGACTGTAGCGTGAGCCTGATTTTATCTATGGGTTGGGTCTTGGAGTAGAAAGAGCATTAACGTGGAAAACATAAGATGCGCCTAGATGGATGGGCTTGGATCTTGACCAATGAAAGGAGAGATTTTGCTTTATTTAGGAGACCGTGTGGCCCCAGCAAGTGGCTTAAAGTTGGTGCAGGGAATCCTCCCATCCACATGACCAACCACACTGTCTATAGTTCAGACCCGTAACAGTCCTACACACATCGAGGCTGCTGCAGGGAAAATAAGCACATTTATTTAAAAGATTTATTTAATTCAAATTAGCTTCTTGACACTATGAAGTGTCCCAATCTTAGATCATTACTCTTGAGTTTGAGTTAGTTTTGATATTGAGGAGAGGGTCTCTAGCCTCAGAGATAGGGCACTATTGCCTCCGATGGAGTCATCCGTGGGAAGTGCTTGGACAAAGGAAGAAGTGGTCCCAGCTGGGTTCTGGGAAGATGAGAAGCTGGAACTGAGTTGAGTTTGTTCTGAGATGAGAACATGAAGCTGAGCTGAGCTGGGCTCTGAGAAGATGGAGCTGAGTCGAGGGCAGATTGGAAGCAAGGGACAGAGGAGAAGGCTGGTCAATAGAGCCACTCTGGAAATCAAGGGTGTGAGGGGCTAGAACGGTGGAGTGTGGCAGGTCCTGATGGTGGAGGTTTTGATGATGCAAATGCTTCAGTGATTGAGACAGGCGTGGAGACTGGGGGCATTTGGGCCACTTCTTCATGCACCTTACTTGTACCTTCAAGTCCTGCTCTAGCCCGATCTCCCATATATACCACTTCCATCTAGTGACAGAGTGTTGCTGCGCATGGCTAACTTTATGACTTTGTGGGTCCGACAATACCCAGTTCATGATGGGCAGCTCAGGCCTCATAGTGACTTGGTTGTCCGTGGTGAGGCGTTCAGTCTCCACTAAGGCTCAGTAACAGGCCATCAGCTGTTTTTTCAAAAGGGGAACAGTTGTCTGCAGAGGATGGCAGGACTTTACTGCAAATTTCTCAATGGTCTACACTGTGATTCACCAGTAAGGGCCTCCCAAAGACTCCACACTGCATCTCTATCTACAACTGACACCTCTAGCACCATTGGGGCAACTGGATGATGTGGTCCCAGTGGCAAAGCAGCTTGCACGGCAGCCCGAACCTGTTACAGAGACTTTTCTTGTTCTGGGTCCCACTCAAAACTGGAGGCCTTTCATGTCACTTGATAAATAGGTCGAAGTAGAACACTCAAATGAGGGATATGTTGCTTCCAAAATCCAAAGAGGCCCACTAGGCATTGTGCCTTCTGCTTAGTTGTTGCGGCGGTGGGGGGTGGGGCGTCGGGGGAGGAGGGTGGGCAGATGCAATAGCTTATTCTATGACTCCTAGTGATCCACTTGCAGCGTTTTTGCTTCCTGTCCCAGCAACCCTATGTGCGTCAGACCTGGAGGTCCTGGTCCTGAAGGAAGGAACTCTCCCACCTGGAAACACAGCAAGGATTCCACTGAACTGGCAGCTGAGAATGCCCCCTGGGCACTTTGGGCTTCTCGTGCCTTTGGATCAACAGGTCAGGAAGGGTGTCACTGTACTGAGTGGTACGATTGATCCTGATTACCAAGGAGAAGTTGGACTGGTGCTACATAAATGGAGGTACCGAAGAATATGTCTGGAATCTAGGAGATCCCATAGGCTGACTCTTGGTACTACTATGCCTTATGATTAAAGTAAATGGTACATTACGGCAACCCAATTCTGACAGGACATCTAATGACCCAGAACCCTCAGGAATGAAGGTCTAGGTCACCCCAGCAGGCAAATAACCATGGGCAGCTGAGGTGCTAGCTGAGGGAAAAGGTAATACAGAATGGATAGTAGTAGAAGGTAGTTCTACCTATCAGTTATGACCACGTGATCAATTGCAAAAGTGAGGTTTGTGATTGTCAGTTTGTTTTCTTTATATGTGCTTACTGAATATATTTCCTTTGTTCATGTATGATGTACCAGATACAATTAGATTCAGTGTAATTTCATTTATATGCATGATAGATGTTTGATGCTAGGTATATGCTAGGTTTTATGCTAGGTTTCATTAATGTCTAGAAATTACATATGGCTAAAGGATTGTGTACAGGTGCTAAGTTGGCAAGGGGTGGTCTCTGATAGGTCAGTTTATTGTACCAACCTGGCCAATAAGAACATGTGGGATTAATAAGGTTGCAGTTTGATTGGAGGGTAAAGAGATAAATGGCTTGGCAAGCCCCACTTATCTCTCTCTGGTGATTGGACCAATGCGTGGCTGCCTTAGCTTGAAAGCTACACTACTTGTGGGACATCCAACCTGTGTACCATGTCACTAGAGCCTGAGGTTTCTTTGAGAACTGCTTCACCACACTGCTGGTGTATACATTGCTTGAGCTAGGGACTGTCAGACCCTGTCATCTGTTGGTGGCCCACCCTGACATTTGCTGCCTGTGACTGGACTGCCGGCAATGGCTCTACAGAACACTTAGCTGTCTGCTCCCTTGACCTTGGAACCAGTAGCATGAGTTGAAGGACGTCTAGTATATTAACTGTTTCACGGAAGTGAGTTGCACTGAGCCCTGGGTACTGTTCTGTGGACTAATTAGCTGTTATAATCATACGTGTCCTGGTTTTGTTTCTCTAAAGAGCCCTGTCTAACACAGTGCTCATCTGCTAATTGAAAGGTTGGCAGTTCAACCCATCCAAAGAGACATGGGAAGAAAGTCCTTGCCATGTGCTATGAAAGGCTATAGCCTTGAACACCCTATGGAGTCCAGTTCCATGCTGAACTCAGGGGCTGTTTGGAGTTGACATTGACTCTAAGACAATGGCGTTGGTTTTGGTAGCAAACACCGGGGATCGGGGAAGATAGTGCAAGGGTTGACGGTTCAGGAAGCCAAGCAAGGGCACAATACTTCTCCTCTTCCTGCATGATGCTCCGCCTCTGGTCAGGGTTCCTCTTACTCTGAGTGGGTAGCTGCCAGTCATACAGAGGAGCTCAAGGACCAGGCTGTGTGAGGGACCTACACGTTTTGTAGGCGAGTGGTTGACTCCTTTGGACACCCACACAGACCTCACCTCAGCAGTGCTGGGAGCCCTCAGTGTCATTTCACCCCTACCCTTGGTCCCAGGGCGGGGACAAAACTGAAAGTGAAGAAAAGACAGCAGCCAGATACAAGTTTCTACCCTGCAGAGTGTCAGAACTGTGGGCCCAGCCAGACCTATGTGTACTGAGGAAGTCACAGTAATTGAATTTAGAGAAACATGTCCTCAGTCAGGCTCAGAGACATTGTATTCATCCTCATGGAAGGTTGGATCCAGTTGCCTGGATGTTGTGTGGGCTCTGTGCACAGAATCCGTGTCCTGCTCTCAGAATGCTGACACGAGAATAGTGGAGAACAATGTCTCCTTTGAGGCTAAGTTATAAAGCATTTTCTGGTCAATGACAAAGCAAAAGAACCTTTTTGTGGCAAAGGGAACTAGTTGCCCCCTAACACCCAATCTCCCCGTCTTCTCTAGAGCCATGGGCTTTTAGCTGACACATGGCTGCACTTCCTGGCCTTTGTGACGGCTGGCTTGGGCCATTTTACTAAACTTGGGCCTCTGGAATGTGAAGTAAGCTACCACAGGATGTGTTCTTTAAGGACGTGCCTTCTACAGATCCCACCCACCCCCTGCTTTTTGTCCCTGTTTTTTCACACAGAGGGGGTGAGCCTTCAGGCAGCCCGTTGGGATGGGTGGAATAATCAGACAGGAGGCATCTGAAGCACTTGTACCATCCTGGACAGATTATGCCCCGGTTACTGTGGAAGAGGAAAATCTGTGGCCCCTTATGGACGTTAGCAGCTGTGCTTTGGGGACTCAGTTCACAGCAACTGCCACTAGACTCCCATTTATAATTCCTTAATTTGGACGCTGAATGTGTGCAGTTGGAGAATAAGGAAGGTGTGTAAACTAATCCCGTTAAGGTTTTGGCAGCTCAGGCATGTTGGGACTCGCTGCCTTGAGGCAGGCCTTCGTGAGTGGGAGGAGTAACGGGCCAGTGTGCCTGCCAGTTGGCAATGTGTTTTGGAAAAGTATTGTCTTGGGAGCCTTCTTCGGATTCCCGTCAGCTCTCTATCCTCATCTCTGCTTCTGCCTCTCACGGGCTGAGGATGTCATCACGCACTGGATTGAAATGTAAACTCCCAGAAGAAGGGGCTGTGTTTCGTTCACTGCCTGTCCTCCTGCCAGAAAGAGCACCTGGTGCAGAGTGGATGCTCAGTAGGTGTCTACCGAGTTCATGTGTATAGAGTTCTGACCCTGCTCCCCAGCCCCCGTGCTCACTGCCCTCCTCCCCCAACCTTCAACACAATCCTTCATAATCTGTCGCGGATTCTGCCACCCAGCCTCCTCACTCAGCCTGTCACGGCCCCCACAGACTGCAGGATGGAATCTATCCACCTTGAGTGGTGGCCTTCATGATCTGGCGGTGTCCTGGGCCTCAGCCCAAGTCCCCCTGCCCCCATCCCATGTGTCCCGGACCACAGACCCGGGTCACTGGATTACTTGTAGCTCTCCACCCTGGTGCCATTTCCTGCTTCCATGCCAGTGCGTGCTCTACTGCCCCTACTTAGAATGCCTTTCTGAACTCCTTCACCTGATGGGCGCTCGCCCTCCAAGACTCAGCTTGCGCTGACCTCCTGGCTTCCTCCCTGCCTTTCTGCTTCTGCCATGCCAACCACACTGCCATGCCAACCACACTGCCATGGCGCAATTAGCTTCTACCGAGACTACTTGTCTGGAGGCTGCCCACCTGGCTCCATGGCCCCCAAGTGTACAGCCAGACTTACCGTAGTTTCTGGAACTCAGATCAGAGTAGCCATCGAGCCAATGCAAACAAGCCAAATGGTTTGACTTCATGCTGTCTTTCAAGCTTTGTACACACCTTTTTCCCTCATCCCCCAGTCTCTTCCTGCATGAAGCAGGCCGTAGGCGTGTGTGAGCCTCGGCTCATGTGGTCTGTGTAAATGGCAAGGGAACATGCCGGGTAAGGGTCAGCTCGGCTGAGCTCTCAGTGGACATGGGGTTATCAACGCCATGCCAGTGACGTGGCTTCTATGCTCCGTCCAGCAGCCAGGAAGGACCCCGGACACGGACTGGAAGGCACTGCTGACAGGGCGGGCTGCGTGTGTTTGTGCATGCGCCTCTCTAGTACTTTCTTCTGCTGGCTCCCTTTTAAACATGCTGCCACCCTACTTTGCTTAATCCTACACCCCACTCTCTGACGTAGATTCTTTTCCTTAGGCCCATTTTATAGACAGGAGAAGTGTGGAGAGGTTCAAAACGCCCCTCAGCCATTAAAAAAGGGGGGTGTGTGGCTGCTACCCCATGCTACAACATAGCAGAACCATGAAATACCACGCTGCTCGAAATACACTAGTCCCCAAAGGATGCTTGCTGCGTGACCCCACTAACATGAAAGACCTAGGACCGCTGGTTTCTAGAGACCATAGGGGGTTGTCATCTGCTTGTTGGCCGTCATTACGTGGATTCTGCTGCCTGAAAACTCCACATGGTGCAAGCAGAGCCATGCTGCAGGGTGTTCAGGACTGTGGCCTTTCAGAAGCAGATCACTAGCTTGGTCTCTCAAAGTGCCTATGGATGGGTTTGAACCACCAACCTTTACACTGATCGCTGAGCGCCCAGCCACTTGCCCCAGTCAGGGGACAGGGGGCTGGGGCAGACTTGGAGCGTCTATGAAGGGTAAAGGGAAATTCTGGGCAGGGGTCCATCTGAAAGTTGAGCGGCATGATGGCCGTGATGCGACTATGCTGTGCGTGTGAAGATTCTGAAGATGGAAAATATGTCGCTACCCATATATCTGCCCCAGTTAAAAACCAACCCCCCCAAACCATTGCTTAAGGGCAGAGTGGAGGACCTGGGATCTGAACTCAGGAGTCAGACTTCCCAAGGCCAGCCAGGGCTGAAGGGCTGGTAGCTTTGCCGTGTCAAAGATGCCCATCATTGTGACTTTGACTTGGCGCTAGAGGACAAAACGGAAAGCCAAACCCAGAGTCCCATGCACTGTCTGGAGGCGTTGATACAGACAGACGCAGCGCCGGGCGCTTTCACAATAATGAATGCAGACCTCTTAATCAGGTGATCTGACAACTGCGCCACTTGCCAGGGAAATGACGCCCCTCTGGACGTGATTGTGGGGAGCGTACAAAAAAATAAATGAGTCTGGAATATGTCAGAGCTGATAAGCCTCAGGGATGGGGCTGGGACACCGGTTGAAGGGTTTGTTTAAGGCGTCGCTGGCAGAGCGCTGGGCTTGGTTTCACACACCTTCATCACTCGGGAATTAGGCTCGCCCACCTAATGCGGGCGCTGGTCCAGAGCCCACCTCCTCCGCCTTCTCCTCCGCTAGCTGTTTCAGATTTCCATTGCAGTGAGGCCCAGCACAGAGTGGATGCCTCATGGTGTTCCGACGCCCCACTGAAGGGCTGAGGCACATGGAGGAGAAGGGAGGCAATGCCATCATGGGCAGGGTTGGCCAAAGCACCAGATTACAGCACGGGTGCCCTGGCTTGGCTGGGTGGTGGCAACCTCTCTTTTCAAAGCCAGGCAACATTTCACTGTTGCTTACAGAACTGCTGCTGCAACCCCTGCGGGGGATTACTTTCCACCTGGGATGTAAGGAATCAGAAATCTACATTTCAACAAGACCCCCCTTCCCCAGGTGACTATATAAGAATCCCCCCCCCCGCCCCACCCTCTTGGGGATCTTGTTAAAATGCAGGCTCTGATTCAGTACACCAGGGTTGGAAAGCAGATTCTCAGCAGGACATCGAAGTGGAATGCCCCCGGTATGAAGCCCTGCTGCCCAGCACACACACATCTCTTGCCTGATGCGCTGCGCTCGGCACTGGAAGGCTTTGTTCCTGCTGCAGACGCAGTGCGCGCTGGACCCTTGGTGGCCACGGCGATGTGGACAAAGGTTTTCTCTTTGGACCTTTTAAACAAAGTCTCCTCCATCTCTTCCAGCCAACACATTGCTTCTCAGGCTTCCTACTGAAAGCCCACAAACGGAACTGCATGGGGACAGGACAGGATTGGCCATTTCCGGGCCAGACTGCCAGCCAAAGGAACACAGTGGGCGTCCTGAAGAGCCAGAGGGCAGGCACCCTCACGAGAGATGAGGGGTCCCCAAGGACAGCTCCTTGGCAGCTCTCTGCAAGGGGTGTGTGTGCATGTGACCTTCACCCTTGGACAAGGAGAGCTGTGTTTTTCTGCCACCATGGGTCAGCTCACCCTGCTAGAGTTGGACAGGCCAGCCCCGTGACCCAATGTCACCAACTACCTACAGTGGAGAAGAATTTGTGGGCTCTTTGGACAGACTCGGGGGACGTGGCTGCCATTTGAATCTTGTGACAAATACATCTTAATCCCCGGAGCTTCTCTTTGGGAAGAAGCAGGATGCCTAATAAAACAATGAATAATAATTTGGGGATGTTCATTATTTACAGATGCCCCCGGTCATCTGTAAATTATGCAGCCCTCAATTACGCTTGATTTCTTCCTTCCACGGAGCCACCGGTGCTAGCTGTGCGCCAGTTAATTGTACCACGAGGACAGTTTCCTGTTTCTTGAACGGCTTTGAATCCCCTGGTCGAAGGCTTGTGTTCCACAAACTCTGTCTCCATGATGAGTCCCTGGGTACTGGGTACAGACCGAGGGCGGGCTGAGCCAAGAATTCACGCCCGCAGCGCTGCAGAGCAAGAAAGGAACGCCTCCGTGGGAACTTCGAGGGGAGAATTTGAAAGTCTCCGTTGTCGCAGACGCCATCTGGGACACAGGGGGAGGTCAGTGTCGGTCAGCGCCAGCAGCTGCCTTTCTGCGCTTGGGAAGCTCGGTGCACTTGGGAAGCAACAAGTGAGGAGCCAGAGCCCCCCTGGGTGAGGTATGTCCCTGGCGCCAGGCACCCATGCAGGTGGAGTTGGGGGTCACATCCTGCCTCCTCCCTCCGCAGGTCCCTCTGTGGCCACCAGGGTTGACCCTGGGAGGGAAGGCAAGGGGCGGCCACAGTCACTGGCCTGGCAAGGTGAGCACTCGTCTCCTGCCTTCTGCTTACCTGTCACTTTCAGTCCAGAGCGCGGACTGTAGCTCAAAACAAGACCTTTTCCTAACGCGGAGTTTAATGATCCCTTTAATGCCTGAGCGGTAGCATCACTTCTCGCGCGTGCCTGTTCCCTGTCAGCCACGGGGCATTAAACCGGTGATAAAAATACCTTTTTGGTATGGTCCACAAACTCACCAAGAGGCTCCCGTAGCAGTATAGCCATCCGGCATGAAATCAAGAGGCAATCACTGCGGATGAGACGGCGAGATGAGCTGTGCAGGCGGGCAGTTAGGCAAGCTCCCGTCCCGGCTGCCTCTAGTCCTTCCACGTCTCCTTGGGCCTCACCGGCCCAGGGAGCCCCACGGCGCCCCGCAGTTTGCAGGCAGCTATGTTTCCTTGCCTGTCTGTGTGGGGAGCCACGGAAGGCGCTGCCCATGGCTTGCGTCCTATGGTGGCTTAGCGTGCCCGATCCATGAGGCCCTGAGGATCAATGACCTTGGCTGGACACTCCATCCATAAAAATGCAACACACATGAGGATGGAGGGGAAGGAAAGAGATGTCCTGATGCGGAAATGCCCCCACGCCATGCTGCCTTGGGAGGTGGGAGCAGGAGGCATTCGCTCTAAGCAAATCCGCTCTTGCAACGCAGTCTGGTGGGTGAATGCGCCCACCTTCTCCATCATGCAAAGTCAGTTGGCCCCTTCGATTTATATGGCTTGTCGGGGCAGGGTTTTCTGGGGTTGTTTTTCCCCCTCCAATTAGAAAGGAACTGAGAAAAATCATTAATTTAACTGTTGTATATTAAATTTGCATTAAAACATCCGTTTGTCTCTATTTACATGTGAGTTATCGAAAAGGGTGAGCTCATGAATTCTAATTTTTAAGATCACATGCCAAATATCAAAGATGAATTTTCTTTACTTCTGCAATTAATTCTATGAGAACAAATCGCTCTGATTTAGGGGCTGGCAGATGTACCTGCCCGCCGATACCCTCCCTGCATACCAAGTGCAGCCTTCATCTTTCTCATGGGAGTTTGGCTGTGGCCAGAGCCGCTCTCAAGATATGCAAATATTGGCTGGCTCTCTGTACCCTGTGCTTCCAACCACCCCCGGCAGACGTGACTCGAGAATCCTTGGGAAAACGTGGGCCGTGTCAAACATCTCTCTTTCTTTTATTCTTTTGCCTCTCTAGGACGTGAGAAGTTTCCCACCATATCCCTGAAGCAGAATAAACATTTCTTCAAAATGACATTGGCCCCTGGGGTTTCCCATCAAAATGACTCGTGGTGTGCAAGCACACCTGGTGGGGTCTCTGCACAGAGCGCCTGGAGCCGTGCAAGAGTTGGTGGCTCTGGAATTTCTCCCCACTCCCTGTCACCCCCCCACTCCTCCCCACCTTCCCCACCCACCCCAGGTCCTCAGCCTTAGAAGCAACCCCAAACCAAACCAAACTCCTTGCCATTGGGTCAATGCTGATGCATAGTGTCCTTCTGTGGATTTCCAAGACTGTAACTCTTGACAGGGGTAGAAAGCCCAGTCAATCTTTCTTCCAAGGAGCTGCTGGTGGGTTTGAACTGTGGACCATCAGATTGCAGTCCGCCAGGCACCCAGGACACCACCAGGGCTCCAGATGGCTCTCGGCCTGAGCACCCAGGACTGCTGGTTGCATGCACTCTGCGTAACTTCTGCCTCCCTCACTGTCTCTCTGAGGAAGGACACCCTCTTCGGTCACCTTTGCTGAGCTGGGCTCTGTGTGTAGGCTGCAGCCAGTCAGGTCAGTGTGCTGGGGGACACAGGAGATTTGGTCTCTGGCTCCTTGGCTCCAGCGGGCCTTGTTCTCAGAAGTCCTCTGCCCCCGCCCCCGCCCCCAGGCAGCTAGTCGCTGTATATTCCCACCCAGGATTTTTAAAACGGGACAGCGCCTTTTCCTTATAGGCTGTCTTTCATGAAAGACAGCGACACCGACTGCCCTCCATTGGTGTTCAGCAAGGAAGCACTTTCCATGCACCTCGGGTACACATGGATGCTCTGCTCTCATTGCTCATAGTTCAAGGCAGTCTTTGCACTAAGGAGCAAAGGCCGCGCCGATGCCACATGCTGGGTACTGGGATCCAGAACAGAGCAGGGGAGTTGGGGACAGGGGCAGGGGTGGTCTGAATCAGCTGCCGGCTGTCTGGGTGACTGAGCTCACATTTAGCCCTCACAGGGTTTATGCTCAACCCAAGGGCTCCTTCCTTCCACTTCGATGGCAGGAATGTCTGTCCAGAGGTCAACAGCCACACGCCCACCTCCAGGCACAGAATGCTGCAAGCGTGGGCGTCCCTGTGCACGTAGCCCGGAAGAGTTGTGCACTGTGAGTGATCCTGTACCATGGAGATAGCAGCCTCTGGCTTGCCCGGCATCCCAGCTGCAAGCTGGCTGTGGCCGGTACTCCAGAGTCCGTTCCACCACGGGCCCATCTGGAAGCATCAACCTTTTCTGTGCTCGAAGCTTCCTCCTTGAGCATGACTTGGCCTCGGGATCGGATCCAGGGTCTGCTCCAAGGTAGTTCTGTCTTTGGTTTCTACGGGTGCCTCCTGACTTCAGACTGCCCCTTCTACCCATGACGTTTCCTGAAGCCCTGGGGTCTTCAGAGACTAGACCAATCCTGCTGAGGCTGCTGGGTTGCTCAGGAAACAAGTGCTTTCCCCTCACAGGATCTCTGTGCAGGTAGGCACCATTTCTTCTTTCTGATTAGTAGCATTTCCAGAATCACAGTTTGTAATAATCAGCCCCAGGATCATGCACATCAAGTGCACGGCGTTATCAATGACAATGGTCGTGTCAAGGTGCTGGCTTTCCTCTTCGTCTTCCCTTCCCCTTTCCCCCAGTAACAGGATGATGAGATATCTCTCTCCTTTGATTTTCAAAGACTAAATCTCTTTTACATTTTGGCTTTGGAATATATTAACACGTCAGGGGATGAGGGGTCACAAACCCCCGGGGGCTGCAGCCTGTCCTTCTGGTAGCTCCAGATGGGAAACGTCTGACACAGGCCTGCCGGGCTCAGGAAGGGCTGCCGTGCTCACCCTTTCTCTCTGGGAGTTTGGAAACCATATGCCTGAGCCGTAGAGATTTGCCCTGCTCAGCCCAAGCCTGAATTCATTTAGAGGCAGATCTGGGAAAGCAGGGGGCAGGCGCCCATTTGCCAAGGCCTGCCCTAGGGCTGGCCTCCCTGGTGGCCTGGACAGCTGGGCATCAGGAAGCAAAGCCATCTGGGGCAAGGAGTTTGAGGTTGGGGCTGGTGCCCACCCACCCACATGCCTCCCAGCAGGAGGCTGGCATTGCCTCCAGGACTGCACACGATCAGAGTATAATTACATTACAGACCCATATGGGACCCAGGGCCTGTGCTGAGCTCACTGCTGCCTGCTGTGACTGCCTATTTGGACAAGACTCAGGAGAGCAGCCCCGACACCTGGCAGGAAGGACTGGCTTCAGAGCCCCATATTCTGGTTTGACTTTGACTCTTCTCATAACTGGCTTCATCGCCTTGGTCCAGCAATTTCCCTCTCCGAGCTTCAGGTTCCTCAACCAGAAAGTCAAGGTGATCAGCAGCATCGATCGTGAGGGTAGCAGATGATAGATGTCAAGTTGTCAGCACAGGGCCCAGAATACTGCCCGTCTTTGCTGGGGTGGCTGTGGTGGGCACCATATTATTTCCTCTGCTGTAAGGAGCCCTGGTGACATTGCTGGGGGTGGTAGGCTGGGTCCACTAGAGAAGGAAATCCAGTGATACTCACACATGTGTAAGCAAGAGTTTTATATCAAGAAGTAATTGTATATCAAGAAAATATCCCAGCCCAGTCCAAGTCAAGTCCATAAATCTAGTACTAGTCCATAAGTCTCTCTTCAGACTCATGCTGCCACATACAGTGATGTAGAATGCAGAAAGATCACAGGCCGGTGCGTGCAAAGTCATGAAGATCCAAGGTCAATGGAAGTATGTCGGGACTCCGGCAGTGCTCAGGGTGGCCAGCAAATAGGCAGAGAGAAGGGAGGTTCCCTGGGCCTTCCCTATGAGAAGGTCATGCCCATAAGGAGTCACCATCAAGCTGTACCTGACAGATTGGATACAACCCCTACGCTTTCAAACATCAAGCTGACCTAAATTTACCTAACTACCACACTGGGTAAGCATTGACTGCTAACCAGAGTTGGTTGTTCAAACCCACCAGCCACTCTGCAGGAGAAAGATGAGGCTGTCTGCTCCTGTAAAGATTTACAAAGGCTTTGTAAAGATTTACAAAGGGTTGCTTTGATACAGAATTGTCTTGATGGCAGTGGGCTTGATGTGGGAGTTAACCCAGATTACGGCATGGACTGTGTCCACCCTTCCTCTCTGCCAGAAGGTGGGAATGGGGTGCACTTAAGGAAAGGCCTCTGCTGGTGGGACTGATCAGCGCTCTTTGTTTGACAGGTGTTTATTGAGTATCCATGGGAGTCAAACTTCCCTGTACTCAAGTTTGTCTCCCTTTCTGGGATCATGGCCAAGAAGGTGCTATCAGAGGGTGTTTTAGTAGATCCTCTAAGAAATGGGGCCATGGGAGCCCTGGGTAGAGGGAGTGCTCACTTTGGATTGAGAGGAGCCCCGAGAGGGCTACCTGGAGGAGGTGGTATAAGGAAGGCCTGGGAGAGCCATGTTCCCCTCTGATAGAATGTCTAGTGCTGCTATAACAGCTGTAAGTGGAGAGCTTTAATAAAAACATTTGTCTCTTAGTTTAGGAAGCTAGAAGTTTGAATTCAGGGTACCAGTTCTAGGGGAAGGCTCTCTCTGTCTGCTCCAGGGAAGGCTCTTGATTCCTTTTCACACCTGGGCGTTCCTCAGAGACATCTATGTGTCTGGACCTTCTTCTGATCTAAGAGCCTCTCAGCACAGGGACCCTGGGTCCAAAGGACATTATTCACCCGGTTTTTTCTTTCTTGTTGGTAATGAAATCCTTCCATCTTTGCTAGCTTGTTTAATCTCTTTTATATTTCCAAATAGATTAGCTCAAGATACAACTTAATCCCGTAGATTGTACCTTGTCTCAACACAGTTGCCATTGATCCTGCTGCATTAAAATCACAGAGGTTAGGGTAAATTTATACACGTTGGTTAATTTCTTTAAATCATTAAATCACAAACTAGAAGGTAATCGCATAATACTGAGAGTCATAGTCAAGCCAAATCGACGTACATTTTGGGGAAATAGAGTTCAATTCATGACAGAGGAGATTTTTATGTTTGGAGCTGTCCTTACCCCTCTTTCCTCAGCTCAGGTATTAAACATGTGGTAGGAACCCTTGGCTCACTGATGTGCCTTGTCCCTTGGTTGCATGCTTCCAGGGAATGGACAAGGGTGTGCTAATTTTTGTGAATCAGTGTCTACCTTAGCAGCCTGAATAAATGAATGAGGATGTGAATGAATGCATGAGTGAGTAGGCGTGATGCTTGCATCATATTGCACCCAGTGACTTGGACTTCACAGTGTGGACTTTGAGGAGTCAGCCATTCTTTTGAAGTGACCAGACTTTATGACGTGTGAAATCAACACAAAGGAATCATGATCCCAATTCGACTGTACAAATCTGGCTAGACCAGGGGATGTACATAGGTACAGATAGCAATAGGAAATACAGGGAATCCAGGACAGATGACTCCTTCTGGACCAGTGGTGAGAGTGATGATACCTGGAGGGTGGAGGGAATGTGGGGTAGAAAGGGGGAACTGATTACAGGAATCTATGTATGGCCTCCTCCCTGGGGGATAAACAGCAGACAAGAAGGCAGGGGGAGAAGTCGGACAGTGTAACATATGACAAAATAATCATAATTTATGAATGATGAAGGGTTCATGGGGTAGGGGGAGTGGGGAGGGAGGAGGAAATGAGCAGCCGATATTAAGGGCTCAAGTAGAAGGCAAATGTTTTGAGAATGATGATGGCAACAAATGTACAAATGTGCTTCACACGATGTATGTATGGATTGTGATAAGAACTGTACAAGCCCCCAAAAATGATTTTAAAAAATAAACAACGTTCTGTAGCTGTAATGGCGAAACAAACAAACATAAACAACAAAGGAATCAACACAACAAACTGCCTGCCATTCTGACACCTCCTGGGAACAATAAGGGTAGCTCACAGTGCCTAGATGCGCCAGACAGAGTGGCCCATCGGAATCTCCACTTCCTTCCTGACCGGAATGTCTGGAACTCTGGTCTGTGCTAGGCAGTCCACTTCCAGGAGAAACCTTGGACTCTCGGGATCTTCCCTGGGTAGAACCATCAGAGCCTTTGGGTGGCACAAATGGTTATGTGCTCAGCTGATGATCAAAAAGGCTGGTGATTAAAACCCACCCGGAGCCAGAGGTCCCTCCAAAGAAAGGGCTGGCAGTCTTCTTCCAAAATCCCCGCCGCTGGAAACCCTGTGGAGCCAGATCTGCTGGACACATTGGAAGATAGTCCTCCGGAGGGTTGGCGGAAACGCTGCGCACCTATTGCTAGGGGAAGCATGTGCTGTGTGGGAATCAGTCTCGGGAGGGGGAGGGCACAAGGAAGCCCCATGTGGATTCCTGCAGCCTCTGCTGTGTCCCCTCACCATCCCGCAGTGTAGCTTGACTGTGAGTGCTGCCAAAAACCAAGTCTAGGGAGTGGTCTTCAAGACCTCCTGACACACCCGCCATGACCAGCTTCTCCGCCTTCTAGGGCATGGGCATCTGAGGATAGGCGACTACCCCACCCTTTGTCTCCCTCTTAATGTGCACCGTAACTGTCATCAGTGCCCATGACTGCTTGATCAAGTCTGATCGCCAACAGCCCTTTTGACGGTGCCCTGAGGTGAGAGACAGACACGACTTATTGCCTAGAAGAAAGCGGTCCTGAGAGTAAGGATGGCAATAGTAGGAGCTATCACGTACTGAACTTGGCGTCCACATTACTCAGGTCAGTAGTCAGTTCTCCATCACTGGCTGATGCATCCGCTGAGGGTCCTTTCGCCAAGCCCACCACAGTTTCCTTCTTGACATGCGGCCATCACTTGTCTACTGGGTCAGGACTGTCAGAGTCCAATCGAGATCTGCTTAGGAAAAGAGAAGTCATACTCATTTTCTGTTTTGTTCTGTGATTTAATGGATTCTGATTTTTTTAAAGCCACACTACCTCTAGGATGGGCATCACAGGAAAGAGATTGAAGGTGTGCAAATGCAGAAGCTTAGAAAAGGGAGCTGTAGAGGTGGGTCGAGGCATCTGGGGTAGGGCCGCTTGGCTCATGTGTTAGAACAAACTGGAAACTAGAGTCAATGGAGAATGGCAGAGCAAAGTAACAGGAAGCAAAATGTGGAACAAAACCGAAAACTAAAAAACACCAGGCCTGTGTTCTGATAGAGTGGTTGAACCCTTGAGACGAGGGCCCTTAGTCATCCTGCAAGCCTGAAACTGAACCCGCCCCCATGGCTCAACATTCAGCAGACAATGGACAGGCCCACAAGGTGACCAATCATGGCAGAGAAGAATGGGTTCCTTAGAATCCCCAGAAAGGGCAGCATTGGCCAAGGGTGGAAGCTCAGAAGGCAGGAAGGCAGAGGAACGAAGGACAAGTGGAAACAGCAAACACAGGGAGGACGTGGGAAGAGTGCTCAGACAGTATGAGGGTCACAGTCAATGTCATGAAACAAAAGGTGTGTGAACTGGCGAATGGAAAACCAATAGGCTCTGTTGCATTTTATTCGTATTATACTAAGACTTTTATTTTTAAACCACACAGGACAAAGCTTTCCTGTTTCCCTCTGGTGTCTCTACAAGCAAAATGGAACGAGACTCCAGGTGGCAGAGGGGAACTAGAGTCTCTTTCCTAGTGCCGGCTTATAAGCAGAATGCAGAATAGGAGGTTAGGGCTGAGAGACAGTGGCTTATTCATTGACACAATCCCTTTGCTTCCTGAGCATTCTGCATACCCTCACCTACACATACCTGAACCTGCATACCAAAATTTAGGTATTCACATAACAAGGTGCTCTATCTGCCAAAAAGGGAGACACAAAATACCAACAGCCATTGTATTTATGTCTGTTGAAGCTAATTATTGCTGTAATTTAGTTATTGTTCT